>NC_134204.1:39172700-39913338 GCF_964188355.1 Buteo buteo
GAAGTTCAGCTAATAGCCTGCTTGCAGTTGCAGCTGAATTATGCGTACCCAAAGCAAGTGGAAAAAATGCTACTCCTTGCTTGGTAAGCCTGCTTTCAGCACCACACTTGCTGTACTGTCAGGTTCTCCTTCAGCTGCCGACATCTGGCAAAAAGCTTACTTAACCTCAGCTTGCTCTGAGGTGCTTCCACATAGAGGTCAGCCCACTGGACCTGCTGATGTAACTAATTTCAGCTAATTGCTTTCAACCCAAACCAATCCAAAAGGGGAAAAAAAAATGATTAAAGTAATGACTTTTAACAATACTGCCTTCACATGTAGGTACTGTCATCAGAAAAAGTGAAGAGCACCTGAGGTGCACCTAGGGACAGCAGCCCTATCTGAAAGAACACTCAACCTTAGCTTTTTACCTCTGACAAGGGTAACGAAGCTACCTATAGATATGACTCAGGAGCAATCCACATAATGCCATCATGAAACAATGTCCCAACACCCTCAACCAGCAAGAAAGAAACCTGTATCATTACATGCAATCCTAAATGATTACTATTTATGCAAACTAATGCCACTTTGGATTGAAACCATTTTAGGTAACTGAATGTGCATGTTACATTGAGACACAGGAAGGACTTGAAATTTGACATTTCTGTGCATTAGCATAAAAAAATCTAGTGTCATGCTTTAAGAGATTGCTATGGATAGCCAATTTTTAGTTTCACAGAGAATGTTATCAGCTAGTGCTCTCTTTAGAGAGGCTCTTTGTTGCAGTCAAGATGACTTACTGTTACATACTCCTGCTTACTAGATAGCTATGCAAAAAAAAAAGCTATGCTGCTCTGGCCATTACTTTTGTCTAATTTGCCTCATATTATTTATTTATTTATTTATAGGAAGCTGTCCAGAAAGGTGCTACTAAAGCTTCTATAATAAATATTGTCAGTGCAAACAGGTTATTCCTTCTGCCTTTGTTTTCTTTCTAAGCCAGAAGGGATCTCTCCCAGCTCTCCCTTTAAACCAACACAAAACAAAGAAGTCTCATTTCTGAGTGTACGTGGAAGTCTCACAGGAGAAAAAACATATGCAATGCTATCGACTACAAACCATTTTATTTTACTTGTTCCTTTAAAACTATGTCAAAAAAGATAGAGATTAGATTTTTCCCCAAAACAGTGCTATGTAATAAAACAGTTTGAGCATGTATGTTTCATTTCATTTCCATGAAGAACAAACTTGGCATCGCAGCCAGACTACAGAAACCTGCATTGCTGTCACAGTCACACACTTCACCAATATGATGGCTCACTCCCTCTCACTCCATTTTTCAGACCAATAAAAACTTTTACATAATATGCAAATTTCTCAGCTGTAATTTGGATTTTTTTAAACAAGCAAAATTTTGTGATTAGAGTGTATGAAACCACATGCACATAGTTAACTTCTCTATATTTACCTCATCTATGAGATAAAGACTACAAAACTTGCACAAACCTTATAGTTAACACCAGAACAAGGATCTGAATACCCTCAATTACTAGGAACTGAACAATGTAATGTAAAAGCTTCATTTCACATAAGAAACAGATCTTTTTTTCCTTAAAGGATTTCTCAGTTCAGAGGAAAACAGAAGTTGAATGAAGCAAATTTACATAAGGAGAGATCAACTTTAAAGTGTCTGCAATTATTTTGTACATTGTCACTTTAACTTTGTTTTAGTGACGTCAGTAATTTTTAAGGGTTGTAAATTATTAGAAAGAGTTTATGAAGTAGTATTAAAACTGCACATGAACAAAACTTTGAAAAACTCAAAGACAGCATTCCCAAATTCAGGGAATACTGCAATCATAGCATGCCTTTACAGAAATGATGGGCACTACTGGTACTTAGCACTTCTAAGAACCCAGACAACACTGAACAGAGCAAGTCATCCTGGTTTTGACATATATTTTTCCTACACCTTCTTCATCCATTCCTAGCAAATGTAACTTGGAAAAGTTACATGGCACTGTACTTCAGCTTCTGAACCCCCCAAATGAGTATGACCTTGATTTCTCTCATCAGCATAACTATATTATTACAAATTCTATACCATCAACTTGGCAGTGATACAAGCTGAGGCAGCCAAATGCAGAGCAGTAATGGTGCACAACCGGCAGCCAGCTAGTAAGAGCTAAGCTTCATCACAGGCTGAAGTCCTGGCTAGAATTTTATAGTATAGTGTAAATTCTTATATTGTTCTTAACACTGCAGGACTTGAATTTTCATAATTTTGATAACACCTCAACAAAATGGCAAATATTATTCTCAGTTTTTAGAAACTAAACAAACATGTGAATGGTGGACATAATACTTAATTGCATATAGATCCACAAATCACTTCCAGCTGTAATCAACAGCTCCTTTAATTGAAAGTATCACAATTATTTTCCTTCTCTAGAAGTGTGTATTGGCTTTGTGTGGCAAGGTTTTGGTAGCGGGCAGTGTGTTACAGGGGTGGCTTCTGTAAGAAGCTACTGGAAGCTTCCCCTGTGTCCGAGAGCACCATTACCAGCCGGCTCTAAGATGGACCCACTGCTGGCCAAGGCCGAACCAATCAGCGATAGTGATAATGCCTCTGTGATAACATTTTTTAAGAAGGGAAAAAAAGTTGGGACAGACAGAGAAACGGCAGCTGGACAGAGGAGTGAGAACATGTAAGAGAAACAACCCTGCAGACACCCAGGTCAGTGAAGAAGGAGGAGGAGGAGGTGCTCCAGGCGCCGGAGCAGAGATTCCCCTGCAGCCGTGGGGAAGACCACGGTGAGGCAGGCTGTCCCCCTGCAGACCAGGGAGGTCCGTGGTAGAGGAGATATCCACCTGCAGTCCAGGGAGGACCCTATGCCAGAGCAGGTGGGTGCCCGAAGGAGGCTGTGACCCTGTGGGAACCCTGCTCTGGAGCAGGTTCCTGGCAGGACCTGCGGATCTGTGGAGGGAGGAGCCCATGCTAGAGCAGGTTTTCTGGCAGGACTTGTGACCCCGTGGGGGACCCACGCTGGAGCAGTCTGTGCCTGAAGGACTGCACACTGTGGAAAGGACCCATGCTGGAGCAGTTCTTGAAGAACTGCAGCCCGTGGGAAGAACCCACGTTGGAGAAGTTTGTGGAGGACTGTCTCCCGTGGGAGGGACCCCACAGTGGAGCAGGGGAAGAGTGTGATGAGTCCTCCCCCTGAGGAGGATGAAGCGGCAGAAAATAATGTGTGATGAACTGACCGTAAACCCCATTAACCGTCCCCCTGTGCCGCTGGGGGGCGTGGTAGAGAATCCGGGAGTGAAGTTGTGCCCAGGAAGAAGGGAGGGGTTGGAGGGAAGGTGTTCTGAGATTTGGTTTTATTTGTCATTACCCTATTCTGGTTGATTTGTAATAAATTGAGTTAATTTTCCCCAAGCTGAGTCTGTTTTGCCCGTGACGGTAACTGGTGAGTGATCTCTCCTGCCCTTATCTCGACCCACAAGCTCTTTGTTACATTTTCTCTCCTCTGTCCAACTGAGGAGGCGGAGTGATAGAACAGCTTTAGTGGGCACCTGGTGTCCAGCCAGGGTCAACCCACCACAAAGTGACAAGTCTCAAATCTTCAGTTGAAGATCTTCCCATTTTTCTCCCTACCTTCATTTTCAATGACAACATGAAGACAGGATAATTTTCAAGCTCTCATACATTAAACTTACTCTAACCTCATTTTGTTAGAACTGGAAAACAATCCTTGTTTGAAATATCTAGTTAAGAGTTTCATTATGAAATCCTATTGAAAATACATTGAATAGGCTTGTCCTTACCTTGGTAGGAAGACACTTTCCACAACATAGAAGTCTTGCATAAGAACATCCCTGTCCGGTTTTGATGTAAGGTTTCCTACTGTGTATCCTATTCCCAGCTGGATAGCACCTTTAATAGCTGAGGATGTAGTCTGCATAGAAAGTAAGAATTCAAGCATGAGTTTCCTAAAAATAGATTTCTGTTCTTTATCAGTAACGTTATATGCTAAACTCTTAATCGTTTTCGTAATAACACCACCATGTCATCTTTACCCCCTAGACCACAGAGAGATGACCAATTTTCAATGAAAAGACTTAAAAGAAACACTATGTTGTAGCAAAAGCTACAAAAATCAATGCTCTGGTTGTACAGACTGAGACTTTTCAAATTGCCCAAATCATTTAGACATTGTGTTCTAACTAATCATAGAAGCATAGAATACCAGGTTGGAAGGGACCTCAAAGATCATTTGGTGCAACCTTTCATGGCAAAAGCAGGGTCTAGACAAGATGGCCCAGTAGTCTGTCCAGCCAAATCTTAAAAGTGTCCAATGCTGGGGAATCCACCACTGCCCTGGGGAGATTATTTCAAGAGCTGATTGTTGTCATTAAGAAAAATTTTCCTCTTGTGTCCAACCAGAATCTCCCCAGGAGTAACTTGTATCCATTACACCTTGTCTTTTCTGTGTGACTCCTTGTAGAAAAGGAGTCTCCATCTTTGTAGCCAACCTTTAAATACTGGAACATGGTGATAAGGTCTCCCCAAGCCTTCTTTTCTCAAGGCTGAACAAACCCAGATCTCTCAGCCTTTCCTCATATCACAGGCTTCCCAGTCCTTTGATCATCTTTTGTGGCCCTTCTCTGGACCTTCTCCAGCCTGTCCACATCTTTTTTGTATAGCAGGGACCAAAACTGAACACAGTATTCCAGGTGTGCCTTGACAAGCAGCGGGTAGAGTGGCATAATGACTTCTTTATCTCTGCTGGTGATGCCCTTGTTGATGCAACCCAGCATCCTGTTGGCTTCCTTTGCTGCAGCAGCACACGGTTCACTCATACTGAGCTGCTTGTCCACCAGGACCCCCAGGTCCCTTTCCACAGAGCTGCTCCCCAGATGGGTAGATCCCAGCCTGTGCTGCACTCTTGGATTATGTTTTCCCAGACCTTCCATTTGTCTTTGTTGAACATTACAAGGTTCTTGTTAGCCCACTCTTCCAGCCTATCCACGTCTTCCTGCAGGGTGGCTCTCCCTTCCAAAGTGTCCACTTCCCCACTCAGTTTGGTATCATTGGCAAACTTCATCAGGGGATACTTGATCCCATGATCCAGATCACTTAGAAAGATATTAAGCAGCATTGGGCCCAATATTGATCCCTGGGGGACCCCACTTGTGACAGGTTGCCAGTTTGAAAAGGAGCTATTATCCACCACCGTCAGAGAGCGGTCTGTCAGTCAGTTCTCCACTCACTGCACAGACCACTTGTCTAGACTGTAATGCATTGGTTTCTCTGGGAGGAGTCTCTGGGGAACCATATCAAAAGCCTTGGAGAAATCCGGGTAGACAGTGTCCACTGCTCGCCACACATCAACTGAGCAGGTTACTCTGTCATAGAAGCACATCAGGTTTGTCAAGCGTGATTTGCCCTTGGTGAATCCATGCTGGCTTTTCCCAATCCCATGCTTCATTTGGCTTGTGATAGGCCCCAGGAGGATTTGTTCTATAACTTTCCCAGGGACTGAAGTAAGACTGATGTGCCTATAATTTCCTGGATCCTTCTTTAAGCCCTTCTTGTAGATGGGGTGACGTTAGCCTTATTCCAGCATACTGGGGTCTCCCCTCATCTCCACCACTTCTTAAAGACTATGGGGAGCAACCTCGCAACAATGTCAGCCAGCTCTCTTAACACCCTTGGGTGGATATTGTCAGGGTCCGTTGATTTGTAGGCGCCAAGTTCCTGTAATAGTTCACATACCAACTTTTCCGTCACTGATGATGGGCCTGTGTTTGCATCAACCTGGATTTTTGCTCTGAAGGCCTGGGGCCCAGCAGTGCTGATAAAGACAGAGATGAAGGAAGTGTTGAGAGCCTCTGCCTTTTCAGCATTGCTGGTGACCAGTTCACCCCTCCTGTTCAACAGTGGGCCAATATTTTCCTTCTGTTTCTGCTTGTTTACGTACCTGAAAAACCCTTTCTTGTAGTTTTTGATATCTCTGGCCAATTTCAATTTGAGCTCAGCTTTTGCTTTTCTAACTGCATCTCTGCACACACTGGCAATGCCCTTGTAGTTCTCAACAGGTATTTGTTCACTTTTCCATGTCTGGTACGCTTCTCTTTTTGGTTTTGAGCAGACTCAGAAGGTCACAGTTAAGCCAAGGGGGTCTCTTGCTCTGCCTGCCTCCCTTACCTTTAAAGGGCATGACTGGTTTTGTGCTTCCAGGGTAGTGTTCTTGAAAACCTTCCAGCACTTGCTAGCTCCTTTATCCTCCATAGAAGCTTCCCATGGAATCACTCCCAATCAACCTCTGAGCTAGCTGAAGTTTGCTCTTCTAAAATCTAAAACCTTTGTCTTAGCACTAACCTTCAGCATGCTCAGCAGGATCCCAAACCCCACAATATTGTGATCACTGCAGCCAAGGTTATTACTAACTGAGATATTACAAAGCAGGTTTTCTTGGTTTGTGAGTAGCAAGTCCAGCAGTGCCTCATTCCTCGTTGGCACATTGTTTTTGGTTTGTGTGGCAGGGTTTTGGTAGCAGGGGAGGAGCTACAGGGATGGCTGCTGTGAGAAGATGCTAGAAGCTTGCCCAGCTCCAAGACAGACCCACCTCTGGCCAAGGCTGAGCCCACCAGCAACGGTGGTAGCGCCTCTAGGATAACATACTTAAGAATGGGAAACCTGCAGCAGAGAGGGGAGTGGGATGTGAGAGGACACCCTCTACAGACACCGAGTTCAATGAAGAAGGAGGGGGAGGATCAGCACCGGAGGAGGGGATGCCCCTGCAGCCGGTGGTGAGACAGCAGGCTGTCCCCACCCAGCCCATGGAGGGGAGTGGGGGAGCAGATGCCCACCTACAGCCCATGGAGGACCTCACACCAGAGCAGGTGGATGCCCCCAAAGATGGCCATGACTCCATGGGAAAGCCCGTGCTGGAGCAGTCTGTATCTGAAGGACTGCAGCCCGTGGAAGGGACCCACACTGGAGCAGCTCTTGAAGGACTGCAGCCCATAGGAAGGACCCACACCAGAGAAGTTCATGGAGGACTGTCTCCTGTGGGAGGGACCCCACACTGGAGCAGAAGAGTGAGGAGTCCTGCCCCTGAGGAGGAAGGAGCGGCAGAGACAAGGTGTGATGAGCTGACCCCAGCCCCCATTCCCTGTCCCCCTGTGCCGCTGGGCAGGGGAGGAGGTAAAGAAAATTGGGAGTGGAGTGGAGCCAGAAAGGAGGGAGGGGTGGGGGAAGGTGTTTTAAGATTTGCTTTTACTTCCCATTATCCTGTTTTGATTTGATTGGTAGTAAATTAAATTGATTTTGTTTTTTCCCCAAGTTGAGCCTGTCTTTTGCCCGTGACCATAATTGGTGACTGATCCCTCCCTGTCCTTGTCTTGACCCACAAGCTTTTTGTTATATTTCTCTTCCCCAACCCACTGGGGGGGAGGAGCGATTGAGTGGCCTAGTGGTGTTTTGTTGCCGGCTGGGCTTAAACCACGACACACATCTAAGATTTGTATGAGGAAGCAGTCCTCTACACATTCCAGGAACTTGATGGATGACATTTGAGCTGCTGTATTGTTCTAACAAAAGTCTGGGTAATTGAAGTCACTGTAAGAACCAGGCTCTGCTGACCCAAAGCTTGCTTAAGTGACCCAAATATTGCTTCGTTGGCCTTATTGTCTTGGTTTGGAAGTTGGTAGCAGATGTCTACTCTAAGATCCTCCTTGGAGATGACCCCTCTTCATCTTGACCCAGAGGCATACGATAGGGCTTCCACAATCACCATAGCTGACTTCTATATATTCAAGGTTCTTCTTAACATAAAGCACGACTCCTCCACCTCTTCTTCCCTGCCTGTCTTTACAAAACAGCCTATAGCCATCCATCATGAACCTCTTAAGACACTTCCAATCTAACTGTGAGATCTAACTGCATTCAAACTGCTTCACGAGTTTGAAACAGCATGCCTTATCTTCTGGGAAAAACAGTTACAAATTCCAGGCAATTGTACGTACATGCCAAGGCAACACAATGCAGGCTAATGGTTTAAATGCAGATTCTGGATACAAATGTATTTATTAAGTTCTGCTTAACAGTCAATGCAAGAGGTGCATTAACTCCGGGGAATCCAGAGAGAAATGAAAGGAAAGAAAAATCTCTATATAAAGATCTATACACAGAGTGAAATGACTTAAATTCAACAAACAGGACTTGCAAGGGAGAGAGGCATTCAAAAGGACAGGGACAAATAGTCATAGATACTGTGTATACGTAAATTGAGACCATATCTGAAACTTTCTCATGCTGACTAGACAATCCTGTTGGATGGATAAAAAAAATGGCAGAACTCAGTCAAAATAAGAAATTAGTCAAGAAAGGAATTCTTAAGAAAAGAAGGAAGGAGTGAATAAAGAAAACCATTGGGAAGGGAAAGGCAGCTATCAGGAAGGGAGTATCTTTGTTTGACATGGTGTATATTAACCAGTTTGAAGATACCATTTTGGTTCCTGTTTTCAGGTTTTACCTCCCACCCACCAAACAAGCAAGGGACTATCAGTGGAAGCAAAGAACACCAGAAGTTTCAGGGTCAGAACCACTTCAGCACTTGAACAAAAACATTTCAGGACTGGGAATTACATAAGAAGGGGTTCAAGTACACAAAACTACTCCTGTTATAGTTCTCAGAACAGCATATGCTAGAGTGACTGTTTATTCTTGAAAAGAAAAGACAGATGTGTAGCTCCTAAATAATTAAGACTGCACATGAAGTAGAACTTGCACTTGAGTAACAGCTTAGAATAGGCAGTTTGGTGGGAACAAACACCACCACCATTCTTAGACTGCCACTTCGACTATTAAAAAGCTTTGGCTTTGTGTCATAAGAAGATTCACATTTTTCTTTCCTTGAAAGGCCTCTATTCATGAATGATTAATGCCCAACAAAAGAAGTAGTTATGTAACTTTGATCAAACCAATACACATACAAATAGAGTTTCTGCTTCATGCCCATCTTGTTCACTGCCACAGCAAGGGACTACATCTGAAAGAGCAGCAGATAGCACAGTACTGTATTTTATTAATGAGAGAGGATAAACCATTCAAAAACCAAACTAAAACAAAAACCACACACACACACACAAAAAACACCCCAACAAGGCAGGTAACCTGGCAATGTGATTTCAGGAGGAGAACTCTGGATCATGTTTCAAGCTCATAAACAATTTCTGTAGGATTTCTGCAAATTCAAAAGAAGACCTACAGTCTCTGGGGGGCAGAATGTAAGATCTTCTACTAGTATGGTGCAGACCTTACCTACAAGGTTACCTTCTCGTTAATTTTCACTCCTATTCAAGAGTACCATTAGTAATCACCCATGGGGTTAACAGAAAAGCAATGTTATGCAACACTCAGGATACTTTAATAACCATTTTCAAACAAATTGATAGTAGTTACAGCATGCTGAAGGCAATTGCTGGCCCAAAGTCAATTGTCTGTGAATCACTCTTACAAGTTAACCCCAACAAAGGCTGGTCACCCAATATCCCCTTAGTAAATGACTAGTTTTTGTCAGGCTTAAAATGAAAACAAAACAAACCTTGGAATTTGTCTTAGTACAAATACTTGCCTTGGTCTTCTTTCTTTATTACTATTTTGTGATTAAGAACGGAATCCAAGGAAGAGATAAAAAAGCTGCTCCTCAAGCCTGAGGGGAAATGTTCTTGATTCATCCATTTTATTACTACAAAAACATATTTATTGGAATCCACAAATGCAAATGGAAAAACAGAACTCTCTCACACATTTTTCCTTACTCATGCACCTCTTTTAATGCCCGTGAAGGCAGCAAAATCTAGTTTCAAACCTAAGTTCCTTATTTCTTTCAATTCTTCTTGAATATTCTCATGCTGTAGAGCAAGCAAAAAAATTCAGCAACCTTCTGTGCCACACATTCTCTCTTTTAGAGACTGAAATAAATTTTTCTTCCTATTAGCCTCATGCAGAGGTTCAGAACATGGCTCTGAGTCCATGTATCAGCTGTAACCGTACAGCTGACAGTATACAGTGACTGTACAGTGATTCTTGGATCATTTAACCTGTTATCAACACCTTCTGAAGCTCTAAGAAATGGAAGGATGAGAATAATTAGCAGGATAAACAACTGCAGCTGATGAATTTTAGACTATGAAACTGATTGGATTTGTAGCAAATGGTGCACACTGTGACAACTGCCTTTGCTACCTAAAGGTTAACAACAAAGCAAAAGTTTTACCATCCTCCCCTTGCTGATTAGGGTATTACTGTCTACTGCACAGGTGCTTTGGTGGTTTTTGTACTGAAAATGAAGACAGAAACCCATAAAGATGTTGCCAGTTTCAAAGTAAACTGCCTTTTATTGGCTCTGATACTGTGGATACTAACGTGCCAGGCCAGGATCTGTCCTCCTTGGCAGCATACAACAGCATAGACTTGAATGGGCATAGGCACACAACCTCATCTCTCTCAGACCAGTCAAGGTCTTACTGGCTTACACTAATCTTCACTTCCAATGCTACTGCTGAAAAGGAGAGACCTGCTATTTCTTCTCCAGTCCCCCAGATTTATGCATTGGTACTCCTCCCACTGTGCCAGCAACAGTTTCTCTGTGTCCAGCCAACCACTTACAAAAGAGCTGATAAAACTACAGGTTTTCAGCAGGATCAGTTCCCTGATTCACATAAGCACTAACATCAGCCACCCAGCTGAATAAAAAAATATCATACCCTCAACAACATAAAACAAATTGGATAGGGCTTATGTTTGTCCTTCTACTGGCTGCAGGAGGACAAGTGAAGTCTGAACTAGCAAAAAGCCTACCTCCTCAAAATTAATGTGTCATCACCTCCTGAACACATCTCAATGGACACTGAGTTTATGCTAGCTCAGTGCTTTGTGCCATATGGTCAGCACACTCTTGTCTTGTTAGTGGGAATCCTGGATTTCTCTCCAATCCACAACCAGAATCAGGTACAGTCTCTCCCCACTCTAGGTTTTCAACAAAAGTTAGTTCAGGAGACAAAATCAAGACTTTCACACAAATTCAGGTTAAACTGCAACTTATGCAGATAGTGAGAAGGAAAGCATGAAACCATGTGATTAAGTATAATGTAAACTACAACTCCTGCAGCCATGCAAACTGAGAAATTGCCCATTCTGTGTACTACTGCACCTGTGTGCCAGTATTTCAAAGCTGGTAGGGACATGCCTCTTCCACCTACCATCAGTTGCCTGTTAAATGGGAACAGATCAGCAAAGGGAAAAGAGCTGCAATTCAGGAAGAGCTGTACTGAGGATAAAATGCTCCAAGTGAAGTCCTACAATTTCTAAACTGTTGAGTCAAAAAGCCTCTCAGACAGACTCTGCTAGAACCAGTTCCACATTCAACGAATGGGATCACCCTACCTCTTTAGATTGCTCTATATGCGAGTAATAGATTAGCAAATAATAGAGGGATTTATTGTAATGACTTTGTTATTTTTACCTCAAGCTACAAAATTCCTTCACTGTATCTCATAATGCTTATGTAATTCCACCTTTAGTATTCCCACATTTTCTATTTTAGTCAGTCTGCCTTGCTGTCCACAATACGAACATATTCAAAATGAAATTTAATTCTTCGTCCTGTCTACTGCCTCTCCACAGTTTTATCCCTGCATATAAAAGGTTAAATTGTCTTCATCCTGATGAAACATAACTTTTCCCCTTTCTGTCAAAAGTTACTATAGATTTTCTCTATATTTGTCACATGACATTGCTAAAAGGCCTGTAGAGATAAAAAATTATATGCAGAGTCATAAAGCATAACAACAAGTTACAGGATGAAAACAGAATATAATACAGAACAGCAACAGTTAGGTATGTGGAATATCTGCATCACCGATAAAATATTCTAGCACCAAATGTGCTGTCTCATGAATTGCTCTTCTCTACAGATGGGTCTTCCACTCAATCTACATCATCCAAGCTGAAATCCTTTTTCAGAGTAGCAAAATAAATGAGAACTTAAATCCTTTCAAATCGGGTATTAAGTTTGCGCATGATCCCACAGATGTACTAAGCAGTACCCTAACATTGCTTTTGCTACAGATAATTGCTTTCAGGCTAATTCTGTAAAATTTGAATTTGCTATTTTCATAAAAGAAAGGTGTTAATCAGCTACACATAATGTATGTAAAGGTAGTTTACATTCAGCTAACAAAAAATCAACTGAACTGAAGCTATTTAAACAGCTGTGCAAGTTAGGGACAAGGCTATTGAAAGGAGTGGAAAAGTCTGCCTTTTAAAAAAAATGAAAAAAATCCAAGGATGACAAAAATACAGGTACTGTAGTTCCAGAAAGTATATTATACCTTGCTCAATAATTATTTCCATTAGAGTGTGAAGGTTGTAAATGGCTGGCAAACCTAACTAACCACTGATGTGACAGTAAAGGATTGGTTTTGAGTACATAGTGCACAAAGACTTCAGATATGGTAAACAGATTTTAAACTAATTTTTTTTGTATTTTCTCTACATCTGTATGGGACTATTAATGACAGAAAACAAATCATTTAATGAACCATGAGCAGAGAGGAATTGAGTGGGATGTAGGCTTCATTTAATTTAGTAGAAGTTCCCTTCTACTCTCATTCACAAAGTTTCTTCCCATTCTTTTAACTCGCAATTGTTCTTTGCTAAGTCTTTATGTATTCCCCACAAGCAGCTCATGAAAAATATAACTCTAATATTCTTGCCTCCTTTAAAAGTAAATATCCTAGGGACATCCTTTAGGACTGCGTGGATGTAAACTTTGTCCTTGTTTATCTGTTCTGCCTTTTTATAACTCATTTTATTGCAGCTGAAGTTTGGCCTATTGAACTTTCTGGGGCAAAGATGGTGATTCTTCCAGAAGACATCTGCCTTATTGCAGGTGCTATAAAGCAATGAAAGAAAGGCGAACTCTGCCTCAGCAACTCCAACTCATTATCACTCTGGAAGGCAAGATGATGTTTGCTTTCTTTCACCCTCTGTACTACTGTCATTCAAACAGGTTTTAAAATCTGCCTAATGAAACGGTAGAGATACCTAGTTATCACAGTTCTGTGTAAGACATAGGGACAAAAAGGCATCTGAGCAGAAGCCACCACTGATTAACACTGTTCTGCAGCCATGCTTCCCACAATGTAGCTGCCATTAGTTCATTTCTGTCTACTGCTGTCTGTGGAGAAGCCTGCTCATCTCCCTCACCAGCCCACTCTGCAACTTAGCGGGACTTAATGAACTGGACTGGTGCAATAGCTGCCTTCCTTCAGGCAGCATTCTCAGTGAAGTTAAAAAAGAATAAAATACATGAAATCCACAGGGTCTCGCTTAGTCAAAATGATTCAAGCCACATGGGTTAAGCCAGATGTGAATTTTCTACTACAAGTAAGCATTTGTTTTTCAGTTATAGTGGTTACCGTAAGTACCAGGAATCCATGCTCACTATCACTCCCATGCAAACACAGTTTATCTTTTCCAGACTCCTGAAAAGATACAAAGTCTCTACAAATTGTGTAAAACCTTAAGCCAAACCACCTGAGATGAGTGCCTATTGAAAAACAGTATATCATCTTCAAGCAGCATTTAAAAAGAGCTCTCTTTGAACATTAGGAAGTTGCAATTAGATTCAAGATGTATGTGTGGTTATTGCCTAGTCCACTGCTTCTGCACTAGAGCTCTCTTGCCTTTGAGTGCCTGCTGTGCTTACAGTCCCATTGAAACAACACTTCTTGCAGCTGAAGCTTCTGGAGGTGGCTACCCTATCTCAGCATGCTCTCTGCAGCTGCCGTATTTGAGCTATCGATTTCCTTTTACATTACATCACAAACAAGGACATAAAAAAAGAATTGCTAGAAAATCCCGCTGACTGAACTAGTTTTAGTGTTTCTCCACAACTTGTAACCATGGGTCACTACAGCCACAGTACTCCTTCACTCTTCCTTCAGTTCACACTGTTTTTCTCTCTATCAAATATTTGACCAGCTGCTGCAGGTCACAGTTCATGAAGCTGGACTTCTGCTTATCATCCTCACCTCTGGATCTTGCTGCTGGGGGGGACAGGTCTAGGGGTTTGTGAATGGCTTTTACTAAGTTGTTCTTTCTTCCCACAGAACAAAAATACCTTAGTGCTGCTAGTCTGCTTTGCAAGAACCAGCTGTGACCTCCAGAGGAAAACTCTACCCAATGTTTTTCTAATAATAAGGCAATCTATAACTCAAAATAACCAGAAAGACAGACAAGTATTTATTTGTACAATGCAGATGTAATTAGAAATGGTCCCATAGACCTAGAAAAACGAAGGTATGCAGCAAAGAGCAGAAATATCCAGGGTGTATCTCTTCTTTCAGAAAGTTGAAATTATACTGGTCTATGCCACATTCTTTGGTCATTCTTTTTCTTTGCACCCCAGAGGAAAGTCTCAACACAAACTAGGGCAGCACTACATGCTGCTCTATATAGTGTTGGCTGTGCTTTTTAAATTATACATATCAATAGCTGTGCTATTAAAATATAAACAGTAGAACTTATCTTTTTCTGGCATACTATGCTGAATGCTAACATAAATGCTAGATCATTAAACAAGTGCAACAGATAATATTTTATAATTTTTCCCCCCCTCTTTATATAATTACTGTTCAGAGTTGGTAAAAGTAGTTTTCTTGTAGTTCTTTGAATAATTCATTCTTCCAGCTCAACTGCTATATCAGAATGATTTTCTGACCCAAGCTGAATCTGATCTCCCTTTATTTTCCAAAATTGGATTCAGGTGACTTCATGGCTTTCAATTAATTTTTTGTCCATTTCAAAACATTTATGCCAAAGTTTCAGAAGGGGTCATGAATCCAAGTGCTTTGGTTCTTCTCTCTATCTCTCTAAGAAAAAGAATTTGAGACCTGTAAAGTTGGTAGTAGCCATTGCTCCAGGCAAAGCCAGTGCAGACAGTCATTTCAATATCTTTACAGATGTAAAAAGTGCTCAGAAGTCTGCCATTGAAGACATAGGTCCCAGTGCAGCAAAAACTCCAGTGGCAAAGTTTCAATGTCTGCAAGATTAAGTACCCTACATGCAGACATGAGATGCAGGCCATAAGCCAATGCCAAAAGTGATGCAGCAATGCTGCTCATACATGTTTGCAAGGTCTAACAACAGGTAGCTGGCTTCCTTTATCCAAGCAAATTCCCTTTGCTCCTGGGCAAACTGACTCACGCTTACGATAAGCAGTTTTGAACAGGTTACATAAAGTGCTTGTAATACACTAAGCAGAAGAGCCGCAAGATACGTAATAATGAGAAACAAAGTGTAATTGTATACATGTGTGGCAGCCTTCAGATTACAAGTAGAGATTCTGGTAATCTAGTCACAGGTTTCCACGAGTACACTATATATATCTGCTTTGAATTCTGGTATGGTTTTCTTTGACACACTTAATATGCTTTGACAGACCTGTCTGTGCCCCATTCTTGCCACCATACTAGTATTAAGCATCAGAATGCTACTGAAATCTGTTTTGTCAGGAAGCAGATTTAGGGACTACTGTGTGATGACATCGCAACACAAAAGCTGCATATGTGTCAGCAGCTTCTCACAACAAAGTCTGCAAAGTATCAGGAAGAAATAAAAAAAAGTGGCTATTGCATACTCCAGACTTCAGTGATAAGACTGTGATGGATATCCAAGAGAAGCTACAGTCTGGTGACTGCATTTTGTTGCCAGGTTCCCTTCCTAGCTTTGCTTAGGATCTTCAAGCACGAAATAGAACAAATAACTACAGCCTATCCTCCCCCACCCCCCCGCCCTCTGTTTCTCTCTGAAAAAACAAACAAACAAACAAAAACCCAAACCAAACCAAACAAACCGAACCCAAACGAATGAACGGACCAAAAAAAGCCGACCCTCAAAGAGCTGGCCACAGTTTGCATAATTTAAGATTTCTTTGATCTCAAAGTTATTTGAATTGTCTACCTTAAAAGCTGCATTGAGTATGTACCTGTGAAGTTTCTCTTAACTAAGTCTCTTAACTAAGTTTCTCTTAACTAAGTCTCTTAATTAAGTTCTTTGATTAGAGTGGCTGAAATTTTTTAGGTGATGTTCACACTGTAAAATTAGCAACTTCCTGAAATTTACAGATACAAAGAAAAAGCAGGAGGAGTTTCAGAGACTGTAACGCTTGTAGCAAATAACGGCAGCTGAACAGCCCAATAGACCCACCTTAAATAACACCATTTTAAAGAGAGGATACGCAAGGGAAGGTTGTGATTTTCAAAAGAAAAACAAAACCAAAACCAAACAAACAGAAAGTTGTGTTCCATCATCTCTCAAGGACTTTGACTAAAGAATATTAGACAATTAAAAGCCAGAAGAACATTTATGTCAGATTGCAGTGGCAGAAAAACCCAAAGTTAAAAAAAAAAACAACCAACCGCCCCCCAACCCCAAAACCAGAGCTGAATGAAGAAGCATGATTCATAATAGAAACTATGCCATTGTCTTGGTCTGTTTATGCATTTCAGAGTCTCAAAGGATATTGTAGCAATGCCCGTGCAAGGCCTCGCACAAGGTTTTAATAATAGAAGATCTTTTCTTGGAGCTCCAAGATGTTTACATTCATGCATGTGGCAAGTCAGATTTTCTTCTGCCAGGGAAGTGGGCCAAAACTTGACTATTGCAGGAAATTGAAGAATTGCAGATTTAATTAATTCAGATAAAGATGTTACCTACCTCTATTTTAGCTGAGCTGAACAAAATCATAAAGAAAATATTGGAAGAATCTAAAGTCCCAGAAATGCAACTGATAGGCCTACAGACTACTTATTATTCTGGAAAGCTTTAACCTGGATGAAGTCAGAGATGCTTTCCTGGAGAAAGTTTGTTTTTACCCAACTGAGGTGAACTTTAAAACAATGAAGAACAGTCATTACTCCAGATGTTTGTAATATATGGATAGCTCTTATAAATAATCTACATAGATTCATGAGACGTTTGGAACATATTGCTACTGCACAGCAAATATACCAGAGATCAGGAATAAACCTGTCCATTATAAACAAGATTCCTTCTTCCCCCAGGATCAACAAGTAATACCTTTGGGAACTCTCCCAAGGCCAAACTATGCTAAAGAGTTACAGCTGGCCAAAAGACACTGATGCATACATACAGGGAAAGGACAAGCACATTTTGAGGATTGTCCATTTTCACCAGTGCATGATTAAGATGCTTTTTCTTAGCACAGAGCTACAAACTTATTTATCACAGCTAACTAGTCAACAGAGATGAGCTGCGCTGGATGAGAACATCACCCTCAGCAGTGCACACCTTGACAGTACAAACAGAGTGCAAAAGGCAGAATTACAGAATGAAGAGGGAGTGGATTAAGGAGTATTTGGTTCCCATTCATTCTCCATCTGCTGCAGCAACTGAGTCCCACATCACTAGGTGCAACTGCAATTGCATGTCTTTTCCACACTGGTCAGTCCAGTCCAGCTGCTACTCAAAGCAGTACCTACATCATCTGCTCCAGAGTCTTCAGAAGTAAGGGGGAGTGAACCACAAGGAAAAGAATGTGAAGGTTTTCTACACGCCCCAGCAGAAAACTGTTTTTCTTCAAACAGCTGTTAGAAATAATTTGTTTTCTGATGGAAATGGCTTTTAGTAGGCCATCATTCATGTCTGTATCAATGGGACAGATTGTATTGGCTAAGGTAAGCAGTTTCATTTACACTAGATAAAAAGCACCTTTATCTCCAAGACAAAAATACTAATTTTTTACACTTGCATAAAACAGATTAATTAAAAAAAAATCAAGTATTTGCAATTATTTTCTCTATTTTTCCCCCAGCTTTCTCTTATAAGATAATGCACAGTTCTCAGTAAGGGATATTTACATTTCCAGATCAAACAACTAAAACATTACTTAATATATATTGATTAGTTTGGCTTATTTCCCATTGGATCTGGCACAAGAAAAATGCCTCTAAAGCCAAAACATGTATTTAATTTTCTCTTATGGGTCATTGGATTTTACATCACAAAGCAGATGTTCTCCATGCATCACTTTTCCTGTTTGTATGCAATTTATATGTGTATGTATATATATATATATGACTTACGCTGAGCTGACATAATCTTTGCATGCTATTATGAAAGATGAACGGACACAGGTTATAATTAAGTAAAATGCAAAATTGTTTAAAACAAAAGGTTATTTTGCTTTTTAGATCAGATTCAGGATTGCTCCCCCTCACCCCCCACCCAATGCAAGGAAAATGTAACCTTTCAGCAGGGTAGTATCAATGTATCCCTTATCCCTAAAGATTTCATTTTATTTTGGGTGTTATAGACATTCCAGCATGCATCTGAGTATCATGTAGTTTTTTGCCACAAAGCAACTGCAGATCCTGAATCAGCAAGCCCCTTTGCAAGTGCTGGGAGAGGATGAAGAGGCACATTAGCATTTTGCTCTGTGAGAAGATAAAGAGCCCAAGGAAGATTTTAAAGTGAAGACCAAACCACACAGCTCATGACACAGTTACTGTTACCGAGTCCTCATGTAGAACCAATGGGTCCCACAACAGGAGACAATGGCAGGATGACCTTAACTCTTCCTTCACTAATCTCTCTGCTTTGCAAGGGTGACCTTTTACCCAGGGTGAGATTGAGACTGAAACTGTCATCACATGTCAGGATGACTATCTCCCAGAATTATCACTAGAAATCCCTTGAATTACCCACATAAAACTTGACATCACAAAACTTTTCTAACGTCTGTGTTTCTGAACTACATGCTAGCTACTGATTCTACTTCCAGCTATACTATTGTTCCATTGAAACCCTCCATGCCCACATCTCATGACACAACTTCTTTGGCTACCAGACCTTTTCAGGGGAGCACATCACTGGTAAGACTATTCCAGGTCAAAGATATCTACCACTGCCTCAGGTCCCATGCCACACAGTCCTTCACAAACTTACTCAGTCCCATTTTAACAGCAGTTATACAGCCGCCCTTGTGCTATACATTAGAGGTCAAAGCAGAGCACAGTAAAAACCAGAATTGCCACAATTCAAGCCAAGGTACTGTCCTTTGCTTTTCTAAGCTGAACAGCACAAGCTTCTTCACCTTTATTATGATTTGGTTTTGGGTTTTTTTTTTGAAAAGCAGAAGTGAAGCCTCTCAGCAATGAGTATGGGTTAGCAAGCATGGTCTGACTTCAGAACTGCATGAGTATCTCGCTAAGTGTTTCCACTGCGATCAACGGCAGTGGTAGATGGGAACAGGAGCTGCCCGAGTAGCTGAAAAAGCACCAGCTGAAGAAATAAGCTCTTCCCCAGCCCAGATTTCTGGAGGAAGTGGCACAGGAAGTCACAGGACAGAACTGCAAGTATTTTCCAGCCAGACAAACCAAGTGCAACAACACATGACTGGAGAACTGTAAATGCAATACCTGTATAAAAGAGTGAAGAAAAGTGATGTGGGCAATAAAAGACAGGCGGATTTTAACTGTAAACAAGACTTCAACAGAGCAAGATCTCCCTATGAAAGTTACTTAAAAATATGGAATTAAATGGGAAATGGCACGAAATTCCTCTGTCAAACACAGGTCCTGCCAGGCTCACCCTGTAACCAACTTTCTAGACATATGCAGTGGATTCCTCTGGACTTCTGTAAAGAATATGAAACACTGTTACATGGAATATCTGAAGAAGGTGAGAATTAACAGGAAGTGTAAGGCTTGCAAGGAATTTGGCTTAAGAGGAGAGATACATTGTTAAAAGTTAAAGCATCAGGCAAAGACATGCTACCAGTAACCCCTGCATGGGTAAATTGTGAGGTCAAAATTTCTTAATTTTTTTATTAACATTATCAGAAAAAGCAGGAGCATAATGATAATATTTGGTAATAACACTAAACTATGGGGCATATGCAACACAGGATCCTGAACACAGAACAATTGAGGGTGTAAGTATAAGAAAAGGAATTAAACTGGCATAAAAGACAAGTACAGACAACTGGTGGTTCAAGGGAAAGGGCAGAATTTGGAGATGATAGTCACAGTGATCTCCAGATGTGATGTGGTTGTGAATCCTAGGTTTTGTCAGAGATGTGTTTCCAGTAAATACACAGAAGAATTTTTGCCATGGTGAGATGTCTTTACAAGGCTTCCTCTAGAATATTGTGAATTTAAGAGCTGAACAGGAACAGAGAATAGCATGTAGGATGACTGGGGGGAATGGACACTCACCTGTGGTGGGACTACCAGGATTGGTCTTGTCTAGCCTAGCAATATAAAACTGCAAAAGTGTCCACCTCAGGCACTGAATTTCTTTTCCTTTCTCGTACTAGATGTCAAAAACAATTTAGACTTCAATATTTTAATGTCATAAGCTGGGAGACTGAACATAACCTATATCTAAAAAGAAAAAAAGCATTTGCTCAAACATTATTTCCTTTCATTTCTGAGAAAATTATCTGGAATGTTAACGTCACCCAGTTACTGAAAATATAGCTGCCAACAAAAGGGGTGGGAAAAGAAATAGTAGCTTATTATTCTCCTTGACTTCACTAGCAGTGCTGTAGGCAACACTCAGAAATGAAGAACCCTAACCCATGTTATATACTGTAGGAGTATGTGGATCTCTGTGCTAGACTACAGAAATTAAAAAAAAAAATCACCACTCCTTTGAGGTGATCTGTCAAGAAAATGATCAAATCCAGCAGCTAACAATTTGATTGTGTAAATATGTATAGAAAAATGTGCATTTATAGCTTCCATTAGTTATCAACAGTGCAAGGTGGACCTAAATAATGCTGGTCCCTGACAATCAGTGACAGAAAAAGAAAACCGAAACCAGCATCAGCTACTGTTACAACACCTAAATAGGTCTCTGCTACTACCATTGATGCATGCTCCTACATTAAATATGTCCTTTCTTAAACAATATTTCTTTTTTTTAAAAAAACAAAGCAAACAAAAAGTGTACTGTTTGGCAAAGCACTGAGGAGGTGGTAGGGTAGGTTTGCAGTCCAGACACATCGCATAAACATTCAAAGCGTTTGGGAACTTACTGTACTAAATGTTTATGCCCAAAGGTGTATCTGTTGCTAAGAGCAAAGAATTTCCATCTATCTAGCAAGAGTGTATACTTCAAAGCTGTACTGAACAAGCTTTCAAATAGTCAGCTCTGCAGTGGGTAGAAATGTCTTATGATTTCACAGAAGGAATAAGGTACTTTCAAAAAATCCATAGAATGTGTTTTGTTTGTTCTTGTATTTAGTCAGTTCTCCAATATATTTCACTTACAGCAGGTCTGAATTACCAATATGAAGGGAAAAACATGCAATGAAAATGCTGTAAGTCTTATTTACCTTTTTATATGTTTTCTCCTCATTTGGCTTTCCAGAAGTAACATCTCCATTTTCAGTAACAGATGACATCTAACAACAAGAAGCTTAAGTTATAAAAAAAGTACTTGCTTTAGAGAAGTAAATCTTCAGAAAACATCATACAATTTGTTATCCATTTTTTGCTAAATTAAAACTTTTTAGAGGACAGCAAATCACCAAGATCAGTGACGTATCTAGGATACTCCTGGAAGGATTTTCCAGGCATACTAAAAGGACAGCACTGCCCCAGGAACATATTCAGCGTATGCCTGATTCTACATGACCCTCTATTTCTTTTTCCCCACACCAGTATGCAGGTTTGCAGGAAGACATTGCAGTGAAATCTTGCTCCTCAGCAGACAGCATGAGATGATCTTGAAAGCTACAATGATGGTCAAAACTATGATGCTTCTGGGCCAGATATTCAGTGGCATGGCTCAGAGGTCCAAGGCCTTTGGCTGCATTGACACGCTGTATCTCCTCAAAGGAGCAAGGAGGTATTCAACATTGCATCTTATCATGGCTTCAAAGTAATGCTAGATCAAGAATAAACCACTAAGTTAGAGATCACTTGGGTCAGACACTCTTAAGTGTGGCTGCCAAAGTGAACAAAACAAAAAGCTACAAGGACGAGTTTTAAAATCGTTCTAGATTTTGCCAACACTTTCACAATGGAAGTATACGTACCCTTATGAACAACAGGAAAAGTCATCTGGAGCTGAGAACAAAGATCAAGCCATTCATGGGAGTTAATGTCTTCTAGAACCTATTAAAAGAAAAATCTGTCTATCACTATGCCATCACAAATTTACATCTCGTAAAATAGCTGTAGATTTCTTTTTTCTACTATTATTCAGCCCAAGAAAGAATCCAGCCATGAGTGATGCTTTTCAAGAATCATCTTAAATAACTTGGTTACTAATGGGTCATTTAATGTACTTAGAAACTAGCAGTATTACACAGGATAGAATCAGTGCAGTCTAATTTCCCTTTGCCCTAGATATTTCACTACTGTGGTACAAGCAACCCTACAATAAAACATTTATGTAGAGCAGTAGACATACATGCTCTGGAATGTTGTTTAATTACATGATCTTTTCCAAAATTAAATACTAAACCTTATAATCTCCACACACTTGGGGTAGCCCATATTTTAATCCCACCAAAGCCAAAAAGATAAGCAATAGGAGTGATGGTTTGGGGGACTGCACACTGAATAGTTGTAGATAACAAATAAACTAATTTTGGAAGTTTTCCATAATGGTAGTTACTATCAGCATAATTTCTGCGAGTAGTCTTGTTGAGGTCAGCTATTTCATAGTTAAAATGGTTTGACTAAACATATGAGAAAATATTACATAATCAGATATTATCTGATACCTCTTTAGAATCATGTCTCCCTCCCATCTTCCACATCTGTTTTAAGCCACATCAGTAAAGCTGTTTTTCAATTTAATTTGTCAACCACACAGGAAGCAAAAAAATCTCATTTGTCCTTAATGAGTACAAATAGCATCTTGTACATAACTAAAAATTGATTTAAAAAAACCCCACACACTCCCACGCCTCATTCACTGAATTTAATTTTCCAGTAATGTGAAAAGTATACGTAACACAACTAAGAAACCTTTTCATAAAAGGCTACAAAACCATACTTTCCTCCTCTTCAGAGAAGCAGACTATTAACTGCACCTGAGATTAAAAAAAAAAGACAACAAATAGAACTGGATTTTCTGAGAACAAAACAATGCCTCCTTAGAAAAAACTTTTAACATTACAGACCAGTATTTTCCTACTGCAGCTAGCTACATTCTTCATTGTAGCCTTCATGCAATTAATGCATCTTCATCACTAATTCCTTCACTTGGATCATTTAGATTAGCATCATCCTACACATCAGACTCCTACGTAAAGGCAACAACTCAGTTTTGATCGCTTTTAAAACCGAGTGTAGTTTATCTAGCTTACCTATATTCACACATTTAATATTAATTCTTATCCATGTTTGTAACTCTATCAGTACACAAACACAGACATCAAGAACTTCTGTTAAAACAGCTTTTGTAGGAAAAGAAATGTCATTTTAATCACTAGTAGGAAGAAGACTATTTAACCAACTGATCCCTGGGTAAAACTACCAAGAACCCCAAACTGGTTTTCTCCACACCGCCCCAAGACTATTGATATAATAAGATGTTCTACTACTCCCCAAAATTCCTAAAATATGATCATACATACTCAACAAAAGCCAAATATGAATGCAACATGGGAACTTTCTTTCAATAAGAAGTTAGCTAAAGAAAACACTCCTGCCAGACATGGGAGAAAAGCCTGCTTGTTCCCAGCATAGTCAAACAAATTATTCAGGAACACTTCATTCATGTGAAAATACACCCCTGTAATACTGCCAAGGATAGGAAAACAGACAATGAGATCCCAAGTTCAGTAACCACCAAGTACGAAAACTCATACACCATGAAGAAGGTAAATTTTTCCTATCTATGCCAGTTTATTTCATTCCTAGAGGCATCTAGAATAGAATTATTCCAGTTCCTAATCTTTTGAGAAACAGAGCACACAGCTTTAACTTAACTGGGTTTGTGTTAAATCTCTTTCAAGATCTTCACTGTGACAACTGTCTCCTATTCCATGATAATAATTTTTTTGCAAAGCAAGCATTACTTCATGTGTTTTCTCCCTGCTCTGCAACTACTGAAATGGTACAGGGTGCCTTCTCATGTGCTTTATATCGTGCATAGCAAGAGCTACTGTCTCAGTCCTGCTGAGGTTTAACAGTAAAAAAACAGGTAACAACTTACAGTCTTGGACCCACTTCCAGGCTAAACTATAACTATTTATTTATTTATTACAATAGCAGGAAACCACTGTAGCTAAAGCATTGGATCTCTGCATGTATCTGACAAAGGGCAGGCTCACAATAAAGTAAGACGGGGCGGGGGGTAGAGGAGGAAAACATTCAGTCTCAAAAACACTGCTGGTATTCAGTGAAAAACTGGGCTATAAAAATCTCCTGTTTAGCTTCTTAGATGCCAAAAATCTACCCGATAACAAATAAGAGCAACATTAAAGTCCTGTAGAAATTTAAAGAGTATATTACCCAAATGCTCTAGAAGCGTCAACATTTTGGTCATGAGTCTTATTCGCAGCAAAACCTAGCTTGACATGTTCAGTTCCCGAGACACAAGTCCACAGCCTTTAATTCCAACTTTCTGCTCAGAACATCTCCTTGTCCTAAATGCAGACTTAAAAGAATCACACCTACTCAATATATGCTTCAACCTTTCAACAAAAAATCTGTGGTTTACAGTTTAGTTTCTCACACTGGAATTGTTTAATCATATCCCTCTTAACTCACACGAACTGCAATTTCCATGATTCTGGGCAAAAAGTTGCACTTCCACCTAAAGCTACAGGAGCACCTTTTTAATTTGTCTGCCTAGCCAGAAGCCTGCTACATCAGCACCGCCCTGCCTACCATGCAGCCGGAGTTTTGAGAACTGACGTGACACACAGCAAATGCTATCTTCCTACCCAGCCTCTCTTTTTTGTTTCTGAATTTTTAATTGCATTTTCCTTATATAGCAGAAATTTACCTTTTACTGACAGCATAAGGCATTCATTTTGCCAGATTATAAGTAACTATCTGTTTTTACACGACCTTAATTGCTTAGGCCCAGCTCACAGGAACAGGTACTGGTACTAACACTTGAATGGCTTTTCAGCTCAATTTCAAGTGAACTTTAGAATTCTCACCTTCAATGAAAGCCAATATCGATGACAAAAGCTGTCGTTAGGTTCCTACAGGCCTCACACATTTATTCATCCAACCAAAAACTAGTTCTGCCTTTTTTGCATTATCAAGAAAACAGCATTTGTTTGAAGAATGCATTTCTTAGCATCTTTAGATCATTTTCTTAAACAAATAATTTTTTAAGGGTACTGATAAAACATGCTATTTAGGAATCACATTCCAAATACAAACCATGTAGCTTCTCGCTAGAACTGCTGCCTTCTCCTGGCTGAGAGTTAAATTTTTTTTTTTTTAACTAGCTTTTGTGACAGACATGTCCCCAGGTATACTGCTGGCAGGCTTCTACAGTGGCTAGTACATTCAGAAAGAGAAACCTAATTTCAAAGAAAATGTATTGCTATCTTTTCATCTGGCATAATCTATCATTTTAAATATGAGGAGTAAAAGCAAAATGAAATGACACTTAAAATTTTCAATGGACACAGGGACAGTACTGGAAGTTAAATAATACAAGAAGCAGTTATGCCTGTCCAAGACCAACAGTATACAAATAAAATAGACTGGTGCACATTTTTAATCTTTAAGAGTCTGAAACACACAACTGGATTTTCAGGAGACATGCATTGGGATGGAATACACAATTTTGGAATTAATCCAGAAATTTGGTTCTGATACTTCTGTGCATTTCAGATAACCGGTTTATTACAGATAGCCACTTTCTAATCCTTAAACAGTTCTCTTCCTCCAGGAACACAAAACCCCCCCAGAATGGGGCAGCTGACTCCTCAGAAAAGCACACAGAATCTCATCTTAAATTCTTACCAAGGATATTAAGTCAGCACCAGACAAAAAATGGAGATGATCAGAATAATCATTTTATCTGTCCTAACTAACTGGAAGTTTTCAACACAAGATTGCATTCTTGCCAATGGCAGTTTGTCGGCACAACATGTAAAGATATTGCCAGATATTTCTAATTCTATAAATAGCATTTATAGTGTATTCCATTAAAAAGAGTCATCAAGTTAAATTCCTTGGTAGCCCTTGTCACTCCTCTGTTACGACTTTAAAGCAGCATCTTTTAATACAACTATGAAAATCACAGCTATTTCATTTATTGCAAAACTCACTTTTACTGGTAAGATTTGCCCAGTCATACTTTCCCTTGTGGTAGTTGTGAAAGTAGCTTGACAAATCAGTTCCTCAATTCACTAAAGGACTTGCAGATCTATATGGCAACACACTTCCAACAAACCACTTGGGGGACAGAATCATACACTGCCAGATTTCAGCTCCAGTGTGAAACTGGAAATCTTTGTTACACAGTGATGCTGTAAGGGAAAAAGCTTCTAAACCGAAAATGTTCCACAGCAGAGGTGATATAGAGAACGAACTGCTTATTGCTTAATGATCTAGCTCGTCTTGATTATCTCTCTGTAACTTTACATACCAAGGACTGGTGTTTGTCAAGGATTAAGCCTGTCAGAGACTGGTACTTGTCAAGAACTGATATGTCAAACAGAGGGAGCCATGAGCAATCACAAAACTTAATTAAATGTTTGATGAATTTACGATCTTCTTGAGAGGGGACAAGCAGAGGCCTTGCTTGAATAGATAGGGTTGGAAAAGATAAGAACTCCTGCCTTTGTTCTCGTCCTTGTAGATAATTTAGCTTAAACTAGCCATATGGTTTTACATCACTAATGAAAACGTAGATAATAAGAGCACTAACAAGCATTTTATAGGGACTAACATGCATTCTTTAGGATAAGATGTATCAAAACATGTAAAGGACCATACTGTGCATAATCACCTGAGGAGGGTCAGGTAGCAGACAAGTGAGGAAGACTAAGGAAGACCACCAGAGGACTCCTGAAGGCCACTAGAGACCTTCAATGCATCTGCTTAAAGGACATTTGCATATGCTAATAGTTTCCTGAAAAACTAATGAATATGTATAATATTTATTGGAAATCTAGTGAATATGTATGTAGAGCATATACTTAACCTGCACAATTAGACCTGACGGTGTGCAAGTTAGGAGGAGCGATCCGCCTTGCACCCAGTGCTGTAATAAACATACCTGCTTTCTAACTCCCTGTGAGTTGTAGAGTTTGTTTCCGTGCATGTATTGGTTTTATGTGGCAAGGTTTTGGTAGCGGGGGTGGTTACAGGGGTGGCTTCTGTAAGAAGCTGCTGGAAGCTTCTCCTGTGTTCGAGAGAGAGAGCGAGCCCATACCAGCCGGCTCTGAGACGGACCCGCCGCCGGCCAAGGCCGAGCCAATCAGTGATAGTGGTAACGCCTCCGTGATAACATTTTTAAGAAGAAAAAAAAGTTGGGAGAGTGAGAAACAGCTGCGGGAGAGAGGAGTGAGAACATGTAAGAGAAACAAGCCTGCGGACACCAAGGTCAGTGAAGAAGGAGGGGGAGGAGGTGCTCCAGGCGCCGGAGTGGAGATTCCCCTGCAGCCCGTGGTGAAGACCCTGGTGAGGCAGGCTGTCCCCCTGCAGCCCAGGGAGGTCCACAGTGGAGCAGATATCCACCTGCAGCCCGGGGAGGACCCCACGCCGGAGCAGGTGGGTTCCCGAAGGAGGCTGTGACCCCGTGGGAACCCCGCGCTGGAGCAGGTTCCTGGCAGGACCTGAGGATCTGCGGAGAGAGGAGCCCGTGGAGCAGGTTGTCTGGCAGGACTTGTGACCCTGTGGGGGACCCACGCTGGAGCAGTGTGCTCCTGAAGGACTGCATGCCGTGGAAGGGACCCATGCTGGAGCAGTTTGCGAAGAACTGCAGCCCGTGGGAATGGCCCACGTTGGAGAAGTTCGTGGAGGACTGACCCCGTGGGTGGGACCCCACGCTGGAGCGGGGAAGAGTGTGATCAGCCCTCACCCTGAGGAGGTGAAGCGGCAGAAAATAACGTGTGATGACCGTAAACCCCATCCCTGTCCCCCTTGTGCCGCTGGGGGGGCTTGGTGGAGAAATCCGGGAGTGAAGTTGTGCCCGGGAAGAAGGGAGGGGTGGTGGGAAGGTGTTCTGAGATTTCGTTTTATTTCTCATTACCTTACTCTGGTTGATCTGTAATAAATTGAGCTAATTTTCCCTAAGCTGAGTCTGTTTTGCCCGTGACGGTAATCAGTGAATGATCTCTCCTGTCCTTATCTCGACCCACAAGCTTTATGTTATATATTTCTCTCCCCTGTCCAGCTGAGGATGGGGGAGTGATAGAACGGCTTTGGTGGGCACCTGGCGTCCAGCCAGGGTCAACCCATCACAGTGCATCAGAGGAAATCCATCAACACATACTCATTAATGAAAAACTACTCTCTAAGTACTTGTCCTCTTGTGATCCCCTCCCTTCCCACTTCCAGTGCCCCAAAACCATTAATGGTATTCTTGCAGCTACTGGAGAGTAGCTCCAAGATCAAAAGGTACTAATAAAGCTAACTCCCCTACTTTCTTGGGATGATCAAGACTGGACCTCACACCTTCTTAGGCACTGAACAAACTTCTCTTGCAGATGATGCATTTATAAAGTCTCCCTCCCATCTGGATTCTCTGCCACCTAGTACGATATGTACACCAGCACCGGTTTTCCCAGTTAGATACCAACTCGCCTTGTCTATTTTTTCATGAAACTTGCTGGTACTCTGGACCACTGTCAAATTTAGTTGACAGATTTAGGTCAACCAAAACTGGCAACAGCTTTCCTCTTCCCTCTCCAGTAGAATTTGAACAGTAGGATTATTTATAAGATTATTTGTAAAGGAAAGGGCTTGGGACACACAAAACATCCTCAGACACATATATAAATTGCATACATACATCTTGTTTCCATAGGAAATCAAGTTACAAATACCAGCATACTTCTGGGTGTCCCTGGGAACAGGAACTGAAGAAGGGACCTCAGAGGTTTTTTGCGTTGCATTATTTTCAGAACACTCAGGAGGCAGTTGAATTGTTAACATCAGGTGAAAAGTATGACCTAAATTGATTTTATTCTATTTTAGCTTCTTTACAGAGCTTTTCTTTATGCTTTAAAACAATGCTAACTATTATTTTCATTATTTAATTGCATTCATTCTGAGGTGACCAGACAATGCAGAGTGGTATTTAAGAACCTGGAAGCATTGCCAGGCAGCGTGCCAATAAGGAGATGTAAACAACTGAAAGGAAGCATAATTTGGTGTAGAGCACAGAGTAAGAAAAGAGGCAATATATGAAACATTCTACAGCTATCTCAACACTCATCACAAGTTAACCCCAGCTCCAAAAACCTTATGTCTTTTAATGTCAGTGAACATTCTTTGTACATGAGTGTCTGGACAGTTACATAGCCCTCAAGTAGAAATTGAGGTAATGTATGTGGCCACTCAGTTATAAAATAATAGAAATACAGTTCAGCTATTTATTTTTCTTTTTTTTTATCCTCTTCCTCCTTGGTTTTGGGAGGTTTTTTTGTTTGTTTTTTTTTTGGGGGGGGGGATGTTTGGTTTTTTTAGTAATATCCCAGACATTAGTCTGTGGAATGGATTCACTTCTTTATAGCAGAAGTCACGTAGCCATCTAAGATCAAACATACCTTTACGCCCCCATACCTGTGTCCTGGTTTCAGCTTGGACAGAGTTAACTGTCTTCCTAGTAGCTGGTACAGTGCTATGTTTTGAGTTCAGTATGAGAAGAATGTTGATAACACTGATGTTTTCAGTTGTTGCTCAGTAGTGTTTAGTCTAAAGTCGAGGATTTTTCAGCTTCTCAAGCCCAGACAGTGAGAAAGCTGGAGGGGCACAAGAAGTTGGCACAGGACACAGCCAGGGCACCTGACCCAAACTGGTAAACGGGGTATTCCATACCATGGGACGTCACATCTAGTATAGGAACTGGGGGGAGTGGGGGCAGGGGGAATCACTTCTTGGGGATTAACCGGGTGTCAATCCGTGGGTGGTGAGCAATTGCACTGTGCATCATTTGTATATTCCAATCCTTTTATCATTACTGCTGTCACTTTATCAGTGTTATCATTATCATTATTAGTTTCTTCTTTTTATATTCTATTAAACTGTTCTTATCTCAACCCATGAGCTTTACTTCTTTTCCTGATTTTCTCCCCCATCCTACTGGGTGGCGGGGAAGTGAGTGAGTGGCTGTGTGGTGCTTAGTTGCTGGCTGGGGTTAAACCATGACAACCTGAAACATCCAAGGAGTAAAAGCTAGTATATATTTTTAAACCAACATATCCTAAGAACAAAGTCAATGTTTACATATTACAATGCACTAGACAATCATTAGAAATTCTGACAAAGCTTCAATTCTGAAAAATTATTTTTTCCTCCATGAGTTTTCAAATTCAGAACTTCAATCCGAGAGTCTTTAATCTATGTGATTCCTGTAATGCCTGTTAGCCTATTTAACCTCTAGTGTCAACTGCTGTGACATCTGCTCTTCCCAGAAGTGCTGAAGGATCTCTTACATCTTTCCAGACTGTGAAAGCAGAGCAAACTTTTTACTGCACTGTAGATACCACTGATTTATCCTGCTAAAAAAAAAAATTTTAAAAAAAAAACAAACCAACTATCTTTTCTGCCTATCTGGCAGAAAAAAAAAAAGTATGAATTGTAAAGAGGAGGGGGAAAAGAGTGAAGAAAAAAAGAATGGTTAGGTCTGTTACCTTTGCAAGTTCCCTCCGTCTCCAACTGGTTATGGAGGTTTTAAGAGTGATTGAAAGTCAAACCTTCTGGGTGAAATTTGCAACAGTACTGTTGTTGCATTGCTGAAAACTGGAAGAGCCTGGTCTTGCTAATTAATGCTAGGATGAAAAATTTCAGAGTGAACAGCTGCACTGAACTAAAAAAAGCAGATCAGAAATTGTAGAGCCTGTTATGCCCAGCAAAAAAAAAATTATTCCTAAGACAACCCTGCTCACATTGTCCAGTTTCAAGCCACAATTAACCTATAAATCTAATTACTTTTAAAAATTTTCCCTCAAAAATAAGAGAGAGGTAGAGATCACAAGTAGTACGCAAAGTGATGAAATTCACATCTACAGTAAAATGGAAAAAAATCTCCTCATGGTCTTCATGATAATGTCAGGGTAGCATAAAGGCTACAGAGAAAGCAGCAAGCAGAGAGCAGAGAGCATCACAAAACTGCCATTCAGACTGTTCACCTAGTCTAAGTCACCTCAGCTGTTCACACCACCTTTATTTACCTACCTTAACAACACACATTAGTTTCAGTGCCCTGCCAGATCTTTCAGGCTCTCAGTAACTAACGCAAGTACAATGCTAAGATTCTGATACCGTTTGATTTCTACAGTGATCCCCTATTTCCACAAATAAAGCACAGTATTTGATTTTTTTTTAAATAAAGTGATAATAGGAGTACCGATTTTTTTTTTTTTAGTTTGCAGGCTGAACTTGAAATGTATTTTATCAGTGTTATTTATAAACTATATAAGTTTATATTGCAATGCTCTGATTTACTGCAAGAAGTATCAGATCATCTACCCTCCTCCTTTAGCTTTCAGAAGGGGAAAACAAACAAACAAAAAGGTAGAAATTAGCAAGTATCACCTCCATCAAAGTTTACAAATACTCAGAATACAGTTTGATTACCCTGGAGATTTGACAACTTACAGGAGTTCTGCCCTCCTCCATTTAAAGTGGTACTCCTAGTTCTCTGAGGCAAAACGGACTACTCTACAACTGTAATATCCAGAGTCACAGAAACAGCCACAACAATAGTAGATGCTATAGCTATGTATTTTATTTTCTGTAACAAACCACATTCTTTGTTTTGAAAATAATCTGCTGTGATTTTTCAGATGAAAACCTGCTTATAACAAAGGAAATAGAACGGCAAATTCATTAAAGGAATCAAAGTTTAGAAGTCCTTGGAAACATAGCATACTGTGCTCTTCCAGCAAAATACATCCCATTCCATATGTCAATTCTGTATTTTTAAATTCTGCATCTCACAGGTGACTTGAAAGCCCTCTAGAAGAGGTGGTTTGTTCCCCCCGCCATGAATTTCCAAATTCAGAGCTTCATTCTGAGAGTCTTAAATCTATCTTATTCCTCTACTGCCTATTAGTCTATTTAACTGTGTCTTCTGCTTTTCCCAGAAGCACCGAAGGATCTCTTAACATCTTTCCAAACACCAACTGTAAAAGCAGAGCAAACTTTCTACTGCATAGTAGATGGTGTTCATGTATTAAGAACCACGGGACTTTTTCAAATCATGATCCCAGACCAGCAATCAGAAAGAACAAACATTTGATCCCTGACAGAACTGACGTCACATTGTGTATTTTGCAGAAACTGGTAACAGGCCCTCCTTTTACAAAGTGAAATGGCCTTACTAATTTCTCACTATTTTGTAGCAAACTGAAAGCATATAAAGTAGAAAGGCATATTTGTACATAGCCAAAGAAGACTTCCCAATTGACACTTAGATTTTCATAACTGAGATTTCATGTGCCAACAACAGTAGCTTTTAGAAGACTAGCAATCTTTCTGTAAAGCCAACTGGAATTACAAATGAATAAAAATTGTCAGGATGGGGTTTTCTCTGAAACAAGTGAAAGAAGATAACATCTGCACACTATATACAACTGCAAGAGAAGAAAATAGAAGTTACAGTAGTAACACAGTGAAGGGCACAGGTAGAAGACATTGCAGAGTCCAGAATCGGAGCTCTGCTTCTTTACTTTGGCAACTTTGATATGGCAATGGTCCTAATGTTACTAACACATACCAGACATTGCACTTTGAGCTAACACCACTACATAATGCATGTTGTCCAATAAAATACTGCAGCATGTTGGGACAAATGGTTGATTAAGAAAGCAAAAAGCACAATCAGAGGGAAAATACTTCTACCCTTGCCTTTGACAGTACATAGAAACTTGAATGGCAGGGATCACATAACACAGTGGTCATGATTTTTGGAAGGAAAGTGAGGTAAGCTGGATAGCTCACATAATCAGGAGGTAAGATCCAAGGGGACTGAATTCTCAAACAAGGGGAACAGGAGGTCAGTGGAAGTGTTACTTATTTTCTGAAGGAATGACACAAACAGAGGTGCAAACAATCCCACCTTACTGGGCGGGGAATATATACAAAAGAGGGATTTGGTCAAACCAACAACTTTAATGATCTGAAACTCCAGAAAGAATCATACAAAAAAATGGAAAATTGGTCAAACAGATAAGGCTAAGTATAAAAAGCAGAGAGAACACACAAGATCAAAGGCAGAAAAGCACAGAACAAATTACTTTGATGAGAAATGTGTATGAAACAACAAGAACTTCACAGCAGTCATAATGCTCTATTTTGAGACCTTTATCTTTCCTCTACTCATCCACCTTTTCCCACCACACTAGAAGGTCAGCCACACTATATTTTTCTTCACCAACTCAAAATTGCTACACAAAGATAACTTTACAACAGAAGCACATAATGAAGAAAGATAATATAAATTATTTGCTTAGAAGAACATTCAAAAAAAGATTGTTGAGTGGACAACACACAAAAACTGTGGTTCAAATAATTCACATGCACTAAAACAGATGGCATAATTTGTTTATCAGTTCTCCACAGGCAACTTGTAAGTGAAATACCACTGGGAATTATTCAGCCCATTACCGTGTTAGCATGTAATCAATCACAACAAAGTTTGCAGAAGGATATGCTGTGGAAACACTGAGCTAAATGCTGGAGTGGATTATCATGATCTTCAAATTCTCTATGCTTTCTTACCCTGGGTTCTGCAAGTATAAATTTTCTACATATAGCTTTTACTGAATGCTGGCTAAGTTAAGATTTTCAGCAGCCAGTTTATCTAAGAAATTCAAGTCTTTAAAATCCCATTGTTGTCTCTATTTGAGGGCCCTTCTGCACAGGTGCAAAAAGATAGTTGAAGAGTGAACAGACTACCTTAGAGGACGTGACAGGCAATATATTGAGATTTTTTTACAGATTAGAGTTTTAAATGTTGTTGGTATTGTCTTGAAGAAGGGAAAGGTCTGGATACCCTGTCACGATTCCTCCTAGTTTCCATAATATCACCATGTGTCGCTCAGGCTGTGTATCTGCAACAATTTCAGTTGATCCAGGCTGGTGTTGCTAGGGTCCTGCCTTCCAAGCATGCATTTGCCAGCATCCTTACCATGGTGCCAGTGCTCCTCAGGCTCCAGGAGAACTCACCTAGACAATTAAACTAACAAAAAAGTAACCTACCAAAGAATATTAATCATAATGAAATTCCTTACAATGGCAAGCACAGCTTTTACATGGTCTCCCCTGAGATCAGGAAGAAACTTGGGAGGGGATGAGGAAGGTAATGCAACATGCCAGTCCTTTGGCCCATGTTGAATGAGAGATCCATTGTCTCAGTTGTTTCAATCACTCACATACATTTGCATAACCTCAGAGTTGCAAGTCCATTTGTGACAAAACCAGGAAGAAAGACTGAGAGACAGATGGAGAGAATTGTTAGCAGCAGTGCCCAGTGGGCTGGGCAACAGCACCAGAACTAAGCTTAAGATTAGCTTAGGGGAAATATCTACAGTAACACATGGCTAAGGTTAGGTTCACTAATGTGTATTTAAACAGCAACTTGTTTTTCAGGTGGCTAGCTTGTGTGAAAAATAAGGTCACTCAGGAACGGATACAGATGACTGATGCAAGCGCTAAATTTGAAAGATATGACTAAATTCATATGAAAGACACTTTAAGTTACTCTACCGAATAATAAAATCTATTATGACTAATTAAACCCCCCCATATTTTCCTTCAGGAAAGTTAAAACTGCAATTAGTAGAAGCTTTCCTTGGACCCCTCCAACTTAATTTTAGTTATAATTTAACAGAAAGCTCACTTTATTCTTGAAGTTTGTTTTTAAAATACTCTCTTGTATCATTCTCAGCACAGAGCAACTCCTACATCATCAAAATTCCTTTGATTATATTAAGAGCTCTCCATTTCCTATAGAGCAAAAGTTCCTCAGAAAGCATTCCCAAATCTCCTGCAAAGCTACGGAAAGGGACACCATTATCCCATTTTATGAAACACCCTATAAAGCACAAAAGCTGGAGTCTTCTTGGTTTAAACAAGCTTTCCAACATGTTTCTATTTAAACTACATACAAAGCTTCAAGGGAGAAAAAACCAATCTCAGAAGCTGCATCAGAGAAGAGTAGTTCAAAAACCAAGAGTAATGCAATAAAATAAAGTTCCGAAACCAATAAAGGAAAGAACTGCTCAGCATGTAAGGTAATAGCTGCTATTTGTTCCTAGCTTCTGTCTAGTTGTCATCAAACTGAGACAGACATTTTACAGCCACTGGAGTGGAATTGCACCACTAAGCACACCAATAGAACTGCTAGTATTTTTAAAGTTATTCCATTTTCCAACCATGTGGCTGCTTAAATGTAAAGGTTACTACTGCCCTTATAAGGAACCATATGCTTCTGTTCTCCAAGTCAGTCTTCAATGGGCAGAGAAGACAGAGCAACTGACTACTTTTTTGCCTGATAGCAGCCTGACAGTATACTGAATTTGGCACTCATGTGAAATTATGATTATACTTGTAGTGTACTTTAAGAAACAAAACCACATCAGCATACATACCTATTCTACTGACATTAAGGAACATGAGGTATATCTTGGGAAGAAATATGTACAACTGCTTTAAGGTATGGAAACCTAGCCACAAAATTTTTAAATGGCGATACAAAAGTTTTCAAATAACCATTTTTAAGTAGTTATTTACTGCCAAATGAAGTAAGCAAATTGTTTTCCAACAGTCTTTCACCTGCCAAACAAAATTAAAAAACCTGTCCCTGACCATTTTTGGCAGCAAGGAAGTAAAATGAAGTCATTACTAAATATTTTTGCCAGTTCCGAAACACTCCATTATTTTTTAGATGTGATTTATACTCCACATTAATTGCACCAATATGAACATTTTTGTATTAAAAAAATGCAAGTTCATAAACAATATATAAGCACCACCACAGTCTTCCTCCCCAGGAAATTCTCTGCAAATGGCTAGCTGTTGGGTTTTTTTTTTAAATAACCTAGGTGGAAATATTATGGGAAAATTAAAAATCTTAAGCTATCATTATAAGCAAAGGATACATCTGCACATAAATTAGCTTTTTCAATTAAAAAAAAAGATAGTGAACACAATGATAATGGGACTTAAAACAAAGAGGAGACAGTTCTCCTCCAGCAACAAGAGCAAGCAGTGGGTGAGCACTTTGTAGCAGAATCATACACTGCCTGACACCACTGAATTTTAAAGAGAACAGACCAGAACCTGTCAGCTCTTCCAAGGAAAATGAGTGCGAGTTTTCCCACAAATGAAAGAGGTCTCTGAATTCTTGAGAGGCCCAAATAACAATCTCCCTCCTTCACACAAAAGCCCTCTGAAAGACTATCTACACCTCTCAATGCATCATTATAACTGGGTTAGAAGGATCATTATGACTAGGTTAGAAAAGGCATACAGTATTATCTGTAAGTCAGTTAATGGCCCACACCATGGTTTTCAAAAGGAATAATACAGCTTTCAGCATTTGGAAAGGAAAAAAACATTAATTACACTTTTTGCCTAATGCATACTGTTGTATGAAACATTAACTAGAAAGAGAATAAAATTCCAACAGGATAAAATATAGTCACTGTCTATGAATATTATAAAGTTTCCATAAACTAAAGTGAAAAAAAAATCAATTAAATCAATATGTTCTCACAGGAACAGAGTGTTCTTATGATTTAAAATACACAATGTGATACTCCACTTTCTGATATGCCTTACCCGGCATTAATCAGCTGGAATGTCCAATTAAATAAATTAAATACCTTTTTCAGCCTATGATTTTACTGGTTACTGGGTTGTTATTTTTTTTAGACTGAGGTGACATAAATCAGTATGCTGAACGACACATATGTTTAAATATCTGTTAAATGTATTAATAGAAAATTGCCTTTCAATAGTTGCTGTTTGCTATATGCACTCACTACCCCCTGACCCTCTCGGGTTTGTGTCTTGTTCCCAGGAATAAGCAGCCTGACAATTAGCTAGGTAAGAGAAAAGGGGTTCTCATTAATATTTTGGACTAGCTAGCTATGTTTTAACTTTATAGCAAACAAAGAGCCTGGTCTTCAGTTTTGCTTGCAATATGGTACCATTATAAGAACACTAAACTGCAGCCCTGCACTAGTTACTAAGGACCACGAAATAAAGGGTAAGAAAATAGTGAGACAAATAAGAGCCAGCCAGGCTACCTTGCATGCTTACCACTCCTCATCATTCTAGCAGTACGGATGGCCACAGGACAGACACAGATGGCCCCTTCATTGCACGAGCAGGTGCAGCAGCAGGTCACAAAAATGGTGACGGTGGTGTTAATGGTTTTCTTTCAGAGCACTGTATTATCCAAATGCTTGTAAGAGAAGGCCATTAGTTTAAGAAGCAGATTATGAGATCAGCTAAAAATCTTTACCAAGGTGCTCTGGCTGGGGTGTTTGTGTGTGTGTGCAAGTTAGTGCATGCACATGTGACAGAGTGACAGAGTGGAAGGCTAGACACTGTAAGATGCCTCACAAGGGCAGACTGAAGGCGCTGCACCACATGAAAAAAAGCTGCTGTTAACCAGCAGTGGCTAACGTCGGTCTGGCATAAAAGCCAGAAAAACTGGACAATATCCATACCTCCTTTCAAAGCAAATGGCTTTCAGCAGAAAGCACTGGTTTGGAGATTCAGGTCTAAGCTTGCGTTTTTGCTCAAGAGGATGAAGCAGTTGCTGCACTGATGCTAAGTGAGGCTATGATGGACAAAGACACACAGCCTTAACCCAGCAGCTGATGGCAAACGACTTTCCCCTCACAGGGGTAAAGCAGAAGTCCTGCAAATGCTTTTTGGTAGACACTTCACTTGGGAGTTTCTCCAAATCATGGAAGTGATAATGAGGTCTTCTAATTAAATAACCGTTGATTACTTGCTCTACCAAACAATTTGCCTCTGTTGGTACACCTGCCTCTGAACAACCTCTTATATCAATAGGCCCAGCAGGTCCCAAACTCACCCAAAGTGGTCTCTGCACATGTTTGAAAGGATCTCCTTTCATACTACCAAGTTTAAGGTAGAGGAGTACTCTGCATAACAGATACAGCTTCCAAGAGCTGACAGGTATCAGGGTGGGTGGATGGAAAAGGAATCTATAGGTGTATTTCATACCTATAAGGCATGTATGCCTGTGAGGCTGTGCACCCTTCTTTGCTCAGAAAGCAGCCAAGGCTATTGAAACTCAGTCTCTCTGGGCTAGCCTTCACTTCGCTCATTTCCTTTGCTGTGTTTATGTCCTCACAGCAGGAAGAAAACTGAAACTAGCTGAAAAGCGTACTTTGGTTCACTTTGAAGACTTTCATGCATAGAGCAGACAGGAAGGGTGCAAGTGAACACAGTGAGCAATTTGGGATGGGGAACAAAGAAAAAAGAGAACAGGCAAGAAAGGGAGAAACTCAGCAAGAGATTGTGCACAGTTGAACTGGGAGGACTAGGAAGCAATAGTGGATGAAGAGCAAGGGAGCCAAAGTAGAAGGGAATACATGGATAGGAAGGGCCTTCTGCTTTGGTCTATTAAAAAACGGGCATTCAGTCCACTAACTTTGAATAGTCAAAAGGATACTCAGGGGAGGGGAAAAAAAAAATTTAAAAGTCAATAAACAGCTGGTAGTATAAAGTTATGTTGTAGGGTAGAGAGCAAAGAAAACAAACTTGACTTTTATCCCCAGGACAATACAAGTATTTTTGTCCCAACATACAGAAAGGTCAGTTCACTGTGAAGCACAGGTACATACATTTATCTCACAGAAAGGGCTTGAGGTATTCAGTCCTGCCCCATTTGCCTGTTATCAGGCGACTACTACCTATACAATACAAAATGGCATCAATCCATGGTCAAGATCAAGAAGACACATCGAAACAAACCAACCAGCCAAACTCAAAGTGCAGTAGAGCTTAGCTGCAGATGCAACCATTCTAACTTGCTCCTGTGCTGCAGGAAAGCTTCAGGAGATGTATCCGCAAAGGACCACTGGAGGGGGCCTGTGCAAACAATCCAGAATTGGCTTGTGCCAGTGACCCTCGTATGGGTCAGCAGCCCTCAGCACCTTGCTGAAGTAAATCACATTTGCTTTTATCAAGCTACTGTGAAAAGAAAGGATTGCCCTGCCTTGGCTTCATCACTTTCAGATATTTACCATGAACTATTATTAGGTGGACCACAAAATACAGACAGAAATTTATCCTTCACATGCAGTGAAAAATTATACATATATCTATACACACACACACACACACACACACACTTCTTTTCATATTTTCCTCTGCTACTTGGTACCAACCTGCAGCTGGTGTACCTGTGTGAGATGTGATTTTTATTACCCTTAACTGTGCACATCAGTGCATAACATTGTGATCCCAAACTCTGAAACAGGATTTTTAGTTATACCGCATAACAAGCTCAGTGCTGTTAGGAAAAAGGGTTGGAGTTTTATACAGCCAAAACAGAGAAAAATCAGTCCTACACACCTCTCAAAAAGTTTGGAGTCTTTATTAACTCTTCACACCTCTGCTAACTATCAACACTCCTAATCTTCTTTCAGTAGGCATCTGAGTATCCCTGGCTTGAAGACAACCACTTTATATCCTTTTCTGCTGTCATTTCTTTAATTAAGGAAAAAACAAAACAAAACAAAACACCACCATATACATGCATCTTTTAGCCACTGCATAGGTTGATGCATCTCTGTGAGGAATACATTGAGCACAGCAATATTTGTAAATGGATCCATCTAAACTATTACCTGTATGCGTAATTTTGGCTAAACCAGAAGCAATCATACTAAGAATTCTGGTACCAGGAAATCAGAGCAAAAGGAGATAATGTTTCAGCTCTATAGCTTAATAACCAGATGAAACCTTTACAAAAGCAAACAAATATACTGAAGAATTCAGCAAGATACTAAACACTACTTTGACTTTTTGCAGTATATGCTGTCAATATTGGGAAACATCCTCCTGCACTTTTATTTCAAATATATTGATCTTTTAGTAGCAGATGCTGGTAAAGCATATTTTAAAACCTTGTCAAGCAACTAAGGTTGCATTACTGTCCATATTTGTGATGAGCCTCCAAATGGTGTTTTACCATGCAAACCAGATAGAATTGGAAGGCTAGGTGCACACTGTTCTGTAGCAGAAAGTAACATCTGCATGCAGAAAAGAGTTTTTGCTTGCATATTCTCTGTGGGGGATAATTTGATGGTTACAAAAGGAACCTTTGAGCTAAAGGAAGCAGTCAAAGGAGCAAGATGTGAACCTGTACTTAGCTTGCAAAAGTTCTGTGTTGCACTGTTCTTGCAAAGTCAACAAAGACATGTGTTTCAGCTCCTTTCCTACCTCCATTACCAGAGGCCAAAATTAGCCTCACAGGGATGAGAAGCACAATCACAATACACCAGAAAAGGCTCAAATGAGTGAAGCTACTTCTGCAAGTGAAGTTACTTCTGCAACATGTTTTTTTGGTAATAGAGAGCCTTTACCACAGACATCTAGGCTTCACACGCCCTTTCTTTTCCTCTGTCATTACACTATGCAAAATACATCACAGATTAAAGACAACGGAGAATGTAAATGTTGCATGCATAGTGTTTTTCTTCTTCTAAGTCACATACAAGTTTAACTATAGGCCTTGAGATGGAAATACAGGACATCACTGCTGTGATTTACCTGCATTTACATCTAATGGCCAACAAATAGCATTCATGTGTGAATTTTAGTATAGCAGTTTATAACCACAGAAGGAGCCCACCTTTTGTATTTTTGCACAGACCTCAGTCACATGGTATCTGTTGCAAGGCCCAAACATGAAGCACCACACTCAACATGCAGTGCTTGAGGCCTCTGTTCCTTGTCCCACAGAAGAGGAGACACCATGCAGAAGTCTGAATTTTTCTCACAGTGCCTCATCCTGGACACAACGACCTAATTGCTAGCTACAAATACGTCATCGATCAGGTTTGTTCCTTCATGTGCTCATTGAAATTGTTAAAAGGTGATTTTTCAGAGTGCTATTTCCTATTCAACATCTGGACTATCTTGTAATTTCAACTGATCCACATTCCTGCTAGACATTTTCTAGCTTAATCTCCAAATTCCACCACTAAACTATATTAATGCTCTCAGGATAACTTGAAACACATTTGTTTATCCCGTTTTGCAGCTTGTTGTTATATAATTCTTATGAGGAAAACACGTACTTGATAATAAGGGAAAAAATACAGCATGATTTTTCCCCCACTCCCAACACTGTGTCAAATGAAATTCATTAATATTTTTGAACATAAAACCAGTCCATAAATACATTCTGAGTAGGCTTTTTGCAGAACACACCATTTTATCAGTGTTAAATTTGAGATGAGAGTCCAAGAAGTGCCTTTACAGCTTATTAAATCATCATTTGACTGTATGCTCCAGTACATGTGATCCTATATGAGCAAGCTTCATCACTATATTCTTACACTCTAACCTTGTCACTGCACACTTTTCCCAACAGTTTCCTCCCATCACTTGTCACCATGCATCATTGTTTCCATGGGCCTGTAATATTTGCAAAAATGCAATGATAATGTCAGGACTGACTAAGCGAATGACAAACAGTCCACATCCACTCCCTTGAGGTGTTTTTCTGGTCAACATTTATAAAATAAATAGGAACAATTTAAGTATCACAAGAGGTGGCTCAAAAATAAGAGAAGCAATATTGTTTCTGAAGAAACGTGTCTTCCTTAGTTCCTGCATCACTATGGCCTTAGTAAAATTACTGTGATTCTTAGCTGCTTGCAGAACCAGGCCCTGTTTAAAAAAAAATAAGTGGGAGTATCTATGTCACAAACTGAACAAAACTCTCACCTTTACTGCAATAGCTGCAGAAGTATCCACATAGAATAGGAACAGCAAAACTAATCCTAAAGAAACAATGAATATGAAACCACCCTGTCCCGAAAGTCCACAGTTCAGAGTGATCTAAAAGGGAAACTACTTGAATGTTTTTATTAGTTGTAAGTACAAAGACAGGCATAAACAAGAGATTTCCCTTTAATGAGAAATTCTCACACACTACGCCATCAATAGTTGCATCTTCGGATAAGAAACAGGTCCACCTCTTACGGGGAAACAGTCTATATTTTAGTTAGATAGCTAAGAACCTGGAGCCCACAGGACAAAACGATATGTCTAATCATGGAAGTAGAGAGTCTCTGACATCCTTATCTCCTTTGCAGAAGCATGTCCTAACACTCCTGCCACTTTCCTTATTCCTCACCTCCAAAAAATGGAAATTATGTACAAGCCACATTACTGCAAGGATCAGCTGTATTTTAAAAGTGTTATTATTGTTGCTATTGCCTGTTTTGATTTTGCTTTGGAAGAAATTGGACTGTCAAAATTAGGGCACATTCTGAACAACCCAGAATCACTGAATTCACAGCAGGCAGCTGATTTAACTACCCTGTTCTGCACCAGGACTTTAGCAGAATTGTGGTTTCATTCCTTCAGACTATTCCTTCAGACTCTTGTAAACATTTGTATAATGTGGAACAGCTGCAAAAATAATATCAGGACACCCCCCCGACTATGTGTGTTTGATAACTCTGTTGGTAAGTTTGAGAACAACTGCTTTACAGTTTTCTCCTCTTATTCTGATTTTTCAGATACCCATTTCTGCCTCCTCAATTGTTAAGATAGGAGTTTCAGCTGGGTTACCACTTATCATGCCATAGATGAGAGCAGCAATGAAGACAGCAGCACACTACCTTTCAAGCTTGGCTATTTATGTTAATGCATTATATTTTTTGAGCAGAAAAATCTTGCCATCTCCACAGGGTGCAATTTATCTGTTTTCCCATTTCAAGGAATTTTGTAATACTCATGAACTTAAAAACAATCCAAATAAAATGAGACAGGTAGTTGAAGATTGCTTCACTGTTCAACCAACATCCTTGTTTCTAACATCTATTTGATGGGGCATAAGCATCAGCAACTAGAATTTTAGGAGATGCTGCTACATCCCTGTACTCTCCAGAGAAACCAAGCCTCATAGATTGTATTTCAAAACACACTTTCCTAAACATGTATATTCAATCTGATTTTATTTGAACATACTTATATCAAAGTAACTGCATATCCTGGGGAACAGGTCATCAGTCACCCTTAAAATGGTGATTTTAAGATTCATTTAGTTTAGATTCATTTAAGATTCACTTAGAACTTGGAATGAGCTGTAATAAAAATATTTACATGAATTTTGTTCCAGTCACAAAGAAGGGATGGTTACAGCAAGTTTATGGCACTGAAAAAATGTTTACATTCACAAAAAGTAGTGAGAGGGGCATTGACATGATTAGAAGTGTTCTGGGAGAATCAGGCCTAAACATAAAGTAGTTCTTGAGTTCCCTTTACAACAAAAAGCACTATGATACCATGTAGTAGCTAATTATAGGCTACCTAGAACAACAGTAGAACATTTACATTTCATCAAATGTGATTTCATTAAAAGAAAAGAAAGATGTCAAGTTTGAAGTTGTGAACTTTCCACAGGCTTCTGTTATTTTTCACTCCATAATACATCGCTTTGTTGGTAAATGCATGTCTCAGTTTTGTTCCATTAGTTATTAAGAACACAGTAAAATAGTATCAGTTCAGTGTCTTCTAGCCTGACAAAATTCAGACCTCATGATTCTTTGTAAAAGTTACTTTTGTTATATATTTACGTATACATAAATAAAACTAGCATTTATTCTCATATATACACTGACCCTCTTCTCCCCCAATTTAGGGCATAAATAGTAAAAAGTCCAATGTATTTCACATTTAACAAAGGAGCCAGGCTATAGAGATCTTTGTAAATGTCATCTTAAACAAGTATATTATGCAAATCCAAGAGACTAAGGAAAACACAAAGAAAAACACAAGACAGGAGAAGTAGGTCCATCATGCCAGAAGATCACCTTGCTAGATAAAGAGCAGGCAGGTGACTTAGGGATGCACCTTGCTACAGTGCAGAAGAGCCAGAGAAAAAAAATCAAGGCTTAAACATGTTTGCCTGCACCTGGGATGCAACTTGCCCACTTTGCTTCATAGCTAAGAACAACTGAAAAGAGAATGCTTATTGGTTTCATGCCTGCACAGCAAAGACCTATTAATGCTTCAACAATGTGACGTGAAAGAGTATTTTTCAATTCTAGTGTCTGAATTGCACAAGTATGTAAGAATTCTAACTTGTTAACAAGAAGCTCTCTTCAATTACAACTTCAAGGAGGGCCTATGCACCTTATAAAACATGTTCTAGATTTCCTTGTAGCACTGGGACAAGTAGCAAGAGACAGAGTCAACCATGTGGATGACAGTACAGACACCTATAGCCTAAGCAACCTGTGAAGTTTCCACATTCAAAACTAGGAAATCATGCAAGATGTGTTCAAGTTCTTATAGGGTCAAAATTAAGACCTTGGTGGAGGGGGGAGAGGAAAACCTCCTTAATCATTCCTACCTTTTCAAAGAAAGTGTGGCTTGAAATTACCTCCTTGGCAGCCCTTTTTCCCCCTCCATAATGTAATTCAAGCCAGAAAAAACTATACCATAAGTATTCACAAACTTACTGTCATCACTTCCTTCTTACTAGAAACAAATTTGAATTTAAGAACATTGCTATTTAGAGCAGGCTTTCAAAAACATAGGAAAAGAGCATATGCTTCTCATCTCTGTAAAAGCATGTATTTAAGCCATAGGTAGGCATATTAGCCTGAAAGGAAATACACAAAGTGTAAACTCTACATGAGTCCAGAAGGCTCTTCTGAAGTAAGCTGAAGAATGTTTTTATACATGCATATACAATTTATATACATATATATATTACATATACTCTCTACATTATATATTACATATTATACAATTTTGTTATATTATGAAGATGTTATACATATGTATACAGTACATATATATACACACAGATAAAGGGTTATGAAATACAAACAATTTGTTGCTAACATGCAGTGACAAATGCAAAATATCCTCAACAGAACATAACATCAGAACTGTGAAATGGAAAAGTAATTTGTTCCCATATAACACTCATGCTAAAAAAGATGGATTTTTACTGAAAAGTAGTATCTAAAATGTTAGGAGACTAACATTTTTTTACTACATAATGAAGATACATTCTTACATATGAGAAGATATGTTCTAACAATATCTGAAATACAATGAGTATCAGAGCAAATACATTATTATATTTATTAAAATCATTGCATAATATGAATTATGAATCAGTGAATAACAGGTTGCTTCTCCAATGCTATAGCTGATGTTGGAAGTCTCTGACTTTTCATAAAAACTAATTGGGTTTAACTTAGTCTTACACTGTATTCAAAATCATTTACAATTTTACTGTGTGGCCCTGCAACTCAGTATTGGATCTGAGTAACTCCTGGCTTTCAAATCTTTGTATCTTTTATCACAGCAACTAAACAGACAAATTACTTTGTGTTGCATGTATTTAAGGCCTTGTTTAGCTGAACTTACTGTTGATTAATGGCATTCTTAGGCCGTATTGCTGAACAAAAGAAAAAATTCCTTGTCAATAGAAGGCATAAGGGCTCCAGTGCCAACCACTTTTCATGGACGAAGTCCAAATCAATCCAATTCTAGCTGAGCAGGAATGGGAATTTCTCTTCCCAGTGAAACTCAGATACCTGGGGATACAGTTTGCCCCTGTATACAGATTTTTAAAGAAGACCTTATTAATCATCTTTGGTGCTAACTCAGCGGAATGCAACACAGTGGAGATAAAATAATCTCACGCATACCATTCCCAGGCTACCTAGAGCAATACTCCTTGCACATTGGCTTTTGCTTACTGTTATCACCCACCTTTGTTATCTGCTATCAGTGCAACAAAGTTAAAAGTGGAACAAATGGTATTTTTCTCCCTCTACATTTAATAGCCATTGCACGCATCTGAAATGATAGTTCACTCTCTGAGGGTTTAGTCCACTGAAATGTTTGCTTTCACTGCAGTGAGCAGAACCAAGGCTACAAGAACCAGCCGCAGCTTGCTGAACTACTCACTTCCACATACCAGCTAGCTTTGATTCTTCAATAAAATGCGAAGTTGCATCAGGTGTGCTCTATAAAATTTGAGTTTGTAACTTTACATTTAATTTTAATGGCAAAGACACAGTATCCAGCAAACCTCATAGAAATTGTAAGAAAACCATCAAAGAATTTTATTTCTCCCTCATCCAAGTTTGCAACCTGCAACCCCCACCCTCCAGTACATTACTGACTTTGTAGATACATACTATATAGTATTTCTTGGAGTTTGCAAAGCCCTTTCTAAATATCATTTACAGTTGATAGAATTGGTGTTTATATTGAATATTTCTGAGGTCCCACAGAGACTCTGACCCTCCATCTCCCTGTGTCAAGAGCTGCTTCTTGTTTCAATTAGCAGAAGTACCACCAAAACACCCAAGTGAAAAATTGCTCCCAACCTTTTCAGCCTCAGCTTTGCTGTCTCTAAATCTAACAGTTCCCACTGTTTCAAATGTATTCTGCATAAAAACACATGATAAACAATACTAAATGAGCATGGCAAGCAAACATTGAAGTATTTAATGTGGTTGCTACTGCAACAAAGTTTTAACCCAAGCAGTTACTAAACTCCAGTCAGAGGTTCATCACTAACACCCCTTAGAGATCATTGCAAATGGGAAAATTAAGTCTCATTTTTCACTATGCCTACTTACTTACCCTCTCAAACTACTTCATAAAAATATGCATATTTCTAGCAGTTTTCATATAATTTGTGATGCTTTAGCACAATATTACAGTGTTGCAAACACTGAGAAGAATGTTTACATTTCAACAAACAAGTTAAAATCCTGAAATAAACTTACCATCCCTGTAATTAGACCTTAAGTTTCAAGTTAAATTCTTTCTGCTTTGAAGTTCTATGTAAAAATGAAGACATTGCTCAATAGCAGCCAACAAAAATATCCTAAGGCACCTTTTGTTTTTAACTCAACTTTTATGAGCCACACTTCTCATCATGCATTTTATCATCATTTGCAGGTATAACACAGAAAAACTAAATTCTTCTACTAATGTCATGCTGTGACCAAAAAAACCCCAAACCCAAGTAAACCACTTATAAATTACTTTCTACCACAGCCTGTTATTACACATCTAGCTTCAGCTGAAGGCATCTGAAATTGACACTGGCATTTTAACCTCCAGTTTAACCATTCCAAACGGACAATGTACTCATGTGCTTTCATATTTGCTATAGCTAATGATGCTATCCTGATATTGCACATTAAATCAGGCATATACCAGACATTGAAAAGATAGATCAGGCTTGCATGGACAAATAAATTAGATTTAGGGAATTTCAGATCATATTTGTTAGCTGCATAAATTCAACTCAAAGTTCTATACTAACTGTGTGAACAACATATGAATAGACCAGATAATTTCAGGTTAAAATAATCTGAAAATTATGATTTTAGATTTAAGCTCTTCCTTGAGCCTCTCCCAACCAAGGGGAAATCCCCTTGAGTTTTGCAAAGAGCTATGAAGTGCTTGACACTACTGTCCTCCACTGACTTCAAGGCTTCTCTGATCACAAAGTCGGCCTGGCACAGGGATGCAGTCAGAAATAGGTAAGATTCGGCTCAAGTAATCAGTGCAATAATGACATATATGGAAAAAGTTGAAGATATTTTATCATAATTGCTGTGGTGTGTATTTTCTGAAATAAACCACTCCAGTGTTTTGATAGCTTGCCTCGGGGTGAGGAAAAAAAAATACATCAGTCTACAGTATCTCCCTTTTGAAAGACAAATGTACAATCAAAGTTAGATTATGACCTAGCAATATATGTTATTATTTAAAATAACAAAGTTAAGCAACTTAGCTTCCAGGACACCATTAGTATAGATGCTTTTTTTTTATTACTACAATTCTCATCAAACACCTTAATTCAATAAAAAGATGTTTGTTCATTAGCCTTTTTTTTTTTCAAACACAACTTTTAATTACTCAAACACAATCTGATGCAAGAAGAATGAAACATGCAAAGCTACACTTTGTTGTATAATATCACATCACGACCAAAGAGATTAGGCAGTCCCTCAAACACAGGTGACTTTCACAATTCCTTTATAAGTTAAACATAGATCCAAACCAGCCAAAGATTATGTATGTGCATCAGTTCTTTATGGTAATACATTACATGTACCCCAGATGCACATCTCCTCGCTATCAGTCATCTGCATCAACACTGCACTGATGTGTCCCCTCTGCCACCTGTGTCCAGGGGCACATCTAGCCATACCATTGTGCCACAAGGCTGATTTAGGGCACCAGCAAGGCTGCCATTGGGAAGACTCCTAGTAAGGGCCAGAGTGGTCTTTGCCCACATAAAAGAAATATGGGCAAGTATGGAGAAGCTGTTACCAGATAGAAGCCCTGTTGCGTCAGGGCACACAGCTACCCCTAGCAGGGGCCTCCCCTGCTCACCCAAAGAATACGCAGACTCGGATCTCACCACTTCAGCTCCTACATTCGTCAGAGGGAGCAGCTGTGGATGAGAAGCCTGTGCAGCAAACTAACAAAGGGAACACAAACAGTGGCACCACAGGAAAGGGTCTTGATTAGGTTTCAACATTCTGTGGTCATAGATCGCCACCTCATACCGAACTTGGAACCTGGATTCAAGTGGTGAGATGCAAAGGGCAATTCTGAATTACAGGTAGTCTCTGCAGTGTGTATGCACAAACCAGGAGGAGTCAAGGCAAGTGCTAAAGGTAACTGCACTTAGTAATTGTGCAGATGTTCATGGCTGCTTACTAGTTAATGACTAGCATCCACATAAGGTCAAACAGCTGTTAAAAAAATTACCATTCTTACATCACAGGTAAATAAATTCAAGCATCAAAAAATGAGGTAGGATACTCCTATGATGCACAACTGCTTTAGGCCTGCACCAAAGTCATAGTCTGATCACAAATGCACTTAAACTACAGTGATCTTTCTTGAGCAGGTTCAAAGATGAGTTCTGCAGTACACAACCACTGTAGGGATCCTTAAACAACTTTTCCTGTGGAGAAACTAAGATAAAGAGGGTACTGCTCCCTGTCAGCTTGACATGTCAATCTTCATCTGTGTTTTCCACCCTGTAGAGTTCCTGTCACCTCTGTGACATAAAGCACATGAAGCAGAAAGAAGCTGGGTAGGTTCAGACATTGAAAAGACTTGTCAAAATAAACTCAGAAGTCAGTAACATACAAGACATGTGCTGTTTGGGCTTTGGTACAGTGGAGTTCAAATCCCAAAGAAATCCAAATAAATCTAGAAACTGGAGCCCCCAAGACAGAGCAGACCATGGCTCTTTTTTTACTTTCTAAACAATATTTCTAACTATTCATATAATAAGAAAATACTGTTAATGTACATTGCTGAAACACAGAGATAACAATTTCCTTCCTTGGTGTTGCAAGGTACATTCATCTTACAACACAATCAGCCTTCCCACAGCAAGCACAGTATCTTGTAAAATTAGTAGTGAGACAAGAGTGTGTTACAGACCCCCTTTTATAACCAAGCCTACACAGAAAAGGAAAAAAGTGAGAGTACTAATTAGCAATGGAATAACTAGTTTAATGACTTACTGGAATGCTATGGGAAAGGGGAATTTAACTGATCAGTTCAGCTGCTAACAGAAGTCAATAATCCCAATTTGAGAACCAGTAACTCTGAAGAGTGGTTCCAAATCTGTTTCTTCTTTTACCCTGAAGCTTTGTATGCTCCCTCGTGGCTAATTACAGCACAAGAGGCAGGCTTGTGCTCACATAATAATAATAACCTAGTCTGCTGAGGTAAGGAGACATAAATGAGGGAAACACTGCCTTCATTGCAGGCTATATAGGTTGTAGGTCACTCAATGTATTCATTTGCCACTCAAAACCTCTGGTTTTGCTACTCTGCTACAAACACCTAGTCAAATAACATAGACAGTCCTAGGTGGGGTCTGTCTGTCTGCATTAACATTTCAGACTCCAACGTAATTGTATGCAAAGCACATGACAAAAGTCACACCTAGGTATACACCAACACACAACAGAAACTGGTATGTTCTCTAGCACAGTAGTAACCTAAAGAAAGAGAAGCAACCTTGTAAACCCTGAACAAAGGCATGCAACAGCTTTAAAAAATATCCAGTCTAGCTAGGCACTAGTATGTTTCTTGGCTATTTTGCATGAGAACACCACAGTACACTGAATCTGCTGTTAATTTTAGGCACTTCTAATATCTCATACTGGAATTCCATTATATGCACACCAAGCAATAATATTCTATGTGTGTTTTTCTGCCTAGAAATCGGATGATAAACTCCCTCTTTGACAACGTCATCTCTGCTTTCTGCATATGCTAAGAATCACCATATTGACATGACTGAAGATTAAAGCAGTCCCAGCAGCACCACATCTCTTTATGGGATCACCACCACACATTTCAGCATAAGTCTAAGAATCAGAGAAAAAGTGATCATGAAAGACTATGATCCTTACTTATCCACATTACCAATATTTTCAAACTATTTCTAGTGTAAAGACCAGCAAAGCCTCGAAGCAAAGTAAGGTTCCAATTTAGATTTCTGTTGCCATTCAGAAATACATAATAGGGTTCTCTCCATTTGCAATACTTTAGTGTCCTACTGTAGTGATCTGTGAATAGCTGGCAAAAGGTTTATAGCATAAACAAAAACCTGGTAACATGAAATGTACAAGTATCATTACTTAAGGAGATGACTTGTTACATCATCATGGTTGTATTAAAAACAAAACCAGGAGCTGTGGACTCCCATGAAAAGGTTTTCTGTTTCCTAGCCAAAAACCTTTTCATAATACTTCCTTTGTTTCTGTGTTGAACAAAGTGACTGAACTTGGTGGGAACTCTCTCTTCCCTCCCAGAACCTTCCACTAGCACTCTGAATGTGAAAGCTGTGTTTCCTCAAAGTGTGTGCAACCTAGAGGGGGAAATAAAGGACTAATGTACCAGTCCCTCAAAGGCTTCACTGTGTGCCTGCCTTCATGCACTGCAATATACCTTATACAATTATCCATACTGACTTCCACATCACTCAAAATCAAGCAAAACCACCAGTTTGGGCAGAACCTGGGTACTCAAGTTTGACTTAAGGGTGTGCTCCTCCATGCAAGGTAAGCCATATGTGTTGCCTTCTTTCCAGACTACTTATCCAGAGCTCTGAGGGGTCTTACACAAGACCACTCAGAGCCACAGAAATACCACTTTATTCCTCTGCAGCCTGGTGACCGGGAGCTGGGTAGGCTGGGTAAAAGGCAAGCTCCACACCATACAAATCGGGACCATCCCCTCTGCTCTCTCAACAGACACACATAAATCATATCACAAAGAAAAACGGAGGAGATCCTAACTGGCACCTGCAGGTATGGATCTGCTGATTATGCTTTGCACTATGAAGATTGTAAAGGTGCAGTAATCTTTACCTTGACTCATAAGCCAAAAGACTACACTGTGTGGCAACCTCTCTGTCAGCCAAGAAGGTAAATTTTCACCCCTCCAGCCTCAGATAAACATCTCCTAATATGGTCAGCAGACACACTGGAGAAAAAAAGCTGAAAAGGGTTATTTATCGCCTTAGCAATATTTTTTTAGAACTATGCATACAAAAATATTTATATATTCAAAAAAATAAGTACACAAGCCCTCTCAAATCTGTAAGACATTAGAACAAGAGAAGCACACACTAAAGACAAAGGTCTGTGATAAATCTGACACATTTCTTACTGGACCTCTGAATATCAAACTTGGCACTGAAGTAACCTTAAATAATAAAGTGATCAAAAAACCTTAACTCAGATAGCACTACTGAAAATAAAGTTCAGTGTTCTTACCTGAGATGGTTTTAGTTCTTTTCCAGAAGTTAAAAAAAAGTCACTGCCCTACTGTTATCAATGATTCACAGACAAGTAAACTGCATACCACTGCACACACACACCTTCCTACTGACGAGAAAACACCAACAAACCATGTAGCACTAACTGCCACACGGTAAACCTGGGGATGGTCTCATACAAACACTGCATTACTCTTAGGCAAAAAGCCTTGACTCATGACACATTAAACCCAAGACTTTAATTAGGTACAAAGGGAAAGAACATCGGCAGAACTTTCAAGGCAGAAAGTTATCTTAGCAGTATCCAGGGAATCCCAGAATCTTTCCATTTAGTTTGATCATCCTCTGAAGATTTTCATCTATAGCTGTAACAGGAAGCCCATGAATTTCTAACCTCCTCTTTAATAATCCTACAACTTTACAACCTGGGTTAGGGAAGGTACATAACCATGAAGACTGCTATCTTGACCCAAAAGAAACATTTCTTCTAATTGGAGACAGACAGCAGTGGTGGCTGCCATGGATTTTTACATTATCAAGACAAAAACTTGGCTGCTCCCCATTTCTCTGGATCTTGAGTACTTAAGATGGTTTACCAACAACTGAGTTTGCTGGGGAAAAAAAGGCAAACAAAGAAACACATTTCCCAAATTTTGTAAGCCATCAGATTACAAACTGTCCTCCAAATCACTCAGAGACCAGCAGAAACCTTTATTAAACTAAAAAAAAAAAAAAAACGACGATCATTTGACACAGCCTGTGACCCTACTGTTGCCTCAAAAATCATCAGTAATGAGCAAACCACAGTTTGAGAAATGCTATTTCATGCAGTTAATCCTCTTCATGAACTGAAAAAAAATCAACCTTAGATTTGGGGAAGAAATAACAGTTTGTAACGAATCCAAGACAAAATGCTTATTGGCTCTCATGGTTTTCTGGCAAATGGCAGGAGACTTCACAAGAGTTTACGTAACTAAATGGGAGTGCCACTTCAGCACCGGGAAATCTTTCTACATATGCCAGTCTGCAAAAGCAGCAAACTAACACAGGACAGAGGCCAGCACAGGCTACAAGCCCCAGTACAGACCTGGAGCTCCTATCAGCTTGCCACCCTTGGTACCTCCCTGCTCCCCCAGATGCTGCTGCTAGGACTAGCTATGCTGAGACCCGGAGAGTGACAGGCACACCCCTGCTCCAATTAAGCTATCATTTAGCTGCATGGATGTATCCTCTGGCTGACTTGCACTGGTACCCAGGCCAAGAACTTATTGTGGAAACAAACTCAACAGGAGAAAAAAGCAAATTACTTTCCCAGCTAGAGAGGGATGGGAAGTTCTGGGTACAAAAAAGCTCAAGGAGAATCCGGCCCGTTCACTCCCTTTGCAGACACAGGTCTGACCATGGGCTCTGCTATGCTATGGCTTGCGGCAACAAGACAAAAAGCCCTGACGGGCACAGAAAGTGAGATTTAGACTACGATGCAACTGGGGACACGGTGGGGGCAACAGCTATTGCAACCAAGCAACAGGTTTCTCTCTCTTGACTAGATCACAGGAATGCCAACAGCAATCTTACAAACTTTTCTCAAGAGCAAAAGAAGTGAACAAGTCTCACTCTACTAATTTCAATTCTCTTCCGCCTCTCCACTGCCATTTACACACCTCCACGGCAGAGCTGCACAAATGGTCATACCAGCAAACAGCACCAGTTAAAGAGCCAGTTGAAAAATAGCTGTTCTCCACATCAATTTCTTTTGTTCTTACAAAGTTATTTTAAACTCAGATCAATTCAGTGATCTGATATTATCACAAAGCCTTACCAACAGTTGTGCAACCACAGTCAAAAAAGTGGCAAACTGCCATACCAGTTGTAGTATTTTTAAGTTAGCTTTGGTGCTGAAGGCAACATCCCATTAAACTGCACTTCTTATCAAGCTATAAACTTAAATGCTAGCAGTTTCCTTCAGTGGAAACAGCACAGTGCTGTTTCTGGAGTTGTGAACAAGATTTAATAACTGCATTTGTAAATTACAGCAATATTTCTACTATTAAATGATATTCAATTTTTTAAGTATTTGTGTAATCAAACCATCTTTGTATTTGTGTCCACTATAACTAATATAATTCTGATCACAAACTAGCAGCTCTAGTCAAAGGACACCAAGACAGGCTTTCGAATTTATATCTTCACGTGCCAGAAAACTGCCAACTCAGGAAGTTTGTACAGACGAAATGAACCAAGTGGAACCCAGTTCCAGATTCCTGGTACTTTTTTCATAGGATGAGTTTTATGATTCACAGTGAATTGGTCTCTACTAAGAGAGGATAAAAATCCTCTTATTAACACTGGGCTGTGACCTGCAGACACGCACTTCTTACACTGCATTAGATGAATCTTTCAGCCTCTATGTCTCAGCTCCAGGGTGTGTAATACTGGCATTCCCTGGCCTCAAAGAGACATTTTAAAAGGTGTATCACTATCCACAGAATTTGAAACGCTGCAGTAACAAGGATCACATAAAAAACAAAGCGGGGCTGGGTGGGTGGCATGTAGTCATACAAGACATGAATCTCGAGCTAAAAGAGCTATCAATAAAAATGAGCACAGTTAATAAAATGGCCATCATCCAGCACCTGCTTTACTAAGATGGAAGCATCTTATGGCTGTGCACATACACAGCACCACACAAAATTTTACAAGTAATTTACTTGACTATGACGCAGACCATAGCTGTGACATACTGAAGAAACTAATGCAAGCTTATTATTACTTTTAGTTTTTAAAAATCTCCTATTTCAAAATACAAAACACAAGCACATCTGGACAATGGTGAAAATACACAAGGCACTTGCAACACCTACAGCTTCTCCCCACTTTTCTGATCACACTAAAACAGCTAGTTTTGCAGCAAGGAGGAAATAACAGTAAAATGGTAGAGCTTGTACCTTACCACAGGTTGATATGGTTTTCTAGTTCACAACTTGAGAATGAAAAGGGAAGGTAAAAGATGGGATTTCCAGCTCACTCAGGGAGGACTTGAAGTTTCTTCCTCACACAGAAGGAGAAAAAGCTCTTTCTGGACTGTACAAACATGAAGAATAAGACAAGATGCATGACCTCGTAACCACAGCAGGAATCTGCAATGACAAATCAGACACTTCATCTATTTAGGGAAAATAAAATTCAGAGTATCAGTGGTGTAGGCCCACAACAAGCAGGTACAGTACAAAATGGATTCAAACACAAATTACATCTAGAAGGTGAAGAATGGTCCAAGCTGTAACTAACACTGAATGGCAGGGAAGGCATGAGGACCCTCTTCCCTCCCAATCCACTGTCAGTAAGACTTCATTTAGAAAAGCATTTCACTGCATTTAACTTGTGCAGAGTTAGCTATTCAGTTCTAAGCAATATGGGGTTTTGAACATTACAACATACACCAAACTGCTCATCTATATGCTTCTAAGTGCACATTTTATTTTGCCTGATGAATGAAGTTTGCTTTTTAGGTTCCACAGTATATAAATTTCAACTATACCACCATATAATTACAAGCAGTAACCAAAGTAACCACACTGCAACACCACCAAGTACAAATTCTGCAATCCTGTAAGACAAACACTAAGGCAGGCTATAGCAATTGTTAGCACACCACCGTATCCTGCAGGGTGCTGAAAACAGCACAGAAGCTGTGCCAGCTCTTATCTCCCCTTAAAACCAAATGGAAGCTGGAGGCAGAAGGAAAGGCAGCGCCTTAAACAGCTGCCCAGGTCCTAAGGAAAGGCTGTTGCCAGCTTCTATCCTAAAGTACCCAAGAACGCCAACACACGTGAAGTGCCTTGGTTACACAGACCATAAACACACAGAGGAGACATTGTACGCATGGAGCTGCAAGAATCAGTAAGCACGTTTTCAACACTATATGGACCACATTATGCAAGCCACAGAGAAAGTATTTTTTATAGTTTCCAGCCCATTCTGCTGGTGTCAAAAAGTAAAAAAAAAAAACCCTTTGCTACCTCCAGGCTAGATAAGAAACAAAACTAAAAAAAAAAATATAAATAAATAAAAAAAAAATCAACACCATTCCACAAACACACGCAATTACAACAAACCATGTAAGCATATGCTTATTTTTAGGCACGTGTTTCAATTCTTCCGCTATCAAGAAGACCTAAATATGTAACTAAAGATTATAAACAGCCCTAAACTAGCACCAACTGAACTCAGTGAAAGAAACCTCCTGCTGTTTTTAGCGCTTTAAGGATCAATTCCTAAACTTAGAATGTGATTTTCCACTGACTGTTTTATCTAACTGGGGGAGTGGAAGAATCCAGGAAACAGATGAAATACAGTAAAATAAAAGGAGTGAAGAGGAACATTTTTACAATCATGTTTTATTTTTCCCTCAATATATTAATTACCAGAAACTGACCTCTAAAAACAAAACATTTAAATATTTGTGTTCAATTTTGGGTTTTGTGAATCAGTTTTGAGATGGCTACAAGGCAAAAAAGTACATTAAGGATGGGAGAAAGCATCTGGGTGGAGGAAGAGATGTGAGAAAATTAAGAATTATTTATGTTTTTTAGGTTCTGGAACAGTCAGAGTAACAACTACATTAGGCATTCATCCGACTATGTATTCTCTGCTTTGAAGATGAAAGAATTTTGAGAGACCATTTAATGAACTTTATTAATAAGCATCTCTACCATAATAAACCATGGGATAAACATCCTATAAATTTATGCCGAGACATAAAAAACCCAGTGGGTGCTACAATATACATTCACTAATTCCCAAACTGCCAATGCTCCTTATGTTAGGTGCATTTTAAGGAGAATTTCTGTGCTTTTAATTCTGATCTGAGCCCTCCTCCACCTTCCATTACCCAAATATTAGCTCAAAACATTTACATAAATACGTAACTCTCTGACAAAATAGAAGGAACGAAACCACTGTTTCTTCACCTGAAGCAGTATCCTTTTAGAAGCAATGTGAAACAAGTATATTTACATTTCTTTTGGGAGAGCTAACATAACATCCGCACAAAGTTCTCCTAAAGCAACAGCACATACCATAGCTCCATTGTGAAGAAGCAGCATTAAAAAGAAAAGAGGGGGCGGGGGGAGAAAACCCACCACGACCTGTGATCACCTAAGCAGCGTATTGGAAACATTGCTACTTTAGGAAAGCCACTTTATGGTACTAAGAGGCAAGTTTAGTACTCAAAAGAGTTGCCCGCTGCCGGAGGCTGTTCAGCAAAACCAGCATCTTGGACAGAAAGGTCTCGGTGCAGCCCTGCTCTCTCTCGGGGGCCGCGGCGGCGGCGACAGCAGCAGTCAGTCAGCAGTCGCCCGGCAGAGCCCGGCCGGACCACGGCGATGGGCTTAATCCTGGAAGAGCCAGCGCCTAAGGCATGCGGGAACCTACCCCTCACAACTCCCTCGCAAGCTGTTGGGTTTTGGTTTTGTTGGGGTTTGCTTTTGGTTTTGGTTTTTTTTTTTCCTTAAGAAGCTACAGTCCCACAATTAAAAGACTTAAAAGTCCGTGGAAGTTCACAGAAAAAAATCCGCCCCAAACAAACCAACAAACACAAAAGGACAAGAAATAAGAGGCGTTTTCTGCCAGTCCTTCAGGCTGCAGCCGGCACGGCCTCGGGTGCAGGCGGGGCTCCCCAGCGGGGACAGGGACCAGCCGCGCCCGGCCCGGCTCAGCACCTGCCCGAGCCCAGCTCGGGGCGCCCGCCAGCCCCCAGCGCTCAGCCCTCAGCCCCCGCGCCGCCCGGCTTCCCACACACACCTGCTCCCTGGGACGGCCGTTGGGGGGTGTGTGTGGAATTAAACAGCCCTAAAAATAAAATCAGACACGCGCCGAAGCCCCCACGCCCCGCGGCGAGACCGCCCGCCCCACGGCGGGGGAAAAATAAGGCAAGAAACGACACAAGAACTGCACGTACGGCTGCACCCGCCTCACCCGCCGCCAGCCTGTGACGGCCTCCAGCGAGGCGCCCCCCGCCCGCCGGGAGGCCTCGCCTCGCCTCGCCTCCCCGCTCCGGCGCCCCGCCGAGCCCCCCGAGGCCGGAGCGGGGACCGTGCTGCCACCCCCACCGCCCCCGACCCGCCCGGACGGTAGCGCCGCAGCTCCCTCACCTCCAGCGCCGGTGTGTGGCTGCGTGAGGCGGGCCGAGGCGGTGCGGCGCGGCGGGCCGCGGTCCAGGCCCCGCCCGCGGGCCGGCTCCTCCCGCCCGTCCCGAGGGCCGAGGCGGCGGGGGCCGCCCGGTGTGCGCCCTGCGCGTCCTCCCCAGCCTGCCCGCCGGCCGGCGTCCCCGTGGCCCCGGCTGCCTCTCCTCGTCCTTTGCCGCCTCTCGCCCCGTGCTTGCGAGCGCTCTGGGGACTGCGTGGGGGCCCAGGGCGGGGGAGCGGCTGGTGGTTGGGGGTCCGGGGTCCCCAGGAGACATAGCTGCGAGGGGTCGTGACGGGCTGTGTGCTGCTTTGGTGTGCGGGGCCGTGGTGGCCCACTGAAGCGTGACAGCACCTGTTGGCCCGTTTTTGGCAGGAGGGATTCTGCCTCCGCGGCCAGCTGGCCATTCCGGGCCGAGCCTGTCAGCCTGGACCGAAGGGTGACCATCCGGCACGTGCTCGCTTACTTACCTCTCATTTCATTTCTCCAGGATTGTGCTTATTCGTCGCATGTGAGCTCCCAGTGCTGCTTCTCACATAAAACTGCTTTTGGGCTGGCCACCCTAGATGCGCGTACGCCCTAAGCAGAACAACACAAGAACTGTCACTGCAGCATCTGCCTGGGCACCTCCATCTACGCTGAGAAGGCCAAAAATCCAAGTTGTTAATTCTTCCGTCACGTACTTTCCATGTTTAAGTTTTGCAGGCCTCAGGGAGATATTGAGGAGGAGGGCAGTGAGGAAGGCTATAAGTCGGTGCAGATGAGTGAAGGGAACTTCCCAGAAGGGACGCTGGGAGAACAAATATGCAAAGATTTCCTGCTGAAGAAAATAGAGGGTTGGTAGGACCTCATCTGCAACACTGCTGCATTCAAGGGAACATCTCTTCTACAGGGGCCTGAGCTCTTCTCAGGGAGCAGAGTGCTGGGGCTGTACCCCTGCCACACAACCTAAGGCTGCATGGGTGGCTGTCTCTGCTCACGAATGGTTACAAACCCTTAGCGTCTGCTCAGGACCTTTTTATTCCTGGTAGAAGAGACTACTCCCAAGCTACACAAGATGAGTGCGTAATAGCTGTGCATTTATAGCTGTAATTACTGATGTCGGATACGCTGACTCATGCAAGTTGACTTCCAAGTGCAGAAGGAACTATTGTATGTGTGCGCGTGTGAAAGAAATCACATAGCATTTCAACGTGCTACTTCCATGTTGTTCCGTTTTGATCAAGGTCCTTACTTCACTGCGGTTTTTATCTGCAATGGTATTTATAACAAACGATAGCAGAGCAACTACATCACACGTTTACTCAAATCAATGTGCAATAGTCACACCACTTAAATGATGATGGCCTCCTTAGGTCAGAGCTGCAAGAGAGATCTCTGGTAAACTAGCTTCTGATCTCATCCCCTGATGCTTCAGTTCTGCTTTTCACACCAGTAGAAGTACAGTGGCTCATATACACTGCCGTCAGATGTACCATCTGGCTCAGCTCTGAACCTTTAGAGTGGATGACACTTTCTTAATGTATGCAAAATCTGCAGCATTAACTAGCTTGTGGTGATACAAGTATTTGGAAGATGACAGAGAATAATCTAATACCATCAAGGCTTCTCAAAATTTCCTTTCAGATATTTAAGGTGGACTGCTTCACATTACATTTCACCTCAACCAGCAAGACTGAACTGTTTTACAGAACTCTTGCAAAGGAAGTTTTAAGAACTGCAGATAGCAGTGACACTGGTTATACGTTGCGAACAGGCAACACCAAGTCCCAGGCCCAAGAAGAAGAGCAGACAGAACCCCTGATTCCTCTTCCTGCAAAAAAGCATCCTAAAGTAGGAGAGAGTTTCTTCCTTCTTTCTTCTTTGTGCTGAACCAAACAGGTACCTGAATGTGTTTTTTTTGGCTCACTGTCATCAGGGGAATTTAAAACTGAGAGAGAGGTTCTGATTGCTTAAAGAGTCACCTCCAATTGTATTAGCAACAGAAAAATGATTTAATAGAAATTTGTATAAAAAATGTGACTTCACAGAATTCATTGGCAAGGTTCACTCTATTACTTAGTACATGAATAAAATGACCCTCCCGTTGAGTCACAAGGTTCAGAGAAGACTCCCTTGCTTTCTAAACTCCTGTCGGAGTCTAGGTGTGGCTGGATTGACTCCTAGTCCCAGACCTGGTCAACGGTTTATATCTAAAGGAATTATGAGTGCAACAGCAGCCTAAAATTCATTCACAGTTGAATAAAAATCACAACAGGAATTTAAGTATAAATTTGAAAGTAAAAACTTATATCCTATAATGTACTTGCTATAACTTACTTAATATCTTATAATATACTTGCTACAACTTACTGATAACTTATAATGTACCTACCATAACTTACTTGCTATAGACAATTCAGGTTAGTACACATGCATGCATAAAGACACTAAGAGAAACACATATAACAGAGTAAAAGAGAGAGAAAAGGAGGTATACCTGTTAAAAATTCACCTCGAGGTCAGTGAAAATATTCACATCAAATGCTTTGGCATTTGTCTCAACAGGCAAAGGCTTGAGCCTCAAGGAGCGAAGAGAATCAGCACAGGTCATGTCGGCTTTTGGTGACAGACCTCCAATTTTCACAAACAGGAAAGATTGTGAGCTCTGAGAGGCGTCCCACTCAGAGGGAGATGCTGGTTGGAGCCCACTGTGGTCCAGGAGAGCTAAAAAAGCCTCACTTAGCGCTGCTGTTTATAGGTTCAGGAGATGATTGGCTTTCATCATTAACAAATTTCTAGAATCCCAGCTGTGCTGAGACTGTTTAAGAATAACTCAAGACATAGATATGGGATGCTGCAAGACTGTCAGGGGAGGATTGTAATGTCTCAAGGTTGTTATGAGAAAGCACTGGCTACAGGTTGTTATTAGAACTGGCTATCTCTACTCCTGTCCCCGCACCTTTGCCGAACAGTAGGGGTCCCTGAGATGCACAGCGTATCTCCCTGTCTTAGCTGTGTAAGAGTTCCTCACACAGTCAAGGGTTGCTTAACTGCCCAACTCGTTACACTTATGCTAAGGCCTAGCAAGCCTTCCCGAGTTTGTGTCAGCCTGGAGGGTGGGAAAGAAATGCACTGCCTCACTCACGCATGCACTCAGTAACAGTGCTATATGATGTAAGAAAACTGTCAGTAAATGGCAAGTTATGAATCTCAATGACCATTTTCTTCTCCTTACACTGCCAGGGTGGTACCTAAGTGCCCTGGGGTCTGACAGCAGCATCCTGCACAGATACATGAAAACCAGCCTGGTAAAGGTTGCCACTAGGTGTGGTAGTAGATTGCTCCTTACAATCTAATTTTCTGCAATTATAATTTTGGTAGATTGCCCTGCACTGAATTCCATGCTAGTACTTTATGCTGCTTACATCACATGAGCTAGCGAGGAAAGTGCAGAAAACTGGAGCCATAAGTGGTAGTCCAACACATTCTTCACATTCATGTAATCACTCTTTGATGGGATTGATGGTGATGTTTGTCATAACCCAACCACCCTGAGGGGTCATGTGTTGGTAAAGGTTCAGGCTGTCAGGCAGGTCTGGATCACAACAGTGCCCAGATCCACCCCCGACTGCCTTACTTCCACACAACTGTTTAGAGTGCATGTATGTGCAATAACAGACCAATGACCGTAAGACAATGTTTGCAAACAGGAGATAAAAGTACTGATTGAGCTCCAACAGGGAGGGAATTAAACCAATCAAATATCACAATTGCCAATATATGTATACTTTATTAAGCATCTAAATACTCACTAATGCTCACTATGTTGGATTTATCAGATCTAACTCTATTCAAATAACCATTGATAAAGACAGTTATGCATTCAATGGTGATAAGAATAATGATAATACAAATAACTCTCACGAGTGCAATTATGGTGATTGGCAATGTCATACAGTCAAGCATCCCTGGCCAGGAAGATGTCACCACATTAGTGAGATCCTCCACTGGCTCTATCCTAAAGTCAGCTTTTAGAGAGTTGCTTTACCTACGCACAATTACTTGTAGCTGTGATCCAAAAGCAAGCCACAAGCCACAGGCCTGCTTCCGTAAAAGCATGTCAGGTTCCGTAAAGCAAGTCAGTTTCCATCGTTCAGAGTCAGGCACCTGCTGCGGCAAGAGGCTTGTGGTTTCATGTTAGTGATATTTACAAAGCCGGGGGAGGGGTGGGGAGTGTGTCAGTCACAGTTGGTCACCACAATGTTTATCTAGAGGACATTTATGTTCAAGGCTTCAAAATATTAAAACATCTCACAGACTGTATTTCTTTCACAAAATACCTGAGATGAGAGAAATACTATTATTTACTTTTATAAATAGGTGACAAAAGACATGTATTGGCAATACACAAAAGTCAGTTTTAAGACTCATAGTTCCAGATCAAAAGCACTGTGGCAGAGTGATGATCTGGTATAAACTCACTTTGCTGGTTCACACTCCATCAGACAGTTTATATGAATTAGCTTTATACTGATGAGTTTTTTACCTTTCCTTCCTCATCAGCTTACATTCTTGACCATGTAGGGAGAAGTGTGATTGTGTGCCATTGTGAGCCAGAACAAGTTTATGCTACTGGGAGAGCCAGTGGTGCACAAGTCCAGGATGAATTTTGCTGGAACCATCAGCAGTTGCAGCTGGATCAATTTGCCAATGCAGAACATTTAACATTTTTATTGCATCTTCACATTGTCAAAGAATTTGCGTAAGGATGGCCATGTAGAGTGCTCAGTCACTGCTGGATACTTCTGTGAGTTCCAGTTGTCTCTAACAGAGGAGCGAGATTGGGTGATTAAAGTAATTTTTTTGTCTTGAAATCCATAAGCCACTGCTGATTTGAGCTACTGAGTAAGTCCAGCATAGAGTCCAGCATCATGCACAGATAGTACTTTAGGCCCCCATTAGTAATTTCATTTTTATGTTCCTTTGGTTTTACATATCCAGTAACCATGGACCAATTTTCTGAAGGAAAATTGCACATAGGAAGTTACACTTTACTCAGCATTCACAAAAAAACAAAACAATAAAACAAAAACCCCAAAGCAAAAAAAAAAAAAAAAAACAACTAAGAAAGGATTTCTAGAAATCTGAAAATGAAGTAAGGGGCACCTTAGAGCCTTCTGAGTAACAATGGGTAACAAAGCCTTTTGCATCAAAAGCCTTCCTCTAGATCATGACTTCTGCAGGAGTTAAAGCGCAACATGCTGTTTCAAGACTGACAATTCTGTGATATGTTAATTTGGAGAGGTTTTTTTTTTTTCTAGAAATATATAGAACTACAAAGAGTTCTATTTCACTCTTCTATGTTCCTCTCCCATCATGTCTTTGAAGAGCATGCAAGGTGATATTAAAAAAACCCCACTGTTTTCCAGTTCTACTGATTTGATCAGCTTATGAAAATAATTAAAAAAAAGATATATATTAAAATAATGTTAAGCATGTTCCTTAAAGATGCACTTTACAGGAAATTAAGATTTATTGGTCCCTTATATTTGTCTAAATATTCAAGGGCAGTTTCTCCTCTCTGTTTAGTTATTGCAGATATCTTAAGCTTCTTATATTTTTACTTACCATCAAGGAGATATGAGCTATGGCATATCAGCATGTCAACACTAAGCCTGAATTTTGTTTGCTGAAACAAGGGCAAGAGAGAAGGCCTTATAAAAGGGCCCTGAATGCTTTTAAGAAAGCAGACCTTTTTCAGTTTGTATTACCAGGATTTCTGATGACTGCTTTCAGAAGAGTGTAAGTCTTTGGCATCTAAGAACTGATTGCTCATTACCCCCACCCCCCCCCCCCTTTCTTTTTTTTTTGCTCCATAAGCAATGCAGATAACTGAGCAGAACTAGTCACTCTAGAAATCAGAGAGCTCTTCATACAGATACTCACATGAGCCGTAGTAATTCAGACATTTGTCTACAAGTTAGCAAATCGGTCATCTTCATCCCCGCCTTAGAGCAAAACTGTGGTCTTTGTACTGTTCATATTATTATTCTGAACAGAACAGGTGCACTTTTCTGGAACCAATGACATATGGGAAACTGTCTCCTCCCTGAATCTCTTCCTGCAGTCCAGTCAAGTTTACAAATAAATTCAGTCTTTCTGGATTCCTCATCCATGACTGTGTCCTCTTAGCCACTCATATATCCTTGCACTTGTCCGAGTTAGTGAACAGTTCTGCGATAAGCTGGGTTTCTTTGGTTCTTGTAACTATGAGGCTGCAGAGCATGTGTATATGGTGATGACAATGTGTAAGACAGGACTTCCAGTCTCAGTGTTGCCATTATTTCCTGGTTTTTTTTTTAAGACAATTACATAATCTAAGCCAGGTCCACAGGGGAAATTGCATGTAAGAGAAAAGAGGTTGTAAAAACTTCTTTAAAAGTGAAAGAGGGAGAAGCATCTGGGTGAGTTAAAATGCCAGCACTGCCAACCAGAAAGCATGCAAAGTTCTGGCAGATCATTAATTAAATTAAGTTTTGCCACACATTCACTTGAAAACTGAGCAGTGCTGAGCTCTCCTAGCTGTCAAAAACTAGATGACATTGATTCTGTTTCCCAGTTTAGGACATGTATCTGAAGTAATCTAATCCCTAGGAAGAACAGTCTGTGGTGGTGCATTTCTTCCCCCTCTCTGGGCCAATCTATGAACTCAGGAAGTCTCAGTAGGCCTTAGCATAAGTGTTATGAGTTGGGTGGTTAAGCGTCCATTGACCGTACCAGGAACTCTGGTACGATATAAACTGTTGACCAAGTCTGGGACTCGGAGTTGGCCCAGCTGCACCTAGACTCCGACAGGAGTTTAGAAAGCAAAGAGATCTTCTCTGAACCTCGTGACTCAACAGGAGGGTCTCCCCTACCTTTTTACATTCCTGATCTCTGTACAAATCATCAGAAATCAATTCTAACTTGATTTTCATTTGCTTGTTTCCCTTTTACCCTATTGCATCTTTGGTGTCTGTATACATAATTTTAGTTTGATTCTGACTTAATTTTCCTGTGTGTGTTTCATCCATGTATTAAGTAATAGAGTGAATCTTGCTATGGAATTCTGTGAAGTCATGCTTTTATAAATTCCTATTAAATTATTTTTGCTAATACCCTTGAAGGTGATTCTTTAAGAGGTCCAAACCACTCCATTTTGTGATACAGTCATGGAGATATTCTAAACCATTTTTTTCCTGTTGAGTTTACTGCTTAGAGGATATAGATGCAAACTGGTGCAAAATCTTCAGAGGAGGGGAAGAAATTAGTAAAATGTTAGAGTAAATGTTGTCTGAACATTTTTATTGACTACTCTTCTAGTTTCACACCATTTAAAATAACATTGCAATGACTGTAGAAATGTCATTTTATCTAAAAGGATGATTTGAACTCACACTTTTAAAGAAGCATCAGATTTAAATTGAAATTACATTTATAAATGTTTTACATACTCACTAATGATACACTCATTAATTTACAATAATCTGTGTTACTGGAGTATAAGAATTCTGCTTCATATCTGAAGCAACCTGGAAAATGAAAATTCCATTTGAACACAAACTAGTATAAATCTTTGCATCTTTAAATCCTACAAAAGCAATAATTACACAAAACAAAGGAAAATGCAGGTACTAGCATGTTGCATGCACCCTGCAGACTTCTGCTGGCTTTTGTGGACTTCTCCTTCTCAAAGCTATGACTTCTTTTTGAGATACTGAATCAAAGTACACTCTGGTCTGAGTGTATGCCTCAGGTTTCTCTGACAATAGAGTATAAATCTCCCAGTTCATTGTCTGAGCAAGACTGTCATTCAGGGAAATCAAATGCCAGTGCAACATCTTCTGTGTAGAGAGATGCCTTCTCCCATGCTGGGGATTCTGTCCCTTCTGATAATGAACTGTTTGTTCTCAAGTCTTTCAGTGCTGTTTTGTTTTTCCTTTTGAAGAGTATCTCACCTTTAGAGAAAAAATGTACTCAGGATTCATGTCAGGGAATTTGACCATGAGGTGCAACCCCCAATTTTCAATGGGTTTTGGTGCCATTTTACTGATAAAATCCTGCTCTTGAGGTGCTGTGCACATGGGTGTATAGCTCTGCTCACATACATCACTGGGGAGGAGAAAATTTGGTTTCTAAGAGTATTCAGAAGTGCATTACTTATGTATCAGTGTGATATCCTACTATTTCCAAACAAAAAATTGTATCTGGCTTTTGCATGTGCAGACAGTTACATGAAAGTTATATTCCACTCATTTCAGAAATCTTTTCAGAGTGTGGGTCATGACCAATTAGTATCAGGTCAAGAAAACATGGTTTTATTTGCTAGCTAAACAGGAGCTCTAAACTGTGAAAAACCTCTCTGATAAATGGAGGCAGAGACCAAGTCCACATTTTTTTTCCAGACACATTCGTTTATAACTGCATAGGAACAGAGTTCCAGTGTATTTCTCTTTCTATTATAATATCACATCATCATAGAGAGAAGCGAATGCCAGTACATACTATTCTTGTGGTAAGGCTAGCCGCTGTGGGCTGTCTATATGGCACAGTGCAGTGCTATGCAAATATACTGAAGGCTACTCTGGTACCAGGTACAACAGAGTTGCCCTAGCACTTAATTAGCCCAGCCAAAGGGCAATACTAACATAGTTACACAGCTAGGGCTCCAAAAGCAATGTCTTTCAGCACTTTCTCTACATGGTGATAATTAGGCAGACTGTGACTTTGTAACACTGCATGAGATGCTGCATTAGGCTGTGTGAGAGATCAAGCAAATGTTCTGTAGTTAACAAGCTGCTGCTTCTAAGTCTGACGTGAGTAAGCATGCACTACTGTGAATTTTCTATTAGTGGAAAATGCTAAAAAAAGTTTTAGTAATTGTTCCCAGTCAGAAAAGAAAGAATGAAATAACAAGCATAACAGAGAACAAACAAAAGGAGGAGCACACAAACCAGAAGCTTGTAAGATGTTGAGAATTCCTTCTCCTCTGCCTTCAAAATCCAACATATTCAGGAGAATTTCTTTTGGAGTGTCTGAATCTTCTTGTGACTCCATCCAGAGAAAGGTATATCTGGAAAACCTTTAATAACAGAGAAGCAACACATCTATCATGATGCTTCAAGTGTTCTGTCCCTCAGTGAGCTCTCTGCATTCAGATCTAGATGTCTGAACAGAAGACTGTCAAAGATAATGAGACACTGTGCTGAAGAAGAGATATCCTTATGCAGAGGTCATCAAAGAGCTGTAAAGTTTTGACTGTATGTTCTTGAGTTGCACACATGACCTAATTGCTAGCATTTATCATACTTCCTACTGGGATATCTCCTGAAAACACTGCTCTATAGGATTATGTTAGAAGAAATTTTTTTTCTTTAACCCAGTAGTTTTGCTATAGATAATGGTGTCATTTCTGACTCAACATTTCTGCTGAGCTTCTCTGTGTTATCACTGTATATTGGTATTCAAATGTTATTTAGGAACAACTTTAAGAGAAAAAACAAGTAGCTGGTTTTTGATTGCATCGTAACCTGTAGAAAGATTCCAATCTTGTTTCCCTTCATGGCTATTCATTACACTCATGACTGCAATTCATCTGTTTGTATCCTAAAATTGAAGAAGACTTTGAAGAAAAGGCCAAGAAAATTTGATAAGGAATAGATCTGCTTGTCTATAAAAGCTGGATGCCCTTCACCTGAAAACACCTGGCTATTGAGGAACCAGTATCTGCTCCATTTATTGCAGAGATAAGAGAGAAAAAAATATGATAGGATCACATTCCTGTTAGTACTCTTGCTTTCCAAACTTCATTTGAATTCTTCTTTATGCATTAAAAGAAAAGCTGTCTTCATTTGATGTGAATTATACCATCAGGAGAAAAGAGCTGCCAGGGCAGTAGGAGACAAGTAATTTTTAAGCAAATCTGTAAGGAACAGAAAACCTGTTTCTTTTGCCTATATGTATGTTAGAGGTGTCTGACTTTCTTAAGCTACACAGAACTAAAATAGTAGAGCTCTCTCACTTGCTACTGGCTTGGTTATAGTAGTAGTTAATGTCTTTTTGGTAGGGTTTTCACCTCTCTACTCAGTATTCCCTGTAAGTACATGTATAGGCTCAGCCAAATGACAATTGAGGTGTCCGTACATACCTCAGGGCAAGGTTATTTTGCTCCAGAAATTCTTTGCTAACTAAGTGACTAATTGTCACTGAGTTCTATTAGCAATGAAAGGGCCATTTCTGCTTCACACCAAGTTATGATGACCTTGAATCTTCATGGTCCATCTTCAATGGTTGTTTTCCCATCTGTTTATACAGCCCCACTAACTTGCTGTGGGCTTCTCACAGAGATACGGTCTCTAACCCCATGCATGCAATTGCAGGAATACTTCAGATAATATTTGTAATTTTCCAGGAGGAATATGATTGTCATTATGATCAAATAGCCAGTATTATTAATTATAGTAATCTTGCACAATCAAGATCAATCCAAACTTTGCTACTGAGCTGCTAATACATTGCTAAAGCCTGAATTTGCAAGAGCTTTTTTACGTGAGTAGTCTCAAAGATACTCTTTTTCCAGTGGGGTGAAGTCAGATTCCTACAGTGGACAAGCAGGGGGAGAAGCACGCTTGAATTCCAGCTGGTATGTCAGTACAGGTCTCATAGCTATATCACTTGCTTGGATAAACCACAGTGAATATATTACCTGTGTTCAGTGAGTCTGAGGTAATGTTGAGGATCTCATCATATGTGCCTCTGGACTCTTGAAGTTTCTCTCTTAAATTGTGACTCCTTTTATGAAACAGAAAATGGATTAATCTTCGTAGTTGTTGCAGACAAAAGACAAGTCTTTGAAACAAAACCACAGTCCCACTCCCACATACAGAGCACTGAAGAATTAATGGTCAGTAGGAATACTTCAAAAGATGTACATAAAGCCTTGAAAAACTTGCATCACTGTGTCTTTTTCATGTATGTCATCAATATTTCAGTTTTTGCAATAATTTCCATTTTTATTCTTTTTTCTATAATTAATGTTCATTATTTTTTCAGTTGATTCCTATATTCTCCTCAGTTTCTCCTTGCATGCTATTTTTCATTGTAAATGGTTAACCAGATATTTCAGGTTTTGTTTTGATTTGTGGAAACACAATCTCTCAAAGCTAGGTGTTGTGGATTCCTGCAACTTTTGCCTATTTTTCTAAGAAACATGCATATTCTATTCTCTAATAGGTTAAAAATGTGCAAGTTTATTTGTTTTACTTAAACTTCATAAACTGTGTTGGCTTTCTGGGTGGAGCAGTAATTAACAGCAAAATAGGAACTAGCCAGGGACTTTTTCATAGTGACTCCCTTCTTTGAATGTTGCACTTAGAAACACTTCCTATCAGTATTTCACTTTCTCACTTAAAGTGATGTTAATCATCAGAAGCTAAAATGCTTATTACTTTTACTATTAAAAAGGGGTTGACAGCTTCCACTTAAGAAAAGACCTACAAAATTATCTTAAAATTGCTGCTGCTAAATGCCAGGCACTCTCTAAAAGCTGGAATTTATGCAAGCAGAGAACTTCCTTGCCCGAACAGCTGCAAAGTCAAGTTGCAATGATGCAGCATGCTTGTTCTTCCCAAAGGAAGAGAACTTGCAGTGCTTTATTACTTGAAACATCATGACCTAGAGTTCAACAATGTGCAGCTTTCCATACATAGGGTTGCTAAATCTGTAGTATTATATATGTACATAAAAAGATGTCACAATTTTTTTTTTTTTTGTTTAGGTTACAGATCATCATGTTACTCTGGTTTGGTGTTCATTCAGATGGGACAATGAGTCCAAACTGATCATTTAACCTTTGGGGATGTACTTAACATTATGTTAGGTTCTTCAGTATTGTTGCTTGTGTTCCCAGAGCTGCAGAGAAATTTTGAGATGCTTAACTGTGAAATAATTAAAAACATTAGACAAAGCAGTTAGCATGTTTAAAAATAGATGTTTTCTTATTGTGGAGATCTAATCAATAAATTGTATACCCAAGTGCCCCATGTGAAATCCATCAGAAAACTGATTATTTTAAATCCAATGTTTAAGTCTATAAATGAATATCAGTGTGATACCTGAAAGATGTTTGCCAGGCAATGAAAAACAGGGTGTGGAGTTGGTGTTTTTTTTCCTGAAGTTATAAGTTAGTTAACTTCTTTTTGGTCAATGTTCCCATAGACTGAAATTCCACATGTACTTACCCTTAAGTTACTAGCCATCTAATACTAAGGCTGATCTTTTCAGGGAAGGGATGACGTATTTTACTCTCAGTTCTGTAATGGTAAAGGCAACAGGAATTTAGTCTTGTTTGTTGCCTCCAAATTTACTACAGTGTGTTTCAGAGCATTGATTTTTTTAATATATTTTCAGGCTGCTCCAAATTATCATTTCAATTTATGTTTCTTAAGATAACACTGTCCCTGTTGCTGATGGTTTCATGTCTGGCAATCAACAAGATGACATCCATTCCCATGCCAAATGAAAAGGTCAAAAAGAAGTTATATACAGCATATCTGTTATCATGAACTACCTGCAATTCTTCCCACTGTGAATCTAGTGGTAAATATTTAATCTGTTAGTATCTAGCCCCAAACCCATGCTTTTTATTTATTAAATACAGTAATTTCTTAAATATTTTTATGATAGTCCTATAGCACAGGAAGTCGATAAAACCTTATTGCAAACACTTAGCTGAAGGTAAAAAAAAAACAGCCAGAGTCAGAGCATTGTCATAAACTTTTATTTATGAGCATTTTGTGTTTCAAAAGTAATTGCTAAAGTAAGCAATGGCTTAAGTGCTTTGGACTGTTTCTTTGACCTTGTTATTAGTTATTTGACTTTCACAGTGATAGTGAAATTACAATTCTCATTTGTAAACCCCCCCTCTTAACTGTGTTTGAATTGCATCACCATGTTAAATAAAAACATTGCTTTCTCATACCCACAGTGCAATCTGACATGTTTTGAGTCAGCAATTTGTTTGGTGGATAGAACGATTTTGGTGACAGTTCACATTTGGCACACTGGCAGATTCTTGGAGAGTGTGGATCAATGAAATCAGTGTCTTCCAAGCTTTTCAGCAAATGTCTAAGGGAGTGGGACTGGAGTAATGTCATGTGCCACAACATTTATTGCACAGCAGAAAGAACTTTTTTTTTTACTTTTTTTTTTTTTTTTAAAGAATGATTTGGAAGGATGGAAAACTTTATTATTCTCCTGGTAGACTTTTTCAGGCCACTAAGGATTTGGTCCTGCTGCTGTTCAAATTGGTAGCAAAATTCTCAATTATTTTGGTAGGATTGAACCCAAAAGCAAATGGAGTTCTGTAAAGCTACCAAAACCATAACATAAATGTAGGAAATACAAGCTATGATCAATTTGACCTAGGATTTTTTTGTTAGTAACTGAGCACCTTGCACAAGGCTTTTTTTTATCTTTAAGACAAACCAGAGACTCAAATGGAAAATCCAATATACAGCCTTATTATGGAATTTGTCACAGCTGAAAGTCTTGAATACAGAAATAAGGGCACTGATTACTATAAACTAATAATGCATTTTCTTCCATTCCTCAATCCTCTTCTGTGAGAGATATTAGTCATCAAATAAGTCTTTGAAGGCTAAATTTACAAGGTTGCAACTTAAGCACTCAGTAAGTTTCCATCTGATACAATTTCAGAAGAATGGTAGACCAAAATGTTTATTATTTGGTGTTTAAAACTGAAGGTACCTGCTGGCTTTACACAAACATTCAGAATTAGAACTTTTTATTTATTCAGGAAAAAATGACATGTTAAAGAGAGAGTCAGAGCACTCTGTACCAGTATGACTCTGCCTTAGTGGTATCACCCTGGAGGATTTAAGTATTGTGAGTAACAAATTGCTCAGTTAAACTGAACAAAGGAGTAGGAGTTTGTTGCACAGTGTCTATATGGGAAGAATCAGAATAAGTACAACTACAGTCCATTCACCTAGTAATCAAAAGCTATAGTTAACTATATAGTTAACTTAGGAATGGATTTGAACTACTGAGATAGAAAGAAATTACATCCCATTACTAAACCCATGACTTCATTAATTCCCAAGATTTCTGATCATCAGAATTAAGACAAAAAATGTCAAGAGATTCCACATGAGAAGGGATGTGTGTATGTTGAGAGGAGACTCTTTTTACAATTAGGTTAAGAAAAGAGCATATACACAAACATGAAGCAGTATATACATACCAATTTGGCACTGAGAAAGCACTGAGAAAGTATGCAAAGAGTGCTATAGTCTAGTTTGGGGCAAAATTCTTTTTAATTAAATCATAGTTGAACTGCACGACTGAAGAAGCAGAATAATGCTTTCAACTGTTCTTTCTAAACAGTTTTTCCATCAGTAGCCAAGTTTTCAAGAAGCAGCCTTCATTTGAGCACTCAGAGTACACAAATGTCACATAAGTATAGTTAGAAAGGTCAGAAACAGCATCATCCCCATATTGTCTCTATCAAAGTGCAGAAGTGACAGAGTACACACAGCAAGCAGGAAACATGTCAAGAACTGCAGCAGCTGTTCTTGCAGAAGTTCAGTTTCTCTTCAGGCTAAATGCACTGTCACTATTTAAAGGAAATACTAAAGAACACATCAGCGTTTTTCCAGTGTAGCTACATGCAATGTCGCAACCACCAAAAAAGACTCTTAGTTGAACCTCCTCAACAGTATCCTTCCTAATCAGCTTACTTTTGCCAAGTCCTTATCTGCACAAATTGTCTAAATAACTTTTTGGGAAGAAAGAAGGGCCACATCCTTTCTTCACTAAGTATCTAACTTAAGGCAGCCATTCAAGTCTTCCAACCCTTCAAAGTGCCTCAAGAAGTGAGCTGGGGCCACCATTCTATTCCACAAGAAGCCCAGTTCTCTGTCATATGCTCCCATTACCTATCTGCTAGTCATACGTGAAGGAGTCAAGGAAATCTGGCCTTAGGACCATATTAAAAGCTCACTCAATATATGAAAAATCTTTTGACAAGCAACTCCCTTAGGCATTTTTTTAAATGTGCACATGTTTTATCTTTTATTACTGTTTCATCTTCTTATAGAAAGAATGTGAAAAATGAAGTGTTTTTCATGAGTTGTTATTTAAAATAGAATTAAAGTAGCCATTTGTCTGGGTGTCAGTTTTATCCTATTGCATTATTAACCCACATTTTATAGTACTGGCCATAAATATAAAAACTGTTATAAACACAAGGGAAATTGACAGGTGAGGTTAGGCAAATAAATAAAAGAAAAAATAATATTAGGGAAAGCAAAAATCGAAGTAGAAGAAGAGACTTGTAGACAGAAAGAAAAAGAAGTATAGATACCTTGACAGCTAAAAATAAAAGCAGAAGCACTGTTTCTCTGTCCTTGCTATCCATGGCATAAAGCATCCATCCCACAACTCCTCAACTGCAGAGAAGCTGGGATGATTTCAGCCTACTGTTTCATACCTCCACCACTTGGCAGGTGTTATTAAGTTCAAATTAACATGACAAAGGAAAAAACCCCTTTATTTCTGAATGCTTAGGCCTCACATAGGACAAATACAGTAGCTAGGCAGATGCAAATAAATTAAGAAAATTTAAAAGGAACTAGAAAGGCTGGAATGATTGCTGCCAATAATCTGATTGAAGGCTTGAACCAGCTCATCTTGTACATGTAAACTTGTGCCTTGACTTAGTATGAGTCTTGTCTGCATTTAAGAGCTATATGGTTATATAATTAGCCAGAATGTTAATGATACTGATGATACATCCTCCCTCGTACAGAGAAAGTTTCATTCCAGCTGCATTTTGACAGCAAGGTAGTTCCCCTAGAATCCCCAACTCACAGCTTGCAGGCAAAGAGCTGCTCTCTTCAAAACCTGGACGAAGTTCAAATCAAGTTTAAAAACCTATTTCTCTGCTAAACTGTTTGAAGGATGCGAGAAATGTTTCTCCATACTTTCATACTTTCATGTCTTTTTTTCTTTTCAGATACACAATGGGTTGTTATTAGGTGGCAGATGCTTGTAATGGTGTGCATGTGCAGCCCTAAGTCCTGTCTTCAGATGTGTAAAAGACTATCTTTTTACAGTATCGTACAGACTCTCCAGGGGATGATATGTATACAAGGCAAAACAAGGAATTTTGAGATTGATGCTTTAGAAAAACAAAGATCAGATTTTCCTGTTTGATATACTCATGGCACTCCTAGTGAAGTATAGGGAAGTTAGATGTTACATCAGAGGACAGAACCTCAAAAAAGGTCTTTTTCCCTCTGCTTACAAATATAAAAAAAATGAACTCATTTCAAACTGATGCCTTTTTAATTAGAGTGATATTTCAATGTTCCACATTGAGATAAACACATAATCTCATGTTTGTAATTTAGAGAAGCATGTGAAAGGGGTGAAAAGAGGATAAAATTATCCTAATTTTAATGATACAGCTTATAAATCACAGTATTTTGGTATCTAAAGAAACAACTCTGGGTTGTAACTTGTGTTTGATTTTCTTCTCCCTTGCTTCTTGTGGGGTCAATAAGCTGCATGCAAGATGACTATGCAGCTTATATGTTTGAATGAGGAGGCCTTTACACCCTTCTTCACACAGGTGCTTGGGAGTACCTAGAAGGCAATCTAGCCTATCAGAATAAACTTACCTGCCTTGGAAAAACAGAAAATATTTATGAAAATAAAGGCAGCTTTGAGATACTGAGAGCTTATATTTCTTCCCTTGCCCAGTGTTGGATAAAAATTTCAAAAGTATCCAATGCCTTACTACATTTCCCAAATGCTTAGCAAGTGTAATTGGCATAGAGTCAGTTTAGTAGTTTACACAGAGTGTAGTGTTCCTGAAGTACTTTGTATAACACATTTTCCAATAAATCTCATGACTGTCAAATATTAATAAGCAGGGTACTGAATGTCACAAAGCAGAGTAGCAGCTTTGCTGGCAGAGCAAAGCTTTGGCAGAGAGGAGAGAATCATTTTCCTAACACAGAAAGTAACCATAGCTGGGAAATGAGCAGAGGAAAAATCCACTTTTACTCTAAATATAAGCATAATTTAATGTCCTCTGGAAAAGCAATAGACTATTATCCCAGTCATCAGGTGCAACTTATCAGCAGAGGCTGTGCTACTGGTAGACTGACATAGTTTTAGATAATTTGAAACTATTAATCTGTTTGGAGACAACATTTCTGGAATAGAACCCATGTAGTCTGGTTACCTGAACACAGAGGGACTTCTTATGAGGCCACTGAGATAAGTCTATGTGCTAAGCTGTGAACTTCTACGTTTCTAAATGTACTCCTTAAAAATCCAGTTCAAAGTCAAACCACAGCATAATTAGCTGCCACAGTCCCTGAAACAACAGCTGGGTTATGAAGGTGGTGATTCTGTAGCTTTATCTAATGCAGAGTGCCCTGGACAGTGAGACTATTAGATGGGTTGCTGCAAGTGCAATCGCTCTGCACAGATGTTCCCAGGTGCTGCCGGTCCTCTGCAGACTCCCGGCATGGCTCCTCCTTCTCTGTCCCAAGGAGGTGGCAGACTGCCAGCTGCCTCGGTGCTGCTCTTGTGGGCAGCTCTCCCTTCAGCTCACTGAAACTGCCCGTTGTGTTATTGGGAGTGAATCTTTTAGTCATGTGTGCTGCTTTTGGTTGGGATAATTTTCTTCATAGTAGCTAATACGGGGCTATGTTTTGGATTTGTGCTGAAAACAGAGGTGATAATGCCGAGATGTTTTCACTACTGCTAAGCAGTGCTTACATAGAGTGCAGGTCTTTTCTGCTTCTCACCGCATCCCACCAGCGAGGAGGCTGGGGGGGCACAAGAAGTTGGGAGGGGACACAGCTGGGACAGCTGACCCCAACTGACCAAAGGGATATTCCAGACCATGTGACGTCATGCTCAGCATATAAGGCTGGGGGAAGAAGTAGGAAGGGGGGGGATGTTTGGAGTGATGGCATTTTTCTTCCCACGTAACAGTTATGCGTGATGGAGCCCTGCTTTCCTGGAGATGGCTGAACACCTGCCTGCTGATGGGAAGCAGTGAATTAATTCCTTGGTTTGCTTTGCTCGCGTCTGCAACTTTTGCTTTACCTGTTAAACAGTTGTTATCTCGACCCACAAGTTTTCTTACTGTTACTCTTCCGATTCTCTCCCCCATCCCACTAGTGGGGAGTAAGCAAGGAGCTGTGTGGTAGTTAGTTGCCATCTGGGGTTAAACCATGATATCATATTGGTGGTGCAGCTGTTTACAAGAGAGAAGGATGGAAATTTTCAGAGCAGTGATTCATTTAATTTTTTAGTGCTTGGGTGCCTGAGGTGAGATATCCGCCCCCCCCCCGCCCCCCCGGGTTCCTGAGTATGTAAGAATGAGATTTGTACAATAAATTATAGGAGTAAACTACACAGGAAGTTCTGCATGGTGTGCACTGAACTCCACAAGCAGAACAGCAGGTGTTCCTCTGGGATGCACAGCCTATGCAAAATCCCCACAGCACTTTTGTCTTATGTGGCACTGTACAAAGAGGTAGGGGAGAAGTATGCAGGAAAAATGAGGTGTGGGAGAAAGTAGGATGCCACACATTGTGTGTGCTCACAAGATTGCTCTTGCTGGGATCAAGAAGGCTCACAGGGAAGCATATGAAGCTCTGACTGCAGGTACACAGTATTTTTAAAATTGCATCTACCTGCTGGGGAACACAGGCAGTAGCCTGGGCTAGAGGCTGCAAGAGGGGCTGCTCAACAGCCCAAACCCCAGTTATAGTAGGCAGCACTCTGGCAAGGCCTAAAAGGAGCAGATCAGCATGACACTGAGCCCAGGCTGTTACTGCTTCTGAAGACACAAAGCTTTCATGGTTAAAAAGGTAAGCAGAAAGTGTTGATGTCTGCAAGTAGCACAAGGGGCATAAGGTTGTACCTTCCCAAGGCAAGCCTTGACTAATACAGAAGGGGATATGTATAGTTGTGGCAAAGTGTTTCTCAGGTAGTACCTCTATACTGTAAGCAACTATGTGGTCACAAAGTGCCTCAGTGGTGTGATGGAAACAGATGGAACACATTAGGATTTATCAAAAGATAATCCAGTTGGTCTGTAACCTGTAAAGCAGTTATAACCCTTCCAGTTCCCAACCCATTCCATGAACATGATGCAACATCATCCTGTTGTCTGAAGCAGGCAGTTGTCATGCAAAGGTTAAAAAGCTTATTGCAAATCAACAAATACTATTCTTAGCAGGTTTATACAACAGTAAGTGACTGTTACAGCTTCCTTAGTTGATGTCAACAGAGAGGTGTCTTGCTACTGCAAGGTGTTTTGCAATTACATTGAATTGTCTACAGTGTCAGTCTGTAATTAAGGATGTAATGTAATTATCACAGAGTGAAACTGCTTGCCTTATCTAATGGGAAATGTGTTTAGATGACTGGAAGAATACCTCTGATATGTTTTGTAAACACCTATGTTCTTCACCCACTTCCATATACAGAATATATGCTTTGGGTTTGTCCAGGAGGAATCTGCTTCACATTTTGATACAGTATTGCTCCATTTTTTAAAATGTTATATTTAATCATTTATTTGATTTAAATATTGGGTATTTTCTCTGTTAAGACTCTCTTGCCATCTCAGGTTGGCTGTTCCGTTCCTTTTATGTGCCATAAGAAACACAGTCAAAGAAGGTATGTTTCATTAGATGATGCCATGATCAAAGGCATAACCAAATGACTGGAAGATCATACAAATTTAGGTAACAAGTGCTACCAATGTCCAAAAAATTCTGACATTACAATCAAAGCAAAAGGCTTTACATTTTCCCCTGTCACATTGCTGAAAGTAATTCTGATGTATAAAAGCATGCAGTTCTGAGGAGAAACAGCTGAATGCCTATTATTAATGAATTTGTTTCAGAGTTGTAGGTTGCATTCCACAGGCTTTATCCTCATCCATTAAAACCAGTAGGGTTTTTTCTTTCACTTCAACAAGCACAGGACTTAGTCCCTTGTGACTTTTTTTCCCTGTTTTCTAATTACTAAGCTACCTCATGTGTTGAGCAAAGCAGTACAGTTACACCATTACGCTGCCTAAGTAAGCTGTGGGGATAACTTAAACAGAAACTGCTCAGTAAGAAACTGCCAAATTAATTGCGACTGCTTTCTGTTACAGAAAAAAAAAATAAATCGCAGATGTTGTTATTACTATCACTGGTGTCATGACTGCTGTTCACCACTGTCATTACAGGAGCATGATTGCTGCAATTTGATTACTGGAAAGTCACATTACAAGAAGCATGGCGGACCAGGCTATTTGGCAGTTTTACAGCATGTTACTATTTTTGACACAGAACAGGACAGTACTAGTAATGCTGTTGGTGGTTACACAGCCATCTGCAATAAAGGAAGCATACTAAGGGTTAGCAGACCTGCTGCCCAAAGAACATCCAATGTAAGGCACAGAAGCAAATAAAGCATGAGCCAGGGAGGCATCTGCTCACAGGTGGAGTACTTCGCAGAACAGACAGGTGTTCAGGACCATCTCAAGTAAAGAGAGGAAATTGGCATAAGCTTTTCTTCAGTTTCTTTTTAATTGGCACATACAGTATTTTTATGAACAGAGCTAGAGTACAATACTAGGAACTAGGTAACTTCTATTAATCTCTCACAAACCTGTGAATATGGAAAAAGATGAATAAAACAAACAAGCAGATGTATGGCGGCAAGTTGCCAGGTTCCGGTGAATTCTTATGTGAATATGAATAAAATTCAGCAGTGGCTCTGGCTCCCATGCTTGCCAGTTTATTTAGCAGTCTCCTAGATTGCTCTCAAATTCCAAAATTGGTGGGTAAACCAAACTATTTCACTGACTTTAGAATGAACAAAACCAAAACTGGGTTTCCTGTAGATCTGCTTCCCTAACAATCACTGATTGAAGTTCAGGGGTGCTTCTAACTACCAGTGGGTCAGAAAAGGTTGTTATTTCCCCCTTTCATCCTCCTAGTCAGACAAACAGTGAATCTTTTACAGAGTTGTGAAAACAACACATTCAGCTCAGTCATAATGAGAAAATAATTTCTCAGAGAAAAGGGGAAATGTGGGGGGTTCACAGCCAATGCAGATTTGGCTGGATGGCCAAAGGTAGCCAAGGAGCATTGAAGATGAGCTGGGGCAGCTGTCTTCCTGCCCCCCATGAGGGCTACAGTGCAGCCATGCCTGTGGCATGGGTGGTTGAGGAGAAAAGGCCCGTGACCTTCTTTCTTTGGGCATTGTGGCAATTTCAGGAAATAGTCCATCTGCTGCCTGCATGCCCTTCTGCTTTGTCACAGCTTGAGATCCATGAGCAAAGAGCATGATACATGGTTTAGGAAGTGTAATAAGTATTTCTACTACTCTTTTTTCTTAGGTGTTGCACCTAAAACATCACTAGTGTAAAGCAAGCACAGCATATGCACAAAGAATAACTCTGTACTTTATAATTTAACATACAGCACTTTCCTAACATGTTACTTCTGTAGGTATGCTTACTACCTATGGAAAGAAGGGGTTCCCTGGGAAAAAATTCCCTGCTCAACATGATGTTGCTTCTGTATTTAACCTGTAGTTTATATCTGGGGAGGACACAGATAAGGCATGAGAGAAGGGGAATGATTTTTTCTGTTTAGTTTGTGGAGGATTTTGCATTGCCTTTTTCAAAAGCATGAATGTAAACAAGTGTGAATAGTTCACAAATGTGAACTATTTAAAAAAACTATGACTGAAGATCTCAGCCATATTCTCAAAACCCAACATGTTTAAATAACATTCATGCTGCTACTGAGTTTTACAGAAACAGCAACCAGTGCTGAGTGGTTAACCAGAGAGTAAAAATCTGTACATGGAGGTGAATATAAAGTTTTTCCGCATTTCCTGCTAAGACCTTATCTCATAGCTTATCACACAGACTAAATAAAAATGGAATTTAATTGACGTCACTTTACGCTAGAATATTAATGGAGCCAGAAAATATCTGCCTAAGGACCTTGCTGATCTTAATGACTTGTGTGATATCTTATCTAGGGAAGAATTTTATTCTTGCTCACATCACAATCTGAATAAGCAAAATAAGGAAAAATAAGGAAATATGTTAGGATATAAGTTCCAATTAAAATTTTGCCTCATGAAAGCTGCATCTATAGAGTAAGGAAAATGAGTTGCTTTTTCTTAAACAAATCTGTACATGAGAAGGTGGTCATCCTATTTACTGCTTATCAATTAAATCCCCCCCTTGTTTGGCACTATTTTTAACGTGTTCATGTGCTAAAGTAATCAGCCTTTCTGCTGTAAAATGTTCAAACCATACTTAAAGTTTACAGTTGCCATGATATTAACAAAAGAGATTTTATTCTGTCATTAACCCTCATTAATTCAACAGTATTTGTTATTTGATTGTATAGTCCTGTGTGCAGCTTGCAATTACAAATCCCCTGGTAATATACGAATGTATTCTGCAAACCACTGAAGACCTCAGAAACCTACACATGACACCATCAGGTTCAACACTTTTCTCAGAAAAAGCACTGTGTCTTCATGACTCAGGCAGTTCAGAACTGGGAAGAAAGGGCTGCTTTGGTTAAGACACAAATCCATATAAATTTGCAGCCTAGCATTACTTAGTTCTGCACTGATGTTGTAATATTTCTGTTTATTTTTCATTTTGACTTTTTATTATCAGTCACGTCACTGTACTTCCTTGTTTAATCTGAGAAGCACAAGTACCAACAGAGCCGGAGAAAAGTCCTTTCTGCCTTTTCAGGTTGGGTGGGAAGCACAGTCTCATGAGACTGAGTCCTATTTTGGTCTTGTAACCAAAAACATTTAAATAGGTAGGGAGGAGATTTAAACCTATGCATTGTATTTCACAGAATCAGAGAATCACAGACTGGTTGATGCTGGAAGGCATCTCTGGACATGATCTGGTCCAACACCCCTGCCCAAGCAGGGCCACCTAGAGACAGTTGCCCAGGACCATGTCCAGATGGCTTTTGAGTATCTCCAAGATGGAGACTCTGTAGCCTTCCTGGGCAACCTGTGCCAGTGCTCACAGTAACCCTTACAGTGAAAAAGTGTTTCCTGGTGTTCAGAGGGACCCTTCTGTGTTTCAGTTTGTCATTGCCTCTTGGTTTGCCACTGGGTATCACTGAAAAGAGCCTGGGTCCATCTTGTTTGCACCCTCCTTTCAGGTATTTATATATACATTGATGAGATTCCCTCTCACCTTTCTTTTCTCCAGGCTGAACAGTCCCAGCTCTTTCAGCCTTCAGTCTTCAGACACCTCTCCCAGGTGCCATGATCAAAGATTATTGGGAGTGGCCTCACAATGACATCTGCCAGCTCCCTCAGCACTCGTGGGTGCATCCCATCTGGGCACATGGACTTACATAAGACCAGTTTGCTTAAGTATTCCCTGACCTGATCCTCTTCTACCAAGGATACATCTTCCCTCCTCCAGACTTTCCCCATGGTCTCTGAGGCCTGGGATTCCTGAAGGCCAGCCTTGCTAGTAAAGACTAAGGCAAAGAAGGCATTCAGTACTTCAGCCTTTTCCATGTCCTGCATAACCAGGTCCCCGTCTCATTGACCAATGGACCCACATTTTCCCTAGTCTTCTTTTTGTCACCTATGTACTTACAGAAGCCCTTCTTGTTGCCTTTGACATCCTGGCCAGATTAAATTCCATTTGGGCTTCAGCTTTCCTAACTTCCTCCCTGGATGTTTGGACAATGTTTCTGTGTTCCTCCAAGGTTACCTGTCCTTGCTTCCACCTTCTGTATGCTTCCTTTTTGTGTTTGAGTTTGGCCAATATCTCCTTGTTCATCCATGCAGGCCTCCTGGCATTTTTGCATGACTTCCTATTTGTTGGGATGGACTGCTCTTGAGCTTAGCGGAGGCGATCCTTGATTAACCAGCTTTCTTGGGCCCTTCTTCCATCCAGGTTCTCAACCCATGGGACTCTTCCAAGAAGATCTTTGAAGACGCAGAGTCCACTCCCCTGAAGTCCAGTGTTGTGATCTTGCTTTACACCCTTCTCACTGCCCCTAGGAGTGTGAACTCCACCATTTCATGATCACTGCAGCCAAGGCTGTCTTTGACCTTCACATTCCCAACAAGCCCCTCGTTGTTGGTGAATGTGAGGTCCAGCAGAGCACCTCTCTTTGTTGGCTGAACTGATTTTGGTTGAGTTGTATTCAAATTGAGCTTTCAAATATTGAAGTTGCAAACGTGTGCTGATGATCTAGAGTAAGTTTAATGTCAAAATGTCATGTTAGTAGATAATTGTCATTGTTGAGACAAATAAAGTCATTGAGGGGGGCTGGTGGGGAAAGCAATGCCTAACATGGGAGAACGCACTGGTGGTACCACTTGTCACAGGCAAAGGCAGCCAGTCCCCAGCTGTCTGTACACATCTTGCTTCTGCAGAAACTTAGTTCCTAGGACCTACTGGGCTTACAAGCATCTTTCCAAAAAGCTGTTTTTAAAAACACTAGTCCAATGACTCCTCAACAAAACATAGTAATAAAATAAAAAATAAAGCTAGTAAAAAGGGGAAAAAACTGTCATTTGTCTAACACAGGAGTGCATTATGACTACAGAATGCAAGAATCATTTATGTGAATGAAAGTTGGATGTGCTTTTAAAATTTGCTACCAAAATGTTTAGGTCAGTGTCCTGGTTTCAGCTGGGATGGAGTTAACTGTCTTCCTAGTAGCTGGTACAGTGCTATGTTTTGAGTTCAGTATGGAAGGATGTTGATAACACTGATGTTTTCAGTTGTTGCTCAGTAGTGTTTAGACTATAGTCAAGGATTTTTCAGCTTCTCATGCCCAGCCAGCGAGAAAGCTGGAGGGGCACAAGAAGTTGGCACAGGACACAGCCAGGGCAGCTGACCCAAACTGGCCAATGGGGTATTCCATGCCATGGGACGTCCCAACTAGTATAGGAACTGGGGAGTGGGGGTGGGGAATCGCCGCTCGGGGACTGGCTGGGTGTTGGTCGGCGGGTGGTGAGCAATTGCACTGCGCATCATTTGTACATTCCAATCCTTTTATTATTGCTGTTGTAATTTTATTAATGTTATCATTATCATTATTAGTTTCTTTTTTTTCTGTTCTATTAAACCGTTCTTATCTCAACCCACGAGTTTTACTTTTTTTCCCCCCTATTTTCTTCCCCATCCCACTGGGTGTGTGTGGGGGAGTGAGTGAGTGGCTGCGTGGTGCTTAGCTGCTGGCTGGGGTTAAACCATGACACTCAGCAAGTCTGAGCCTCTTTCAGTGGGTTTAGGTCTTCTTCTTGAGAAAGCTGACCAGTGACCAGCAAGTCTTCATTAAATACACCACTGTTGCCGTGGGGACAAAGGCATCATATTTTACAGTACTGCTAAGCTTGCCAGGCATTAACTACCCTAGCTGTGTAGGTGCCAAACAAGTACAGCAGGTGAGCAGCTCTTTACTTAAAGTGAAAGCAAAGCTGTGCCCGATGCCCAAATCATTTCTATCAAGATATACAGTTGAGGGCTTTTTCCTATAAGGCCTCCAAAAGGCTATTTCTACAGGGGAAAAAAGTTTAAAAAAAATTGTGAATTTTGCATAATCAGCATTAGGAATTTGTATTACTTATTCTTCTAGTGGTTATTGGTTTTAAAATAAATTCCATGCTGAGGCAAGAAATATATTTACATAGAGATGTTTCTAGAAAAAAACTTCTTCCCTTGTCCCCAGTGTTATATTCATTCATAATTTCACATCTGTCACAACTGGTCTATTACAAACTACCCGAAAGATTGTGTTCCTTGAACTCAGGAGGAAATTGTATTTTATGCTTGCAACAAAAATATTTTATTAATTTTTTGGTTTAAATAAAAAACCCAGCTGACTGTTAAGTGAATACAGGAACTGAGAAATGCTAATAATATGTTTGTAAACCAGACTGGATTAAAAGAAACCCTGAATGTTCTATAAGCCCTAAGTATGGCTCAGACAAAGAAAACTTCAGATCTGGCAATTTAAAGGACAACTTACCTATTCTTGTTAAGAGAAATTTGGGGTACAAATAAAAAAAATTTGTATTTCCAATATTGCTTTATTTGCCAAATGCTGTATTATCTGAGACAAAATATGTTTTCAAGATGATATGTGAAGGATGGGATTTTATGGACTAGCCTTACACTATGATTGTTTTTTTTGAACAAATACCAAAAATGCAATTGTTTGGCAGCATAAATAAAAATTTAGGGCCACAGAAAGTTCTGTATTGGATCAGATCAGTGTTCCAACTCTGACCAAGAAATGCTTCAGATATCTCAAAGGCACATACTGGAATGGATATTTTTGGAACAGCCTATTATAAATCACCTTATTCAGCAATCTAACTTGTGCCCCCAAAGCATGAGAGTTCTTATCTTATATTTTTAATACTAACTAATCGGCAACTGTGGATGATCACATTATCTGTATAAATACATAAACCCCACTGAATCTATGGCATTTTCTGGACAATAATTCCATACAGATCACCAAGTGTACAAGACAAAGTAAATACATTACCTGGCAGAAGTACCTGAATCACTTACTTTATTTCAGTTATATGTCTAATTTGTGTTTTGACAGAATAAATAACCACTGTGTTTTCTACCTGGCTTGAAACTAGGAGCCTTCCAAACCTTGTGATTATTTATAAGGAACATCTTAGGATGTCTCCTATTCCTGCTACATCTTGTTAGAGATAAGGATGTCTGGAAACTATAACAGTAGTTCCATGTAAGAGCACATTATTGATACTAACGAGAAGTAGCAGCACTGGTGGTGTTCCTGCTGTGTTCTGTACGTAGCTGGCTGTGCCCATTAAGCTATGAATGACTTTGACACGTAAGTGCTGAGTAATGCCCAGCACACCATAGGTCAATGACATATTAAAATTCATATTTTGAGAGAGAACATTATAATATTATCAGGTAACTTAGTTGATTGTTTTCAAACAGTACAGGAGTTATTGCGTGAGGAGGAGAAAACCTGTGTTCCTTCTGTTTCCTCTGTGTTGAACTGTAGGTGGCTTTAGCTTTACTCCTTGTCTTTCCTATGGGCCAGCTGGGCCAGAGGCAGGGCCCTCATGCTCTTAGACCACTTGTCTCTGTTTCCAGTACATAAGGTCTGCTGAGATACGTGGAGGCAGCAAAAAAATAAATGCACTGATTTCAAAATTAGCTTTCAGAGGAGTACCCTTGTTAAGATTGGAAATCTATAAAAACATGTGGTTTAGGTAACGACTTTCTTCCTCCTAAGGGAGAAAAGATTTCAAAGGGCCCAGTGATTCCTTTTAACTTGAAGAAAACGCATCAGGCTGGTAGAGAAAACAAATCCTGGAAATGCACAGTTTTACAAGCAAGCACAAGGAAAAACTCGCACTCTTAAAACTTGCATGGCTAACATAAATGAGATAATCTATTTTAGTTTTAAACTGAGTAGTTGTATGTGGCACACATCAAAATAATGCGAGGTAAAGAAGTATAGGAGGAGCCTCTTTTTGCCGGCTTTGCTGTGTTAATAGGAACTGCCCTTTAGGTGGTGCTCTTAAAATTCACCTGTGTACCAGAGCAACGGCTGCCCAAGCATGGTGTGCAGTCCTGCTGAGCAGTGCTGCACTATAAAGGGGAAAAGCAACCTTCCACACATGCCATCAAAGAAATCTTCATCATTTTTAGCTTTCTTCTCAGATACCTAGCGTGGTCCTTGGTAAAGGTACTTCCAGTCTTTTGCCTCAAGTACCTCTCTTCTTACCCACTTTCTACATGATCAGTATTTTTATTGCTGCAATACTGACTTCTCCTCACCCACTTCCTGCATTGCTGATGAGTAGGGTAATAAGAGAGTCTGGAGACAAGGAAACTAAAAAAAATCTCTGTGCAGTGTGTCACTGCATGTGACCCTTCTCTTGAGTTCCTGGTTGAGTCCTGGAATGCTGCCTTAGCTGTTTGCTGGATGGGTAGGCAGCAAGAAGTGAGAAGGAGGAGGGTAGCCATGTATCTTTCATTTCAATATATTCTGTTTTAAAATTATTGGTAACATTTTCTGTGGAAAAATAACTTGTTTTGTCATCACAATATTCAAGTTTATCCACTTCTTTGCTCTCTCACCTTTTTAGCATAGAAATTCTCATGAGTTTTGAGGTAATGTGAGGGGACAACTTTTCTTGTAGCGTTCTCAATGTTTCCTCATACTGCTGTTACATTGCAAAAGCAGGAAATGTCACGTGTGTACAAAGGGTGTAAGAATACAAACACAGTTCTCTAAACACTCTTGGGCTTTTGAGAACAATAGTATTTCTCAAGATTGACTGATCGTATTGCGTATACACAATGCTTTCTCTCTCTGCTAAATACTTATGACAAAAAAGAGAATGAACTGCCTATTTGTCAGCTGAGTATATTTTCCTCTGGCTACAATCTGCAAAAGATAAGTGTTAGTATAGTCAATTTTTCCATGTCAGAGCAGAGGTCTAGCCAGTGCCACTAGAAACATGTTCCTGCCCACACTTGTTAGAGAAACAGCAACTCCCTGTCCCAGAATAAAGCCCCAGGTTACAGTTTTCCAGCATGGGGTGTCTCTGTAGTTCAGCTGGTGGCAGCTGTTGTTTAAGCACTGCATTAGCTAGTGGATGTCTAATTCTTCATCAGGACAGGGACTCATTCTATTTAAGCGTGGAAACAGCACTAATGCTTTGCCCTTTTTTGTGTAGTTTTCAAGTAATTTTGTCATACAAGATTCCTTCTTTCCTAATCCAAGGTTTTTTCAATGTTTTCTTTCTTTCTTCCTTCTTTCTTTCTTCCTTTCCTTCTCTCTCTTTCTCCCCCCAATATTGGCAGACATCTAAGGCAGTAAAGGCTCATCTGTTCACCCTGATTTAAACTGAATGTGGTTGTTTTTTGTCTTTCTTGATTGTTTTTTCTAACAACCCAGACCTGACATACAGGAGCATGCAACATGCTTATAAAAATTTTCCAGTGTGTCACATTTGTCTCCCTTGAGGGAAAGGACTGAGCAGGAGTACACTGAGTGCTCCTGGGAACTTCTTCCTCTGCTCTGGGATGCAGTGCCTTCCAGATTTTTCTTGTTTCCTTTTCATTGCCAAGCAACCCACAGCCCTCAAATTATTTGTAGGCACCTTTCTAATGGGACTATGCAATCAGGATGCAAATGACTAAACTTTTTTTTTTTTTTTTTTAATGTGGTACAGCTCTTCTTCATTGCTCCTGAGAGCTTAGATTTTCAGGTGGGACCAGGACCTGCCTCTGCCTCTTCTTGGTTACATCAAGAGGCACTCCTCACTGCTGGTGGGTGCAGGTAGCACCCCGTGGGACAGCTGGGCCAGAATAATTCTGGCCCCCTGCAAAGCTGGGCATGTGCCACGGCAATTTGCCTTTCCTCTTACACAGGTTAACTAAGAAAGGACTCAGATGCTTCCCACTTCAGCTTCCACATTTTTCTCAAGGGTTTTGTCATAAAAATCTACAGTCTTTTTAAAGGGGAGTAGATAAATTTCTCCAATAATTTGGGGCAATAATTTAACCCTTATGCAGGACAGATACTCTGGCCTCTCCACAGCTTCCCAATCTCTGACTCAGCATTTTATCACTTGCCCCAGTGTACAAGCTTTTTTTCCATGTGAACAAATTGCTAAACCCCCCTGTTTCCCATATGCTGAATTCTGGGTTCCAGAAAACCCCAAGAGAAGCAGCACAGTGCTACACTCCTTGTCCTTTGGGCCTGCGCGAGCAACATCTTGGCAGTGTGGGTGCATGGTGGCCTCAGAGAACTGGTCAGCCTTCAAGCCAAGAAAGACTCAGGAAAGCTTCTGCTACAGAAACCCATTTAACTGAGGGGATCAGGTTTTCAGCTTGGTTTTAGGCAAGTCCCTTTGAGGCCTTGTTTGTGACCATCCTGGACTGCTTTTCATAGCTGGATTTTCATGACTTTACTGACCTCCTAAAAGGGCCTGAGAATTTTTTTTTCTCCAAAGACATGTTCCTTTTCTCAAGAATGTCTGTATTTCAGTATTTTCTCATGAAGAGTTACAATACCCATGCAGACAACATACTTCGGAAGACTGGTTCAAATACTTCTACCAATAATTACTCCCACCCCTCAATTTATAAAAGATCATCTTCTGTATGGGAAGGTCTGGGTATCAGACCTTGCTCCTGACCCTTTCTTAGCTGTAGGGGAACACGTGATATATAATGAAAAAGAAAACTATGCAGAAGAACAGGAAGATGATCCACTTAGTTCTTTCCTTTCCAAACTAACAGGCGCGTAATGTTCCTGTCTTTCATTTTACCATTAAATGTGCCGCAAGGTCTTTCATCTGGCAATCGTTACATTGAATTCAGCCAGTTTTGCAAAAGGCTGAAAGTTATTTCTGTGGCAGAGATATTTTATATCCTTCAAGCCAAGTTTCATGGGTCTCTACTCCATCACATGCGTGAGAAAACCCCTCAGCAAGTACAGCTCTATTTAGTTCACCAGTGACATCCCTGGGAATGCACTGGGGACTATTACAGGCCAGGCTAAGCCATGCTGGGAGGCCATGGAGGCATGAGGTGGTTATAAAAAAGAAAACAAGGTTTTCCTTGTCTATCATTCACAAATTAAAGTCTGCTATGAACACAAGTTTTTAATTAGGTTGATGACTGTGGGAAATGTATGTGCAGTTAAACTAATAAGTTCATGAGCTCTTGATCATAAGCTGTACTGTGATGAGTAGCACAAACCTGACTGTTTCATCAGCCTGGTGAGTTTTTCAGCATAAGTGAACTCCTGAGAAGGACACTGCTCACCTGAGAAAGCTTCTCAGCAATTTACTGATGGGTTTGTTGCCCAAAAAGAATTTTAATTGTCAGCTTAATACACTGGACTCCATTATTTGAAACAAAACCTTGAATTGTTTACCTTTTCAGATTAGGTTATGTAACTGTCTAGGCCCTAATTGGGAAAGTAATCAGGCTTCTAGGAAGTGGTGAAGAAGCACATTCCTTCTCTTTCTCTGAAAAGGCAAATTCCTTTTCGTTTCTGCTTTACTACACTTCAGCCGAAGTAATGGGAGGATTTTTGTTGTTATCAGTGGACTTCAGACCAGTGCTATTGCCTTGATGGTTGAACTGTTTTTCTGATCTTAAGCCTGAAACAACAAAGAGTTTCTGTGTATTTATGGTTTTATCTTACTATCTAAGACTAACAAAGTCTTCTTCTTCTTCTTTTTTTTTTTTTTTTTCCCAGACCCTTCCTTGCTGACAGTGATGACTTAGATCTTTTACAAGTTTGAAAACAGAGGCTTTTTCAACAGATTGGTAAACCAATATATCACTCTGACTTTCAAAGATTTGAATGCGTTCGGAAGAACATGTTTTCAAAATAATATTTAGGGTAACATTTAAAGGAATTAAAACTTTATTTGGAATATAAATATGAGTCTAATTTTAAATAGTATAAAAGCATTGGTGTGGGCATGATGTCTGAGGACAAAGATAAGGGATGGAGGTAACACCTTTTATTAGACCAGAGCAAAATACAAATGGAGAAAATTACCCAGGGTTTAAGCAGATATCTATGAACTGATCATCTCTTAAAGAAAATGCACCTGGTATGTGTGAAGAAGAGGGACCATTAATTTGAAGTAAAGCAGAAATTAAAAAAATTTGCCTTTTCAGAGAAAGAGAAGGAATGTTTCCTAGCCTGTTTAAATTACTAGTGTGATAAAGGCAGATCTTGAAGTTATTTGTTTTCAGTTGGTTTGTGGTTGGAAGGAAGTTCTACCTCTGCCTAATTATCTAACTCCTTCCTTGGGTTGTGCTTCTCTTGAACAAGCTCCTCATTATATCAGTCTTTAAAGAAGCACTGAGCAAAGTGAGCGAGCAGCAGCTTGTGTCATAGAGCTAACTAATGACAATAAATTCACAAATGTGCAGTTGAAGCCTTCACAGGCTTTGAGGACAGGACTGAACACCTGTCAGATAACCAGGCTACAAGATACCATGAAACTCTGGGAAAGAGCAACAGAAAGGGCCGGGGGTGGGGGAAAAACCTTTAACTTGGAGCTCAGTAATGAAGAAATTTCTTTGCATAACTACTTGTTTGCCTGTGTAGTCATTATGGGATGCAACACTTAATGGGGACAGAAGTTCAGCTAGTATAGTCATTCCACCTGTTCTGGAGCTGGGGGCTGCACTGTGAAGAACTCCTGGGAAACAGAAGCACTAAACACTAGTGTCCAGAGTGATGGTTCTACAGGCTTTCTTTTGCCCTTATACACCTAGATTGGATCACTTCCTTTATATACTAGGTGCAGAGTGATTTTTACTGTCCCTGTTTCTCTCTGAGCACAAGAACAGAGAGAAACATACATTTTACATGGCAGCAAGGATATGTGATACATGTCCCAACCTGTGTGCTACATGGGACTATGCTAATGGTTAAATCCTACTTTCTGTGTCCTTTGTGACACTCTGCTGCAGGCAGGTCAGATTTTCCTCTTTCTGAGCAAATCAGTTTTCTTTAGAACAACATGCCCTTTCCATATCTCACAGGTTCAACAAACTTTGCAAGAGTTTGCGAAGTGTAAGGACACAAGAAAAGGCAGATACAAGAGATCCAACTCTTGTTTGCACTGTAGCCACTCCATGCTTATTGGCAGTACGCAGGAGCTTCAAAAGATAGCTTACACTAACCTTAAGGTGGTTTTAAGCTACCAGATTGATGTAAATGGTACTCAGTGCATATTTGTCCTGCACAGTACCCATGACTTAATTGTGCAGACACTGTAAAAACAGAAAAGCTCTGCCTTGAGCTTCTGGCCATCTAAGGACAACGTGCCAGAATTTAACCTCCTGCAGAGGTTGTCCTTCTTACCTAGAGAGAGGCATGACTTGTGGCACAACATTAATACACAGATGTGAGCATGCTGCTGTAGCAGATGGATTGCCATTTGGATGTGTGTTACTGCAGTCTGCACTAGATGGACAGACTACAGCAAAGGAAGGTGCTGAACAAGGGAACTGCATAAGGTGAGATGATCCATGAAGAAAAATGTGCCAAGTATGTGCTTTTAAGGGAGACATAGGCAAAGCAAGCTTCCCTCAAATCATTGGTCTCAGATAAAGCTACCACATGCCAAGCAGAAGTGTTGCTCTCAGTGCTTTCTGAAGGAAAGAGCAGCATGCTGAGAAGGCCTGTGCCTTCCCATGATAATCACAGAGAGATACCTCCTCAGCACATGCGCTGAAGGGAAAAGATTTATCACCGACAATCCAGCGTGGAGACAAGAGGCCAGATGTAGCTGACCTCAGGGGTTGCTTACCTGATAGAAATAGAGGGGATTCCCTTACAACATCGATGACCTTTACTGTACTAAGAGCTACTCCTGGCACCATACATTTTAACCGTGCTGTACAAAGCCGGAGACGTATTATTTTGGCAGAAGACACCACCAAGTGCTGGAGCATAGGCACTGCAGGTAGGCTTTCCTAAAGGAGAAAGCTGTTATGAACCATACTAATTGCCCTGTACAAGTTTTTGGCCATGCTATAATGTATTTTTTCTGCAGTGCCAAAGCAAACTAAAGACCTTTGGCATTTTTAAAATATGCATTAACTTGAAAGCCCTTCAAACATAGTTTTAAGGTTTTCTAAAATAGATTTGGAAAAATGGAAGTAAATCGAAATGAGGCTTCAGGGAATGAAGCACTCAAAATTAATTCTAACTTATTAGGTGACTATGTTTCAAACTGAAGATGCTCCTGATGACGATAATGCATAACATACTGCTGATGTATCTCTACAGCTTCCAGCTGAGAAATCAGCTTGTTTCACTCAGGGTCCCCTACAGCATATTATACTGCATGCATGAGACCTGCATAGGTATAGGAGCTAGTGTGACTGAAAAGATCACCTACTACTTTATTTTATGCTTAGGAGAAAAATTATTGAAACCAACTATGTGTAATCAGAGTTTTTCATGGCAACATGGATTTTAAAGGAATGAGGAATTTGAATGTCTTCAAATAGTTACAAGATTAAACATTAAAAAAACACCTGGGCTCTTCTTGGCATCCTGACTCATCTGCTCCCATGGGCTGTGTGATGAGACTCATTGCTCTAGTGCAGCACCCACCTGAGGAGGAAACAGGAGAGGCCACTCCATGATCACCTTGAGGCCAGGGGGGCTGCAGTCCTGGAGCAGAAGTCTTAGCATTGCTGGAAGGTGCCTTCTAAGGGGCTTGTAGGTTTCTGTCTGACCTGAAAAGCCTGAAAGCAGATGAAGGGAAGGAGACTTTGCTGAGGCATCTCTTGTAAGCTGCCAAGTGGGAAAAGCTAGTTTTGAGTCTGCTGCATACAAGAGGACTGTGCTGGTTGTCAGTGTTACGTCCACTCTTGATGCAAGAGTAGAAAGTGTTTACTGGATGCAAACTGTGTTTCAAATCCTAACAGCTTTATCAGTTTTAACTCTTTGAAATCAAATAAATAATATTTGTCTGTGGGGCAAATCACAGGCCAAGCCCAAGCTTGCTGGCTTCTTTGCTGCCCACCAGTTTTATCCATGTGTTGAAGAGATCAGAAAATGCTCATAGAATTTAGCCAGAATTCACTGTTTTCCAATAGAAAACTGCCCTGCTCAGATCATTCACCAGCACCTGCATTCACTCCTCACATAGATCAGTATTGATATCTGGGTCAGATTTTTTCACAGATCTCTTACTTCTACTGAAAGCCAGCAGAATAATGACATATATTTAGCAATATCTTCAGTTTCAGAAATGTACTTGGTCAAATGTTTATCCACATGGGATTCCTCTTTTAGCCCAGCATTTAAAATATTGTAACTCATGTTGCTTTCCTTCTATGTTAATACCACTTTACTCTTTTCCACTTGCTTCCCTTGTTCTCTGTGTGTTGCATTGTGATATTTCATGTGTGTTGAATGAGCTCCTTGTGAACCTGGAAGAGCTCACTTCAGTGACTGGGTTTGACCTGGCTGGGACTCCTGGCTAAAGCTGCAGTAAAGCCAAAACTCCATGATTCAGGCTGAGAAAAAATTGGTGTTTTAATTTTCTATCTCCTATTCTGTTCCTCTTTTTCTGCCCCTGATTACTGGCAAGCCCCTGGGAAGCTCACTTCATGCTCTTCTCCAGCAGTCTGCTCAGGGAGGCATGATGAGATTTAGGAGTGAAGGGAAGGCAGAGAAGAGCTCTGTCCTGTTAACAGACTAATGCAAGATTGCTTGGCACACAGACTGGAAGCTGCCTGCTCTGGCAGTGTCAATGGTAACAGCAAGAGGAGGTGACTAAAACCAAGCTGCCTTCTCCTGAGGCAAAGTCACAGGTATGTTCCAGCAGAAGTGTCCAAAGCCTCAGCTGAAGATCTTGGCATTGCAGGACTTGCTCTGAAACATCCCCTCCAAACTCCTGTCAGCTGATCTCTATAAGGACTGGAGAAGCGGAGCAGCAAGACAGATTAGAAGAACTGAAGAGTAAGTTTTTCAACCAGTCCCACTGCTATGGACCTACTGGGACCTCTGTGTTAAAGGATGGCAGCCCAGCCAGCCTGGCACTGGGCCTTGTCACTCTTGATTTTTGACGGGTGAAAAAATGGGGGCAGAGAGGAAGGTGCAGAGGTGGGAACTCTGTGGTGGACAGAGCAGCAAACTTCAGGGCTTTACCCCCCCTTCCAGCCCCACAGTCAGTAACTGCATGCTTGGCCACACAGCCCAGGGGCAGAGTATCCACTGGAGTTGGCACCATTAGGGAAGTGTTGATTGCCCCGGGAGGCATGCAGGTAGCACTGGAAGCTGTGGGATAGGAGGGCTTATGCACAGTTTGGAGCCAGGTTGAAGACCTTCCTCAGGGTAAGGACTGGCTTGTCCCCGTAGACATGTGCACAGCTGCGCATGTGTGGGAGCTCATGCAGAGACAGGCTGCATCCATGCCACCTGCCCAAAGCCCCTGCTCATGCAGATGAGCTCTAGGAAGGAGCAAATGTCTGTTCTGAGCCCTTCATCAAGGAGCAAATCACCCTGATGCCCGCTCTGCTTCTCCTGTGCTTCCTCCAACTCCTCATGCTCCTCTTCCCCCAACCTGCTGTGCTCTCAGCCCAGCTGCTTTTCACCTGCAGGACCCAGTGCCCCACATTCTCTGCCAACCCTACTGCCAGGGCCTGGGCAGGAGGGTGAGGAGCAGCAAGTCCTGAGGCAGGGCCTCTTGCAGGAAGCCTGGGCATTCCTGCAGCAGCCCTATCTCCCTACTAGGAATCGCAGCCCCTTGGGAATCCTACAGGACAGTCAGGGATACTCCACATGGAAATCAAGCTGATGCTGGAGGCATTGATTCAGGAAACTGTGCAGCAAGCTTTGCTCAAAGATCTGACATGGTTGCAGAGTTTGCTGAGGTTCCATGCCAGGAAGGGCAACCCGGAGAGGAGGAGGTACAAGTCACTAAGAGAAATGGGACAGTCTCACTAATGCTTTTTGTAGCAGTTACAATCATCTGCAGCAATGAAAGGCAAGACCTGAAATAGTCTGATTTGCCTCAAAGGGTTCTGCTAGGTTTGACACCCATCAGAGCAGCCTGGTCCCTTCCCACCACACTTTGCAGAGGGCTTCCATTGTGCGACACAGGGCAGGAGTATTTCTTTGGAGCAGCCATGATCTAGGGACCTTGTGTGGCCAGGTACTTGATCAAGGATCAAAGGAAGACCAGAGAAAACATGGGCCTGCTGCTGAATGATGCAGGGGACCTGCTAACAAATGACATGGAAAAGACCAAGGTACTCAGTGCCTTCCCTCCTCAGTGTTTACTGATAAGACCAGTTTTCAGGAATACCAGGTCCCTGAGACCCTAGGAAAAGTCTGGAGCAAGGAAAACTTACCCTCAGTGGATGAGTACTAGGTTAGGGACCACTTAGACAAACTGGACATACATAAATCCATGGGGCCGAGTGCTGATGAAGCTGTGTGATGTCATTGCAAGACCATGCTTTGAATGGTCATGATGACAGGGAGAGAACAAATGACAATCCTGTCATCAAGAAGCCAAGAAAAAAGGTCTGAGGAATTACAGGCTGGTCAGCCTCATCTCAATCCCTAAAAAGGTGATGGAACAACTGATCCTAGACACGAGTTTCAAACACATGAAGGACAAGAAGGTGAGCAGGAGTAGTCACTATGATTTATGAAGGGGATAATCATGCTTAACCAATGTGATGGCCTTCTACGATGAGGTGACTTGCTTGGTGTCTGAGGGGAGGGCAGATCCAACAGTGGATGTTGTTTACCTTGACTTTAGTAAGGCTTTTGGCACTGTCTCCCAAAACATCCTTGTAGACAAACTGATAAAGTATGGGCTAGAAAACTGGACAGCGAGGTGGTCTGAAAACTGGCTGCATGACTGGGCCCAGAAAGTTGTGATCAGTGGCAAAAAGTCAAACTGGGAACAAGCCACTAGTGGTGTACCCCAGGGTCAATACTGGGGCCAATACTGTTTAACATCTTCATGAGTGACCTGGATGATGGGACAGAGTCCATCCTTGTCATGTTTGCAGATGATCCAGAACTGGAAGGAGTGACTAGACTAGGTGGCTGCACTGCCATTCAGAGGGACCTGGACAAGCTGGAGAAATGGTCAGAAATTAAGCTCATGAAGTTCAACAAAGGAAAATACAAAGTCCTGCATCTGAAGAAATATAACTGCAGGCACTAGTACTCCTGGTTCACAGCTGTTCTCCTCCAGTCAGATCAGATGCCACAGTTACAGGGTCATGGTGGATTAAGGCAGCAGGTGCCATTCTAACCAGAACATCGAGTGCCCAAAGCCTTCTGGGCCTTTTAAAATGTTTTACATATTTAAAACCACTTTAATGTTGGAAAATTGCCATTCCATCTATGTAGGCTGTTGCCGCTGAGCTGAAATAATACAAGTGTCAGGCATGATACCCTACCCTCTCTGCTGGCTTCATATTGCTTCTGAGATGGGCTGCTCTCAGGGGCTTGGCTGCACTCAGCAGCAGTAAAATGATGAAAGATTGCTAATTATTTTCCCTATGTTAATCATCTGTATACTTTATGTATTACACAGCCAACACTGCTCTGCCCTTTTCTGATAGTACCTGCGCCCTTGTTGTGCAAAACGAAAATCACACTATGCCTGCAGTCATGTGTATCTCATGAAAGGCTTTAAAATCCCTTCTTCTAAGCTTCCCCAGCTACAGATTAGGACATTCATCCTAAATGAAAGGATGAGAGAAGGATAATTCCCAAGATGCAAAGAGTACCTACAGTGTTTGACAAACCCTGTTGACGTCTCCCCAGTTTGCTGCTCCTCCTCCATCATCCCTGGCTCACACCTCCTCACCCACATAGCCAAATACCTCGGAGGATACTTTTAATGCATGTGAATATAGAATCTAACTAACAGATGGATTTTTTTTTGTGCCTCTGAGTGAAAGCACTGCAGTTGAAGCAGGCTATGTTCTTCCTCCCTCATTCTCTAACAGTGGGACTCGATAATCTTAAAGGTCTTTTCTAAACTAAACAGTTCTATGATTCTCCTGTGTGCAAAACTCAACCCAGCAATTGCCATTGGAGCTTCTTTTTCGTACCTCTGTTGTGGCCTGTTGTCTCTAGTAAGACCCTCCACCCACACTATTGGTTTTAAACCAGCCTCACAAAGAATGCACCCAGCAGGTGCTCTTCAACTGCTTTTCAGAAACAGAAAGTATTTTGGAGGGTTGATGGTGCCAGTGTTTCCTGTTGCCAAGAGAATCATGCTTTGTGCTTCTGGTCCCCTGGCTAGCCCTTGTTCCTGACTGAGGGACCTGCTTTGACAGTGACAGGAGAGCAGGGAGAAGAGCCAAACACCATAATCCAGCTGGGCCACTTTGACTCACTGCTTTCCATTTAAATAACTCCTTTGACTGGGGCTAGGATAGTGACAGGGATTGGTTTTCTGCTTCAGGCCCTGGTCCCTTGACTTCTAGCATTGCATTTCATTCTGTGCTCCATCAGGAAGGTTTAAGAGGTCAACAACAAATAATATCATGTTGAATTAACACTTTTTTGCCATGCTTTTTCATGGTGTCTCTTTGGCAAACAGTGGTTGAGAAAGGGTCCAATGCATTTAGCTGGAATGCAGGCAGTGAGCAGTCAGAAAACCCAGAAGCTTCTGAGGAGTCTGGGCTGCAGCAGTGACCTCCAGGCACTGGGGCAGGCAGAAGCTGCTGGTCTTCTCACTGCTTAGAAAGGAGGGACTGACCCCTCAGTCTGTCAGGAGCAGTTTTCTCCTCCCATCTCTTTCCAGCTGGAAGAGTCTGATCAATTAAACTGAGGATCGGGAAACACACTTTGAAGCAGACAAGCAGACTTACCATGTCTGAGTGCTCAGTCACGGAGATGAGCATGACTCATCGCGAGAGTTAATAAGGGAAGGTCACGCCTGCTTCTTCTGTATGAATGAATATTTGTAATATGCACCAGAAACAGTTTTTCATTTTACTCGCTGTGAGTTTACACAAACTATCATGTTTTTGAAGGCAACTTTTTTCAGGTGAGTTTTGAAGTAGTTTAATACGAACAAACCATGTCAGATCAAGGCCATCCTGAGACAAGCTTCTTCCAAGAGACTGGTTAGCAGTTAGCTGCAATTACAGAATCAAAAACTGAAATGGATTTAGAAAATAGAAATAGAAATGGATTGCAGCCTTGGCTTGCTAAAATTAAGTACAAAACATGTACTGGGTAAATTAAGGGCTTCTCATTGTGCCTCTAGATGACTTTTTGCTGCTCTGATCCAGTTAAAAAAACATGACTTGCTGATTGCACTGCAGAAGTGAGAAGCAGGTCTGGCACAGTACAACTGCCTGGGAAATGAATTACTCCTTCTCTTGCTGGCTTCTCTGGCAGGAGTGATGAAAGATGATTCTGGTAAAGCTGGGAAAAGCTTGTATTTTAACCACAGGAAACCTAAAACACAAGGACAATCAATCAAGCTCCTCCTGATACAGTAACCTGGGAAACTAACAAATTATATGAACTTCAACCTTACAAAATTTTCCAAATTTTATTTACTAACAGTCCCAATTATCCTAGAAAGTCCCCTTTCCTGAAGTAAAAATAATAAAATGACAGTATTATGTAGATAAACATTAAAAAAAACTAAAAAAAAAAAAAAAGTACATATGTATGCATGCATTCATCAGGAGTTCTGAGTTAATATCTGAGCTGGTTTTCTTTCTTGGATTTCATTAATTTCAGAGCTTGGTCTCACAATTGCTTTAAGGTGATCTAATTGGAGGGTCTTTCTGAAAGAGTGCAGACTTTGCCTCTGTAATGCTCTGCTCAAGCCTTTCCTTTGATTTTCTACATTCTATTACTATTTCACAGCTGATTTTTTTCATTTAAATTCCAGTTTAATTTCTCCTTCCTCCTTTTGTTGAAGATGTTTTGTTGTTCAGTTGTTATAGCAGACAAAAACAACTTCACGATAAACTGTTTTATATCCTGTTGTGTTCATGCTTTTGCTAGATAAACATATATTTCCTTTCCATTAGAAATTATTAAACCTATGTGGTACTGTATAACATAAGCAGCATCTTTGATTTTGTTCTAATACACACATTTTTACAATGTCAGTGTTTTACCCTCAGTTGTTGCACAAATGGGTATTGTGGTCCTTAGCTTCCTATTTGAATTTTGCTGATGTTGCAGACTTTAGGATTAGTGGCACAAAGTATCTAGCTAAAATAATTTCATACAATATTCTCTGATATTGCTACTTTTAGAAAGGAGGAAAGAAAGAATCCAGTATTGTGGAAGAAAAATAGTTAATGTCTCACAGGCCTCTGCAGGCCTCCCTAGTTAAGAAACATTTGCAGCTAAGGGTATTGCCAGTCAGCAAGATTTAATTACAAAGGAGTGGATTATTCATAGAAGTAGTGGATTATTTATAAAAGGATGTACTGTATAGAGCCTCCTTATCTTAAGGATTTAAATCACTGTTGTTATCTACCATATCCTGCTTATCTGACACAGTTTTGGGGAAGAAGGAGTTGTAAAACCTGCAGTTGTATCAACTCTGTAGCTGCCCCATTTGGGCAGCGTTCGCATCAATAGGGATGGTCCCTCTGCTGCTCTATATTCTCTCTTATAGCGACAGTAATAAACTGCTTCTGTTCTGACCTGATCTAAATTGTATTCCAGTTACTTCTGCGACAGTGTCAACGCTTTTCTTCCAGCATATCCAAACAAATTAATGCTAATGTAGGACCACAGAGCCAAAGCTCCTTTCAATATTATTAACATGCACAGCATTAGATTCTTGTCCTTACTTCGCTCCTTCTTTGTCATCAAGCTTTCAACATCCACTCAGATTTCACCATCTCTCTTTTTTTGATATGGTGCAATTTTGTCAACTTCCTGTGAAATTGGCAGTAATTCTATTATTTCTGAATTTTCATTCAGTGACGTTTTTGCTGTATGTTGTTTATCTTTGTGGATTTCTTTTTTTTATAGCAGAGTTACTAGGATCAGCAGAGCGTTTTTCCACTTTTCAGCAAGTCATCTATTTTTTACAAGATTTATCTCTGGGCAGTCTTTCTGTATGCCACCTTCATAATACCCTATATGTTATTCCCAAAAAACTACAGAAACTTGGGATCTGAACATATGGCTTTTCAGGCACTCCTGCAGGAGATCTGATGTATTATGCCAACTTTGCGTAACATACATGGACTGATATTTTCCAGTACTGCCCTAAGTGAAAGAGGGGTTGCTTTTCTGTACTTGGCTGGGTGGGGAGGTGAAAAAGATAAATAAATGGTGCAGGGCTGTTTCTGGATCTCTGCAAGAAAGGCCCAACAACACAGGGCTTAATAAAACAACTGTTTTAATAAAGTAGAATAAAAAGAAGAATATAGACAATGTGTAAATCTTATGTCCCTTCAGACACAGGGTACCCTGCTTTTGTGCAGCATCAGAGGGATCCAGGACGGATTTCCCCCACATCATGCTGTGCAGATTCTGTCCTCCCTCCCATGCTGCGGTGGCTTTTCTTTCGTTTAACAAACACGAACATATATCTTCTCCTGACAGGTTGCAATATTATCGCTGTCATATCATCATCAGCGCACAGCACAGGCAAGCACGGGTCACTCCCACAGGTTCTCTTACAGCATCTACTCATGAGAACACATGGGCCTTAAGTACAAGGCGCTATAGACATGGCTTGCTCAAGATCACAAACTCCTCATTGTCTCCTGCAAGGCTCCCAATACTGGTTAGTGCTGTAACAAAGGCAGACATTCCCTGCATGTGTTTGGGAGACAGCATCACATATGAGTGATGGCAGGAGTATTATAAACATCCGGTTCCATTTAACAGCAGGAAAATTTTCACCACAATTTTTCCTGTTTGCTTGGTGATTGCTTAGTGTGTGAACAAGGCTGTAATGGCAACCTCTGTTGTGTGCCAAGGACTCCTTTTCATATCAAGGTACAGCCCAGGAAAGGTAGGAAGAGTATGAGCTTAACAAATAATAACAAGCAAGCAGGAAAAAGCGTTGCAGCCATTTCCTTTGCTACCTCCTCCCTGCAATGTGAGTCACCAGGGCCACCATTTTTATCTTCTCTTTCTGATGCTGTTGCATAGGTAGAAAACCTTTCTCCCTTGCAGCTTGAAAATTAACAAGGCCTTTTCAGTTTTCTATAAAGAGTATAAAAGTGAGGGCCAATGCAGGCTATTCCTGGACAAAAAAAAGCCTACACAGATGACACGACACCTGCTCTCTTTAGGTTTTTATGGCTATTATGTACAGTAGAAAAAATACTTAAAGACTTTTCACTAACAACAATACCTGTAAAAAATGTAGCATTGGCACAGAGCAGAAATTCTATTCCAGCTGTGTGATACAGTGCCTGCATTTTCTAACTGCAGGTATGAGCTACTAAACTGCTTCTCTTGGCATACACATTTGTAACTAAAATTCACCTACACTTTTTGAAGAAACATGTCTACTAAATTTGAATACAGGTAATTAAATTCTACTTATGTAAAATCCTCCCTCCAAGCTGAACTAAGTACTGTTTATTTCAAAAGAAAAACGTGTCCAGTATCAAGGATGAATAATTTTTACCATGGATCACAGCAACCCATCACGACTGAGAAGGATTAATATTAACAACTATTTGACAGAATGAGATATAAGCCGTCAGTAAGATTTCTGTGAAATTAGTAACCATGTAGTTCTTAAGCAAATATTTATCTGACTTAGTTTCTCAAGATCTGTTATGTTACTCTCTTTTACTGAGATAAATTTGTAAACCCTGTGCCCAAATCTGTAGATACTGAAAAAGAGATCGAGTGCCATCTTGTGGATGCCACAAAAACATAAAAATTTATTCCAGAACGAAGTATTAATTAAAAAAGAATGGAAGTATGCAAGTATACATCTCCTTATATGCAAATTATAACCAAAGGCATAATTCATTATAAACATTTTATGAACAATATAATTGTACCTGCTTCACAATTTTTTTTTGCTCTACAGCTGAAATAAACTCAAAATTCCAGGGGCGAGTGGTCACATCGTCTACTGTTATTAATTAGGCAACTAAGTAACAACTTTGATATTTGGGCTTAAATAGTTCCCAGAAAGTTTGATTACTAAATATCATTAAATAAAACTTTTTGTAACATCTCTCTCTCCATGCTGTCAGACGGCAGAGCAGAATGTAAGCACTAGTAGCATATTTAGGACTTCTTTTTCTTCCACTTTTCCTTCTTTTATATATATTACCACCATTCTTTTTTGTTCAGCTGAAGTTATGTAATGATTCTGTAAGTCAGTCAAAGTTATTCAAACTGAAGCAATGAATTAAAATGTTAGCATTAAACGGTTGGGAAGTAGGATGAGAGACAAAAGAATTGGAGAGAGGGTAAATTTGAGGTGGAATCATTTTTTCAAATAATTTTGGCTTTATCCTATAAAATAACTAGTGTCCACAGATCCATGAATTGGTAGCATTCAGCATTTTGTGGTGTGACGTAATCAATTTCTCAAGACAGTTCCCCATCATTAGAATGAACTGGCTACCACCAACTTTGACTGCAATTAGATATGAACACGTCATAGGTACTTGGGCTGCTTTTCCTTACATCCCTGTTTCGGCTGGAATAAAGTTAATTTTCTTCTTAGTAGCTGGTATAGTGCTGTGTTTTGGATTTAGGATGAGAATAATGTTGATAACACACTGGTGTTTTAGTTGTTGCTAAGCCCTCTTTATACTAAGCCAAGGACTTTTCAGCTTTTCATACTGCCCTGCCAGTGGAGGCTGAGAGTGCACAAGAAACTGGGAGGGGACACAGCAAAGACAGCTGACCCAAATGAGCCAAAGGGGTATTCCATACCATAATATGTCATGCCCAGTACATGAACTGGGGGCAGTTGGCTGGGGAGCACTGTGGCTTGGGGATTGGCTGGGCATTGCTCAGCAGGTGGTGAGCAACTGTATTGTGCATCACTTATTTTGTATATTCTCTTATTATTTTCCCTTCCAATTCTGTCCTATTGAACTGCCTTTATCTCAACCTACAAGTTTTACCCCCCCCCCCCCCCCCGATTCTCTCTCCCATCCCACTGGCAGGGGCGGGAAGGGGAGCGAGCGAGCAGCTGCATGGTTCTTAATTGCTGGCTGGGGTTAAACCGCAACAACTTATAAAAAAATTAGCCAACAGAATTAGAGGTAACTCCAGCAGCAGTTTTGTAACTAGTTATATCAAACTGGTAAGGCTAGCAGCTGTGACTTATAGGAATAATTGAAAAAGACTGGGAGTTCAGTTCAGGGACTTTGATGATCTTTCAAGATATTGGTATGTGCTTTTATATAAATACGTGCAAGTAGACTATAGCAGTCCTGAATAAGACCCCAAGACTTATTTGGCATATATACCACTGACATTAACAGACCAGCTTAGGCTGTCTGCTACGTAGTGAAGCCTGAATATGCACCTGTATCTGCTATCTTGAACGCAAACTCAATTTATTTGAGCTGGATCAGGCCTATAGAAAAGAGAGTGTTAATCAGCTGGGCATATTAAAGCAGTGTTTCAACACACCTATGACATGAAAAGTGACTGCAAACAGGAATTTAAGAAGTGTTGAGGTGGGCTTTACTTTCCAATATGGAGTGAATACAGGACGAGTGTTTCTGTCCGGATGTTTTCCTGAAGGAAAACCCTGCAGTACTAGGCTGACAAATCATGGGAGAGCACAAATTATTTACCTCTAGCAAGCAACTATATTTTGTTATAACTACCTAGTGACCACCCCCCCACCCCCCCAAACCCCAACAAAAAACTGAAAAAAGAACCCCCCCTATTTTCACAGATTCCCCCAGACGTCTGCCGTATTGTGAGGTATCTGAGCTTTTTCTGAAAGAAAAAGGAAAAACAGAATTACCGGGGCAATGCCATTCCCCGTTTCTAGGCAGGGGCGAAGGGCGCGCAACGTGGCTTCTCCGGTCCGGGTCTTACACAGCAAGGCCTGGCCGCCGCCCGTCACCGCCAGGAGGCCTTGCCCACGTTCTGCGCTTCCTCGCACGAAGGCTGCCGGCCCGGCCAGACCCAGCTGCCCCCCGAGAGCGCAGCCTGACGAAGCCTGTCGGCCGCAGGGAAGGACACCGCCGTGAGCTTGGCGGCCGGCGACGGCTCGCCCCGAGCCCTGCCGCCTGCCTGCCTGCCTCCCTCCGGAGACACCCCCCGGTTCGGCTCCCAAAACCAACGACCCCCTTCCCGCCGCGCAGCCTTTCCTCGCCGGGGCGAGCCCCCGCCCGCGGCCTGCCCGGCGCAGCCGCCGGCAGCGGGCCCTGCGCGACGCGCTGGCCCCGCGGCCCCCCTTCTTCCCTCCGAGCAGGGCCCCGCGGCCTGGCCGGGAGAAGGGACGAGAAGCAGCGCGGCCCCCGCAAGCGGGCCGCCCGAGCAGCGCGGGACCTCCACGCCACCGGCATGGGTGGGTGGGGTGTGAGCGAGTCCGTTTTTGGGGGGAGGCAGGTGCCTGGCGGAGAGTTCTGCGAATTGAGAGCTGGAGCGCTCCACCGGCAACTCCTCCTCTTCCCTTTCCCTGCTCCCTCCTCCCCGTAGCCCCCAGAGCGCGGCGGGGGGGAGCGCTGCGCGCGGCTGGAAACGGCTCCGCCGGGCTGGGAGCTGCCTGCCCGCCTTCTGCCGCGGGGAGGTGGTGAAGGGCTTCGGCAGAGGCTCCAAGGAGCTGGGCATCCCCACCGGTGAGCGGGGTGCGCGGGGGGACCGGCCCGCGGCGGGGCGGGGCGGGGGTGACGCCTCCCGTGAAGGGCCACCGGCGAGGTGCGAGGCGCTCGCCGCTCGCCGTGGCGGAGCCGGCCCCGGCCCCGGCCCCGGCCCTGGCCCGGCCCCGCACCCCCCCCGCGCGGGGCCGGCGGTCCGCACCGGGTCCCTGTCCTGGGGCCCCGGTGAGACGCCGGGCCTGGGGGGGGCTCCCTCAGCAGCCCGCAGCGCTCGGGCCGGCGGAGCGCAGACGTGCCGTGCTCCCGCCGCGCAGGAGGGGCCGGGGCGAGGAAAGGAAGGTGGGGAAACCTCTCGGAAGGCGGGCACGGCCGGCGGTGCCGAGGCTCCACTGCGCTGCCGGCATGGCTCGCTCCTTCTGGGAATAGGCTCGGCTTGTTCCGCGTTAGCGTTTTGTGGTGGTCTTTTATTTTTGTTTGTTGTTTGTGGTTGTTTCCCCCCCCCCCCCCCATTGCTTGCAGTTTGGTTCACTCATTTGTTTTATTTTCCGACCTTCTGTTAAACGATTTCTTTCTGTTTGCCTTTTTTTGTTGGTTAGCTCATCCGATGATGATCATGGCGATTTGCAAGATGCTGAAAAGCGATCATATACACTGTGCATGGCAGTTTGAAAAACGTCCATTTTCAATTTACAAACTTGTAAGATCTCAGATTAGGACAAGAAAGGGAGCAGGCACTGGGAGTAGCTTTAAGGAAGGAAATGTAAAGCAAGTAACGCAGAGATTAAAAAGCAGAGCAAGTGCAGCTGTCCTAAAGAGAAGTGTATTTTCCCGTTGCCATTCTCTGTTTGACTTTGTCTGAATACAGATAGAGGTGCAATTCAAATGGATTTCAGCCTTTTCTGAAGATAGGCTGAAGTCAGTGGGCATATTTGCACGAATCCTAATAGGCAAGAAAACCTCCTATAACAAATCTTGAGGTACTGGACATGTGATGACATCTGTTAATATAAACTTAGTTTTTTTTCCTCTTGATTGTTTATATAAGGCTTAATATCAGGGAATCTGGGAGGGAAATTTTTTCTGCTTATGAACTAGGATAGAAATCCACTAACTGTAAATTCTTTAAAATTGGCTTGAAACCTTGCATGAAGAGCTCTACCCATGTGTGAACTTAAAGTAGGATGGTTGTTTGGCTAAAGGCTTAGATTTATTCCCCTCAGTCAGAGAGGAATCTATTTTATTTCAGGTCTGTAGTTTTCTAAGAAAATCCTAGAGATCCCCAAATATGAATAACCTAAAAGGCAACATGAAAAAAGTGGCAGGTGACTAAAATAATAACTTCATTTATTTTTACATATTTTACTTACTAAAAAAAAATTACAAATACTTAAGTAATTCTAAGATGCTACTTTACAGTGGAAAAGAGACATGATTTTTCTGTTCTTTGACCATATTAAAGCAGTGATAGTCCTAATAGTGAAATGCATTCAGACTGCATGTATTTTAGTTTATTAATTTTAACTACTGAATTAACTATTTAACTATAGAAAAGAATGTATATAACGATGAAGTAGTATGTCTAGGAGATGTGGGACTACGTTTTATGAGGCTGTTTTTTGGTTTATGCTTTGCAAGTGGCACGTTGTATCACTGTCATCAGTGTTCTGCTTGTAAATAGCATGTAGGCAGAGCTTGGCTTTTAGGCATTTGAAAATTCTGGGATGTGCTTTTCTTAAACAAATGTACACTTTCTAAAATTTTTGCAGCAAACTCTTCTGCAAGTAGTTGAAAACTTTCCTTCTGATATCTCTACTGGTATAGAGTATGGATGGGCCTGTGTTGGAAATGGAGATGTGCCTAAAATGGTTTGGAGCATAGGATGGAATCCTTTCTACATGTATATTAAGAAATCAGTGATAAGAATTTTGCTTTGCATGATACTTTGATTATAATAAATGAGCCAGACATTGACTTCAAATAAGATAAGCAGAATTTGATCCATAAATGAGGTTAGAAATTCTGTTTGCTGTTAGAATTCGTTTTAATTGCTAATACTTGGGAGCAGTTTTATTTTGACATGAATCCCTGCTTTGGAGGTAGCTGCCTTTACTCTGTAGAATTTTATCAATTCAGTTCCTGTGAGTTACCTGTAAAAGCTCTCTTTAAAACAACTGTTTCGATCAAATTCATTACACTTATTTGGACTCAGCAACTTAATGATCAAACAAATCTAAGCATTATTTGTCATTTGCTACCTTGAAAATCTTATCTCTGAAATAAATACCACAATGTTCTTAAATGCCATGCAAAGTACAATTCTCCCTACTAACATAATCAAAAGCTCTAGCCTCTTAATCTTGAGTTACACATGTTAGACTAAGTGTCTTAGTTTTCCTGATATGTGTGGAATAGAATTAGAATTAGAGGTATTAGCTCAACATCCTTGCAATAAAGGAAATAAACTCAAAATGCGTCATGATAATTGTCCACGTATTTCTCTTCTTTTAGGAAACCACATTATCCAGTTTCAAAGATGACTTTTATGGAGAGATTCTTAGTATAGTCATTCGTAGATATATTCAGTCAGAAAAAAACTTCAGTTCTTTAGGTCAGCATTGCAGGTCTCTTAAACTAATGTTTTATTTGTCATGTTCTTGCATATTGAAAGTACTGTGTCATTGTTCTCTCTCTGTCTTCATAATCAGCTGTTTCATGTAGGGTAGCTGTTTCTTGTAATCAGCTGTTTCATGTAGTTGTTTCTCAAGGGTAGAGGGGCCTTACAGAGAGATCTGGATACACTAGAGAGCTTGGGCAATCACAAACCACATGAAATTTAACAAGAGCAAGTGCCGGCTTCTCCACCTGGGATGGGGTAATCCTGGTTATATGTACAAACTGGGGGACAAGAGGTTGGAGAGCAGCCCTGCAGAAAGAGATCTGGGGGTTTGGGTTGATGGCAAGTTGAATATGAGTCAACAGTGTGCCCTGGCAGCCAAAAGGGCCAACCGTGTCCTGGGGTGCATCAAGCACAGCATCGCTAGCCCGTCGAGGGAGGTGATTGTCCCACTCTACCCTGCACTGGTGCGGCCCCACCTTGAGTACTGTGGGCAGTTGTGGGCGCCTCAGTATAAGAAGGACATCAGACTACTACAGTGTGTGCAGAGGGGGGCAACCAAGATGGTGAAAGGCCTCGAGGGCAAAATTTCTGAGGAGCAGCTGAGGTCACTTGGCTTGTTCACCTTGGAGAAGAGAAGGCTGAGGGGTGACCTCATGGCGGTCTACAACTTCCTAACGGAGGGCAGTGGAGGGGGAGCTGCTGATCTCTTCTTTCTGGTGATCAGTGACAGGACACGAGGAAATGGAAAGAAGCTGCATCGGGGGAAGTTCAGATTGCGCATTAGGAAAAGGTTCTTCACTGAGAGGGTGGTTGGTCACTGGAACAGGCTCTCTAGGAAGGCTCTCTAGGGAAGTGGTAATGGCCCCAAGCCTGTCAGAGTTCAAGGAGTGCCTGGACGACGCTCCTAGTAATATGGTTTAGTTTTAGGTAGTCCTGCAAGGAGCAGGGAGTTGGACTCAATGATCCTTATGGGTCCCTTCCAACTCAAGGTATTCTGTGATTCTATGTCTTACCTTTGACTACTCAGTAAAATGTTTTTTTTTTAAGCTGGATCCACTAATATATAAATTGGTCATACTAAAAAAAGCAAAACCCCACAACTTCCAGACTATCAGTACTTATTTCAGTCTGAAAATTACATTATCATGTCAGTCATCTGTGGAGTAGCTTGAAAATCATGAGCTGCTTGTAAAAGCATTATAGTCTAGTCTGTCCATTTCTTTTAAAAATGCATCGATGTTAACACTGAAACAGTTAATAAAATTCTGTTGATTTTTTTGATAAAATGTCTTGGAACAAGGAAAAAGTAGTGTTTACTGCAGTGAAAAGTGCAATGCAGGTCAAAAACATAAAAGCACGTCATTTTAGAAACAGAGAATGTTGTGTTTCCAACTTCATAATAATAAATATATTCTGCCCCTGTGATTGTTCTGTAGTACACCCTTTTCAGTTACTGTTGTGTGTTCAGAATTCAGACCAGCTCTTAAATATTGCTTTTCTTACTTCTCTTTTGCAGAGGCACTCATTTCAGCAGTTCAAGAAGACACTGAAGAGGCAAAAAGACAGCTAGATTTACCAGAACATCTTAAACTCAAAGTCAACAACTTCTTTCATCTGCTAGAAGGCAAAAGAGTAAACCACTAAGCAAAACCATGTGGGTTTTTTTTTCATCTCTTGGAGCTCTTCTCTTTGCACTACCATATATCCTGTATCATTCGATATATGCATGACGTGTGTGTGTACTGGGCCTGGCTGGGATGGAGTTAATTTTCTTCATAGCAGCTCATATGGTGCTGTGTTTTACATTTGTGACCAAAACAATGAACATAACACACTAATGTTTTACCTGTTCCTGAACTGTACTTGCACAGCATCAAGGCCTTCTCTGTTTCTCACTCTGCTCCCCCAGTGAATAGATTGGGGCTGTGCAAGAGGTTGGGAGCGGACACAACCACACAAATGACCTGAACTAACCAGAGATATTCCAAGCCATATGATGGTCATGCTGAGCAATAAGATGGAGAGGAGGATGTTTAGGGAGGTTAGCCATCTTTTGTTCGGGAACATCTTTTGTTTGGCTGGGCATCAGTTTATCCATGGGAAGTGGTGAGTGATTGCCTTTGCATCAATTGTTTTGTTTTCTTTTTTTTTCTTCCACTTCTCCTTCACTTGTTAATCTTGACCCACAAATTTTCTTGCTTTTATTTATCCAATCTTCTTTCCCTGTCCCATGGCGGGGGTTTGGGGAAGTGAGCTAGTGGCTCTATGCTGCTTAGCTGCCTACTGGGGTTATCATGCAACAACATGTTTAGGTAACTGTGATTGGAACTGAACACTAAAACCACACAAGATTATTTAAGTTTGTTTATGTTACCTGATCATTTAACCAGTCTGTAAAAGGAGTAGGAGGCTGCTTTAGGTCTTTAGAGAAAAATCATGAATTCGAATGTTACCAATCATTTAGAGATCTTAGCATGTGTGGAGCAAGACCAAAGGTAGTTGTGACCTCTTCTGCCCCTAAGGTGTGGAGAGTTAAATACTTCAGTGAAGACTGTCAGTGTTTCAGACAGAGAATATTATTCTAAACTCTTTTCCCAATTTTATGTCAGTCTTACATTTGGATTGTAGGTAGCAGCTTAGAAAATTTTTATGTTGATTGAGTCAAAAATTTACCTGTGGTGCAGGAAGCCAATGATTAGATAACAGTAACAAGAATAATTCACTATAGTTCCTATTTTTCGTATGCTGTACAGCTGTTGTGGTTGTAGCTGTCATTTTAATTGACATTGTTTATTGTAATTTTAATTGAAATAGAGGAAATGACTGTTACTCATTGAGTTACTGGAATGTGAGATAGATACTTCTACCTAGTTGACTGTGCATATTTCAACACATAACTTGTGTAGCTCCCTTCCGAGGAAGTGTTTCACTAAAGCTCAGGAAGTGAATGACAGGGAGAAAGTTGGTACATTGCAAAAGTTCAGGCTTAAAGGGTGCAGAACCAGTCTAACAATATTTCTGCTCTTTGGGCCCAAAGGCAGAGGAGGTAACTAAAGACAACTGCATTTTGGTTGCTGCTGGCAGCTGCCTGGATTGTTCACTATACTGACAGCAAAATGAATGACTTTAAAGTTGAAGTTAGAATGTAAGGCACAGGAAAATCCTTTCAACCCTCTGCATTAAATGCAGGTAAGATCCAAATTTTTGGCTGCAGATTAGAGAAAGTCTTTGGAGATCAAGTCATGTCAGTCAGATGAAGTCTCTAGTGACTGGAAAAGGGAAACCTTGCACCCATTTTTAGAAAGGGTAGGAAGGAGGACCCTGGGAACTACCGACCTGTCAGCCTCACTTCTCTGCCTGGGAAGATCATGGAACAGATCCTCCTAGAAGCTATGCTAGAGACACATGGAGGACAGGGAGGTGATTCGATGCAGCCAGCATGGCTTCACCAAGGACAAATTGTGCCTGACCAACCTAGTGGCCTTCTATGATGGAGTGACCACATCAGTGGACAAGGGAAGAGCTACAGATATCTATCTGGACTTCTGTAAGGCCTTTGACACTGTCCTTGACAATATCCTTCTTTCTAAGTTGGAGAGATATGGATTTGATGGATGGACTATTTGGTGGATGAGGAATTGGTTGGATGATCGCATCCAGAGGGTAGTGGTCAATGGCTCAACGTCCAGATGAAGATTGATGACAACTGGTGTCCCTCAGGGGTCTGTAGTGGGACCAGTACTGTTTAATATCTTCACACATGACATAGATAGTGGTATTGAGTGCACCCTCAGCAAGTTTGCAGATGACACCAAGCTGAGAGTGCAGTTGACATGCCTGAGGGACAGGATGCCATCCAGACGGACCTGGACAAGCTCAAGAAGTGGGCCCATGGGAACCTCATGAGGTTCAGCAAGACCAGGTGCCAGGTCCTGCAGCTGGGCTGGGGCAACCTCTGTGTCATGGTTTAAGCCCAGCCAGCAACTAGGCACCATGCAGCTTCTCACTCACTCCCCTTCCTCCCAGTGGAATGAGGAGGAGAAACAGAAACAAAAAAGTTAAAACCTGTGGGTTGAGATAAGAATGATTGAATAACTAAAGTAAAATAAAATGTAATATTACTACTAATAATGTTAATAAAGGATAATAATTGTAATGAAAAGGAGTATCATAAAATAAAATTAAAAAAACCTCAAGAAAAGACAAGTGATGTGTAGTGCAATTGCTCACCACCTGCTGACTGATGCCCAAGCAGGGGTGTGGCCAACTACCCCCAGTTTATGTACTGAGCATGATGTTCTATAGTATGGAATATCCCTTTGGCTAGTTCGGGTCAGCTGTCCTGGCTGTGCTCCCTCCCAGCTTCTTGTACACCTGCTTGCTCGTAGAGCATGGGAAACTGAAAAATCCTTAACTTAGGATAAGCTCTACTTTGCAAGAACTAAACCATCAGTATGTTATCAACATTATTTGCACGCTAAGTCCAAAACGGAACACTGTACCAGCTACTAAGAAGAAAAGTAACTTTAGTCCAGCTGAAATGAAGACACCCTGGTAATAATACAGTCTGAGGGATGAAGGGATTGAGAGCAGCCCTGCAAAGAAAGACTTGGTGCTGGCTGGTGAAAAGCTGGACATGAGCCAGCAATGAGTGCTTGCAGGCCAGAAGTCCAGCCGTATCCTGGGCTGCATCAAAAGAACTGTTGCCAGCAGGTCGAGGGAGGTGATTCTCCCCCTCTACCTCTGCTCTGGTGAGACCCCCACCTGGAGTACTGCGTCCAGCTCTGGAGCTCCCAGCACAAGAAAGACATGGACCTGTTGGAGTGGGTCTAGAGGAGGGCCACAAAGATGATCAGAGGGATGGAAGACCTCTCCTATGAAGAAAGACTGAGAGAGTTGGGGTTGTTCAGCCTGGAGAAGAGAACGTTCCAGGGACACCTTATTGCAGCCTTTCAGTCCTTAAAGGGGGCTTATAAGAAAGAAGGGGACAAACTTTTTGGCAGGACCTGTTGCAATAGGACAAAGGGTAATGGTTTTAAACTAAAACAGGGTAGGTTTAGACTAGATAGAAGGAAGACATTTTTTATGATGAGGGTGGTGAGACACTGGAACAGGTTGCCCAGCGAGGCAGTAGATGCCCCATCCCTAGAAACATTCAAGGTCAGATTGGATGGGGCTTTGAGAAACCTGTTCTAGTGGAAAATGTCTCCGCTTATTGCAGGTGCATTGGACTAGGTGATCTTTAAAGGTCCCTTCCAACCAAACCATTCTATGATTCTTGGAATAACATATCAGCACTTTAGTAGATACTGAGTATTTATTACAAGTTATTGAGTCCTTTCCCACTCTGAAATGTTTGCACAAGGTATGTTGTCAGGATTGATAGTGATTTGGAAAATATTTGTTAAAATTATGTAGTATGTATGTATATATATAGTGTGTGCGCTTCCAAATCTACCCCCCCCCCAACCGTTCAATTTTATTAATTTCCTCCTTGTCCCATCCCATTCTGATCCTGTATTTCACTGTGTGTTTCAGAGACCTTTGTCAAGGTAGCCTTGTGGAAATTCTCTGTGGTGGGTGCTGTCAGCCTGCCAGCTTTCTAGTTCATAATGTTTTAACTTGCAGCCAATCTCATTGAGTATTTGGGAGAAGGCCTTGGGCAAGTCAAGGAGTCCTTGTAGCTCTGCAGGACTTCAGCCAAAACTTGATTATTCAGATGAATTGCTCATCAGGCCTGTTGATGGCAAAGACAGAAGGCATATACACCTTTTGAGGGAGGAAAGAATGATTTCTGTGAAAGCACTGGTTAGAATAAGCAGCATTTTGACCTGTGTTGCTAAGGTTGTTTATAAATTTAATTCTCCAAAGACATTGACAGTTTTGGCTTAACTGTTCTCTGGATATTTTCAACACACTTTGGCTTTTCTAGTAGGAAAATATTTAAAGAAAATGAATGTACATGGTATTAGAAATACTTTTTAAAAAAGCAAACAAACAAACAAACAAAACAGAAAACAAAACCCCAAACCAGTTTAATGGACTTTTACTGTATGCATGTTGGAAATCTCTACAAAAATTTTCTTGAAAGTGAGTTGTTTTTTTCTCCACTTTAAAATTGAAGGATGATGTGAGAATTTTTTCAACTTTTTTTTTTTTCCAGTGTAGGGAGGCATTCTTGAGTATATAACAAAGTCAAGGTCTTACTTTTTGTTTTACTTTTCTGGAAGAACAAATAGTAGCCATGTTAGTAAATGTCATATATTGTCAAGAACTGATTTAAAGAATAAATCTTTATTGATTGTGGTATTATAGCTAAGTTCATAGCTGCCTTTTAAAATTATTTTTTGCCAGTGATTTCATGTGTGTCACAAAATGGAGTGGTTTGAACTGCTCAAAGAATCACCTTCAGGGGTATTAGCAAAAATGATTTAATAGGAATTTATAAAAGCATGGCCTCACAGAATTCGATGGTAAGGTTCACTCTGTTACTTAATACATGGATGAAACGTACACAGGAAAATTAAGTCAGAATCAAACTAAAATTGTGTATACAGAGACCAAAGATGTAATAGGGTAAAAGAGAAACATACAAAGGAAGGTGGAATTAGAATTGATTTCTCATGATTTGTACAGAGATCAGGAATGTAAAAAGATAAGAGACACCCTCCTGTAGAGTCACAAGGTTCAGAGATCCCCTTGCTTTCTAAACTCCTGATGGATCTTAGGTGTGGCTGGATCCACTCCTAGTCCCAGACTTGGGAAACAGTTTATGTCTAATGGAATACAAAAAGATAAGGGAGACCCTCCTGTTGAGTCATGAGGTTCAGAGAAGACCCCCTTGTTTCCTAAACTCCTGTTAGAGCTTAAGTGCCGCTGGGTCAACTTCTAGTCTCAGACTTGGGCAACAGTTTATGTCTAAAGGGATTATAATAGCAACCTGGGATTTATTTACATTTGAATAAAATTCACGACAGTGACTTATGTATAGATTAATATACTTGCTATGGAATATTCAGGTTAGTGCACACACACAAACACGCACAAAGACACTGAGGGATATACATATAAGCAAGTAAAAGAGATATTCCTGTTAAAAACTCCCCTTGAGGTCAGTGAAACTATTCATGTCAAATGCTTTGGCATCTTTCTCAACAGGCGAAGGATTGAGCCTCAAGGAGCAAAGAGCATCAGCCCAGGTCCTATTCGCTTTTGGCGGCAGACCTCCGATCTTTGCAAACTGAAGAGTTTGTGAGCTCTGAGAGGCGTCCCACTCAGAGTGAGATGCTGGTTGCAGCCTGCTGTGGTCCAGGAGACCTCAAAGGGTCTCAGTACTGCTGTTTATGGGTTTGGAAGATGGTTGGCTTTAGTCATCAGCAAATTACTGGGATTCCAGTAGCCCTGGCACCATTTCACAAGTGACGATTCAGATAAGGAAGGCTCGAAGGCTGTCGGAGAATGACTTAAGACTCGGATACGGGATGGTCCAAGGCTGTCAGGAGAGGACTGAGATTGGTCCCAAGGTTGTCAGGAAATAACTAATTATCCCTACTCCCATCCTCAGCCTCTGCCAGGCAACAGGAATCTTTGGTATGGTCACTGCAGCTCCTTGTCTTAGCCACAGAAGAGTTCCTGGTACGGTCAATGGACGCTTAACCGCCCAACTCATTACACTTACACTAAGACCTAATGAGACTTCCCGAGTTCATAGATCAGCCCGGAGAGGGGGGAAGGAATGCACCACCACAGTGTGTCTGCTGTGGAAATCATAGTGCCTCCAGCTGGTTGTCTTAGTAATGCTATTCTGTAACTGCTAATGAATGCTACTATCCAAAATTCATTTCATCATTTGGGTTTAAAACCACTATGCTTGAGGATAGAGAACATTAGAAAACTTGAGAAACTTAGTTCACAGCTCTCACCTAAAGTGTGAAGCATGTATACAGTAAAGCAATAAACTGCTGTTTGCATATTTGCCTTCAAGTTAGAGAAAATGTGATTGCATTCATTCGGCTGAGTGTACCTGTCTCTGCGCATTATTTAATATCAAATATTATATATTGATTTTTAAGTTCAATACATGATTCCTAGCACAGTATAAACTTTATGAAGGGTTATTTTTTTGTATTATGTGCAAATAACTATTTCAATTTATATTGTGACACTGTACCATTAATAAAGAATGTAACTGAGAAAGCAGTGATGCTGCTTATCACAGATTTTCTGATTGATTGTATTATATGTGATCCAAATAATCTGTGCATATTCCTTAGCAAATACTGAAATAGGTGCTGCAGACTTCTTTCATTATGGTGCTTAAACTTCTTTTAGTTTTGGGGAGGAGGGGGAGAATTGTTCTTCCTTACAAACTTGGTGCTACATTATTCTTTGTTCCAGATGTTTGCAGTTCTTTATTTGCAAAGCAATATGCGAACACCAAGTGAGGCTAAAGGTCACTGAAATTGTTGGAGTTCAAGCAATGTAAGTATTTCTGCAGTTTCATATACTTTTTAAATAAAGCCTGTGGTGCATTTTAATTTACTGTCTCTTTCTGAAGTCTATTACTGTTCTGAAATGGAGTTTGTTGACAATGTGAGAAGAACAGTATAAGAATTCTTTTCAAATGCCTGTAGGTGATAATGGTCTTATTTGGATAGCTGTGGCATTAAACTATCTGACAATCTAATAGCCTAAAGAACCTGTGCTTAGCAGATGTTAAAATGCAACATGCCTTCATGTTTAGAAAATGTAAAGGCGCAATGAGCACAGACAAATAGTCTGCAATAGTTATTCATACAGGCTTCTTGTATGGCTAGCTACATTTTGAATTTGGACCCTTCCCAGAAACAGATACAGAACCTGTATTCAGCTGGTATCTTTTTTACTTTAGAACCGTTTCCCTATGTATACAACATAACATTCTCAAAATCTACCTGAAAATGAAATCTAGCTCACTAAAACTTGAAAATCAATTAAAAAAAATCCTGATTTTTTAAATATACTTACATACCTATTAAATTAGGATAGTTATCATGTTAAAATTGTTACTGTTGTTAATTTATTTTCAGTAACTGTTACATATTGTTGAAATGGAGACTGTCAAACATAGTTTTCCAAATGAATACAGTGAATTCAAATGTTGGAAAGGGAAGTGTCATTAGCAGCATTTCTACTAAAGACTGGTACTGTGAAGTCTAGTTTACTGGAAACTCTGTGGATGAATGAGAATAGAAAAGAAGGAGGTACAGGAGGAAGGAAGGAAAAAACAGAAAGACCCTGAGATGGAAAAAAAGCTTAAGAAGCAAGGTGAGAGAAATTTGCCAAAGATAACAATTTTGAAGTCTAGTTTACTGAGATTTTTGCAAACTCATTTGCCATATCTGCCTTGAGAGGTTGTACTGAACCAAAGGCAATGAAAGTCCTTACTCCTTTGGCTAGTTGCACGTGTATCTGATAACTGTGGCTAAATACAACAATAACAAGGCTGCAGTCGGTGAACTTTGAAAATTTGCTTCAAAAGACTTTGTACTATTTTGATATCTTTGATACCTTAACATTTTGGTACCTTTGGTATCCTTCAAAAGCCATTTCTAAATTGCTGTGTAGAGGTAGTAGGTGGTTTTTAAGTCTTATTCTGCCTCAGACTTCTAGCAATTCTTGGAAATAGTTTATTGAGTTTCTGATCTGTGAGAATCACTCCTTTGTTGTATAATAGTAAGGGTTATTGCCAGTATTGCTGTTCAGTAAGTTTTGTGTCTAAGGAGGCTTCTGACAATGACTTAGTTCCTAGGGTGCTTTTCTTTGCTATGTCTAGCACAGTTAGGTATCTTGGTCCTATACAAACCTTTGTAAGGGTGATTGCCTAAAAACTTTGACAGAAAAAAGCATTCAGAGGTTGTCTAAACTCGCTAAAATTAAAGTGTGTCTGAAAACCAGTCCCATTCTGGGGATTTTTATGCTTTATTTAGGACATGGGGGAGCTACATCCTCAGACCTTCATAACCTGGAAATAGATTTGTCTATTCTTTAAAATCTTTAAAAATTTAAAACTGCTTGGTTCTTTTAGAAGTCAGGTGGAAAGGTTTGCGTCCTGTTCTTCTGTTCTGGTTCAACTGTTTAAACATTCATCTGGGTCAGGACAAAGGTTCATCTGCTACAGCTGAAGATGAATCATACCTGTATCTTGAAACACATTAATCTGTCTTAGGGCTCTTAGGGTAAAGTTTCTCTAATACTTTTGTGCTGTTTATACATAGATCTTTATATAACCTCTATGTGGCATCCCCTAAAGTTGCATCAGGATAGAATGTAACATAATGTGGTGTTGTGGAGATGTCGTAAGGATTGCTTTTTGTGTTAGATGCAGTGGACTCTTCAGTACACTTTGGTATTTGTCACGAATCATGCTGTTGTTCTAACAGCACAGTGTCCACACTGGAGGCATGGATTTAAAAGTTAAATCTTCAAGCACCTATGTTTAACACTCAAGCACTATAATTTCCAAGGATTCAGATGTTCAATAGTTTTCATTCCAGAACTGAAATGAGATAAAAAATTGCCTTCAAATTTTTTTGTAATGAGTGTGGTCTATATAGGGCTATAATTTTTTCCCCTAATTTTTCTGAAGGGAGAAGACAGATGTAAGAGGAATTCCAAACACAACGCCCTACTTGCTAGTGTGATGGTTAGAGAACTTGCATTATCTGTTGCCCCAGGGGAGTGTTTGGATAGATTTGTGGCCTGTTTAGGTTTTTAAGGGTACTAGAACTTTATAAACATTGTTGACAATGACAGTTGATATATAATTAGTTAAATAACTTAAAGTACTGACTTTACATAATGGTCATCTTCTGTAATGACTGAGAATTAAATTTTGCTTTCTTTTTTGTGGCTCAGAGTTGCAAAGTGCTTAGTGTCTTTTCTTAGTTTGTTCTGAGGTTATGATTAGCTTGCTTTTCCATAGTGAGAAGATTTGTCAGTGAAAGAAGGTAGAATTCAGTGCAATGAGTACAGTAAGACTTATATTTGGCTTTTTTTTTTTTAAACTAATAGTGAGATACTTAAGTGACAAAATTAGAGTTTTGCATCAGAAAAAAAAAGAACTGGGAAATGAAGATGATGCTAGATGACAAGAAGGAGGAGAAAGGATACAGAAAAATCATTGGATGAGGATTTTAGACATGACATGCAGTGAGCAAGGATGGATGAACACAGGAAAAGAAAATGCAGTCAGAAGAGCAAGAACTATTTAGCGTAAAGGTTGTTAGGTAAGTGTAGTACCTGAACTCTTCCTGAGAAGGAAAATGTGCTTATCTAGATGTTAAATAGACAAAATAAATAAGGAAGGGTAAAAGAATACTTATTTCCCTTTCTATTTTTCAATTAAATGTGTAATATAAACCTGCAAAGTCATACAAAGAGATAATTAATGCATACGTTTTGTTTGTTAAGGTCTGAGAAGAGATCTTCTGCCAGTGTAAACCTAAATCTGAAAAGAGAAGATACGGGAAAAAAGTAATAATTACTGCCTGCTTTGTAACATATCTTTTCCAAGGGAAAAATTGTCTTTTGTCACGTTAGCAGTTAATAAAATCACAAGAGATATCGTAAAATCAGCTAGCGTGTTTTAGGCAACTTCCTAGATATTTCTGATCAGTAGGAAACAACTAATAAAGTAGCAACACATGGTACCTACCTTGAAAGGAGAACAGAAGTTACATGTGCATGTCTCCTATTAATTTTGCATCTTAACACCTAATAAATGTATCTAGTTCATTGCGGGCATGTCTGTGTACAGTCAGAATCTTTAGTCATTTGTTGTTTGATATGATAGCTTATTGTCATATATGTACTAATTAGGAAAAAAAAAAAGAGTGGAAAAACTCTTTCTGTTCAAAAGTGCTTTTGAGACCTTAGTCAGAATATCTGTCCCTCATCAGGATGCGTGTCTGGTTACTCCTTAAAGTTCAGGCTTGAAACCACACATACACATAAGGGGTTAAGGGTAGATGAAAAATCGATAGTTCTGGTCTACTCTGAAAGATATTCTTTTGCTCCCCTCCTGCCCCCACCCCAACAGGGACTTAAATGAGCATAGGTAACCGAGGTAAAATAGTGACTTATTATGGATAATCAGAATTTTTCTATAGGTAACTTTTAAAGTGGGAAATTTGATTGACAAGAAGACATTTTTTAATGCAAAAATATGTATTTCTCTTGAAATGCACGTTATTTTTCATGAGAAAACCAAATGCCTCAAAATATCCATTTGAAGGGCTTTTGTGATAACTTATGCAATTATATTTATCATATTTTCATTCCTATTTCTTTGGTCTGAAATTTCAGTTTGAGTCCTCAGACAGAAGTCCTGCAACTGTTACACAAGACCCAGAGGCAAATGTGTGGTATGCTGTGAGAACGTAGTCCGATCAGGGAACAGCCTGTCAAGGAAGGAGTCTTGGGCCTCAAGACACGTGAAATGTAACTCCTACAATATACTTTCCTCCACGACCTTTCTAGCAAAACTTCAGGGTAGAGTCATGGAGGAGAAAACTTTTCCTAATTTACATAAGCTCTGTGGAAAGAGACGGTAAAGAACACTGTAACCTACACTTTCCTTTGAAATCAAATTACTGGATTACGTGAGAGGTAAGTGGGTGGTAAAACTATGTAGGAGATGTGATTTTTGTAAGACCTTTTTGAAAGAGCTCTCCTACTGAAAGGGTAATGGGAGAAGGATAGAGATAATACAAGGAATTGGTGAGGACTGAAGGACTTTGGAAACTCTATGGATGGATGAGAGCAGCAAAGAGGTGCAGGGGGAAGAAAGGGCCTTGAGATGGAAAAAAGCTTGAGAAGCAAGAGAGTGAGAGAAGTTTGCCAAAGGTAACAAGAATCTGAGGCTGATTAAATAAAAATTAATTAGGCAACAGTTGAATGGAAGAGGTCCTGTAGCAGCTTTGTTTATGAAAGATACTTGTTTCCTTTGGGACATCTTTCTCTACTATAGTGGGTGGAGGAGAAAGCGAGAAAGCAGGAGAAAGGAGAAGAATTGGCTTAGTAGCAACTAAAGATTTGTGGAATTGAACAGCTGTGGATTTTAATTTCTCTACCTTTTTTTTTCAGGACAGACTGTAAAGGGCTTAGACAGTAGAAGTCCATAAAATAATCCAGAAAAGCAGTATTTCCTTTGTGTGCTGTGTTCTCTGTACTGTTATTACTGGCTTCCTTGGTTGTACTCTTGTTTTCCATGAAGTTTCTTTAGAAGTGTGAGTGACTCATGAATGATTTCCTCTTGTGCCAATTCACTGTTAAACTTTATTCATCTTGGGCTCCCTGTGGACTCTTAGCAGGGAGTTTTAACTGTGAATGCTGTAAAAGTGATATGGCTTTGCAGGTCACTAAGTTTGTGTCTCCTTGACCACTATTTTGAAACTTCCTCTTAAAAAAAACCCAAAACAATCTTGAATGCAAATCCTCATATCATATCCTTCTAACTTAATTAATCAGTTATTTACTGCTCTCCTAAGGAGACTTCAAGGTTGACCTTCAAGGCACTTATCTGCCATTTTGTAAGACATGCACCTTGTCACCCTACTCATGCAGCATAAAATCATGCATGCTGCTGCATGCATGCTGCTACCTCTTAAAAACAGGCTTATCATTTGAGTATTCACTTGAATTCCTCTCAAAAAGCACTGCTTATTTGGGTGGAGGGAATTTACCAGTATTGCTTCTCTCCCAACAAGTGGTGTCTCAGCTCTGCTTGTGCAGCTTTAGCACTACAAGGAAGTCCCCTTCTGCTTTTGGCATCCAGGATCCCTGACTGCATCTGACAAGCTCTGAAAGCCAGAAAGGAAGTGTCAGACTGCAGAGCAGGAAGAATCAGAAGTGAAAGAACATGCATCTGATAACTCAAAATGTGATTGAAATGGTGTGCCCGATCAACAACAAAGAACCTCTGAAAAAAAAAATTGGCAATTGAAAAGAATTTGGAGGTTTGTGGTTTTGTGGGTTTTTTTGTTTGTTTGTTTGGGTTTTTTTGGATGCATACTTATAAATGCAAATTTGTCACAGTCTGACTTTCACAAATTTAGACGAAGTTCTTTTAGGGAACAGGTTTTCTAAAATGAGTGCTTATTTGCATTTTTTGTTGGTGTTTTTTTTACCATTCAGGTTAATTTTAAATGCAAGAAACTGTTTTCATAAAATGATGATGAATTTAATCTGAGACCCCATAAACAAAATGCTCGTTACATCTATCACAGTGGTTTCAGACTGCTTAGGAATAGCTAGGATTAAGACTTTGAAATGTCAGGAGAGATTTCAGGTCAAAGCAAATCCTTACAGTTGTGTTTTAAGCCATTAACAACAATAATAAAGCATCTTGTTAATCCAAACAAGTTTAGGAGAGCAGGATAACACAGTCTCTCTCTTTCAGTATGACCTTCCAAACTGATTTTTTCACTCTTCTTTCTCTCTTCCGTTTTTTCAGAACTTCATCAGAGCAGAACTTGAATTAAAGTGACAGATAACATGCATCTTTCTGAAGTACCATGCTATCATATAACTTTTGATAAATATAGGTCTTTGTTTTGGCTTTTGTGAAGTCACATGACTTTTAATTCCTCTCTCTTACTGAAGCTGCAATGATTAAAAGGTTATAATTGAAAGTGGAAACAATAAACCTCTCCATAAATCTTCTTTAAACTTACAGATGGAACTATCCTGAGGTCTTACTTAATGCAAAATACTTAATACAAAAAATTCCACTAAGGCCTTGAGCCATAAAAATTAGGTATTTTCACACGATTCCTTTGTAGACACTAAATCTAATTAATTGATTTATAGTTCTAGAGCAGCTTCTTACTGGAAATCTAAAGGAACTCAGAGAGTGAATGAAACTTGACAAATAACAGCATTTTCAAGACAGTTTTGTGCAAAGAATTTATTCTTTCACAACAAAGGGCCATAAAGAACATCCTTTTCTTTGGTATGATAAATTATCTTTCTGTAATAATAATAGAAAAAATCACATTGCTGTGTTCCTTTACGTTACATTACTAAGTAAGTGCTAATTATTCCCTTTGTCATTGTCTGAAAATCCTGAGCCATTTACAACAGAAATGGAGAAGCTGCTTGAATAAATGTTCTGTGTTTAAACCACTGAGAAGGTAGTTAAAAAGCCAAAAGGAGTCCTTTTCTTGTGGGCGTGCTTATAGACCATATCCCCTTGAAGTAAATGGAGAAGTTTGTGTGTACAATAAAAGATTATTTGACAAACACCACAGTAAAGATTAATCAGAGGTTGGTATATAAAATATTTTAGTTATGTTTCTCACAAACTGTGAAAACAATATAGTTACCTGGACTAGAGTCACAATCAGAAATCTTAAAGCATCATGTCATAGGTGCACTATTTCACTGGCAAGTATGCCATAAGATTATAAGGAAGAATGTGTTGGGTTTGAGGAATACAGATGCACCAGATGATACCAACAACGAAAATCTGGGTAAAGTCAGCAAACTTGCCTATTCTAATATGAATTGCTGAGTAACTATAATCACAAAGTAGTAAACTACTGGCACTCTATCCCAGAGTCATTCATCAGGTAGATAAATACACCCATCTTGCTTATATCTGCACGTTTCTAGTAGTGATTGGCAAGGTTCTCAGTAAGTGTGCGTGCATGGTTTGTAGAGTTTGTATTAGTTATAACGCACACAAATACAGACTGGGAAAGAATTTACTTTCCACACAAATGCACAGAAACAAAATCTCTTAACCAGCCTACATCTGGAGTGCTACTTAAAAGCCTAGCAAGGATTTATGTAAAGCTTTAGGAAAAATTGTTTTTAGAACCATTCTGCTCTTACAATAACTGTTAGCTAAAATCTTGAGCTCAGCATGCTAAGAAGTAACTAAACATATTTAACTAAATTGCTGTAATTTAATAGGAAAACAACAGAGCAGGAGATTCATAAATTAGTAAAGAGTTATCTAAATGAGTAACTTTCATCATCGTATTCAAGCTCATCTTCCTCGTCATCCTCCAAAAGTCCATATTTAAATTTGCGATAGACTGTGCCATCCTGGCCCATATATACAATGTCATCTTCTTCGTCATCATCTTCATTATCTCGATCTCTGTACTCAATCACTTGATCTTCCTGGTAACTGGGACTCTTGTGGTAGTTGCTCATGTAGGAAGGAAAGGTTTTGGAGTGATTTGTCAGCTTCTTATACGCACCTTTATTGACAGCCTGGGTTTTGGCTCGTGTTTTTCTCCAGATGAATACAATGGCTCCAATGACAAGGAGAAGCAAAATGCAGGTAATAACAAAGAAAGTAGTTTTGCTTTTTCTTTCAGGTGGTAGAGTGGTCCGTAATACACAGTCATCTACAAGTTAAAAAAAAAAACACAACCAGTTAAAAAAAAGATTAAATGAACTTGGGTGAGTGTGTATGGCAGGGGGGTATTTGTCTTAAAACCCCTAGTGCAATGTTTAGGCCTGCTTACATTTTTAAATGCATTTAACTAAATACCTTACTCTTCCAGTATCACAGCTGTGTTCTTGTAGCTGTGATGGTATAAGGATGTAAGCAAGGTTGCTGGAATAGCTATGCTTCTTTATAAGATTAGAAATAATCGGAAATAAGCAGAAAGGCTAACAGGCACGAACGCATTTTGACATGGTGAGCTTAAAATGCAATGATTCAGGTGGCTATCCATTGAAGCAAGCACTTCCCAGTAACCTGGTTTATGAAATGCCTGGCTATTTAACACTATAGCTGTGAGTGAAAGAAGGTGCCCTCTCCCTCATCAGTCGTGACTGCTGTTATTTGTGCAAAGCCCTTCCTATTCTGGTGATGCAGCAGTAGAAACACACTGTGTGCCTGCAGCTCAGCAGCACATTTTTGCTCTGTTCCCCTTTTGATTTTTAAATGTCAGCCTAGACAGTCACAAAGCCCGTCACCAACCATTACTGCTCTTCAGCATGGTCTCACCTTGTGTTTCACTGCAGTCACAGCACTCTGGGGTGCCTGCTAGGTCAGAGTCACTGCAGCAGGGCAGGCAGCGGCTTTCCTCCAGGTAGAGCTGCATAGTGGCTGGACAGACCGTGCAGTTGAGAGGCCCAGGTCCCTTGCACTCAGTGCACGAGCTGTCACATCTCTCACACTTGGGCTCGTCCTCCTTCGGATACAGAACACAAGCACCGCACCTTTCATTTTGGATTCTTTGGACCTGACCTTGCAGTTCTGTCCTGTCCTTCACTGTCTGGATGGTCATCCTTGGGCACCACGGGTGTCAATGGCAGAATACAGTAGGGAGTAGGAAAACTAAAATGTGGTGCATATTTCCTGGATTCTCAGTGATCTGCTTGTAGGGAGAGGGGGGAAAGTGTTGTAGGAGCTTAGACATCTCACCTTGCTAGACAGCAAGATAAAATTCATTCAGACTGTAAGCTTTTTGGCCAGAAAGTGTGTTTTTATTTTGCGAGTCCCATGCTAGCAGATCTGTGGTTCTTTGGTAGTAATGATGGTAAACTGGCCTTTAAGAAGTGTACTCAAGAGTATCATAAAAGTAACTGACATGGGAGAAGCAACATGAAATATTCTGGAAAAAAAAAATTGGCTAAGAGAATGAATTTCCTTTCTAACTCAGGAATGAGCAGAAATAAGGAATAAAGCTGGCTGGAAGTTTTCTAGCAAACCAGATTTTTATTAGAATGTGTTGGTTCTGTTTTACAGAAAGAGCTTAGATTCAAATACACTTCTCAAATTCCAGCTAGGATCCTGGGAGCCTCTGTGTACAAAGGCTACCAGGGATCATCATTGTCACATCTACCTTGTAGAATGAGCTCACGTATTTCAGGGCTCCCAGTGTTCGGAGTTCCTGGCCTCCTGGGAAAAAAATTGCTATTTTTCTGGCATGAGACCAGGACTCCATATGAACTGTGAGGATCTGGAAACTCCAATAACCTTTCAACAAACTTGCTGTCAGACCCGAGAGGGTGCTTATACCTGAATTGAAGAACATGATCAATATGGGAGAGTCATAGTGGGAGGTCCAGTTTCTCAGAGTCAAAGCTCTTGCAAAGAAGTGCAGAACTCTGTGGTCCCCAGCTCTTAGGCTGTTTTCTCAGGCTTACAGTTACGGAGCAGCACTGCTAAGGGGATATTCCAGGCCAGAGACTCCAGGGTATGCAGCACCTCAGGCCAGCTGGCTTGCCTTGCTGCTATATTCTTGAATAAACATCTTTTGAAGACAGTTGGTGTGGAAATCTGGAAGCTGGAGTGCCCAGACTTGTGGCACAGACCCAAACCTAATTGTGGTCCTACTCTACTAAATATATAGCTCTGTTAATTTCAGCCTGTCCCTCCACTAGAGGTTTCTGCCAGCAGAGCTGTCAATCAAGAATGCGATGCGATTTCTTGCAGACAAAGCAGCAGAAATCCATGGGGAAATCTCAGTTATATGGGAAGAAAAAAATGCTGTATTACTAATACAGCTGATTTTGTTCACATGGCTTTGGTATCGCCATTGACAAAGTTGTGCCTAATTATATTTACTGGTAGAGGATTACTCTATAGTAGACAACCCCAGAAAGAGAAACAATGCTTCCTCTGCCAAGAGAAGAAAAAAAGTAAGCATATTTAAAGATAAGCAGCCTTGAAAACTCAGAGAAGAGCATTCTGTGTTGTTTGCATTGTGTTCAGAATTTAAAGTTCAGCATACAAATCGCAGGACAAAATGCCTACAAATAGTTACCTCTTGTCCTGGTGTCTCCTGGACTTTATATTCACCTACAAAACAGTCCGAGTTGCACATTCCACCTAATAAACTGTAGCTCCATACACATGATGTGCAGCTGAATGCTCCCTTCCCTAGGGAAAAATAAAATAAAAATAAACAATATTACAACATGAAAAATTGTCATCTAACTTCCTTTAAAAATTATACTGACCACTGTCACTAAAGAAAAGGGTATTTGTCAACAGCAAGAATCAGCAGTGAGGAGTTCAGCATGAGGAAGTTGGTATTGGAAAGAGCTTGGACTCAGTCTTGAGGTTTTATGTGCCCACAAAGTGTATTTCTTATGTGTTTTGATACTCATGAAAAGCATAATGATTTCGGAATCAGTTGTACAGGGAAGGTCCAACACATTCAGGAAAATCAGTTAGGTCAGTGCACTGAAGAAATAATTGTGGGGAACCTTGACCAAATGCTTTGGTCTCAATCAATCAACACTCTGAAAGTAAGGGACCAGCATGGAACAGCCAGTGCAGCAAGTCACCCAGGGCCAGGGAGAGCCTGGCAGCCATGAGGGAGATCTGCATCACCCGCTGTGGCTACTTAGGTCATGGACAGGTTGGTAGCACTGTATGTGGTATGTCTCTCTGTGATGTGTTTCCAAAATCTTGGAGCAGAGAGTAAAAAAAAAAAAAAAAAGAGATGGCAGGTATTTTGATAATCCTTGGCAGGTGTTTTGATAACCCTCTTTTTGGTCAAAGCAGAGTGTATGCTTTTACCTTCACAAGTTCGGCAGGAAGGGTGGCATCTTTCACAGACATTGTCCTTGCTTTCATAGTAATACTCAGGACAAGAGCTAATGCATTTGTTCTTGGAGCGCAACAGGTAAAAATATGTATCGCAGAAAAGGCAGTCTGTGGGTTGAGGCCCCATACACTCCTTACAACCCTTGTGGCATCTCTCACATGATCCAGTGGAGTTTTGTGCAAAATACCTGAAAGAGATCAGATAGTCATGGCTTTGCATAAAGCCCAGCAGTGACAGGAGAACCAAAACATCCTTCATCCTTAGCTTTTACTGTGATTACATCAATGTATAAAAGTGATATTGATGTGGTCACAGTGGACATTTGCAATCTCAGTGAAAATAGAATTAATTTCCTTTAATTTCCCTTGGCTATTGAAATTCAGCTATAAAGCAAGACTTTATTAACTGAGAGTGTATAAAGTAAGGCTTTCTAGAATCTTGGGTGAATTCAGACACAAAGTAAGTTTATAAATAGGCAGGGCTCAGAAGACCTCAACTCTTGTTTTGGCTCTGCAAGAGTTATCCTGGCAATGCTGGGTAAGCACTGAATTCCTCACTGTTCTTGATGACCTGCTGTCAGATGGAAATTCAGAAACTTATTTCCTTTCAGTGCACAAACAGGCTTAGCCAAAGGATACCAGCAGAGGAACAGTGTTCACCTAAGTTGTGATGTCAGGGAAAAAGAAGAATTGCTGCACTGTGGTTTTGTTGAGATGTGGTCATTACAGACTTCCAATTTAATGGAATGATGACTCAATTTAACACCCAGGGTGATTGTACTGTACTGCACTGCAAAATGAAATGCACCTGAACCAGAAATCATAGGTCTGCTTCCCAAATTTGGATTTCTGAGACATGTTCACAAGAGCACACTGAATCCACATTTTGAAATTAAATGGACTCATATTAATAAAGTTACTGCCTAGAATTATGAGTCCTCAGTTGAAAGGTGTTTTAATGGTTGGTTTTATTATGATCCATTATAAACATTCACTCAATGCGAAACAAAAGTAACCTCATCCAATCTTCAGGTTAAGTGGAGGCTACAAGGGTGCTTGAAGGAAGTTACACTGCTTCCTGTGCTCAAGATGACTAACAGATAACTTAGTACATTTATTCTGCTTCGCACTGTTCTGTATAAACATAACCTAAGAGCATCCTTGGAGTGTAAGTGGCCACACCACATCAAGCTAGTCTCAATTTGGGCACCAACTTCACAGTTTTCTACTGTGAAGGGAGGTTTCCACCACCTCTGTACTGGGACAACATAAGAATTTTTCACCTGAAAACAGAATTCAGTTCTGCTTCACTCTGAAGTAGAATAAGGCAGAGTGATCTAATTTCTCAACGCTCTTTCTGTGATGTAGCTCTTATCTAAAGATCTTGGACCTTACCCTGCTGGACACTGGTTTACGCATCCTTTTCCTTGTCTGTACCAGCCTGGTTTGCAGGAAAGGCACTGTGAGCTGTGTTTTCCAGTGCAAGTGATACAGGTGCTGTGGCATGGGGAACATTGTCCCTCATCGCTGTCAGCATAATACCCTTCTGGGCATGTTTCAACACAGGTTGTATCTGCACAGACAACAATTCAGAATAACATGTCATATTCAGTGTTTGCTGCTATAAAACATCTCATACAGCTGTACTAGAGCAAACTCTCTAACAGGAGATGCTGTTAGAGCATGTACCAGAACAAGAAAAGAGAATCTTGGGGTATAGTAATTATTTTTTTTTCTTCTAAGCCTTGTCAGTTCTTCAGTCCTCATTTATGCATTTTATGTACATTAACAGGCTCTTCAGAACAGATAATTTTTTATCTTTGGGAAATATGAATGCATAATATATAATAATGAACAGCAACTGTGATTTCTTTCAGAATATACAAAAGAAGAAATAGTAATTAGGAAACTTTCTATCTGCATTGCCATTTTCCTTAGGTTTCACTCCAAGTAGCAGCCTCATTGCATTCCACGTGTATGATGAATCTGATGGTAAATCTGAGATTTAATGACATTTGTTCATTGGTCTTTACCCCTGTCTGTGGCTGCTGCTTTATAGCATGGGAATAAATGCCTGTAATGCTGCCAAATGTACCAGCTACATCCCACTTTTTCACTGAGATTTCAGAGGGTCATTAGAATAGGAATCTTGAATGAGAAGTTAAGACTGATGCAACTAACTGCAAATACATCAAGCTAAGAGAGCAGTGATTACTCATTAGTAGCTTGGACTCATTAACTAGCTTGTCTTTATGGTTTTGCTGCTCAAGTTGCAACTGGGCAAAAGAAGATATTTCCCCTTATTTCTATTTTTCTTGCAATTCTTTCTCCACTCCAGGATGTTATTTACATACTTCCATCAACTTTGCCAATTATAATGGTGCAAAGCAGCTGAGTATGTTGATAAAAAAGACAGGTCTGATGCAAGACCTCAGAAATTTAAGAATGCAAAATCTGCATCAGAATTAGACTCAAAAAGCTCAGAATCAGTTTTAATTCAAACTCTCTTTAGATTTTTCCTGCATGAAAGATTATTTTAATAATTTTTTTTCTCCCAATAATTTTCTAAAATTTTTGTTTGCTTTTTAAAGAATATGCAAAGAAGTAAAGTTCAAGTTCTGGGATTTTATACTTTTTACCAGTTTGTTTCTGAGACAGTGCAGTCTTTTGCTCCAAAGTCAGAAAAGTAGTTTTGCACCTCAGCCATCCACTAGATGCTGACCTAGTGATCCATGAACAACTTTTTAACATCTCTGCTTAAGTATTTCTTTGCTCATCAGATCTCTGCAGGGATTAAACAAGCCAACATGAAAATGTGAGCTCTTTGTGCATACATTTAGTAAAAAAACACCAAGGTAAGGATATCCTTCTTGTCTTTTTAAGTCCCTTGTAAGAAACAACAGGAACAGTACATACCAAGTAAATGAAACATACAAGTTTTGTTTAGCCATGGAGTTTGTTGCTACTTAGAAGTCCTGCTTTGGCCCCATTGAGTGGCAAGCCCAGTCTCACAAAGGGTTTCCAGGTAGTCCCGCAGAAGTAATTATCTTTGCACAAGTTATCTACTTGCCGGGTCAACTTTGCAATATTTAGATTAGCTGAAGCAGCCCTAGATGTTTCATAAATGTGACAGAAACATCCTTATTTCATGCTTTCAGCATAGAATAAAATCTAGAGGCTCCTGCAAGACACTTACTGAGAAGATAGTGGTTATTAGCACAGCTAAGACACTGGTGTTCAGTGGCTCCTGAGCAGTGAAAGCATTTCTTATGACAAGGCTTGCAGGTCTGAGTTTTCTCAACGTAGTACTCAGTGTGAGAGCAGTATCCAGATGCCACACAGTGCCTGTCATGGTTCAGTGTCAGGCCATTTCTGCAAGTAAGGCAGGCAGTGGAAGAAGAACAAGTCTGGCATGTCCTGTTGCATGCTGAAATGGACAAACAGTAGGAATGTCACCATTTCTTGTTGCATCTCGGGTTATTATTTCAGCTTTAATTTTGCAAGGAGCAGCCATCATCTCAGGATGGGAGGCTGAGGGAAACAGAGTGATAGCTCTGCTTCTGCCTAGTGAAACATTTTACTATTTTCAATCTTATGCAGGCAGTTCCTTATGTTTCCTTTTGCACTGGCACTGCTTTTGCTGAGCAGTAGTTTTCAACATACTGTCTCCAGCAATACTCAGCACTTTACCAGAGTGGTTGCCCATTATATTAAACACATCTAGCTTTGCTACCTCCCTCCCAGCTTTCTACAATTTTTGCTGTTCTAAGCTATGCCTTGTTATTTTTCCGCATCAGCTATCTTCTCTGTTTCCAGGACATTGATAGCGACATTATCTGGCACACGCAGGCCCTTTTGGAATAGTCTTTAACCAGGTCCACTTGTATCTCAATACTGTTCTGGGGAAAACAACAGCTGCCAACCTTGACAGTCTTTAGTGGCTTCTTCATAGTAAGTCCCTTCAGGGCACTCTTCAAAACACATGCCACTGTAGAGGACAAAGAAGTCGGTGGTGCACTCAGTGCAGTCATCTGAGTCTGGCCCCTCACAATCCTTGCAGTCTGCATGGCAGGGAAAGCAGTGCTTGTCTTCAGCATAGAAGTTAGAAGGGCAGTCCTGCACACACTTGCCCTCGTGCAGGAAGAACTCGTCCATGCATTCTACAGAGAACAGCAAAAAACAGGTAAGCAAACGGGAAGCAAATGCTGACCTCTGTAAGTGAGGGAGTGAAGAATTCTTAGGAAACTATAAATCCTGCAGTGCTTGTCATAACAGGAGGTAAAAGGACAACTTGAGAAGATAGTGCTTTCTTTTTAAACTCTTTCTCCTCTAAGTACCCATAATGGCCCAACCTTTGCACATCAGCTGCACATCATCTTCAGTGTTGCATCAAGAGACTGAGAAGTGAAGTCACCTGTTCAGGTTTGCTGCCATTAACCAAACCATGCTGCCACTGAACACAGGTGGACTTCTGCTGAGATATAGTATCTGCATTATGAACTTCCTGCAAAGTCAAGGATGACCACATCTGAAGTTTTGTTTCGTTTATTATGAAGATATGAGTCTGGCTGGAATGTATGGACCTGAATGTTTGTCTTTGCATAGAGCTGGGGTTGAGTTGCTAATTTTATTATGAGTACTTGGCTTAATAGCTTTGTTTATGATTATTTTTTTTTCATCCATGTTTATGTTTCCAGAATGGCTAGCTCAATATTAACTATCCTGGAAATTTTTGTGGGGGTATTCACACTCACCAGCATATCCAAGGCTTTCCTAACATGTTTCATTACAGAGATTTCATTCTCTATAATGAGTAGTCATTTGCAAAAATGGTAAAGAGATGTAAGGTTCATCCAAACTAGGAAAGAAACATTCTGTATTTCACATTGGTGTAAATGTGGAATTTGTAAATGTGAAAAAGTGTTTAGGCATGGATACTCTAGGTCAGAAATAGAATCAAACCAGTTCTTCTCTGAAAAACAACAGGCAAACCAATGTGAAATCTTTACAGATTAATGGTTTAGACTGAGTCTTATCATAAAACACTGATTGCTTAGCCTCTATCTTAGAGATTAGCAATGATATATACATCCCTTTTTTAATTTTTGCTCATTACAGAATTTCTTTTCAGATCTCTGTTTCTGTCAGTCTGCCCCTAGGCAGATCCAGATGGATTTTAGCTAAGTCAAGACCAGTTCTTTATAATACCTTTGCATGTTTGATTGTGAATGCACTCCTGACACATTTCAGGGCAGCGTTTGCAGATTCCATCAGAGGCAAAATGCTTTTCTGAACATGTAGGTTTACATTTCCACTGCTCCAGAAGCAAAGGACTTTTACAGGACAGGCATTTGGTTGCACTTCCCATGCATGTCTTACAGGATCCACTGCATTCCTTGCAAGTCACAGAGTCATTAAAATACCCCCTATTGAATGAAAACAAATACAAAGCAAACTGCTGGTCAATGTATAGTTATCAAACAGCCTAGGATATAAGAATTATGAGTATATATGAGACTTTCCCAGCGCACAACATTTCACTGGATCAAACAGGTTTCTCACACAATTTGTTGCCCATCCTGCACTTACATCCCTTCTGCCTGTGGGCAGAAAATGTGCATGGTTTGTGCTATGGAGGGAGTCTGGCCTTCCTTTGTTCTTGTACTTACTCTCTAAGGGATGTTGGATTTTCTTTCTTGCTCATTTCTTGATTCCCCCCTTACGTAAGATAGGAATATCTGTAATGTTTGGGGGAAGAAAGATGTAATCACTAGTCTTGCACAGCTGACTCTCAACAGTGCTATCAGGGAAAGACAGAGAAGTGTAACCTCAGTGGCCCTAGAGGAGAGAAAAAGGAAAAACCCTGGAAGTGTGAAAGCTGGAAAGAATAAGGAGGCCTGTGATTAAAAAAACCCAACAAAACAAGGATGCTTGAGTAGTACCTGCATTTAGTGACAGCCGGCTAGAGACAGTGAAGATGGAGCATGTTTTACTGGTATCTGTGGTCTGAGAGCAACCATAGACAACCACAGTTGGGACTATTAGTCATAAAGAAAATATAGAAAAAAATGCACCTATATTTCAGGAGAAGGATAAAAGGAGAGGCTGGATGCAATCCAATCTGTCTACACTGTTAAAACCAAAATGTTAGAAGTTTAAAGGGCAAGCAAGTCCACATTTTGAGACAATTGCTAATCCATATGTATACAGCCATTGATGAAAACTAAGGAAGAAGTTGACATAGAAAGTAGTCCCAGAACATGTACTTCACATAAACAGGCTCGTTTTTCCCTGCAGAAGTGTGCTTCTTCTTTCCTACTTGGAGATAATCATACCAAAGAAAGGCTGAGGAGATGCATTAAGAGCAAGGTTAGAGAAAAGCTAGGAAGAGCTGTGCCTGCCATCTCTTCTCACCTCTTTTTTTTCTCCTAACCTTTGTCATGATCCTGCCCCTATTTCTCATAGTCCTGTCTTCCTTTCCTGTTCCAGTCTTGAGTACCGTGCTAGCCCAGTCTTTCAAAATCCCCTGTCAGAAATTATCAGTGCAGCAAGCCAGCCCTTTCCATTCCCTACAGCATGTCCCAAAACTCCAAAAAATGCTATTCCCTCCCCGCCCCCCTAATCCTCTGTTCCAGTGGAGAGTAGTTATGCCTCAAGAACTTTGCCTCAGAGGCTGAAACCAGAGTTTAACTCTGGTGGACTTTGCTGAATGATACCCGGGAAGCCATTATTTGTAGTCTGGAATTTGGAAAAAAGGGGGATAATAACAGCTGAAAAGACCAGTGATATATGAAAAGGTTTAATTTTGTTATACTCACCCTGTGTGGGTTAACTAGGGGAATGAGTACTGAGAACAAACATTAATGCCAAAACAATATTTTTGCTTGTATGCCACAATTTCTGATATTAAACATTGTTTCTGGACTAGAGTAGGCTTTAGTGCAATTACTTTGCATTTACCCTGACATTTGACGATCAGCATCTGTTCCACTGGCCCTTATTGACTTATTTGACAAAGTTAGCAGGAAAGTACTGCCAGAGAATTTGTACTGATCTCAAGAAAAGCAGGAGCTGCACATTTTTCTAAAGAAGAAGGTTAACCAAGCAAGACCTTCATACTGCATAGCACAGATTTTATAGGTATATATAGGTAAGATGAATGCTGATGAAAAGAGCACAGAAACATGAGAACCTGATCTACTCAAGTGCCTGATCTAATATCCATTGCAGTCAAATGGGAATCTTTCTTTTTGAATTCCATTTATTACAGGACAAAGTAAAAAATATAAGCCAAAGAGAGAAACACATCACATAAGCACTACTTTTCCACATCAGGATCCTGATACATCCACTTTATGGGTTCACACCTCTGCTCTCTACTACTTTGAGAAAGGCACAAGTTAGGAGAATCACTAGAGGCTTCTTTTCAGTCACCATAAAGAACCATCCTGAAGTACCATGGTCCTATTGAAGTCAATGGGAGGTGTACCATCTGTCATAGCATTTCACTTCTAGTTTCACTTTTGATTTTTCACTTTTCTCTAAGCAAGAGGAAATGTTATTTATTCAGGCCAGCTGAAAATGACTTTTACCTTGTGATAGTTTCTGGTAGCTTAGGTTACCTTAAGGTCTCCCTTTAAATGTTTATAATGGATCTCAATTTTAAAGAGAAGGAGACAGAAAATAAGAAGCAGTCATCCAATGGGAGTTACTTACTGAGGGCATTCCTGTAAACATCTGCCTTTGTGGAGGAAGAGCGGCTGGTCCTGTTCAGCCTGACACTTCTGACAGTGCCAGTGGTCGGAGCACACCTCACAGCCATCCATGCACATCTCGCACTTCCCACTTGCAACATTGCCATAAGTTTTTTGAGGGCACAGAGAAACACAGGTATCATGGATAAGAAATTTTCCTGGGAAAAGAGCAACCCAGGTGGGGAAAGGCACCAATTAGAAATATATTTAAAAGATTCCTGTCTTGGACAGCTATAAAAAAAGCTTTCAACTTCCTCAAAATTTAACTTTTTTGATGCTTAAAAACATGAATAAAACATTCTTTAAGCCATTTCCCAAAGTAGTTTGCTCAGCCTTCACTGAAATTTAAGGTTAGAAGGAATCATCAGGATTATCTAGTACATTTTCCTGAGTAAATCTCTATTCAGTTATGCCTGCGCAATGTCTACAACTTTTGATTGAAAAGAAAGAAAATGAACAACATCCACCTAACAATTTTTTTTTTTACCTGTAATGCCAAGGGCATGTGTTTAATTCCAAGCTGATGCCTGACTTCAGCTGGCAATTATCTGATTACCTGCATATGCTTTAATCTGTCAGAGAACTTTCTAGTGACCATTGATGAAAATATTCCCTGGAAGTGTGTAGGGTACAGAATATTTTAGCCTCTTGCAAACTTACCCAAAGAAGTTGAAGTCTCTTACCTTCTGGACATGAAGTACATGTGTCAGCAGATTTTTCACAAGTCCTACATGAAGGGTCACAGGACTGCAGTTTTTTTTTTGCATCTGGTATGAAAGGAAAAAAAGTTCATTTTTTTTTACTGTCTTATAGGCTGTTTTTATTCATTTACCCTCCCTTTAGGAGGGCCATTTCCTATGGCTTTTTCTAAGCTGTTTTGAAAATGTACCTCTGTGAATTTTTGGAATTCACAAAGTTGAAGAACTTGATGATTGTGTTCAACTCCACTCTCCTAAATGGCAAGTTAAGACTTGTATTAAAGGAAAATATATATGTTATCCTGAGATTCACTAAGGCATTATTCTGGACTGACTATCACAAATGAGAACACTAATCTGCCTTAAGAATGTTAGTTTCAATGTAGTGCTCCAAACCCAAATCCAGATTTGTAATCCTAATGGTTTAAAACAGGAAGAGCTAGAAAGTATGTAAATTTGGGAGACTTGGTGTAGTGAGGTATTTTCATAGAGGTTCTGTACTAGCTGGTTGCAGAATACTATTACCCTGTAACTAGGGGAGAAAACTCTGAGTAAGAATCAAGAGAAATGAGTGTTTGGAAAGAAGATCTGTTAAATAGTTCTTCCCAAAGCTATTGCCTGTCATTTCTGTCCAAAAGGAAGTGGTTTTATGCCTGTGGAAAACTAGGAATTTGGTTATGCTTTGCATAGACTTTATTCAATGTGTTACTTAGCTCCAAAATGACCAGGAGCTTCGAGGATCATGCTTAATACAGAGAAAGTTTGCTGTGCAATGTGATAGGTCCCAGCATGCAGCTCTGTATTTTGATTCAATTTTGATCCACAGGTAAGTGGATGTCTGATGAAAAAGTAATTGTGGGCCAGCAGACAGAAGACAGTAGCCTTTTCATTTTGCTGAAAATAAAAAATAAAGAATAAATCAGGAGTTGGTTGCAGATTGAATTTTGCACCTTGGTTAGCACATCCAGCTTACTCTGCCAATTAAATATGTACGGTTTCTATAAGTTGATGGCCTGGCTGACAGTATCTATTAGCCACATGCAGCATATTACTACACTTTTTTGTTCTGCCTGTTAGGGCAAAGTAGTTTAAAATGTTGACATTTTGAATGAAAGTCATGAAAGCAAATGCTTTGAGTGAAAAGAGGAGAGAGGAGAATAGGAAACTTACATAGAGCCCTTTCCCATAAGGGGAAATGGTGGGCATTTTATTAAGCAGAGAGGCACTCTATAGAAAAGGGGGTATGTGCATAACATGGCACAGGGGCAGAAGAAGGAGGAATAATAATAAAAATATTAATAATTATTATTATTTACAACTGTACCGCTAAATGAGCTGAGCCATAGCTATCTCAGTGAAAGAAATTAGCTCCACATTCAATGTGGCTAGGAGATGGTCCATAACAGTATGTCACATCCATGTCTGACTCCACCAGCAGCTCAGAACATTAAAACTCTCTGCATTAACAAAAATCTCAATATGCTATCACTGGCCAGAACAAGAACAACTCAGGAGGATGCAGGGACAGCACAGCAGATCAAAACCTGGCTGTTTAACAGTAGGGCACTGGGCAAGGACATGTTTAGTCACTCTTTACCAGGACTACTTGTGAATACTACTTGCACAGGCTAGTGAAATCCTGCAGTGTTGCAACTCTTTAGAGTAACTGGCACAATAAAAGCAGCACCAGATATAGCAGGAAATTAGGAGAGTTTTCCTTGTCATCAGCCTTCTGTCTACAGCATCTCTGCCCTCCCTGAACAAGGGCCCAAGAATGTTTGCAGGGTCCAGGCACAGGCCATAGGATCCTCAGGATAATGTACGTAACAGAAGAAAGCTGCACACTGTCAGGGTAAGTATGGGTTGTGACAGTCCAGACTGGAGACTGGGTCTGCCCAGTTTGAGGCCAATGGATGAAGTATTAGACCCTTGTGTATACCCTGCAAGACAGCAAATAGCGTTAGCATTGGCTTTAGTAGCCAGAAGTGTTGGTGGCCGTGGTGAGTCAGGGACCTATCAAGGACCAAGACAGGTGGGACTAGGACGGTATTTCAGTATGTACCACCTGAAGACATTTTTCAAATCCAAAGGTACAAAGGCCTTCTGGAGGTAGAAAATGCCTGAAACTGATTTTTGAGATGTGCAGCCTCAAGCACTGCTAAACAGCTGACATATGTAGAAACCCTGGGTTTGGGTACACAGGAAGGCTGTGTCACCTTTGTGACTTCATATTGAGCATAGCTGAACCTGAGCGGTGTAATATCAGGTAATCATCAGTGTGCAAAAATGAAAACCTCTGGAAAAGCTCTCTGGAAAGACAAGAGCAAGTGAGGAAGGTGCAGAGTCCTTGGCTTGTGGAAGAAAAAAATGTGGAAGTGATAACCATCAGGAGTCCAAGAGGTAGAGGGGGAGTGATTTACTGTTAAGTAATCTCTGAAGTTGCAGGTGTGGGAGGGTAGAACATGGGTAGGTATTGATGAAGGAGTGGAGAGACACAAGGAGACCTCAGTGTGTGAAGTGAGTACGGTGCTACCTAAAGCAGCAATGAAATGCCCCACCTTCTGGTATCAACAGTATAACTGGGACCTCAGTGCTAGGGCTCTTTGCAATAAGGTTCCTGCTGCTGGGGAGGCAGTTGTCAGATTCATTGAACATTTAGCGTGAAAGAAGATTTCTTGAAGAAAGTCTTGACTAGCCTCTTGTCCTGGTTTCAGCTGGGATAGAGTTAACTGTTTTCCTAGTAGCTGGTACAGTGCTATGTTTTGAGTTCAGTATGGAAGGATGTTGATAACACTGATGTTTCCAGTTGTTGTTCACTAGTGTTTAGGCTATAGTCAAGGATTTTTCAGCTTCTCATGCCCAGCCAGCGAGAAAGCTGGAGGGGCACGAAGTTGGCACAGGACACAGCCAGGGCAGCTGACCCAAACTGGCCAACGGGATATTCCATACCATGGGACGTCCCATCTAGTATAGGAACTGGGAAGTGGGGGAGGGGAATTGCCGCTCGGGGACTGGCTGGGTGTCAGTTGGGGGGTGGTGAGCAATTGCCCTGCGCATCATTTGTACATTCCAATCCTTTTATTACTACTGTTGTCATTTTATTAGTGTTATCATTATGAGTTTCTTCTTCTCTGTTCCGTTAAACCGTTCTTATCTCAACCCACGAGTTTTACTTCTTTTTCCTGATTTTTCTCCCCCATCCCACTGGATGGGGGGGGAGTGAGTGAGCAGCTGCGTGGTGCTTAGTTGCTGGCTGGGGTTAAACCATGACACCTCTGTATTTTGCAGTATTTATATATAAGCTATATTTACATATAGGTTAATAGTCATTTAATTTAGGGAGTGAAGAGCTAGAGTTACAAAGTAATTTTAAAATACTGATTTTATTTGCCTGTAAGTTTCATCCTTCTTGAGGAGAATGAGCATTTTGTTCTGCTTTTCTTAGCCCTTTTAAGTGTGTGGATGCAGATATCTTGTAGGGCTTTCTGCAATAGCAGGTCCTGTGAGTTTAGATCCTTTCTGTCTCTTGCTGACATATTTTCTATGGCCTTTTTCCCTGCTAAAAACCTGTTTTCTACATTTCAGGTTACAACATGCTGTTCCAAGAGGATTCTAGTCTGTTTAAGTGCCCCTGAGTGTAGAGGGCAGGTCAAGCCTCTGTCAAGCCTCTAGATGTACCTAACCATATAGCACACAGGCATTTTCAGTTTGCTTATCCAAATAATCCTCAAAGTAACTTGCTGGTGACCATGCTTACTCTTGTGAGATGCAGAAATTGACTGCCACAATATTTTTTTGGAGAGCCTACTCCTTAGCTTCATGTTTTTTCCTCACTCTTCATTATTGAACAAAACCTTAAAGAGTGTCCTTTATGTCATCTGTAAGAATACAAGGATTTGTCCAGAAAAGCTAGATGTTTGGTGTTAATATATTTTTTGTTTTCCTGTCCTTAAATATGCAGACTTTCTCTGTTTTTCTGCTCTTGAGGGAAGATCCCCACTGGCCTGCAAATCCTAACATTTTTCCCTTTTAGAGACTAGTCATTTGGTACTCTCTGAAAAAGAAAATTGAATAATTGATGATATATTGCACAGTATTTTTTTAATTAATGTTTTTCACTTTGTCTCTAGAATCTTGGCTGAAAGAAAGACCATCTATTCCTGATGTCTGCTTGCCACTGTACATCCTCCATTCCTCCATCCATTGCTTTGATAAACCTTCAGAATTTTTCAAGACAGAGTTCTGATTTTCCCACTGAAAATGTCATTAGCCTTTTTCTAAATATGCAGCAAATAACACAAATTTTCATTTCCCTTTTCAGCAGCTTTGCATCCAGCTACCTTACCCTGGCTTATGTTTTATTTTTTTAAAATCCCTACTGAGTAGTTTTAAGTGCTGTAATTTAATACCACTTATGTGTGTGGAGAAGCAAGCCAGAAATATTATTGAAGTATGTGTTGCCAGGGGAGAAGGACCTTGATCCTGGCAAGAGAGTTGGTGTAATATAAAAAATAAATAGCAGGAATGTAAGGTTAAGCAGAGAAGTTGTTAACTACTGCTGAAGAACGTTTAAACGAGCTCATTGTTTCAAAAACATTTCAAGCCTTACAGTTAAAAATAAAGATCTTTTTTGGTGAAGTACTTTTTATTTCCATTTAATCCTTGCCCCTTTGGCAGCATTTGCTGTTTTCTGTAATATTTGCTAGTCGCCACCAGAGGGGAATGTACACAAGCAATTGGGCTTCTGATAATTGGCACGGGAGAAAACATTTAAGTTTCCAAATACAAGCACTTAAATGCCCCAACTTCAGTACTGACAGAAGAAATCTTACAATTAACTTTTTTTTTTTTTAATTCTGGACTCTTTTAATGAGTTTTTCCTGTGATAAAGCTCTTACTGACTGGAAATAGGCTTTCATTTACTAAAAAAACCACCCAACACACATTTAGAATAATGTGAAGCTTTTAAATGTAATTTTCTTGCATAGCAGAAAGTTCCCCAAATGGGCAAATGTGATGCAAGAGATTTGTTTATGGAAACCTGTGCACACTACTTCCAATAATGTAACCAGAACTTTCCAAAGAATAGCCTTACAAAGCTGAAAAATGATCATGCAAAATGTATTTCCTTGGTCTTTGGACTGATGATAAATGGAAAGCTTGGAAATGACTGGGTTTAGCTGTTGGGCTGTATTATTTTGCTTTCTACTAAAGGATGCCATTCTGTACTTGAGGATCCAACAAGCTTTCCTTTAAAATTTCAGTCTGTAGCTCTTACGGTTGCAAATGAAACTTGTAAATGTAGAAGCCATAAGTCTGTGATGTAGAGTTGTAAACCACCCATATTCTAAAAGTGGAACATTGACTCTGAAAAAACACTGCATTCTATTACTATACTGTTCTGCTCTTCTTTTTTTAAAGGCCAAAACATATGAACTATTCAGACCTACTGAGCTGTTTTTATCCTTACGCTTATATTCTTTTTAGTTTGTTTTTCTTTCAAATGAAAAAGCCTTCTATTTAAACTCTATTCAGGCCAGAATCTGACTCAATGTCACATTGATTCTTGTGTCTTTGTCAGAATGAGTAACAACTTTGACGTACACCCAGCTAAGTCTCTCCTATTCCTTTCTAGAAACTGAGAAACTGAATCACACTAAGCCATTTCTTGACCTAAGGTTTACTGCAGCTCTGAAGCTACCATAGTGCTTTTGTCCATTCAGTCTATTCAAGGGATTATCAAACTGGAAGGGTGTGGGAAGATGGAAAAATATATTTTTTTTTCTGTTTTCTTTTCTCATTTTGGCTTGTGCAACATGAATGAGACAATGGCTGAGTTTCTTGAAACCTAGTACTGTAAGACTTTAACTGTGACCCCAAACTGAATTAACGAAAAAATGAGTGAAATTTTAGCTCAATTTAACACAATGTCCCCTATTTCCTTTCTTTTTGCTTAAATGATCTTACTTTGACCTCTCAGAATTTTTCAGTCTGGTTTTAGAGAAAGATTAAATGAGTCCTCAGAAATATTCAGGGTGAAAAACATAAGTCCATGTGGAAAGAAGTGTGGTCCTCTTGACACACTCACGACTTCTTCTGGAAAATGTAAAGTTTATTAACAAAAAACAAGAAACCCTCTACAAAACCTGAGGACATATGAGCAGAGATATGGTTATATTTAAAGAGACATGCCTTTAAATGTAATAGCATTTGAAGTACCTTATAGTCCCTCCTTAATTTCATTTAAAACCACAACTGCATTATAAGAGTTCTTACTAGTATATAGTTATCCTCTTTGTGCTGTCCACCTTGTTCTCTCTACCTGCTCTTTATGGATGATGGATCTTTATGCCAGCTAGTGCAAACAGTAAGTGTTCAGACTGATAAAGGATGGTTTATTTTCTTCATTTTAAATCTTGTTTATTCATGCTTTTCTATGAGTAAAAGGAGGACTTAAGAACTTGCATTTTAAAGTTGCTATCAAAGTAGCTCCCTGTGTATATTTGTAATACTCTTAGCTTCTAAACATTGACTTCTACAAGGAGAGTATTTTTATAGTATATTTTATTGTTGGACCATGGCACAATTGCTGCAGTGAGGAATGCAAAAGGAAACGAAGTACCATGGCTGTTTGTAACTGCAAGCTTATTCCTTCTAGAAGGTGACCTGCCTAGCTTTTACATTGTGTAGTGAGATGTGATTTGAATGTGATCCAGTTGAGATGCTACTTAGATTTTATTCTGCATGTGGCACTGGCCTTGCAAAACTGATACAGCCATGAACAAAACCACAAAAACAGGTTACATATCTCTATGAGGTAATTACAATTACATAGACACGGTAAAACATAATGAAAACAATATACATATGTAATAAAATACTAGACCTATCCCATTTTGAAGACTTATGTAAACTGTAAATTTAAGGAGATTTTAGGAGTGCTGAGAAGTAAATCACAATCCCCAATAACCATTCATTCCCAGTCTGGTTATCTTGTAATAACCATAGTATTACTTTACAAACAAATAGCTAGAATATGAAACTGGCATGCCTAAGAACATATAGGGTAATGAATCATTTTTCTTGCCTCTAGCAACCCAAAATTTCATGAATGGATGATGCTTAAAAGGTCTCCTAACTCTTCCCATGATGCTCTAATTCTGCAGTCTAAATGTAATAACATTTTCACATTCGGAAGACTATGTATCACCTGTTCTCTCCTGCTGATGATTTCTCTACAATCTTCCACCCACACCATTCCTTTTTTTTCCCTTCCATATTCTGAGATTTTTATACGTATATCTGCATAGCTGCATTAAAGTCCTTTTAAATAATTCTATTAAAGCCTGAATTGTTGTTTTCTCTCAAACAGTACATTTTTACTGTTTTTGGTTTAGTCCGTATTTAGGAAAAGGAAAATAGGCAAGATGGATGCAGCTGGTCAATGGCTGCTTGTGGGAGGTTGCTCTTACTATTGGGGGTGATATGTAACAGTAAACAGAACCAGCTGCTATTTAGCTGTGTAATTTACTACAGCATATATTATCTGCATGTAAAGAAGCACATATTCCATTTTGAGTTTGCATCAGAAACAGACCTCATTCCATACCCACTTTTTTCCTTTTGTACTCTTAAGAAGAATGTGGTAGACTAAACCATGTAACCGAGGAATGAACAAGTTTTTAGGGTGCGGTATTTACAGTGAACAGGCAGAATGAAGACCTGACCATAACTTGCAAAACATCTAATCCAATTGAAAGGGTGTGTGTATTCACTTGGTGAATCAAGCTTACACTAGTGTGTCTCCTGGCTTCCAAAGTAATTTCATCATCTGGTACATGAGATAAAACACAGATGTTTCACGCTAGAAACACAGAGCTCAATCTCCTTTTTTTTTTTCTTTTTTTTTTTTTTGCACTTTCTTGGCTTGCCCTGTCTTTCTAAAAAGCCTGGATAACAGACATGGTCTGTTTCATTATTTCAGACCTGGATATAACTTATTAATGATTCCTGATATGAGTTGAACTGTTTGCCCAGCAAAGTATACCTCCACAGTAAATATAATTTTAGAAAGTTGTTTTTTTATAGAATGTTTTGGTTTTTGGGGTGTGTGCTCATAAAAATTCTGATCTATCATTTATCCTTGCATAAGAAATAGACGTGAAAGCTTAACCATGGAAAAAAAGTGTATTCCACATTCACAAAGGTTTGATCCTTACCTAGATGGACTAGTCTCTCAAACTGCAAAGAAAGTCAGACTCTGTGGTGGTTTCTTCATGACAGGCTCTGATGTGCTGCCCTTTAATTTATGTTAGCCTTGGAACCAAACAAAACAACAGTCTTTATTTCCCCAAACTCACTTTGTTCCATACTGCACATCAACACAGTCACTAAAACCACAGTGGAATCCACTGAATCCATGTGGCTGGAAGAGCCAAAGAGAAATGGCTTCATTATTTGTAAATACAGTTCAAGGTCTAATACCTCAACTCTCTGATAGTAACATTTCTAAAGAAGAAGAGTAAATAGAAGGCTAATGTGGTAAAAGCTGATGTAAACTACTGGATTTGGAAATTTTGGCTATCTTCCTAGTTGTGTTGTCTTTCTGCATTGTCTGGAGCAGGGCATGTGCTGAGGATAAGCTTGGTGCGATCTCATCTTCATTCCCATGACAGGGGCGAGGTTGTTTATTTCATACTTGGCCCCCACGCCCAGCTCAATCCCCCGAAGTGGGAGGACTAATAATTGTCTGGCCTGCATTCTCTAATTAGGTTCTTTAATTCAGCCCACTGAAGCTCAGAGGCAGCTCTGCCATGGTGCTGCACCAATGTAAATGTGTTGAAGACACTAAGCACCCAGTGGAAGAAGCATATATTGATAAGCAGGCAGAGAGGATGAGAGCCAAAAGCCAGATTTCAGCCACAGTATTGCCCACACTGGGCTGGTGAACAAACATGGAACTATTCTAATATCCCCTGCAGAATGGACAAGCTACTTGGACCATGCCCATGCTGCATGACAGGCTACCCTCAGAAACTGAGTTTGACAGCAGATGAGATGGAAGATCCTTATATTTTGCTAAGAAGAAATAACTCTGGAGAAAATCAAAGTAGCTTTAAAGAAGCTAAAGAACAAAAAAAGTAAACTGGGATAAACCATTTGGAGATCTGTCCAGAGGAAGCAGTGAAAAACTTGGAAAGGTGCCATGACTTTGCACCCATGTATGAAAGAAAAAGTATTTTCTCTGTCCCCATAATCTTTTTTAAAATAAGTAATGGAAAAGAGGAGGCCCTACAGAAATGGTTAAGAAGATCTGGAATGAGGTCTGTTTCTGATGCAAACTCAAAATGGAATATGTGCTTCTTTACATGCAGATAATATATGCTGTAGTAAATTACAGCATAGGCCTAGGGAGTTTTTCTGTACAGGTATGCCAGCCAGCATCCTCACTGTCAGTAAGTTTCAAGGAGTACAGATAGGTTTTCATTTTGTCAATTCTTGTACTGATCCTACAGCACTGTTGAACAAACCAATAAAAGGCAGTGGTTGCTTCTCCTAAATGTATTCGTTTTCAGAAAGCTTATGACAATGAGGAAAATAATTGTAACAGATTGTGAAACTCTGTTTCTTTTTCTTTTTTTTATTTTTCTTCAAAAATTATCCCCATATTTTGAAACATTATCAGGGTGTGAAATGTAGTGCAGTCTCTAACTAGAACTACCCTATTGGTGTGATGTACTGCTAGAGTTAAATGTGATCTTGTCCTGCTTGAATCCTTTTTTTTTTGTAAAGGATCTTCAGCATTGTATGAGAATTTCAAATATAGATTGCACAGTTGGAAATCTGGACTCAGCTGATATTTGCCTCTTGAATGCATCCTCTAAAGAAATGAGTGAAAGAGTGATATTCTAGCCAAAAAGTCAACCATTTAGATTTTTTTGTTAATTAGCAAATGAAAATGATTGTTATGAGAACCAGTTGATCCTACAGTATCTGAGCAAGAAACCTCACAAACTGTTGATAAATGTAGTTATTCAGGGTGTAACTTCAGTAAAGATACTGACAACTTCATTAACATTTTGACTTGAAGGTTACTACCATTGGAAGCCACCTGGTGAGAAAAGGCTCAAGATACCATGAAGTTCAACATCACTTTCTCAGCAGTTACATGGCACAGCTGCTGCCACACTGTGGGAATCCTAGCAAGTCTATCCAAGAGAAGGTGAGGAGCCTCCAGCCAGGTTCCCTGGGCTCCCATCACCAGCTGCAGCAGGAATTCTGTGACTTTGGAACAGTCATTAATGTTCAAGCCAGTACAGGTCTGAGATGTATCTTACAGTCTGAAATGCTCCTAAGTAAGATGTATTTTAACTACTGAGAGGAAGGAGAAATAGTATGCAAGATGGAGAGAAAGAGGTTTCACAGCACAGCAATGCTAATATATACAGAACCGCTTCACTTGCCTGCTCAAAAAAAAAAATAAAAAAATTGATAATGAGTCACCTTATTTGATGACATGAGGAAAAGATAACCAATAGGTAGACCAAACTACAGATGTGCTTTGTCCATGGCATTGATGTAGAGTCTTAAATTGAAAACTGCTTACTCATATAGATGAAACACAAGGAAATGCATGGAGAAGACCAACTTCCTATTAGTACTTCTCCTTTTTAGGTCTCTCCAATCTTTTTCTGAGGTGAAGAAATGTTATTTCTTTTGATACAACGTTTCTCCATAGGTAGGCAATGAATAGAAATGGTCAATATTTTTTCTGAAAATATTTGTTAGTATATTTTAATTTTTAATGCAAGGTCATACAGATCTAAGGATAGTCATTCTTTGATGTGTTTGAATCAAATAAAGACATAGGAATCAGAAGAAAATTTGTACTTGATAGAAAAATAAAGCTGGAAGGGACCTTAAGTAATCTAGTGTCTTGCTGCACTCAATAAACGTCTCTGTCAGATGCTTTTCCTGTGGTCTTAAAGGCCACTAGTGATGGAAATCCCCAAATCTCTCAAAGATTCTACTATTACTCCATTATTCCACTTGAAAATCCTCTTTTTTCCAATACCAAATCTAAAACTCCTTTTCTGCATTTTGACTGCTATTTACCACTCTTAACAGAGACCCAATCTATTCCATTCTTTGTGACTGTGTTCCTCTTAGCTTTCTCATTTAGTCCCAAGCCACTCATTTATCTCAACATTTCATTGTAAATAATTTTTTTCCCTAGATTTCTGGTAATCCTCACTGTTTCCTCTCTAATCTGTCCACTTCTTTCCTTAAACACTGTGCCTAAAACTGAATGTATTATTCCAGCTGATGCTTTGTCACTATAAAGAGAGTGAAATGATTACATGCCACTGACTTTTCTCTTTGTTTACAGTGATCAGCAAAGCAGCTATTGAAAATCCAGAGGAAATTTTACCCTTTGTTGGAGGGTATGGTGTACATACAATTAAAAAGTGCCACTTGCAATCCTAACTATTGAGATTCCACGTGCTGCACAAGTTTCACTTGAAAAGAATGAATATTCATAGCAAATGAGATTTAATTTGTGTGATTGGTACTAAATTCACCATTAGCACTGCCTCATTTGGTAACATAACCTATTCAATTATACTTTATATAACTGACATAATGGGAAAGACAAATATTCTACTATGCACTTTTCATTTAAGAATTTCTTAAGAAATTTTTGATAGTACTGGGATGCATTTGAAGATGCTTATGAAGGAAAATAATTTTAAAAATGAATACAATTTAATACAAATCATTCCTTTCAACGGCTTTAAATTTTAAAAGCATTTTCCTTCCACATGCCTTTTTTTTTTTTAACAGAGAATTGTTTTTCTGATGCTATATATGAGGGCACCAATAAAGAATCGACTATTTTGTGAAGATTGTGGAAATGGCCAAGGTAGGACAAGAACTCCAGAATGTAGTTCTATAGCCTGTGTTTGGTCCCTTAGATGGTGGCAAATGCCTACACTGGGGGGAGAAGGGAAAAGAAGAGAGCTTGCTTTTAAACACACACTAGACACATGCAGAGACGCATATTTGATTTTCTTCCTTTTCCTCCAACTTACATTCACTTCTCTGTAGGGAATCAATAGCCACATAGCTGGTCTAAAACATAGCCTAAAAGGCTCCCCAGTACTTTAGATAAGGAACTCCTAGTACCTTAATCCATTATCTAACTTTTTCATATTTTTATCTTTTTATCTTTTATTTTTAAATTTTTTATCTATCCAGATAAGATAACTCCCAGATAAGGAACACCTAAGTTGTATTAAAATGTCATGCTATTTGCAGGAAGTTGAATTTCACTCTGTGAAACCAGTATTTTTGGTCAGTATATTTTTAAAATGACAATGAGTTTGACGAAAGTGCAGTTTCACTCAGGCTGCAAGATCTTGATATCCTCTTTCTAAAATCTTTAGCAGTCTTCAAAGAAAAAGAAAAGATTAAGGGATCTGTTGCAACTTACCACTCCAGAACTTCCCACTGGGTGGAGAATTTCTCGGATTCAGACACTGCCCATGAAATAGCTGGAAACTGGTTTTGCACCCAGTACAGTTCTGATAGCTGTACCCAACACACGTTGCACAGCTCCTGTGACAAGGTTCGCATTCTCTAGAGATGTCATCAGTGAAGAAGCCATCTCCACACTCAGTCACACATGTTCCATCTGCAACAGAAACAGTGCCTGACATCATGGTGTCTACTGACCCCTGTCAATCCTGACAAGGAGGTACCTCAGCTATAGCATCTCTCTGTCTCCAGCAAGAAATGGTTTCAGAAAAAAAAAGAGTATATAAGAACCCATGAAACCTTTTGTAGCTATATAAACTCTAATTTTTTAGCATAAAACCTAAATTCTGCTCAGTTGCTTTTGCAGACTTCATGAACTTCAAACCAATCTGCACTTAAATTTATATCTAGGTCGGTTTTAATCCACATCCTAAATCCTGGCACATACAAATCTTATGGAAGTCCAAATCTGGGTAAAAAATGTTATGGCTGAATCCCAATGATTATACTGGCCCAATATAAAATTTAAGTTCAAAACTCCCTAAGATTGTTAGGTATATAAAAATTTTGAGGATTGGCTGAATCTCTAGTTTCTGGTGAATATAGAGCTAAACTCAGGTAAATCTGATTCAGTTTAAGGGTTGGCATACTGCAGCAAAACCCCTAGAAGTTGTTACACTGATAGCTTTTTGAGCTTCTTCCAATTTCAATTAAAAAAAAGGTAGACCACCAGCTCACCTCAGGTTGTGATCACAGAGATTTCCATGAGTATGATGCTTTTGTACTCCACTACCAGGCACCTTCAGCAGGCAATGCACAAGAATACCATAACCTCAGGATTTTCTGCGATTCATATTTGACACCATGTCTGAACTGGACCTGCCTGATTTATGGCTTCATATTAAAGCTAAGAGATTCCTATTTTTGTGTGAATCTGATGTGGAATTTAGTGAGTTTAACTGAGCTCATTTCAGAGCGTTTAAGACTTGTTACTTTATGTGGACTTGAAAGTCAAAGTAAAACTTTGCAAATTTTTTGCAAATAGTAAGGAAACAATTTCATATCTTTCTGTGAGTTAAACCCCCTCTCCTTTCGCAAAGTCTGAATAAAATACAACATTTTTTATGTTTTCCCAAAAGAGTGGAAATGCACTGAAAACAAACAAACAAAAAAGTACGAATATGTAATTGTCCTGATTTCTGCTGGACTAGAGTTATTTTTTTTCTAGTAGCTGGTATAGTGTTACATTTTGGATTTAGGATGAGAATAATGTTGATAACACACTGATGTTTTCAGTTGTTGCTAAGTAGCATTTGTACTAAGTCAAGGATTTTTCAGCTTCTCATGCCCAGCCAGCAAGAAGGCTGGAGGGGCACAAGAAGTTGGGAGGGGACATAGGCAGGGCATCTGACTCAAACTAGCCAAAGGGGTATTCCATAGCATGTGATATCATGCCCAGTATATAAACTGGGGAGAGTTGGCCAGCAGGGAGGATCACTCTTTGGGAACTGACTGGGCATCAGTTGGCGAGTGGTGAGCAATTGCATTGTCCATCACTTGTATATTGCATTATTATTATTATTATCATCATCATCATCATCATCATCATCATCATCATTATTTTCTTCCTTTCTTTTCTATTAAACTGTCTTTTATCTCAAACCACAACTTTTACTTTTTTTCCAATTTTCTCCCCCATCCCACTGGGTTGGGGGGGAGTGAGCGAGCAGCTGTGTGGTGCTTAATTGCTGGCTGGGGTTAAACCACAACAGTAGTCAAATATATGAGCCCTTTGAACCAAATGGCATCATTGGCTAACATAACCACCTTACGTTAATGCAAAAGACCTGATTCTGCAAAGTGTTAACTCCCCTCAGCCTCCACTGTCTGCCATAGAAGAGATTAATGAATTTGAGAAGTTGGGTCCAGACTCCTTCTCTAAAGAAAAAGTCTGAAATACTTTTGTATACATGCCATACTTGGTACTTTGCTTACCTGAGAGATAAAAGCCTTCCTTACATGAGTCACACTTGTCCTTGTCACAGCTATCACAGTTGCTAGGACACTCTCTACACTGCAGAGAACTTTCATCTCTGTAAGTATTTTCTGGGCAGTATTTAAAGCAATGCTGCTTATACCTGTAAGATAAAGTAGAACATCATTAGTAAGTTTCTTTTGAGGTCATTGAGTTTGTTTTCTTTATGTTTCTATGTACGGTAATGGTAAAGCTCTATTCTCATCCTAATGAACAGAAATGATTCCTCTAATGAAGGATTCAAAGTGTCTTTGTGGTAATGTTACTTATTCAACTGGTAAATATTAACAAGTCATGTTTTCTAATCTCAGGGTTCTTAAGAAAAACTAATTTGATTTTCTTTTTAAATGCAGGCACAAAAATGAATGCATGCTTAATTAGAAATTACTATATTGTGTTTGTAAAGAGCTGTTTGCTTGTAAAAATATATAATCCAATGCCAAAGATTGTACAGCCTTTTTATCAACATTTTCTTTTTGTCACGGTAATTTTTACAGACATCTCTTAATTGTTCTTCTTTTCCCTCTGTTTAAGTTAAACTTTCAATTAATCTATGTATTTTTTCCTTTGCTTAACCTCCTTACATTTGTAAGTGTTTCTGCTGAACTGCAAATACCAGAACTGGATGCAATATACTAAGAGCATACTAGCTGCAAATCCAGAGGTACCGTTTAACTTTTAGACCCTTTCTGTTTCAAATTCCTCTCTTCACATATGCAAAGTTCACATCAGTCCATAAGTTAAAAGGCCTTGATAGTGAGCAATTGGCTAATTTTTCAGCACTTCCTGAGGCTTTTTTCTGAAGTTACTCTTCTGAGAGGCAGTACTTAAAAGGAATGGAATAATGTATACAGCACAGCTCTATGTAGTGAAGCATTTTTGCTTTAGAAAAATGTATAGTGTTGAAAAGCTATACAGCTATACTTACATATAATAGTCCTGAATGCATGTTATACACATTTTTGGCTCACCTGAAATTAAAAATGTGAAATTATGTGAATAATATTCAGAGTTAAAACCAGAATGCTAAAAAGAATTGTTGCTACACCATTTTTTATATTAATATTTCTTACGTTAAAATCACTACAGCCATAACTAGAACATTATTATCTCTGAATCTCTGTTTACATTTTTTTGAGATAAACTATTCCACAGTCAGGTTCTGGCCTGTATTTTCCCAGTGACTTGTTACTTTGGAGTCCTCAGCATAAGGTACCTAGAAGGTGCTGAGTGCTTAGGAAGTGCTGGTCTGAAAAGCAGAACCTTCCCAGGAGCTTAGGTTAGGCAAAATGAAATCTTAAAGGGAGACTCTAAGTTAGCCAAATCCATAGTTTCACCCTATTTCTTTATTTTTTGCAGAGATAAGTTAAAAATATTTGACACCTATAAAAGCAAACTTTTCAAAAACATGTAAGTAATCAGTTTAATCTTAAAAATCCTGAGCTAGACCAGCACCTTTCTGTATGGTGGTGGTGGGTGGGTGGGGGCTTTTGGGTAAACTCTCTCATGAGAAAATTAATTTTTGCATTCAAAAATTTTGTTTCATGAACAGAAAATTTCAAAAGAAAAAACTTAAAACTTACAATGATGAATATGGCTTTATGCTCACACGAAGAGAAGAATATTTTCTGTAACCTTCCTTTATCTTCTATTAGCTTTCTATTTCTTTCACCTTACTCAAATATCCCAAAGGGAGCAGAATGGAAGGAAACAGAACAACCTGGGCAAATGTATTTATAAACTGTTCTACTACGAAACGCCTATAAATTATTTTTGATATTAATAGAACTCATAAGGCAAAATTTTCACTGAGTCTGTTTGAACTGTGTCTACAATAAATCACACTTTACACATGCAAACTTGTTAGGCAACATGCACTTGGTTTTGCAAGTAGTTCTAGCAATTTATTTATGAGGTGTAAAGTTTTACTCAGAAATGCTGCAGATCTGTGAAAATATTCTCTTTACTGTTTAGAGCACAAACAGAAACAGCAATCACCTGATCTAGTATTATTTCTATTAGATTTTATGTTGACAGGAAATACTCTTAAAATATGAAAATATTTTCTCTGAAGTCTTCCTTTACTTCCAGATAAAAGACATGTGGTTTGTCCAGGGCTTCTTTTTGAATGATTTCTGAAACTCTAATATTGTTTCTGAATGAGGACACTTCCTGAGATTTTTTTTTTCCCCAAATAATTTGTGTGGTTTTTTTAACTTACAGTGTTTATACGGTATTGTTAGGAGTCAGGTTGATATGATGATAAATAAGTGTACTTATACCTTTTGAAAATTATTTTAGTATTGGGACATACAGTTCTTATGCTTCATTAATTCAAAGAATAGAGTACACATCAAAGAGACATTGTTAAAACTGCTGGGGTTGCTTGCAGCTTTAGTAACGAACTCTCCATGTGCTTTCTGGCTTTTATGAAGAAAGGACTCTTTCCCCTCTTGCCTGTGGGAGGTTCTGATGACATTTTTCTTTCCTAACTGCCCTCTCAGTTCTGCCTGTATGGATGGCTATCTATATAGCTCAATTTGAGACAGATCTCAGCAGTAATTGCAAACATACACACAATGTCTGGTTGTCCTCTCAAAGAGATTAGAAAAATTAAGTAATAAGTAAAGACCATGTATTTTGAGTTGGTTTAGGATCTAAAGACCATGTATTTTGAGTTGGTTTAGGATCTAAGAGAAAATATCTAGGAACAAATGGGTAGAAATAGTTTGTTTAGATTGTGGATTGGAAAACATATTGTGGAGAGAGAAAAAAAATGTATCACAAATAGCACTTGCATTCTGCTGCTTACACAAAGTTTAGACAGAAGTGGTAATAGTAAATACCTTGTTTGAAGGCCACAAATTTCATATGAATAGCTGGTTTGCTGTATTTCACTTGGGAATGCACTGAGTCTTTCTTCAAACCTAAGATTTTGGAGGTGGGGGGAGAATTTCTTGACAATTTTGCAAAATGAAAACATCATTGGACCAGTGCGGCTGAAGTTAATTTGCCAATTTGTCTACTATACTATGTTATTTATCAACCCTTACTGAACCATTGTTCTTTCTCGTAAAGACATATCCAGTAAATAGAAGCTCTACCACCTTCTCTACTTAGTCATAGTTTCTGAATTTAAACTGTTGAGGAATAATGAACATAGTTTAGAAAGGAATGCAAAGAGGACAACTGTCTGATAGCAGGCAGAGACAAAACTAAATATGGAACTATTCCTGTAATAGCGAATTTGATATTTAACATATGCTATGTTTCCAAAATCTTGGAATGAATTATAAGAGTTAAGTAAGTCTAGGGAATTTTGTGGATATATATGTGCAGTTCTTCAACAGTGGCTCCTTTGAAATCTGCCACAATCAATTCTTGGACTAGCAGTAACAAACATCCTATATTCACTGAGACCTTAACTTGCCCATAAAATGATGAGATGTCTATGGCATAAAGTGTGTTGGTTGGTATGTCATGCTCCAAAAGACTTCTTGTCATGAGAACTGCTAATATTTTATCTATATTTTACAGTTTCTATTTGCATTGATTTCCACTATTTGAGCCTATGCTACTGTTTTGAAGACAGAAACAAAAGTGATCTTGATAGCAATGGAAACAACATTAAACCAATTTTAAAATATAAGGCCTCAGACACAAACAAGTCCTCTGTGACTTTCTTTTAGAGAAGTAAAGATCATCTAGAGTTAATAGAAAAAGTAATTTGGTTTCTTTCCTTGTCTGTAATAAACTGATACTCGCGTTCCCTCCTCCCCTCCCACCCCCCTTCTCAATTACAATACATTTGGAGTGCAGCTATGTTATAACACAGAATAGGTACGTGCAATGATTAAATATTGGTCAAGCGCCAAACATTCATGCATTCTGTTGGAACTCTCCGATTTGAAATGAATTAGTGTCTTTTTCTACTCTGGGAGGGAAGTATGGGCATTAGCATTACAAGCATAGCATTGTTGCGCTGGAAGGGTATTTTTGCTCAAATATGTAGAGGAACACTGTAAGTGATTTTTTTTGGTAGTATTACTTACTGTAGAGACTTAATGAAACAGTTATTACATAAATTCATCTGTATTAAAAATGTGCTCCAGAGCATTTTGGAAATTCTTGTCACTGTTTCACTATGTTTGAATGTTCATGGTATTTAGACAGACCCTAATTCTGGAAACTTTACATGGCTAGCCCACTGTATTTTTGAGTAGCACTTACTCAAAGTATCCCGTCTAATTAGACCCAGATCTTGCAATGACTTGTATGCATGCTTGACTTCCTTATCTACAGTGTACAATAAAGCTAGGAGTTGAAGTTAAGTGCAAGGGTACATTTTGCAGGATCTGTATTAGACTGTAAGTTTTATTTTAGCTTCCTGTTTTGTTTATGAACTTTTTTAAAAATTAAATTTTTTGAACTACTTATTGGCTAAGCTGCAAGCCTAGAATGTGCTGAATACACTCAACTTCTTTTGCATTCAGGAGAAGTTTAGGATATTCACTGCCTGTGACTTAATGCCTGGTTTACCTTTCTTTTCCAGTTGAATTAAATACAATGACTGAAAATGATTTTATATTACATTGCAGTTTTTCTTTAAGGGCCAGCCTGCAGTATTTGTTTAATTTCAACAGTTACTGCTAGATTTTATTTGCCTTTTACATTCCCCTGAACAATAATTTACCATAATCTAAAAAAAAAGTACTATAAATTGTAATATATCACCAACAAGAGTAATTATATATATTAACTACCTTAGACCACTTTTTTCTTTATCTTTTATGGCATCTCAATTAAAATAACTGAAATGTATGATCCAAATATAACAAGATTTTTGACTAGACATAGGCCTAACTGAAACCTCAGCTGTCAGCCTTAAAAATGAAGATTTCTGTTGTGGAATCAAGACCTCTGGTTTGGATCTTCCAGCTCATGTAAGAAGGTATTTGTTTGCCTGTGTCTTTTCTGTTGGTTTTTCACTTTTTTTCCTTTTTCTTTTTCTTTGTGTGTGTGTGTGTTTTGTCAGTAAATCAGCTGCATCTTCTTTCTTCTGATTTCTGACATTATAATTTATTTTGACAAGTCATATTGCCATGAAGTGGGACAAAGAAGAGATTGTGAATTCTAACCAAGGAAGGAACTAGATTCCGCTGTCAGTTAGATTTATGGGGGGAAAAAAAATGGCATCAGTATTTGCTTTGGCCAAAAACTATAACTTTGGTTTAGCCAAGATAATTTAATGAATTAAAATTATAATATTTTTGAGGCATAAAAGAAAAAAATACTTTGAATAGACTTAATCTGTTCCAAAAATATAATTTTACTAAAATTACCACTATTTAGTTTTTGTTTTTATGTTTTTGTTTTAAATTAAAGCTACCTTTAATTAGGATGAAAATGAGACAAATAAAACCAAAAAATGTTTTGAGTGTTATTCTTGCTGTAAAGCTGGTTAACTTAAAAAATTTACACAGCTCTAATCTCAATTACCTTACTCTAAAAGAGGAATAATGTCAATTGCTGTTATTGTATTTCATTGACAAAATAAAGGGAATGAGGCATATTTTCCTGTTCAAATAAGGATTTTAATATGTTGTAGTTAGAAGTAGAAATGAAGCGCAGATAAGATGAACTGAAACCAAAGATTAACATTATAATATGCATTACCTGAAATAGTTCAATTGTTTGTATGACTGAGGTGAAATATTGATAAATACATAAATACTTGTATCTATGTTGATAAATGCGTCAAATTTTGGGACCGATTTCACTGAGGGAAAGTTATGAGATCAGGAAACTTTAAGGAATAGAAAATTTTTAAAACTGACTTAAAAATTAAATATTGGGTCAGAATGCTCTAGTCTCTCACCAGGCATAGCTGACCAGTGCTGTAGTGAGATTTACACAGCACGTGAAGCTCCAAAATGTGGTATCAACCAGAGAAGTTATTGCTTACAGGGCTACGAAGGGCTAGTGGTTCATTCTTACTCCTATTAAAATAAAAGGTAGGAGTACTTCAACAGAAATGAAATCAGGAGATCAGCAGTACTATCTAACAATTAAGAAAGGGCATTCAGTTTATTTGTCTTAGATTTTATTCTATCACTGGGATGTTATGTTATATTTTGTTCTTACTCTACTGGCCATTGTTTTTGCCTACTAAAATCTCAGTGTGATGATTTCAAGAAGCATGAAAGATGCATATTACTAAAACTGAACTTTGTGTGTTGAGGTGCATTTTCTGAACACACTTATTATGCTGAGATGGCCCCTTAGGTTTGAATAGTTTCTTACTACATAGGTAGTTCCTCTGAGTGAACAACATTACCCAAAGAGTGCTCTCTTACAAGCAAGAATGCAGACTGTGGGCCAGAGGTCCTACGTTTACACCACAGACATCAGGGCAGGTTTTACCACTAATTTGAACAGCTGGATTCTGCTGGTCCTCCATTAACAAAACATATTTATGCAGGAAGGACTCACGTAGGAAACATCTTCTCTATATGGGGAGAATCCAAGATTTGCACTGCTACAGTCAATAAGTGGTTTCATAATACAATTGCTTATTTGAAAGATCAAGACCTTGAGCTTTAGGCTGATATAAACCCAAAGAACTGAAACAAGTACGTGTTGAGGTAGAGTTGCTTGACAAGAAGAAAAGAGAAGAGAAGAGAAGAGAAGAGAAGAGAAGAGAAGAGAAGAGAAGAGAAGAGAAGAGAAGAGAGAAGAAAACAGTTCCAGTTAGAAGGGACCTGCAATGATCATCTAGTCCAACTGCTTGACAAATTCAGGACTGCCCAAATGTTAAAGCATGTTATTGAGGGCATTGTCCAAATGCCTTTTAAACCCTGACAGGCATGGGGCCTTGACTACCTCTCTAGGAAGCCTGTTCCAGCCTTTGACCACCCTCTCAGTAAAGAAATGCTTCCTAATGTCCAGTCTAAACTTCCCCTGGTGCAGCTTTGAACCAGTCCCATGTGTCTTATCACTGGATCCCAGAGAGAAGAGATCAGCACCTCCTTCTCCACGTCCCCTCCTGAGGAAGCTGTAGAGAGCAATGAGGTCAACTCTCAGCCTCCTTTTCTCCAAACTAGACAAACCCAGAGTCTTCAGCTGTTCCCCAAATGACATGCCTTCTGGCCCTTCCACCAGCTTTGTTGCCCTCCTCTGGACACATTCAAGGACCTTCACATCCTTCTTAAATTGTGGGGCACAGAACTGCAGACAGTATTCGAGGTGAGGCTGCATAATGCCAAATACAGCTGGATAATCACCTCTTTTGACCGTCTGCTTATACTGTGTTTGAGGCAACTAAGGATGCGGTTTGCCCTCCTGGCTGCCAGGGCACAGTGCTGCCTCATACTAAACCTGCTGTCAACCAGCACCCCCAGATCCCTTTCTGCGGGGCTGCTCTTCAGCCACTCATCACCTAGTTTTTACTTGTTTCCAATGTTACTCCATCAAAGGTGCAGAATCCAGCATTTCTTGGTGATTATAAAAAACCAAAGTTCTGGCAGAGGCACCAGGCTTGGAGCCAGGTGTTGATGTCCTGGGCTCACCTGTTTCTTCCAGTGTCTGTCCCCTTTACTGGGAGGATTGAGGAAAATACAACTTGTGCTCCTGAATCCTTCAGCATTCTTCCCAGGATACTGAAATCTCTTTTGATTAAGCTTGGTCTTCTTGTTGAAACATCACTGGTACCCACTTGAAAGAGCAAGGGTAGGTAATAATTTGAAGGCTGTACTAACCTCATCAGTTTTCTGGTGACATCTCTGATCTGGGCCCCAGGGAGGCAGCAAACTTCCCTGAAAAGAGGGTCTGGTCTGCAGATGGTTTAGATTATGTTTGTTTTAATGTATTTGTTCTTCAGTAAGTCCAGCAGAATGATTCAGCAGCTGACATTTTGTTACTGTTTTGATTCATGAAGCTCCTGAACTGCAAATTGTTGAAGGAGTAGCAATACATGCTTTGTTTGTCTTTGTAATTTTAGGAGTACATTCACTGTTTGGTCAGTGGCTACTGAGCTGGGCAAACCTTTGGTCTGATGCAGTATTTTTCTTCTGTGCTCTTATTTCTACAGAGAACTCTAAACTAAAATCTGGAGTATTCTGTGTTTGCAGAATGCATAGTTCACTCTCATATCTTAAGTTTTTCCAGTGACTTGCCCCAAGCCTGGATTTTAGTCAGGAACTAATTTTCTTTCTCAGAGAAAGAAAAATTTCAAAACCAGAATGTTTTCTTTAATACATACATCTTGCACCTTCAGTGTGCAAGGACATTTTCTTTTACCTATACTCTAGAAAGACAACATCCTCTAATGTAATGTTCTGCCTACACTGAAATGTCAGTACTGAAAATCAGAGAAAAACAGTTCCAAATCTTGCTGGGCATTGTTTTTGCACAGGTTGCATATTCTCACTCCAGAAGCCTGTGGAAACAAGTCCTCTTATCTGCAAATATAAAACCTATTCTGCAAGATTAACCTCTTGAGGAAGATTTACTCTGAGATAAAAAAGGATTCTTATCATAATTTTCTCTGGCATTTTGAAAGCCAAGGTCTATTCATCATCAGGGAAGGTTTGAAGAAATGAAGTTTTCCTTTGTGTTTCTTAGGTTGCTATGGGAACCAGATCACTCTTCACTCATTAATCATAAGCACAACCGCCAGAATTGCAATCTGTACCTGTAAGCTTGAGTCTGTTCACAGTGATGCCCTTTTAACTATCTTACAGGTTCCTTAAATCTTCTCCAAATACCTTTTCTCTCACTCCCACTGCCTTACAGACTGTATTTTCCCCCCATCTCACTGTGTATAATGGATCTTGTGGATCATTTGCATGTTATTTAATCTCACTTCTGCCTTTATAGCTGTATGTTTGTACAGATACCTTGTAATCCAGACCAAACCAAATAGTTAGGTTCTGGATGACTTTTGAGAGTTAGTCAGGCTTTACCTTGCTAAAAACACTTGGGCCTAAATGCCTATTTTGCAGGTTCTTATTCTCAGGGACACTGCTCCTTGGAGTTTCTCAGTGTTTGTCTCTTCCGTAAGGTAGGTTTTGAAAGAGAAAAGTGCGATGGTTATTCTGAACATTCTTCACTCTGCACCCTCACTGAGGAGCACTTTATTCTCAGTGTTAGCTTTTGAAAATAGTCCTGGTGCAAAGGTTGGAAAAGCCACCTTGTGCTACTCTCTGCAGAAACCTGCATGGGTCAAAAGGCGATATATATGGTATTTTGCTACATGGAGATGAAGTAATCTCTGGGAAGCAGTGAGAAGTATTCATATCATAACACGCTGTACTTTTGCAAGCTGGGTGAGGTGAGTGGAAGTGAATCAGTGAGTAGGTGAGTAAGAATTGGATGAGGAATGTGTAGCTCCATGGGAGGACACTGGCAGAAGGCAAATAAATTGGGAGAATGCCTGACTTTCACAATCCATTCTGAGAGGAAGACCTGTCCTTCTGTTGATTCCTATGAATTTATCAATGATCCACTTGAGCTCCATGTGTTGCAAATATTTAGCTCCTCAGTGAACTAGGTGCTCATATTTAGCATTATTGGTTAATGGTGTGGCAGTTTCTGCTTGTGAAGTGTACATATGCAAGTCAATAGATATCAGAGAAGTTTGTCACTTACTACCTTCATAAGTATTCATATTTTGTGTCTGTTCATTAGGTAGGTGCAAAAGGGCAAATGCAAATTGTATTATTAGAAAGAGAGCGAGAGCTAGAAGTGTTTGAGAAAACACTTTGGTCCATGTGTTGTATTTTAGACATATAAATGAGACCCAGGATTGTTATGTTCTTGCATTGTATTAACTCTGAAATTCTCTTAGAACAATTACTTTAAGTGGCTCAAATTCTTCAGTTTTACCTTATTTTTTTTCTCTTCTCCTCAGTGTCGGTTTATAGCTGACTGCTTTCTAAAAAGGTAAGTTTGACTCTGAAGAGTTTCTGAAACTCATTACAGTTTTAAGAGTCCAGAGAAAATATTAGTGGTATTCTGAAGTGATCTAAATCTATGACTAAGTGAACTCACACTGAGACGTGGAAGGTAGATGCTGCAATTGCACAAAGAAAATCATCCTCCTTAATGACATTGCTTCAGCAGAACTTTCTTTTTCAAAAGTTGCCTTTGCAGAGGAAACTGTATTTAATTTTGTAGACTTCATGGTGTTTTCTGGTGCCCACCAGAAGACAAGTCATCAAAACTTAATCATGGCCTGATGGTCAGAGGTAATGAAAACCCACAGTGCCCATGGATCTATCTGCATCAGAGGGAGAAATAATAGCTCATTACTGCTCTAGAAAGTAGGCCTAGAGTGTTCAAAATTGGGTTATGAGAACTGAGGTACCAAAATCATAAAGATAATCTTGGAAGTGTGGACTTGAAATTTATTCAGCACAATTTCTTAGACACTTCACCTGTCCAATTTTGTGTTTGCATTTGCTTGCACAGCAGTAGGAATGTATTTGAAGCTTGCAAGAATTTAGGATTAAACATACATATTGAAGTAGCCCTTAAGACTTGACTTGTCTTTGGCTCTCACTTCAGATTTCAATGCCTGTGCAAGAGTCTGCCTTTCAGATCTCATGGGATGCCGTGCACTTGAGCATGTCAATTGGGTTAGTATGGCAGCAAGCAGAGGCAGATGCATTCGAGAGCATGTGGGCAGAAGAAGGTAGGGAGGTGAACCCTGCTGTGCACAGCCATTGTTTTGACACTGTGTACACAAAGCCATAGATCCTTTTGGGATTAGTGCTGTCTAAGGCAATTTTCATGTTACATATCCCAGGACTTGACAGTGTCTACAGGCAGAATAGTGTCTGTGAGCATTAAAGATTCTTTATCTCCTTAAAATATGAGCAGCCTCTGAATTAATGAAGTGAATCAGAAAGAAAAGTATCGCCTGAATTTAAAAGAAAGCATCATCTGTATTTAAACTACAAAGACTTATCTGTCCTTGATTAAGCCTCTCTGACAGTTCCTATCTTTGCTTTTAGACCTTCAATGTAGATATAGTAAAGATATATTGCCACAATGGAGCCCTAAAACAAAACCGGGTCCAAACTTGGAGGGAAACAGACAGATTTTACTTCACTCCCTGAGGATCCCAGAAAATATTACAACACTGTCAATCTTCTACCTCAGTATCCTCATGCCTAGCGACCAATAACCTGCAGTGTTACTTACTGGGCAGATTTTACATTCTTCTCTGAAATGTCTGACATGGGATGTAAAGTATCAAACCGATATAAAAGTATGATACCTGTGTCTTAATCTGTCTGTAGGTTCACTACTGATCAAGAAGAGAGATTTCCCACACAGTCTGCCTCCATTACTTGCTCTATTCTGCTGGTACCTGGCATCATGCCAAAAGAGACTAATTCATTTTCTTGCCTGCACAAAGCAGGACAACATTGCCCAAGACTGCAGGAGGCGGTTTGATCTATTCTTTGGTTCCCTGTGAAAAATTTCTTTGGCCAAAAATTCAGGCTAATAGGAAAACAGGCAGTTCAGTTATCTTAATTAACACATATAGCCCTCCTTAAAACTAGATCTGTGTCTACAAAAAAGAAAAAAAATCAATTAAACTTTGTAATTTGTAGGCAGTAAGAGAATCACTTGCATTTCATTGCTCTCAGTTTACAATGCAATGTCACTGTGGTCTGCTACTCCTTTTTAAATTCACACAGCTTCTATAAGTGACGCAGCACTCAGTATAAACCAAAGTAGTTAATTATTTTTATCTCTTACAGTATATATTAAAGATCTCAAAGCACTTCAGAAAGAGCAGGTGCCTGATGACTTTTTGCAAGAGAATGGTCTTAAGTCTTTTGCAGATCCATAAGTATGCACAAAATGTATTTGCATTTGTATATGAATAACTACTTTTCAGTATGTGAGCTATACAATTTTGATTCCAATTGCTATGATTACTACATTTTGCTTCCTCCTTTTTTTTTTTTTAAATAGACCATTCCCCAGGGCTTTCTGCTGTACGTCTAGTAGAAATGTTCATAGCATTGGAATGCTTTTCCTACTCCTGCTCTACAGTTCTTACTCAGATTATATTCCTCAGTGGTGTTGAAAGGAAGATAGGACAGAGACTGTGAAATCATGCAGCATTTGCTTAATTTTAAAAAAAGAGTCTGTATAAAGACCATAAAGATGAGAAACTAAATGTGTCACATTCCATATTTTATCACCTTGAAATTTTACTATTTTAAGTTATTTTTATAGCAGTGTAATCTCTTTACAGTTTCCAAAATAATCCATTTCTTCTAAGAGACAGGGAGTTCAGATTTTTTTTTTTTCAGAAGTCTCTCTATATATCAATTTTCTGATAAGCTATGAGAAACCTATTACTGTACTCATCTATGAATGAAGTTATTGGTATGAGAAAACTCATTGAATATTAAGTGCAGAAACACAAGTGAACAGCATCTCTACCTGATTAATTTTAAGTTTGAAGTTTACAGGTCATGCTTTATTTCAGGAACACATGGTAATTTGCAAAAGCTGCTTGGGGTCTTGCTATTAGCCCACTGCTGTGCTTCTGTTCCAAGTAGAGCTAACATTAAACCAATCTCTTTGACTCTCAATAGTATATGAATCGTAACTACCAAAGAGTTTCCTTAATAATATGCCCTTTACCAAACTCTGGCATCTTAGTACTTCCGACTTTACTTGGCAGTGAGAGTTAATACAGTCTTTGTTTTACCTGCATCCATTCTGTTGATCTTTGAAGCTTTTAAAAAGCCCATTTTAAATCAGAACTTTGAGTGCAAGAACCTGAGAGTAAATATGTAGTGAGTATTATGGATGATTAATATTTAGGAGATGAGTGATCTTCTGAAGACAAAGGCGAATGAGTGCAGCTCCTTTTTCTGTATGCCAGGTGCCCATGAACAATCTTGCAGTCTCCTTATGCAGGCTTATTAAGGTCATATACAAACAAAATCAGCCTCTGAGTTACTTGCAATGGTTATTTTTAAGAGAAGTTGCTATTCATAGTGCATTTCACCCCAATTCAAAGCAAGGATTGGCACTAAACAGTTGCAGAAGAGACAGAAAGAATTTTTAGTCACAAGTGTTGTAAAAAGCACTGAAAATATTACCATAGGAAAGAAAGTAACATCTGATAGCAGCAAAAAAAGATTGGTATTGAAGCAGATTCTCTCCCTTAACTCCTTTGCTTCTTTTTTCTCCCCACAACCAAGCAGGCAGCTGACATGAATCTGGTTAACATGCCATACAAAAAAAAAGACCACAGTGTAATTGCAATCATATTAAAACCTGGTCCCTCCAGCTCTTCATTCAGCAATATTGAAAGCTACAGGGGTAGTCACAGAGGAAAGCATTAGGCTTGACTGCATTCATGCAGAATGGCTGGCCACAAGAGTCATAGGGAGTGTCATGGTATAACATATTAGATTGGATGAGTGGTAGAAAGAAGAAAGTAGTATGTGATGAAAATCCTTACATAAGTTTGGCATGCACGAGCATTTATGTTGGTCTTGTTTCCCCGGGAAACATATTGTTGACACAAAAGCAGAAAGAACATTGTAATAGCTGTGACTACTGGTGGGAATTAATTTCTGTTGGTTTTTTTTGTTTGTTTGTTGTTTTATTTTTTGTTTTGTTTTGTTTGTTTGTTTGTTTATTTTTTCTTATGGGTTTTCTTTCCTGCTATTCACTCTCCTTTGTATAGCAACATTCAGTCTCCTGGTACTGAGGATAGTGCCTATTAAACCAGGCTCCAAAAGACAGGGAGCAAGTGGGAGAAACCAGAGGGCCCAGTGTGAACTCCTCTGTCTGTGGAAATCTGCTGAATTCAGAGAGGGGATGGAAGGTCCTGGTGGTCTCTAAGTTTAGCACTTAGCAAGTAGTAATTCCAGATAACTATTTGCAGATCGGTGACTTCCTTTAGATTTGCACCAAAAGAAGTAAAGCTTAGGTCTACTTTTTTCTTCTGTATAATCTTTCACGGAGATTTTAGCAAAGTCCTACTTTCTGAAATATAGATGGTCTTATCAAAGCATCTTGGCACATCAGTACTAAGTTGGGCACTACTTTATCTAAACTCTGTGCTTTCTTAAGAAGAAATTTGTCTAAGTTTGCAAGTGGAATGCCTTTCTGATGAGTCACCCTGTTGCCTCTCAGTCTTGAGTTACTGATCAGTTGTACTGCTGTCCATATAGCCACAGGAAATAAAATTTTCTTAATGTAAACACAGTGGAAACAATGAATTGCAATGTCTTTTGAACATTTTCAATCCTCTGTGAAGGTGAGCTATTGAGATACAGATTCAATCAAGTTCAGCAAGTTAAATGGCATTTATCTGAAAACAGCAAACTGTGTGCCAACATCGTATTATGTTGAGAAGCAACTTTTTTTTTTAATCAAGCATGAAGAATGAATCAATGTTTTAGTATTTTTTTAGGGCAGTAGCATTGCTATTGCAGTGACTTGCTCTTGAATGAAATTTAGAGTCTGTCCTTATGTCTATTTCCTTAAAAAAAGCACAGGCTAATGATCTATTTTCAGGCCTAGAAAATTTGAACATCTGTGATAATGTTCTGTGTCTGATAATGTCTTCAGAAAGTCAGTATATCTCTCAGCCTAAGTGTGGCATTCAAGCAGGAAAGAAAAAAAAAACACTGCAAAGGTTAATAGCTAAATTAATACAAAAATATTCTTATTTATGCTGGAGAGAGAATTTAGAAATGGTGTTAAAAAATACATACACTGGGAAAAATACAGTTTCCTTGGTGAGAGAATGCAACAGTGACTAATTGCTCAGCAGCCTGCACATAGGCTTGTGAGAAAAGAGAGAGGAGGAATAATTTTTCCCTACCTTAAGAATAAGGATAAAGGTTCATAAAGGGAATATTTACCCAATATGCAGTTCTGGCATCCATCTGAACATGATATGCAATCTTCAGAGTCAGGATCTTCCACTTCACCTGTGTTTTGCAAATCACCAATTTTGGGTTAATTCTAGATAATGGAAGGCCAACATTTGGAAGCACTCAGCAAGGTTCCCAGAAACAAACTTTATTCAAATCCAAAAAGGAGAAAGACAAACAGCAATTTCTTTTCTCATTTATTCTTGTGTAACTCCACTCAACTGGAGGAAAATACTCCTATTTTACATTAACTTGATATTAGAAGAGAATCAGACCTGGAGTTTAAGGACCTCAGGATCAGGTGTGATTGTATATTACAAAATAGGAACCACGACCCTCAACCCGATTTCTGTAACGAATTAAATAGAATATTTGTTAACTCCTGCTGAAGGATGCTTACCTTCTCTACAACTATGCTTCTGACATATGTCTTGCATAAGGTAGTAGCCTCTGAAACATCTTTTGCAGTGGCTGGAGTTCAGGCACACCTCACAGTGTGCAGGGCAAGCCATACAGGTATGCTCTGAATGGTAGTGACCTGGAGGACAGCTCTCTCTGCACTCCCCATTATACAGGAAACGTTCGATCCCTCTTCTATCTGTGTGGCAAACAAATAGGAAAAAATGTTAGCCATAGAGGACATTTGGGCATAAGATTCAGCTTTATGAATCACTGGTGCTGCAGCTGATGAGAATTAATATTGTTCACTGACTGCTAGATTTGTAGTTTTACACCAGATGAGCTAAAATGTATAAAAGTTTCAGGACATCAAACCTTCCACATTCCTGGAGATTTATGGCATTTAAAGATTTCATGCTAATGACTAATTACTGTTTACATCCATCAATCTAATAAAATAAGAATCAAGAGATTTCCATTACTGAGTTCCCTTTCAGTGAACATACAAGTATTTGTACTGTATTGTACATGCGGATGTAGAATTGCCATTAGGAAAGCAAAGCTGTCCACTTCATCTTTGGAAAGGATCAGTCTGTGTCCATAGTAGATTAAACTGTAATGCTCATCCTAGTCACAGCTAGAATCTGGAATAGTTTAGATTTGAATCTAAATAGCAAGTGTGCATCTATTTGCTATCATCAGAGCAGTAGCATTCTCTAGTGCATGGGGAACTGGGAGGTCCCTGCTTCAAGTTCTTCTGAATGAAGGAAACCTGTGAAGACACCTGCAGCTCCATGTGCCATGTGCTGCAACATGGGGATTTTTCTAATGGGTTACCCTACAGAATAAATTATATACAATAATGTGCTAAGTGCTAAGTTTTAACTATAGAGCAAGAATTCGCTTACCATAATTTATTTCTGAAACTGCAAAGAAAGTAGGTATAATAGGAATAACTGCTGCACCATTGCAGAAGTATTCAGACTTTGTTTCTTTTACTTTTCACATACAAATCTTTAGAATGGTCTTTTCCAGCCTCCTCAGGGTGTGACTCTCATCAGTGTCTTCATTTCTTGATACACAGAAATACAGAAATTTATATTGCTGTCCACCACAGGGAGAGACTTGGGGAACAACTATACAAAAGTCTCCCTCGCATTGGACCTGAAGTACCATTTGAAAACTTTGTCTACTCAGTCACATTTCCCAAAGTGAGAAAGTCAATCACATCATCAGTATGACAAATTAATGCCAGTCATACTAGTGTTTTCTTGTGATCTAGACACTTATTACTAAATAAAGCCTGGGCCATTAATTATTAGGACTGAAATGAAAGTAGCAGCTGAAAAGAAAAAGGCTGTTAATGCATTGTCAGTCCCCAGAAAAAGGTCACCAGAAAATCCTCTTTATTAAGTGAATTGAGAGTCAAATCTTACATACTCATTTCCAAGGACGGCTCAGGCTCGTTACACATACTTGTATGTAATAGCCTCAAGTTCTTCAGCCATCAGATGTTACAGAGGTGAGAGGGAATAATTTTTAAAATGGAGCTTCAAAAGGAGAAAAGTTGCTTTTTGGAACAACCACAACTTTAGCTATATTACCCTCTATCTCAACCTAAGCTCTATAAAAATGTGTCAGAAAGACGAGTTTCTATGTGTGTTAGTGGTAAGCTTCTCTTTGCAGGCCCTGGTTGTCCAGCTGTAGGGACACAGCAGTCTGTGGTGAAACCCGTCACACGTTTCCTAGCCTTCCCCAGAGAGATGTTTTGGAAAGCTCCCTGGCTCCCTGCCTGCTTGTGCAAGCTTGCTCCATTTCAGTGTAGCACATACTGTGTAGAGGCTGGAGGAGGCATGTATGGAGCTTTGTTTTCCGGAGGCAGGCTATGTAGGTTTTCTGTCCTTTTTTTCCTGTGCTACTCTTTCTGTTTCTGTTAATGTAGCTCCTACTCAAAATATACAAGGAAAATGCATAAAGATGCAAGGACAATGCAGAGTTGTGTTTTCTTGTACTTTTAAAAAAATAAATTGTGTTCCAACTCCCTTCAGGGTTAAAACAAGTTCATGATGCAGATCAGTAGCAAAAGCACTGTTTATTTCATTAGCTCTAACAGCTGAGAGCAGAGGGAAAAGGAAACTTGGAGGCCTAGGAAGGGGAAAAAGCTGCAAGAGGAAATCTTTCTTACCTGTTCCACAAGCAATGCATTTGTTAGGTTCACTTCCACTGCAGTCCAGGCAGGTATGATGGCACAAATGACATTGTCCTTTGAATTCAAACTTTCTTCTGGGACATTGCATAACACAGCGACCATCGTCAAAGACTCTTTTGTGGCAGAGAGAGGCATAATTACAAATTTAGCAACTATTTGTTCTTTAAATAAAGCTAACAAGAAACCCAAAATGCTCTTCTTTCTCTCTATTTACAAGAGTCCTTGTACTTTACGCCTTCATTTTCCTGATCTTATTTATAATATTTACTAAGTGGAAAGTCAACCACGTTTTGAACCTGGATCTTAGACTTCAGAGATTAGGTTTTTTTCCTGAGATTTTTCTGAGAAAAATCACCTTTTGGTCCTGTACCTAGATGTCCTTCTACCACAATCCCTGCAGTGGTTACTTATGTCTGATAGATGGAAAGCAAGACTTGATCTTTCTCTGTGAAGGAATGATCCACCTGTTGAAGTTTCCTATTAGTTTTACTTTAAAGTCTTCCTGTGAGCAACATTATGGCTTCAATAAAATGACTTTCTACATAAAGTCAAATATCTATCTGAATCTTGGCCTTTAGGAGATGTATTTTTAGACTTGCATATCTGCAAACACTTAGGAGTTTTGCTGCTAAATGTTCTCCTTTTGCTGGGTAATTAAACATTTGGTAGAGAATCCTTTTATGTGATGAAAATTTCTGGTCCTTTTTTCACCACTATTTAATGTTTACTGGTTTTAATCTGTATGGGAGAAAAGTAGAAAAGCATCAATACAGATATGACTATTAAAAGAATATAAAACAAGTTGGGTAGAATTTGACAGTGTTTTCAACATTCAGAAAATAAGAGAGGAGAGACTGTAATCTTCCACACTTAACTGTTTTTACCATTTTGGTATCTGAGGACTTAGAACTCAATTTCTAGAGAAGCTGAGCACCATTCAGGATCTCAGTACAGATTTTGAGACTATCAGCTTGTCTGTACACCTAGGGAACAGTAGGCTTTCCATAACAATAAGATAGTGCATGCTTCCTTGGAGCCAGCCAATGGCATTAGAGAATGTCTGCAATATGCCTTCATAAATTTGAGTTGCTATGGTCATTGTCAGATTTATTCTGAAAGAAGAGGAGAAAAATAATCTGCAAAGTTGTCATGGTTTAACCCCAGCCAGCAACTAAGCACCACACAGCCACTCACTCCCCCCCACCCAGTGGGATGGGGGAGAAAATCGGGAAAAGAAGTAAAACTCGTGGGTTGAGATAAGAACGGTTTAATAGAACAGAAAAGAAGAAGCTAATAATGATAATGATAACACTAATAAAATGACAACAGTAGTAATAAAAGGATTGGAATGTACAAATGATGTGCAGGGCAATTGCTCACCACCCACCAACCGACACCCAGTCAGTCCCCCAGCGGCGATTCCCCTCCCCCACTCCCCCCAGTTCCTATACTAGATGGGACGGCACATTGTATGGAATACCCCGTTGGCCACTTTGGGTCAGCTGCCCTGGCTGTGTCCTGTGCCAACTTCTTGTGCCCCTCCAGCTTTCTTGCTGGCTGGGCATGAGAAGCTGAAAGATCCTTGACTTTAGACTAAACACTACTGAGCAACAACTGAAAACATCAGTGTTATCAACATTCTTCCATACTGAACTCAAAACATAGCACTGTACCAGCTACTAGGAAGACAATTAACTCTATCCCAGCTGAAACCAGGACAAAAGTTAAAAACCAATTTTGTCAAATAGTCTTTGAAACCATTTAAAATTTACCATGATTGGAAAATTCTAGGCTTATGGAGTGCGAAGATGGAAGAATAGGCTATCATGCAAACAGCCTTCCTGAAGTGCACGTAACAAAGAAAACTTAGGAATTGATTAAAAAGACTTGTGAGGCTCAAGGCAGGCTGCTGGAGGGAATCAGGGAGAAGATTGTGTGGGAATATGAAGTATTCAGTAAAGATGTATTTCTGCTCTGGAGTCTGACAATAAGATAGTCCTATGCAGACTGTAGCTCATATAGCTATACCTGCATGTTTAAGAGCTCTTCTGCTTGGTTTCTTTGCAAATGGGACAATGTGACAGAAGTACTGGAGGTAGCTATGCTTATATAACATGCAAATATTACTGTGTTTTATTACATGTGCTGGCTGCAATGATAGCCATCCTTACAAACAGCTCACACAGTGGTAAAGTACATTTGTCTCGCTTTCTGTTATGTTGTCCCTAATGGAAGACACCAGCAGGTCAGATCTTGCCAGTAACTTTTGTAGCTCAAACAGTAGCTCAGACAGGCAAGGAATTTTGTGAAAATCAGTTTGGCTGGACAAAAAACTACGATTCCATAATTTTTTAAAAACAGGTAACAGCATTTTGAATTGTCAAACAAGATGATCTGACAGTGATTTTATTATGAAATAAGGTGACATCTACTGCTGAATTTTCACAAAGAACAGGGATTGTTCAGTGTTTTTGTTTTCACATTATTTTCAGTAATTCCCCCCAAAGTCTTTTCACACTTTCAAGGAGGAAAGGTGTTCCCCTGTAGGAAAGCAGTACTGCTGAATTTTAGTCTGTATTATCTAATGGCCACTCATTATTGTCTTCAACAGATACCACGTGATTTAGGATTCTGTCAATTAAACAGGTCTATTTCAAGTACATAATGAATAATGTCCATTGGAAGGATTTACTCTTTAGCCTCTGGGTGAGATTTTTCTGTATTATTATTTCTTTTACTACTGACTGTCATACTATGACTTTTTCTAACAGCTTTTATAATGTACAGAAGGAGTATAGAAATCTTTTGGAAACCTTAGATACCAAAATTGAAAACTGTTAGAGGATTTGTTATAAGGGAGACAGAAGCACCTTTCCAAAACTCACAGAGACCTTATTACTGCAAACACCTAGGTGGTTTTGCCTAACGGTGTTGTTCTGTACCTTCCTTGTTTTGCAAATATCTCTGTGCAAAGTTCACAAAATAGGTTGCAAGGAAACACAGACAGTCTAATTTAAATGCAATTGTGAATTGGAGAAATCCAGTCTGCAGTCCAAAATTCTGCCCAGACTTCCTGTGCTAATGCCATTTCTGACGTAACACACCTTAACTTAATACTATTTCCTCAGTTATGAATTTGTTTGGACTCCATTGGTCCTGGTGTGTCTTTTACTGGTGTAGTCACATCATAGATATTTGCAAGGTAAATTGTAGGATTGCTTGGGTTGTTTTTTTCTGTGCCTTACAGGACCTGATTCTGATTTCATACCACTGTAAATATCAGCTGAGAACAATGCAATCTGACAGAACCACAGCTATCAGTGCAAGAATAAAGCTATTGGTAGGACATGACTTTAAAACAAGCAGACTCCTGGAATAGGTGCAAGATGACCTAAACAGAAGCCTCTGATCTGCAATGTCCTGTGGAAAAGCTTCTTTCTAGTTCTGTTCACTCCTTATGGCAGGTTAGAAAAATCAACCTAACTTAAAACACCCCAGTTAGGGGTTGATGTTTAGGTGCTATTAATATCTCCCAAACTAGCTGATTGCTAGCCTCAGTGTCCGTATTCAAGCCTTGTGCCAAGCTCCATAGCTCTGTACAACTACGGATGCCCTAGACTCTTGTTAAATTTATCGCTGTTGTGATTCTAGCAATTATGGTTTTGAAAGGATGACAATGAAAGAGAGACTATAAGAGAATTTTTTTCTGTATCTGTGGGAATCAACTGCCTAAACATCAACTGCCCATGTAGCCAACTGTCTTGTTCAGATACCACTTGTCTTCTCACTTGCCTGGGTTTTGCTTGCCCTAACCATTGCTTGCTTCTTCAGTTGACTCTGCAAGCTAGTGCTTAAGACCATATAGCCACTTCTGCAGATGATGAGGCAAGGTCTTTGTGCTGCAAAGCGCTAGGAGACAATCACCTTGTGAATGGGCAGCTGATGCAGTTGTCCGGCTCAGGTCCAATGCACATCTGACAGGATGCTTCACACAACTGACATTCTTGAGAATCATCGAGGTATTCCCCTGGTAGAAAAAAGTTTTTTTATTTCAGATCAACATCTCACATTTAAAAAAATGATTCACCAAGCCAGGCTGGAAAATACAATGAGTAAAAGGAATTAGATCTGTTCTGATTTACTGAAATGAGCATGTTTCCCTGTGGTATCAGGAAAACAAGTACTGGCCTCCGTGGATACTCAGAATTAGTAGTTTCTAGTCCTTATTTATTTATTTATTTTTATTTTCCATGTGAATCTGACAGTGATTCTTGTTGTTTGGGTTAATGCTATTTCTTTTGCATCAGTTGAAGTAATGGAACTCCTTAAAATTCACCATGGAGAGTTACATCAAAACCAGTGCTATCTAGCAGTATTCATTACCTAATGTCCTTTGGTGAAGCTGCAGCATGCTCCTGATTGCAAGCTGCTGCATAAAGAGTGTGCTCTTATGGGTGTGGAGTACGCTATGTGAGGAGGAGGACTTGAGTAAGCTTCCATTAGTCAGAGACATGTTGGTGACTCCCAAACCTCTAGCTAGATCATCTGTTGTCCCCCTCCCAAGCTGCTGCTGGAAGACTCCACACCTAAAAGCTCTCATTTAGGCTGAATGAAAATTTGGTGCCCAAACACTTGAAAAAAAATATTATGTAATAAGAATTATTGCCTTAAAACTGAGATAAAGACATAAACACTTTCAGATCATGAATACACTAGTACTACTATGGCACTGAAGTGCAAAGTTTGCCTCTTTATTTACTGAATATTAAGCAAAATATTGGTGCAAATGGGTAAGCTGTATGCTTCACAACTGTCAGAGCAGAGATATTAATTTGGTAAGTAGCATGAATACTGTATCTGTGTGCAGCATTGTGTGGGGACAGTAAATCCGTTTATCAAGCAGTTTTATAAAGCTCAAGATTGGGTCTTTAATGTCAGTTTGCTGTGGGAAAATTTATTCTAACTGAGTATATATATTTGAGAGAATTGGCTGTTCCTTTATTCTTAAGTAATGGAAGAGGTTGGGCAGAGAGTCCTATATAATACATAAAACCTGCAGTTTCTATGGATACTTCAATATGGAGAAACTCTTTCCATTTGCATTGCTGCTGGGAAATCCAGATTTGGCAAACGCAGTGAACTTTAGGAGTCAAAATACAAATGTGAAATGACTTGGTTTTGGCTCAGTTGCAATGAGTTCCTTACATTGAAAAGCAAAGGCACTGTACCAGTAACTATTGCTCTAAGTGTAAAATGATGTAGGAAAGAAACATTTTCTAAAATACTGCAAATTATGTTCTCTATCCCTTGTGTTTTCTACTCCATATTAATCTGTATTAACAAATTTTATAATAGTTGAAATATCTGGTATGAGATATAACCTAGGATAGTACTTATCATTCTTCAGGGGAGAACAGTATAGTTATAAAGTTATACCAACTGGAATGCCCAGCCAACTGTGGGTGAAAGCTGAGGTACCCAAAATGTAGGTAAAGATACAATTTTTGTTTTGTAAAGGTTTGCATGTCTCCTGAAGAATGCAAAAATGTAAAAGACAAGCCAAAAGCCAGTGACAGAGCCACAGAAAACACAAAGACAGTGCTCCTCAGAAGCCTAGGATCAATGCTAAGTGGGAAGAAGTTCAGAACTGGAAGCAAATGAACAGTCTCTTGATGAGATCAGGGAAACAGAAATCTTTGTCTGCATACATATGCACACATTTTTATAGTTCTTATTATCCAAACAGCATTTTGTATATATATTTACATGCATTTATGTAATCCCACAGATGCCCATATAGGCCTTGAATTGTGTAAATTGACGTAATTCCATGGAAGTGGTGTAGCTTTTCTGAACTGCAACACTTTATCTGGTATGATAGATTACTTTATGAAGCACTAATGATAAAAATGTTATAAATTGTATAGTTGTTTGACATAGAATTGAGCAGGATTCTGATTTTTTCCAGATATTACTGAGATTAAACATTGTATTGATTAATAACTATCACAATACAGAGTATTCATAATTCTCACTTTCTAGAAAAAAAGACTGTGGCCTGCTGTCCAGTAGATCAATAGGTCACTGACAGATTTGCTTAATGTAGGCCTCTTGAGCCTTTCTGATACATATTCAGAGGGTATAACATGGAAACCCATGATCTCAGATGCTCTGTGAGATTTTAAAGTATAATTTGATACAGATATATATATACACACACATATATATTTGGACAATACACAACCCTGAAAAAATACAGTACCTGCAAAGTCTTCCTATTGCAGGTTTGGTGGCTCAGTGCTTTATACTAGTGGCTTCACATCACTGGGAAATCTGTCAAGGCAATGTTACTAAACAATTGCTTCTCTGATCTTGTTTTGTGATACGTGTTAGAAAAACTTCTTGTTTCTCCTGTCCTTCACTTTATTTGCCCCCACTGCCTGTATGCTTATCCATTGGACCTGAGCTACTAATTCATACACCTCAGCTATGCCCACTCAAATCCTTCCCACATGGTAGAAGTGCTTAATTTTAAAAAGTTTTTCTTATTTCTTTGTAGTGCCTTTCATTGGAAGTGCTGTAATGGATTTCAGCTGTGCTGGAATAGTGCCAAGAAGACTAGTTCTCTGCTTACTTTATCCTCCAAGGTGAAGCATTTTAAAGCATACTGTTATAAGAATGTGCACCAGAAAATACTTACATATTAGGCCCTCTGAATTGCAAGTCACATCTAGAATTGTAGATCTGCCACTAAATGTTAACAAAATAGTTTTTAGTGGATATTTGAAGAGTTAACACTGAAATGCAACTTTAAAGAAGACTTTTAAACTATTTCAAGTGGCAATGTAACTGTTTGCCAGAGTTTCTTGTGGGTGATAAATTTCTTTACAAATCTCGCTAGATAAATACTAGTAACCAAAGACTCAACTCTCTTTTTTTTTTTCATTTCTTCTGTATTATATGAATAAGGCTATGTTAACAGACATAATGCCTCATAATGGGAAGATTTTCATGTATAATTTTTTGTGTCACTAGTTAGAAATGTTTAATTTAACATCTGGGCCACATCATGTTGTAGGCTGTGCCTTAACTGCATACAAGAGCCCTACACTTACGCTGAGTTTCTGTCAGTTGATATGATGAATTTTAAAATGAGGTAAGGACTATTGTCTCCCATTAAGGAGGGAGAAAAACTAAGTTGCAGTAAGATCATCAAGTTAGGGTGTATTAACATACTAGAACCTGTCTCTCCTGAGTTCCAGACTAGAGCACTATCATAGTTGCCAGGTCGTTGCTATGTCTTTGCATAAGTAGTATTAAGTGTACAGCCCTTACCTTGTCACTATTTCTTTCCTGCTTTTCAAAAGGTGTGCCATTCATTGACAGCACAGGGTGTTTCAGGAGACCAGTTAGATGAAGGTGTGAAGTTTCCTTGTAAGTTAGGCCTGGAGATACATGGTTTTATCTGCTGGCAGTCATAAATGAATCTTTCTCTTGTAGCCTCCCCATGAGAGTTAGTCACTGCAAGTCACGTGTTACTTTGCCACTTTTCGCAATCAAAACATCACTTTGTCTAATTTAAAAATGCTCATTGGTTATCTTCTATAGCATTGATCCAGTGACTTTTCTTTATAATCAATGAAAAAATGATCTTATTTTCTCCCTTTTGCTTGTTTACTTTCATGGGAGCCTGGCTATGGATTTTGTACTTGGGCTTTTGTATGTAATCTTATGGATTACAAAGGTTTCACAAAGCGGATAACAAAACATTGATCAGAATTGTTTTTCATCAATCAGCAGTGAGAACCAAGAGGATTCTGTCTTAGGGAGCTCTCTACTTTTTCCATGTTCGGCCTTGATACATTTTATTTTGGCTGGTTTGTGGGATCAGCTCCTTGAGTTTTGCTGAAGAAGTATTTATCCATAGAGCTTAAATCCATAAGGAACTTAGACTAACCTGCATATAACAAGCCATTAAAATTCACCCTTAGGATTCCTCATAAAGTTACCCCTCTGTTTAGCCCAAAGCTTTAATATTTGATAGATTACAGTTCCCTGAAAAAAATCTTGTCTTCATCTTGGAAATGCTAGGACATGGAGATTATGGCATTTCCTTTCCCCTGAATTTTGGGCAGTCATATAAATTTGAGCCTAGTTTCCAATTATTTGTTTAGCTTCAGCTTTCAGTCTCCTGCTAATTATTCTCCACTCAGCTGTTTTACACAATGACCAAATTTCTGTCTCCCTATGTGGATGTGCAGAAGGGACAAAGAAGATAGCCTTCATGGGCAAAACTTTGGGGTGCTATGATTTGAGGTGATCAGAGGGATTCAGGATTGGAAGTCATCTTTTCAAAAGTGCTCTAGGCAGCAATGAACCAGAAGGCTGAAATTAGGATGTTGGTTCCTAAGTCACTGAAGCTTCCCCTTGTGCCAAGGGACAAAGCAGAACTTTGAAAAGGGCTGAACATCTCTTCCCTGAACAGCGGTGTGTGGAGTAGAGTGTGATATAATGATTTTAGGATGAAAGGGCCTTTTGTTGCAGGATTAGCTGAGATCACACAGAGCCTTAGGTTAGCTTTAGTTGTGACAGGCAGGAGAGAGGCGACTGCCTTTATCAATAACACTATCTTACACAGCCCTCTATTCTTTCCCTTGCAGAATAAAAATATTTACATTAGCCAAAGGTGCCTTTTTTGCTGACACAAAGGGATTTTTTTACCCTCTTTCTTCTGTGTGTTTCTTCCTTCATTTCTATGTAGTATTTATACAATGGTTGTTAGAAACCCATTGAAGAGCCAGAGCCCTCAGGGATACTGAGCGAGCATAAATAGACTCCAGAAATATATTCTTTTAGCATTTTAAAAATCAGATTTAAACCTCCATTTGTAGTAATTTTTTTAGCATTTTAAAAATTAACTTTAAACCTCCATTTCTACTAATAATGTGGATGCCTGCAAGTAAAAGCTGGCTGGGATCAGGGCTTCTCCCTTGCCTCTGTAAGCACAAAGGTCAAAGCCTGGTAAGGTTTTCTGCTGCTCACCTAGAGCCTGAAATTTTACAGTCCTGTGAGAAAGTGGGAAGGGGAATGGAGTAATCCCAATCTGTATTGCTAATGCTTTGTTCTGTACCCTTGTCACTTCTTGAAGGAGGGGCAAATACTACAGCACTCTCAAAAATTTTAGACTGACAATGGAAAAAAATCTGTTTAGCCTCTCCATTTCTGGAGCTTCCCAGCTGGAAATTTCCCTGTCTGATCTTGTCAAGCTTCCTATTTTTTGTGAAGCTCAGTAGCTGGGAATTTCCTAAAGGGCAGTGGAATGGAGGTGCCTCAATCTCACTGAACATTATCTCATCATGCTGATAGTACTGCTTTGGAAATCCATGTAGTTTCCTGTGAAATACGCAACAGAAAGGTGGAAGCTGACTGTATACATTGAGTAAAGCTGGTGTTATCTGCAACTGAGCACATTAAAGATAGGATCTTTCAATGCTGGAGGAAAACACATGTCATATTCCAGAGTTAACCATGGTAGCATGATATCTCTCTCCTACGTTGCACAGCAAGGAGTATGTAATTTGTATACACACAGGCTTCCCTGTCCACAGGATTTCTGCAGTCTGACTTGGATAGACATAAACTTGAAATGGGAAGAGCTGGATGTCTCAGGGCAGTGTTTCAGTGGTGTCATTTGTCTTAAATAGAGAGACCCCTGCACAGAGCATTTGTACTGAAGATCTCCAACTTAATCAGGATGTGAACACAGATCTGCTGATCTGCTGATAACTGGGCAGATTTCAGCAGGCAAACTATTGTCCCAACAAGATAAAACAACATAGATTCATACTGCTAATCAAGTGCAATTTCTGTTTAGTTTGGGGACATGAGTACATATTAAAGCCCAAAAGAAATCTACCAGAAAGATAAAAGTTTATCTCCTTGGAAGTAAGGAGCAGACCAAATAAAGTCTTTTAATGAAAGGTATAAAGGAGTAAATTTTATTTCTATCTGTCACTCTTCAGCCAACTCAATACCCTTACAATGGTGATCTCCCCTTGCTTAAAATCTCTGCTGGTTCCTTGTAGCCACTATAAGCATTTCAAGAAAAGCCAAGGTGATCGCTTTTGATGATTACCCTGGAAAGCACTGGCCAGGATGTTCCCTTTAACAATCACATGCTCCATGCTGAGGGTGTAGAAATGGGTAAATGATACAGCCCTTCTAATTCAGAAATAGCTGGAGAGAGGCTCTGTGGTGCCATTTGGCTATGGGAGCAATTTGAACCCTATTTTCAGCCTTGGGATTGAAAGTGTTCAAGGAGGCTGTGCTAGAGGCAGACCCAGAAAGAGCAGCATTTACACCAGTTCAGTATGGCCTTGCTCTTGGAGTAAGAAAAGGGGCTACTTTATTTGGAAATCAATATTTGAGTTATTTCTGTCTTTTGATCCAGTGGCATTGCACAGAACAGCACATTAGCGTGGTCATAAGCACTGTGGCTGGCAGCAATGCAATCCATGGGGACTGGCAACCAGGTGTTAGATTTTCCTTTCAACCCACATCTCAAAGAACATCTGCAGGCATCAGGAGGAGGGCAGTGGGCAGACCGAGGACAATTGTAAATGGAAAAGATATGCAGTATTATCTGCATTACGACTATATCACATTAGTCACGCTCCAGTGAACATTCAGTGCTGTTATTGAGTTTGCATGATGGAGCCACTAATTCTCCTTGGGTAAATAAATATTCACCGCCTGTCAAGGTTCTAGCTTCTCCCCCCCTAGGCTGGTTGGAAAAAAGGGTATTTAATCAGCTCATTGCGTAACACCATAAAGCAAAGATGTCTACCGTGTTTTGTGATGGGACAGTATTTTTTGCTTTGAAAAGTGATGTTTTCCTGGAAAACCTTCAACAAATCCATCCCCCAAATACTGAGAAACACTGATAAATAAATGATTGTACAAGGGGCATTCTTCTAAGCTGTGTCTTGCCCATGTTTGGCAGCAAATGCATAAGCTGCTCATAAAAAGGAGATGTAAGAAAAATCAGCCTTTGGTGTGGTACTGAAAGGCTGCATTTATTGCTTACTGGAATTTTTTTTTTTTTAACTGCTCAGAGCCTTCTCACCATAATATGCTTTCCTTTGGCTACATTTCCCATGCTAGAAGTGAAAATTGGCTCTGTTTTTATGCAATAAATATTGATTTCTAATCCAGAAAGAAAATACTTCCAGCATCGTTTCAATCATAGTGTGGCTATTAAAATATAATTCTGTGGTGGTGTCTGCTACCCTTGCGCAGCAGGTGTACATTACTGCAGTCTCTCTAGCTTTATCCTGAGGATTTCAGAACAGTTTCCCTAGTAAGACCCCATGTTACTGTGTTCTGAGACTTCACAGAAATGTCCCAGGACTTCAACAGATCTGAATCCTCTTTGATCATCAGTGTGGAACCAATGGTTGAAATGCAGGTGTTGGTTGCATTTCCACTGGTTGGATGCAATCCTATGGTTCAGAGCCTTAGTTTGTTTTCAAGGACACTGTGTTGCTACCCGCAATTCTTTAGTCCTTGCCAATGACGAGGATTTAAGCCCCAATACACTCTCATGACAGGTAGTAATAAATAATCAGATAATCAATTTCATCAAAAATTGAAATCTCCCAAGATAGTTTAAGACAAGTAAATAAATATTATGCAAAAAAGAAATCAGTTTTTCCCCCAGTAAACATAATGTTCATTGAAACTGCATATTCTGAACAATTTTATGCAAGTTGTTGTTGGTCTCAGTTTCTTTTGATGAAAACTTGACTAGGATTTTTCTTTGTATGCTGTAAAACTTTTTTAATGCTTGCTTAAAATATTTTGCACAAACATCTAATGGCAGAACTTTTCTTGATTCATTCTGTACCAATGACATGACAATGGCATATCCAATATAAATATAAGGCATGGTAATGGATCACAGACAAGTTATTGTTCCGCAAGTTGCACTGTAAATTGAAAGCTTTGACTCATACAAGCAGTCACTTAAATGTCTTTACAGGAATCTTGAATTTATAACAGGCCTTCTTACAGTCATTCAGTTCATTAAATAATTTCATTAAAAAGTACTAGTTAGTTACCTAAACTGGCCACTCATACAGATAAGGCTCACTTTGGTTGTGATGTAGCTATTAAGAGATTAACTTGGTCATCACCAGTTGCAAGTTGTACTTAGTGATGGGTGAGATTGCTGTAATCAGCTCTAGTATCTCTGTATATAGGTTTACTCATCTTCAAGGCTCATACTGTCATACCTCTTATCATTACCTGACAATGTGGAACAAGCACCAGCCCTGCTATTATACCATATATTCAGTAGCAGGGGTTGCTCAGAATTTCACAGGATATTGGAAAGTTGCAATCCCAATAGAGATTGGGGTAGTCTGTAAGGTCTCCTAGGGAAATCTTTATTAGAAAACAGTGTTCTCTACAGAGGGGGAGTTTGCAAAGCCTCCCCAGAAAGAAAGAGGCAGGTTATGCCAGTGGAGATTGTTGTGTGGGTAGGCAGGGTCTAAGCCAAAAGCCACAGGAGCTACTGGTCAGAAGCAAAAGGTTTCCACTGACGTATCTTGGCAGGTATCTGATTTGCTGATCCCACAACACTGGTGTGTGGCTGAGGTGGAGAGCTGCAGCTAGAAAGGGAGTAAGGCTGTAACGCCATCGCAGAAAAGGAAACACTTCTTCCGTTATAAAATGACACCCCCACACAATAGGCTTCTGCAGGATGTTCTTCAGGTCTGGGGCATGCTAAACTTTTTTCTGGTTAAAAATAGTGTTAGCACATGTATGAGTTTTTTGGGGGTTTTTTTTGGACCAAAGCTGTCATTGTCTTTGAGACTTTTAGTAAAGAGGAGGTCTACTTGGGTGTTCAGTTTGCATTTAAGTCAAGGATTTTGTAAGGGTTCTCCTAAACAGATGTGAAGTGGCAAACATTTTACCATGGAAATGACATGTCTTAACTAGAAGAGCATCTTCAATTTGTCATTGCTTTTTGACTTGTGATATAAATAAGGCAGAAATCAATGAACGGATTTGGATGTATGCCATCCACAGTCCTTTCAGACATGGAGAAAAGTATCATTTTGCTCATGCTTAGCAGCTTCTGATCTTCCTAAAGTAGTTCTGGATGCCAAAACCAGTGTCAAATACTGAACACTGCAAACTACTCACCATTGAATCACAGAGGGAGGATCGATCACCTAAGAAAACTCTGCAGCTGGGAGCGAACTAGCTACGTTCAATTGCAATCATGTTGCTGCAGCGATCCTCTTGTACAAGGACTAACTATAATGCTGCTTATGCATTCTGCTTGCATCTGGCCACTGCTATTGAGGCATCACAAATAAAAATGATCAAAGAGTTGGAGCTGACACCAGAAAGTACTGGTTTTCAGCCTGAAACTCAGTTCTATGCTTACTTGTCTGTGAGACTTCACAGCTCAACATTTATAGATAGACCCTCCAAAGCAGGTTTCTTTTGCCAGAGCTATAACAAGTTTTTTATCATCCTTTGTACGTTTCCTACCCAAAGATGAAATCTTGACAATAAAAGACACCATGATTGATGGAATTTCTCATGCCAGTTGGAAGATGAAGGTGGGGTGGGAGCTGAAAGAAGCAGCTCTTCATACAGTCTTGGTGAAAGGGTTAGGCCAACAGTTTGTCCAGGTGTGGTCTTACCAAAAAACTGCTAAGGATGTGCCATCCTGTATACGCTTGCTCCCAGGACTGACAGGACAACTATGAAAATGATGACCTAACTCCTGTTTGGTGACAACGAGATGTTTAAGGCTGAAAAGTGTTTTTTTTTTTTCCAGGAAATTTTTCAGTGAATGTATTAAAACTTCATCTGAATATATGACTTCTTGGATAAGTTGCCACTTTGGTCTCCGCTCAGGTTGTAGGACTAAGTGGGAAATGAACAAGAGCATCGGCCAATGCCACTGGAGGATCTCACCCTGCAGGGGTCACAGATGAATCTGCATGGAGCCCTTCTGATTTACTGGCAAGGACAGACAGCCTGCTGTTCTCAAGTGGCAGTGCGGGGTTGTGATCTGAGGTGTACTGGATGTCAGTATTGGCCTGTGAACAGACATCAATATCTCACTGTGCAAATGGCCACGTATGACTGCAGAGATGAAACTTTCCTCCTAAACTGTCTGAGCCAATGGGTAGTTATGCATTTCACTTTTTAATCCTAAGTCTGCAAGAGATTAGACTCATCACAAACTCTTACAGGTCAGAGGAAGCCAATGTTGTTACCCACTAGGGCTCAGACATGGCTGCACTGCTACGATACAAAAGGTGTCCTCCACAGAAACCAGACATTTCTGCAGCCATAAATTTAATCACTTAAAAATATCAGCAATAAAATTAAATACCCTCCCCTCCCAATTTGCTTCAATGATTTTTGTGTGGTATCTGAGTGCTCTATACCATAAAGCTACATGTGCCCTTCAACAAAGATATTTTACTTATAGGTTATCAACATGTTTTTCCAGACCAAAAGAACAGGAATTTAGGTTAATTTAATAGAAAAAATAAAATATGGAATAACATTGATTTTGGCCAATATCAGTTACAACAGAACTACCCTATTTTACAAATAACAACTGAACATTTTACACATGTACAGTATTTTTTTCAGTAAAAATGAATTTGGATATAACAACGTGTCAGTTTTTTTAAAGAAAACAAAGATATTAATTTCTTCTCTATAATAGTGTTAGAGACATTTGTAAGTATCCAAACAAATTCTTTACAATCCATTACATAATTAAATCTCAATTATGAATATATATTTATATAATATATATATAATTAACTTAAACTTCGAAAGCATTATGTTCTAATTAAACATGTTATACTGAGAAATGAGGCAGTAACAGACTAGTAGTTAAACTAGCACAAACTGAATTCTTTTAAATTTGATCGTTTATCAGGAAACTTGCAATGGGCACCAAAGGAGCTTGCCTGGCCCACTGTCATACCGAACCAGGTTGTAATAGTTTATCTGCTCTCTGCTAAAGGTGGCACATTACCTCTATAAATTTGTATCCATTCATTTGAAAAACTTCCACAATCATTTCTGATTCTCTTTATTTTCTAACATTACATGCTTAAACACCTGCAATCCATTTTCTATTTGTGTGTCCTGGAAAGATAACTGAGAAAGACATTTTATACATTTTAAGTATTATCCCCTGAAAACAGTATCTTTTTGAAGTTCAATTTTCTGTTTTCTGCTAAATGACTGTCTTTTAAACAGTATGCTAAGTGAAGTTGATAAAGATACATTAAACAGAAATTTGTACTGGCAGTTGTGTGCCTGGGTAAAGAGAAAGGCAAAGGCCACTTCTCTCACCACCCAGGATGGTTTTACAGTGAGGTAACACCGTTGGCCTCAGTAGGACTATTCCTGCTGATATTTCTACTGTGAGCAGATAAAAGCAGATTAAGGCCCATTGTGACACAATTGTTACACCAAGAGAAACATTGATTTATTGCCCTATATGTAATTATTCCTGGAGATGTATTTGGCACAATTATAAATCCAGTCCTGTAAACACATCCTGTCGCATATAGCCACACTTGCATTTACATATGGGCACTATGAAACAGCTCCACATATCTGTATGATAATATCCCCTTTTTTGTGAATGTTACAAGACAACAATAATTTATGAATAATTCTTACGTTAGCAATGTTTTCTGACTTCCAAGCGTATACTTTACTCTCACTTATGCAAACCAAGAGAAGTAGTATCTTTTGAATTTGTTCACTACAGGAACAATTTTTTTTTTTAAGTTTATTTGAAATAGCTTTGACAAATTAAAAAAATAAAATAAAAATCCTAGCATATCTGTTAATAAGCTAGCTGTCTAAAAATGAAATCTATATGACCAAAACCACATTTTGGGCAAACATATATACATACTGCATGTGATACAAAAAGCAGCACACAGCAGAGGAAGTAAGAAAGAAATGTGTGCAGAAATGTTCACTTTTCTTTTTTTTTAAATACTGTTACAAAAGGGCTAGAACTTAGTCCTGCAGCTAATGATGTTTTTGATCCCCTCAGGAACTCAAGTTCACCCTGTCAATACACATAGCACAAAAAAGACTAATGCAAACATTTTTGTATTGTTTAATTTTAATCCATGTAAACGTGTGTTGTATTCTTGAAACACTCTTTAAACATCTTGAAGGGGAAAGAAGCAGGAAATAAAGGGAAGAAAAAGGACCTTCAAAAAATAGGAATAATCCTAAGGTTGATAGGAAATCAAATCATGAGTTAAACGTTAATTTTGGCATCAAATGCTTTGGTCACACAATACTGACTCTGTGATCCTGGATGCTCAGCTCTAGACACCCAGTTATGAAAGGTAGGCGCGTTGTAGTTTTTCCATTTAAGTTCCAACAAACAGTTCACCATCTCCCCAGACAAAGAGTGGGGGGAGAGAGAGAGAGGTGGCTTGCTTTTTTTTTTTTTCTTTTTTTTTTTTTTTCCTTTTTTCCTTTTTCAATAATACGGATTAATCTATAAGTCTACAGGAGCAGGAGGATGCTGGGAGGTGTCAGTTCACCCCTTGTGCGTACATGTTCTGCAACACAATTGCTGAAGCACTTTCCGCTGGCAGAGATTGTTCTTTTTCACCAGCATACAGAATCCTCCCTCGGCCCAGGACTCTTCCGTGGCTTCCGGAGGGCAGCAGCAAGAGAAGGAGGGGAGGTTGAAGGTTTGGAGAAGATGGCGTGTACAATGGAGGAAGGTTTAATTGGTCAGACAGGCAGATTTGGTTGAAGAGACCATTCAGGAGCAGGTAGCAAGTAGGAAATTTGGTCCATCAAAAGGAATTCAGTCAACAGCATTTTTTTTTTTTTTTTTTTTCAGGAAGAGATATTGTGTGGTCCGACAGGGAATGATTGGTATCCATTTATGAAAAGGAAAAAAAGATTAGAAAGAGAATAATTAGAAAACAGTGATATTTACAGCAAAGGAATTTGTTCTCATTTTTTAAGAATCAAAAGAATAAAACAGTCAAACCACAGAAAAAGAATAAAACATTCTCAACAGAAATGCAAAGCCTATAGAGAGAGTTACACTAGTAACCAGCACTTGATTGTTAGGCAGTGAAATGAGACCCTCTATGCTTTGTAAATCAACAGAAAAAAACCACCTTCTGGACTTTTGTTGGCTACCCTAGACTGTTGAGAACGTGTGCTGTGTGGTGGGATCCAGCATGGTGCATTTCAATTGCCTGAAGGCACACACACCGGTGTGTTGACCTTTCATGGCAGCTGCACTTGGAAGAATGGGGGAGGCAGTACTGAGATGGGGCATCTCCAGTCTTGGGCAACTACATGTGTATCTGATTGAAGTTGCATGTATACAAATGGAGAGATTTATCCAACCGTACTAAAGACCAAACTGGTATGTCAAAAGTTTGCATTGCAGAATTCAGCTGCCATACCATACTGAGACTGTGGTTACTTAAAACTCTTAGCATTACACTTCCTCTTCATTTGTCCTTCTATATCTGACCTTCTCTGGACTTGCTTTAGATTACAATGACACTGCTAATGTCCTGATGTGAAAAAGTCTCATGACTGGTTTACCAGTACCTGTAACATAACTTTATGATGGACAGGATACTTTTCAAAGTTTGAAGGCCTAAATTCCAACAGGAGCTGCAAAGGTCCACAGAAACAAGACACAACCCTGCACCCTTTCTTTTTTCTCGTTTTTTAAGTCTTTCGTAAAACCCTTACTAAATCCAGCGGAAATGAGCTGGACTGAAGGGTCATTGTTAACCTTTTCTACATCTGATGTGAGGTATCTTCCACATGGATTAACGCTGGGCTTTGTTCTGGTATGATTTTCTTGTTGGATTGTATCTACAAGTAGTTCACACAGTAGCATTTTTAGGGAAGCATGGTGTTATCTGCAATTGTGACATTTGAATGGAATGAATAATTAAGCCAATCACATGCAATAAGAATGCTATCTTGGTTGCCACAGAGAACTTGGAGGAAGTTCAAATCTCTACTACAAATTGGGTGCTCCCTATTTCAGAATTCTTTTGTTCTCATTACCCTTTCACATAATTCAAGCAATACTACAGGCCCTTAAAATCTTTTTTACTTACCAGCATTTTCACAGTTCAAAGTGGTGAAATAAATAAATGTGATTCTACTGATAGCATACTATGGTCTTCGTATAAAAATCTTTTGAAAGCAATGGCTTTTGAAAAACAGATAAAGAAAGAAAGGTAGGTTGTTGGCAGGGGGGGAAACTATTTTAGGAAAATTCAAGTAAAGTGGATGTGACTAATCTTGTTAATAGACACAAATGTATTTTCTCCTTTTCATAAACCTGAAAAAATTAAGAAGTAATGTAGACTTCAAATCAGGACTGTAATAGAAGAAGAATACCAGACCAAACCAATCCAATACATGTAAAAAAGCTGGCAGTGGTAAACGGATCTTTTCAGAGAATTACACTCACCATCCTTGCAGACTGTTCCCACTACACAGACACCAGTGTCTAGGTTATAGCCATTTGGACAGCTCGTACAGTTTCTGTCTCCTTGACCACTGCAATCCAAACAGCTGGCATCACATCTGAAAGACAATGGCAGGAGTTGGTCTTACAGCCTCACCAAATGCAAGAGTTCCTAGGAGACCTCTTCTGTATTGCAAAGGCCTTGTTTGCTGTTTCTAGAGGTATCAGAAACTATGCTGCTGCTGCTGCTGCTACTACTACTACTACTACTACTACATCTCCCCCTGCAACCCAGTCCTGTTTCTTTCCTCCAATCACTTTCTATTCACACATTTTTACTAAATAGCTGCATTATTCTAGTATTTTGGAATTTTATGCAGAAGTAATCAACAAAATTATTAAGCTGATTGTGCATACATGCACCAGCAAGGCATGAGCTAAAGCCACAGGATGGAAAAGGCTGACCTGCTGCCCAGTCCTTTCATCACCCTTCTGGCTCCATCATATTTGCATTGTGTATCTATTATTTTTTTGTGTGGAAAACACATGGTGATTCCCTTCCTGCCCTGAACTCAAAGTGGGTCAGTAATAAATGATTCCAAAGGGCAACAAATGGTATTTGTTTAACAAAGAATGGAATAGAAAAAAATGTCCCTTCCTTGCACAGCACAGCACAGCACAGCCTTGTCTAACATTTATCCACCCATTTGTACACTGAGTCAGGTAAGCTATTTCGGGCAGCAGTCTGGTAATATACTTGTGCCATGTTTGTGAATATGCAGCTGTAGAACTGAAATGGTCCTTATGAATAGTAATTAACTTGCAGTTAAAAAAACTTAGTTTGACTATTTTTGTTTGTTACTGAGAAATGCAGATCCTCTGCCAGATTTGTAAATTTTACATTTCTATGCATATCTACTTAGAGTCTCACTACAGGCTTTTTTAAAGTGAAGGACACAAGAAAAAACACTTCTAGAAGACTGCATTGATGTAACTTGGATTAAAATTAAAAAAACCCTGCTTTTCCATCATTTGCTTAGCATGCAATATATTTTTTTATATTTTTTGAAGTCAGCAGTGTTTTATGTTCTTGTAAGTATTATCTTTTTCAATATAGTAATAGCTAATATACTGCCAAACATCAGACACTGATCATACCTTTTGCAGCTTTTGTATCCAATTTCAGTAGAGTGATCAAGATAATAACCACTACTACAGGACTGCACACATCTTCCATCTTCCATGAAATAACCCTGTGTGCAGTTTATACAGGCATCTACTCCAGCACCTTAAACCAGAGAGAAAATATACTATATTACTGGCTAGTTCCTCTTGTTGCCTAACAGACAGCACCTCTAACTGTAGCAAATCCTATAATTTTAGAGACTATGTTTTGCCTGCTGTACTTTCTTTCAAACAGTAACATCAAGAAATAAAGGTACATGCTTAGAATAAACAACCTTACATAATTTCAGTATATCTGAAATGGCTGTTGGTAGTTCTAAACCTCGCACAAAATCTATCAGTCTTTATTCCATCCCAGAAAGAAAATGGAGGGTATTACTGGAAATCAGAATGAGCTCTACCAAGAGAAAAAAAAAAAAAAAAAAAAGAAAAAAACCCAGAAAAATAGAAAAGAGTTTATGCACACTTTCAGTTAGAAAACAGATTTTCATGTTAGTGAAAGAAGTCTGCTGTATTTTAAAAATATTAGAGAAGTATGAAGAGAATTAAATTTTCACATGTAAACAATCATGTTATACTGTAACTGTGATATAGTAGAGTAAAGTCAGAGCTAAAAACACAAGAGGAAAGGAAATGATGCAGATAAACGTCCATGGGGTACCTGCACATGTCGCACAGGAACGGTGACATGGTTCACATTCTCTACCATTATGGTATTTTCCTTCTTCACAGCGGACAGCACATTTAGTGCCATGCAAACTATTGTAAAAAAGGAAAAAACACAGTGTTAGGGCAGATAACAGCAACAGAGGACAAAAAGGTCATGCAAAAACCCAGTAGTTCCCTTTTAATAAACTAACAACCCATATATTAGGATATACCAGCTTCCTTCATTGGTCATATTTTATAAATTTAGAGACAGCAATCACTTCAAGTTGGAATGAAATGCAGTTTTGCCCATGGTGAAATACAGAAGCTGTTTACAAACTCATTGTAAATACTACTAACTAGTAGGGGACAAAAAAAAAAAAAAAGAACAATGCCAAAGTGTACTAAAAATTCAGGCATGTAAAATGCAATTACCCATGAGGAATTTGGCACCGGGCAAGCACCACTGTATTAAAAAAAATTCTAAGGGACTTGTTAACAAGATCTCGTGCTTCTCTTGAAAAACCAGCAGCATCTCTGGATACTACGCTACAGCACAGGTTAAGAATAGATTCATAGTGAAGGAAATCACCACCTCTTTCTGCAATAGCAGTTTCCTTTGAAACCTCCTATCTGAATGCCAGTTCTGCATGGCTGGGGAGATTTGTCAAGATTACAGTTGGAGGTATTCTGCCTGAAGGCACTTTTGAGAGAGACCACAAAAGAGTGAGTAACAGAGGAAAAAGAAACAGCATGAAGAGACATTTCCATGCTTCCATCTATGTAGCTGTTTATGCTTTCATGTTATAAGATGCCTACAGCAGTTTGGTTGTTTTTTTTTGGTTTTTTTTTGTTTTGTTTTTGTTTTGTTTTTTTTTTAAGCCAGGACTTCTCTGCCATGTTTGCCATCTTCTGTGGAACCATCATCCAGTTTAACTCTTTCTCGAAAAGTGCTCTTCAGCTCTGGGGATTACCACCCTGAGAGAGTGCTAACCCTGCTTTACAGATTGCATCCAGCAAGTCATGTGTTCTCAGCACCACTGGGAATTTTCAAGACTGTATACGGTCCCAGTTTAGAAAAAAATAAATTAGCAATTCAACAAACCTAACACCCCCTGCTTTCTTATTATTTTTCCTCAGTCATACACCTCAAAGTGCTTTACAAGGCAGGTAGCATTATTATGTTTTTACAGATTGGAAAACTAGTAATTTGCCCAAGTTAATTTAATGGGCCAGTAACAGAATCAGAACTGGAATCCAGGTCTCCTAAGTCCCACCCAGGGCCTGGCCCATCAATAACTCTGCCAATGAAATACAGTAAGTTTCGAACAACTGAGGAATATGAAAAGTATGTCCTGCAAGGCTCCATTTACCTGTCACACCTACACAGATGGTGTTTTTTCAAAATGTTACCCAAAGATCAATCTCAGTTTGCTAATATTGCCCAAGAAAACATGAAGTTTAGTTTCTTTTAATTTTTTATATTTCAATTTCTCCTTCTCTTCCCACAGTGAATGGACTTGTCTACTTTCTTCAGTGGTGCTGCAAGCTACTGTTTGTGTTAATGGACAGGGAAACTCAGTTCTTGAAAAATAAAGAAAATGTGGACATAACTTTTCTATAGAAACTGTGTCCTATAAGGTCCCAGATCTATATGAGCTTCAGTCTCCTGACATATTTGCCCATAGTAGGAACTTCTAAACTGCTAATTTACTAATTTTATTTTGCAGATACGCAGAAGGTCATGCTGAGTCTGTTAAAGTTCTTCAGAATCTTAATATGGACTGCAAATTTAATAACATTTTAAAAGGAAAGCAGATACTTGTATTTCACAGACAATGTAAATAGACCAATTTTCTGATCTGATCCCATGCTTTTCTTCCCATTAGATCACACTTCCTTTTCAAAGGGTCACTTTTAAAAAAATAGAGATATTCATAATAAATATTGTGCTGGCACTTGGATAATCTAGATGCAACATAAATACACAGAAAAGAGAATTGCTTTACAAAATGAAAAGGAATCCAGCTATTGATGTCGTAGAAGCAAACAACATTCAGCTTTTACTAAGGGATGAAAATCCACTTCGATGGAAGGTAAAAGCTCAGTGTTAAAACATTTGTGGAACACTCATATTCTGCAAGAAGAACCCCTACAGATACTTAATATTGACTTCATATTTTATGTGGCATAAAGCCAGTATACATTCTGTCATGAATTTTATAAGATTTTTGACCTTTGCTGCTTGGATCAACAGGTCATTCATTCATAAAGGAGCTTGAAATATGTACTGCTGCTTCGCAGGTTTTACCTATCAGTTTCAAGAATGATTAAGTCCCCCTATGAAGAAAAAATATCCACTGCTGTTTAAATTATGTGCACACTATATTGTAACAGAATTGAGCCTGAGGTACTTGAGATAAGTGAATGACTGGATGTATGAAGAAATACAATAAAGATAAGAAAATAGTTTCTAACTATCACAGGAATGAATCAGAAAGATTAATACGATTCATCAGCTCTACGTCTAAAATAATTTTTGACTGCAACACTGTAGGTCAAAAAAGTGAAGAAGCCAGCTTTCCACATAACTGTTGCTTTTATTTTACCTTAAATGAAAGGTCTTCTAAAAATCTGTTGTTAGCCAAACCGGCACATAGTAGCACAAGAAAATACTACATATCAAACTAAACAGCAATGGAACACATGAAATGAGGGCCACTCAAGATTAAATAACTATCTGATGTTCTTCATTGTGTATCCACAGCATTGTAAGCCTCTTCAGGTATTGTGTTTAGCGACACCCATAATTTCCTTACCTTAAGCCATGTTTGCATTCTGTGCAGATTTGGAATTCAACACACGTTTTACAGTTTTCACTACATTTTCGGCAAACAATCTTATCTACATAGGAAAAATGGGAAAACAGCCCAGAAAACCTTGGTCAGTGATGTTTAATAAAATTATATGGATATACTACTACATGACTTATTGCTTTCTAGCTTGACATCAGGAAGGGAAGCAGCAAGCTACACTAAAATAGCTAAATTCTGCCTATCATTAGCTTTTCCCATCAAACATCAAATGGCTTAATCTATTTCTAAACATTTGAAATTATAGTTGTACCCTGAGAAAAATATGTTTTGAGGCCATTAAAAAATCTCCATAAATATTTTAAATTCACGTTAACTATTTGCAGTATGGACTGAAATTGTCTTTTCATGTAACAGTGATATGCAGTAGAGATTGCCATATGTTCCAGAGTCTGTCCTGCAATTTACCTCTTACACTTTCCACGTAAGCATGCTGTTCTGTCTTCCTGATTTGATGCTTAAAGACACACCTGCATGAACAGGTATGATCTTAACAAAGTCAACACATAAATTGCTTAACACCTTCCTTTTCATCTCAAGAGCTCCCTACTTTAAGAGATGACTCTCTCTCTCTTCAGAACTGTTGTCTTTTGAGATGCAGTGCTGTGTACCTTTCTGAGAAGAAAAACCTTCTGTTCCCATTTAATCCTAAATTTTCATCAATTCATCATAATTGGGTGGAAAGGAATTCCCTTTACTGTAGTTCTCACACAGTGAAAAATGGAAGAATTGGAGTACTAGCTGCTTTTACTAATTCTCAAATACACAGCTTCATGATGCAGACAGCAAAAGGTTAGGTACCTGGATGAACAAAGCTCCTGAGCACATATTTATCTTCTAAGGATGTGTCTAAAGATAATTGAAGTCACTGCAGTGTTAAACACATTTGAAAATATGTGTTTTGCCCATAAGTATTTTTGCTAGCCAAAGCTAGAAATGAAACATAGGCAGTCTACTTGGCAATCACAGGAGGAAATTGAAGGCAGGTGTCTCACATGGCAGAGAATTACTGCTCTTGGGTTGTCACACCACCGCAGGTATGTAGGTCTGCCAGAAACATTAATTGCAACCGTGTTTTACATCTGAGGAGCCTATTTTTCTTAGAGCTCTAGTTCAGTGGCCATGGTAGATTCCTCAGCTCTCTCTTCTATCTGGTGCTATACCATATGCATTGGGGTGAATGGGGAACTCCTCATGTTCAAAATGTGAGCGCTGCCTGTCCCTTTCTAGCATAGTGATAATGTGCTCAGTCCTGTGGCTGACCTGCTCTTGAACTGCCCTCGTTCTGCTACTGTTACTGCTAGCCACAAGCAGAAAAGACATCCTGCCACTAAGAATGGTTTTTGAATTAAAGGAAGATTTTTGAGGAGATTCTTGATCACACTTGGCAACAATTTAATAAGAGGAATAGGATAAGAGATAGATGCATCAACATACACTTTTCCTGCTCGTAAGTATTCCAGCAACCTCCCCAGATCAAATTCTGTAGCCCACAATAAAGAAACAACAAGAAATACTAACTCTTATCCAGGTAAAACCCATCAGGGCAGTTGGTAATACAGCTATTGGTTACTTCATTCAGGTAGTAGCCAGATTTACAGGTCATGCACTGGTCACTATGGCCTCCAACACAGGTTTCACAATTGGGTGAGCATTTTTTACAGCGTTTCTTGTCTGCATTGTAGTGACCAGGTGGGCAGGTCGAAACACAGATCCTGCAGACAGCAGGGAAGAGAAGGCAGAATTGTTAATGAAATAACCTGCCACCATGCTCCTGGACCATGACTGCAAAGCAGAAGTATTTCTCAGCATTGCTGCTTTTCTAATCATCAGATGTTTACTAAGATGTAACCCTCCAAAGCATTGCATCAAGGTGCCTCTTCTCTTCCATTTATTTCCCTACAGCATATGCTATCTCACTGGCAAATGCCTTGTCAGACAGTCATACAGTACCATTTTTGACCATCTACATTTCTTCCTATCTTGTTCAAACTCAATCACAGAAGCTGTAGTAGCTATCAGAGTTTTATGTATATAGCCTCTTATGAAAATATAATCAAGAGATGGGGAAATAATCAAAGAATGGTGTTTGAAGGCTGTACTTTAAATTCTGATTAGCTAGGGTTTTTTTTCAACTCCTAAGAAAATTTGTCAAATTCGGTGGAAAATGAATTATCCATGACTGTAGCAAAGAAAAGAGGAAAGGAAGTTAAGATATATATTAAGAAATCTATGAAGTAAAGATTTTTTCTCTTGGTCTTACCGTGTGTTGTTCTTAGATTTGTAGTAGTAGTGCAAACAGTCAGTACAATGATCTGGTCCTGGACCATCACACCCTACTTTACTGCATTCTGCATTGCAGGGACCTGTAATAAAACCAGAATATGGGGCGGAAAGGATTAAGACTTCTCAGTTAGTACTTAGCACCCCTTAAGAGACAGTATTTTAATGCAGAATGCAGTTAGTCTGTTCCCCTGTTTGATTTGAATTCCAAATAGTAATTTGGCTCCCCCCAAAAGCAATGTTTTTTAGTACCTGAAGACCTTGCAAATCCTGGCCTCAGTATTTATTCAGAGTGATTTGTAATTTTTAGCAAGTGTGGCATCTTCTATAGAATCTATCAAAGAGAAACTATTTCTGGTTCTAAACAGATGCTGTCCTAATGAGTTACAACTCATTTTGAATTTTATTCAGAAATGTGCAAAGGCTTCTGTAGTTCATAATAAGGACTTATTAGCAAAAACACTTAGAACAAGCAGGTCAACATAAATGATGAACAACATGATTAGTGGCTACTCTGGTTACCAGCTGGGTAATAACTGGTCCAAGTGGCTACCAGTGGCTATGGAACCAGCCACCAGGGCCCAGATGCACTTCCCTCTGTGCTGCTACATGCTGCAAAAGCCTCGGCTAATTCTTGCTGATTAGCAAGTCTTCCATCTCACCTGCACTCATGTTGGACTCGATGATCCTTATAGGTCCCTTCCAACTCGAGATATTCTATGATCCTATGTTTACAGTTTTCAAATAGGTCCTTCCTGCTACGGGAGGAGAGAACCATCAACTCCTGCCTTTATGTAGGTGAACAAAGCCCATGGGTGAAGTTATAACTTTCAGGATCACTGCTCTCTCATGAATGAAATGCATTGAGTTTGGCAGCCATCTTGAAATTTATCCTAACATCAAGTAAACTTGAAGTAAAGTGAGTTTGCTTCATACAAAAACTTAAGAAGTTAGTGACCTTTACAGCAGAGATGGTAGTGTTTTATCACCAAAACAAGGAGTTCAGCAGCTCTCCATCTAAAATAGGGGCTATGGGTCTGACATGCTGTGGCAGGAGACTGTAATAACAGAAACTTCAAAACTGAACTTTGTCCTGCTGTTTGCTTGCCGGAGCTATACTTAAGATTCATCAGCCCTAACCATCTACATGATGCTCCTAACATTGGATTACATGTAGGAAACTGCCAAGTTTACTTATTTTGCAGTGCCAAAAATCTAACTCTATTAAAGTCTAATGATAAGGTTGAAAAACTTCTATAGGGATCCATGACAAACAACACAGATATAGAAGACAATGTTCTTCATATATAAGTGTGAATATGTATGTATATGTATTTTTATATACTTATATGAAAAGCAGTGCATTCTTCATAGTATGTTGTGTAGCTTAAAAATATGTAACTCCATGCTTACAAACTCATAAGGATGAAATAAAAATATCTAACTTTAAGTTATGAAACAAAAAGTTCTGACCTTAAATTAAGAATCCACTTCACAGAACATTTTATATATGCAGAATGTCAGGTCACTCCTTCAACCTATTATGTGTTCAGTAAATGCCCAATCAGAGTAAATGAATGTACGCACCAGAATAGTCATCTGTTCCATAATCTTCTGTAGGGTCTTCAACTGGACTAGAGCGCACTCTTTCCACTTTCGGAAAATCATTTCTTGGTGAGTAAGGCTGGATGGATGTTCCATACAGTACTAAGGACCACTCTTTCAATTTGCCTAGAAGTTAAGTATTTAAAATCTAGTTTTAGAAACCATTTCTATTTTCTGTGTCTTACAAAAACATATAATTTGTAAACATGACTTTGTGAGTACGTATAGAAGACATTGCTTTTCAAATAAGTGTCTTCAGTTTCATATAGATAGTACAATCACTGCTTCGCTATAAACTGAGAAAGCATGCTTCAATCAGATTTTCATTGTGCTCCAGCCTCTTGTAGGTCTAGTAAAAGTTTGCACCACAGGTTGAACTTAATATAAACAATCAACAACAATACCTTTGGCCATAGAGTTACTTGGAAAATGTTAATGGTACTCAACAAGGATTTTTTGCTCTGGATTTCACTTCCCCTCAAAACACTAATTATCCAGTAATTATTATCTGAGATCTTTTAGCTAACTAGCTGTATTCAGAATTCTGACTTAAGAAAGGGGTCACATTGTGTTTGTTACTCAAGAGTACTTTTCATTGGCTTACAGGACACACCTCAATTAACAAGAAACAACTTCTTTTAAAATCTACATGGTAGAACATTAGTGTACCAGCATAATTTCTTATTTATTTGCCCTAGTTATTTGGCAGATATATCACTGCAATGTCTGTGTTCATCACTAATATTTTACCTTCTCAGTACTTGAGTGAAGAAAGAAAAAATTGTTTGCCTCCCTGAAGCATTATCTGATGTTTTGGCAAGTTGTTTTTTTTTTGTTTGTTTTGTTTGGTTTTTTTTTTTGTGGAAGAATAAAAAGATAAATGTATATCAAGTCATCAGTTCAGGCTGTCAGGACACAAAGTGTGAACTTCCAAGTCCCCGCATTTCTGTCTATACTACCCAGTGAATTAATTCTGTGAAAGAGCACAACAAGTCAGCCCTGGAATAATGCCTAAAGTAATGATGCACAAAAAATACATCCTTGTTTGAAAAGACGGAACATAAGTTTGGTCTTAACCTATTCTCTTGATTATATTTATCTATGTTTGAGTACCTAGTTGTAAATGTCAAATTCTCATCAGAAAAGAAAGGGAACAGAGGAACAGGGAGTATTTATTTTCTGGATTTAAAAGATCCTGTTTTGGAGGCTGTTCTGTGGTTAAAATACTCTTCCCTTAGAACTATTATTTAAAAAGAAATGTAATCCAGGTATGTCTCTGCTCAAGAAATTCACTTAGTATACTTCATGCAAAATTAAATTCAAGCCATCTTCCTCTTCTTTCATTTCAATGATACTCAATAATTTGAGCTTTCATATTATTCACTTGGACTTTTTCAATCTGTGCAAGCAAATTAGTTTGACCTTTACAAGTGACTTTCTGTATTTTTCCCAATGTCTTCTGGTATCCTCCATTGACATGAGCAAGACGATACATTATGTCTCTGCTTTTACATTCATCCTTCAAGCAGTAAGCCACAATAAGCAAACCCACTATCTGACAGATGATAGCCCAATTCTTTTAAATAGTTTATACTGGGGTTAAAGATGGGAATCTGTCTCCTGCCAACCCAATTTAATCTTTCTGGGACACAAATTTCTGCACTTCATACAAAACCATCTCTGCTCTATACTCAGTTTTTGAGAAGAAACTGTAGGTGAGAGAATACATCACACGACAGTTGTTTCACACAGTAGCTTCCAACTTTTCACAGCTAAAGCAAAGCATTACTTTTTTTAAAGAGATATTCAATCCCGATTTAAAAAAAATGAGCTGATGAAGAGTCTACCACACCTGCTGCCAAACTACTGGCTAATTACCTTGGCTGTAGAACTGCATTCACCTTATTTTCAATTTGTCTTTTCCTACCTGTAGCTCACAGCCATGTAGCTCTTTAGTCCCTGCTAGATTAAAAAGACCCAAATCACATATTTTCTTCCTGTATAAACATGTGGGGATCAAGTTACCTCTCAATGTTCTTTAGAGTGATTCAGCTGGGTCCTTAAAGGAACTTTTCTTTTTAGGAAAGGAGTCACACAGTGAGCTCATTTTTAACCAGATATGCAGCCATCTCTACAGCTTTTTCAAAGCTACAGCTTCTCCACATACAGTTTCTATCCTTTTTGTGTTTTAACCCAACTTCTACAGCATATGGACCACAATATATTAGCTGCAATAAAAAATGTGTGTTTTGCTAAGTTATTCAGATCTTTTCTTCCTCATCATTATTATGCTCCAAAGATCACTAAACTTTCCAAGGGCTGATTTTATACTTCTTCCAGAACACTGGTAAAAATACTGAATACTAGAAAAAAGTATTTGCAAGAACCCACTAAAAATAACCACAGGTAAAGATGCTTCTCAGGCACAGTGTATTGTGTCTGGACTGTACACACATGGAAGGGCCTGTACTAACATTACTGCAGGAAGGATTGGTGCTTTGAATGTACACCTAATGCAAGAGGGCAGTGAAGGGAATAATGCAGGGTCTCTCAGGAGATTAGCTGCCTTTTAAGAAGGGTTCAGTAAATAAAGAGGGGAAAAATTCATGTGACTTGCCAGCAAATAAATGAAGCCTGCCTCAAGGCAGGTTTAATTTGCACAATGAAAATATTTCAATAACTAAGTATATATACATACACACACGCTTTTATAATGAATAAACAAAGTATGCACATTTAAGCCAAAATCTTTCTTTCCCCATTTTTGGCTGATTCCGTCATTTAGTTTGGCTAGAATAATCCTTTACCCTGCTTGTATTTAGTATGTAACAGAGGCCTCATATTGTATGTATAGGAGAAAGGGTATATCACAGTGTTTCACAGCAAGCACATGTCCACCTCCATAAACTCTACAGAATTAAATGCAGAAATCACATGCACTACTTTTATGAACTGGACCCTGCATTTCTTTACGGGTAACAGATGTGGCATTACCTTGCCAGTGGAGGGATATGATGACATGTTGGCTCTTTGTTCTCAATTTGATTACAGGAAAACTGCAGCTCTTAATTATAAGATCTTTCAATAGCTAAACAAACACATGCACACAACAGAAACAAGAAACAGGCATGATGTGATATCAGTGTGATAAACTGCAGGCTACGGTGATAAACTGAGAGGTACCATAAACTGTGTTTAAGCACCTTTTGTTTACTTCACATTTGTTCAGTGTGGAGGCTAATCCCAACATGCCCAAACAGCTGAGTTTATCCACCACTAATATAAGGCAGGCACTTTCAAATCTTTCAGAACAGAAGTGTTACTAGACAGCTTCCATCACAGGTCAACCACTGCTCTAGAAAGCTGGGGGACATATTACTAGACAGTATACAATGAACCACGATCTAAATTCACAACCAGACTGCATCTTGTGAAACCGAAATGCATGTAAAAACCTAACCAGTCTCAAGCACTGTTTCACACTCCAGTTAAAAGAAAGTAAAGAGTAAGTTCTGCAGCAGGATTCCTTCAGTGTATCAGCTTCCTCCACAACCTTTGGTTGGGCAGGTCTACTTTCTCCACATCCTCTGGCTTTACTGCCCCTTTTCTTCCAGAGTTGGGTCTTTAGGCTTTAGTCCTCATGAAGCAAAAGAAATCAGTCCCACGAGATTAGCTACTGTAGTACTGAGAAGAGTATATATAAAGTATTGATATTGATAAATCACTAAGATCTATACAACTATGTATGTAAAACAGGAGTGTGCAGGAACAGGCTTTAAATGTGAAGCTGGAAATGTAGCTGGCCACTTTTAGACTGTCCTGGTGACATAAAGGGGCTGGAAAAGATGTCTGGAGAATAGTTGGGTTAAACAATTTGCAAAATGGGTCTATGCTACTAACTCTTTTCTAGGCTTTAGTACAGGGAGTGTGCTAGGGGAGTAGCTGAAACATGTTGCACTGTGGCTGTCCTTCATGCCTGTTGGATGAACCAGTGGGTTCTGGTACACACAGAGGTGAAGAGCTACCCTAACCTGTCCTTCAAGCCAGAGACATTCCTGACTGTGTCAGGAACAACAAGTACAAGATGGAGTTGAAAAGAATTGATTTTTGTCTCTTTTAAGTAATTTGATTAAAATTAAATTACTTAGTTGTTGTTTAACTCCTCCCCTCTATCAAATTTTAAAGCACTGAAAATTAAAAAAAAAAAAACAACCCAAACACTAAACTGCCCCTTGAATCCCTGAACAGTTCTGCTGATAGTCTATGGCTGCTTTTCCAAATACATTTAATGAATACCCCTTTTGAGCATACTGGAAACTTTGCTCTGCATTTACTGGTGCAATTAACATCACTTAGCTAAGAACATTTTACCACTGCAAAACCATAGTGAGACATGATCAATGCAAATAAAATGAGTGAAAATTGAAACATTGGTAATGTTGGTTTTTCCTTTCAGAGCTCTAGAAGATGTTAATAAAAGATTTTCAAAATGCTGTGCTTAAAGTTAACCACTTGAGTATACAGCTGACATTTGAATGACACTGGCTACCCTAGAGTTACCACAGACATTAATAAAAAGTTGTTCACTGCTCAGCAATTTTGAAAATCACACTGATTATCTTGGTCTTCAATAGGGACTTATTAACCCCATATTATGTAACAGGTTTTAAAAATTTTGGCTCATGACTGCTGGTTTAGCATCCTAAAAAAAATTCAGGTTATGCAGACAACTGAGACAAGCAATAAGACAATATGATTTCATGGCCAGACAGGCAGAGAAACTTTTTTAAAAAGCAGAGAGATTGGCTATCTGGCCATCTGCTGCATTAAAAAGAACGTAATTTAGCTAATGAAGAGCAGAAATAAAGAACTAAAATTCTCATTCAATTCCAATTTCAACAGCAGTTGAGTGTGGCTGATCTCTGTGTTAGATTTTTTAGACAGAAAATTATCTAAGCAGCATAAAATCAGCATTTCCATTTTGTCATAATTTTGAAATTAAAGGGTTCATTTTTGTCCAAAGTAAAATGTATAAATCCAATTGAGTTTGGCCTATGCACCACCTGCAATAGGAAGGAGATAGGACAACTCTGTGTTCACACATTAGAATTCCTCCTGTGCCCTGGCTTGCTCTGTCACAATGGAAATAGTCTGACTGAGTTTGTAGGCTGCAGGAATGATTGGACCAGCTGGCCTCTGAGAAAGGCACATTTACCTGGAACAGGCGAACTGCACATAGCCTTCATTCCAATCAGAATAATTTAACAAACCAAATTTCAACCAAGAGGAAAACGAAGTACTCCATCTCCGGTGGCAGAAACATTAATGGGCCTTTCTTGGACAAAGTGGAATTGAAACAATTAACATTATTCTAGAATAGTCAACTACATGTACATGCCCTATCATGCTAGCCTTTCTTATTTTAAACTCAAAGCTTTTAAGCACTTCAGTTTGCATTTTAGTCAATGTTTCTTTATGTGTGCTTGTTATGTAGTAGAAACAATAGAAGTACTTATACTTAGTGAGGCTCATTTGAACAGTTTTAATGGCTTTCAATAACCCACTAATTCAGGAACAAATATACTTAAAATCCCCTATTGTTAAGTTCACAAGGATATATTTTTAGAGCTTCAAGTACTTTAAGTTAACATCTATGTCTTAAAATTCAGAATTTATTTTTAGCAAATGAGTGAGAAAACTCTTACTGCTTTGTGAATTTACTTAGCTGCCCAAGATGGAATGTATCTTTTATTTCATTAAATTATAAACTAATTCTATTGCTAATGCCATTGTAGTCCTAAATATATTTCATAGCCAAATTCTTATAATTAATTTTTATCTATCAGAAAGCAGTAATCAAATAGATTTGTCGCTTCCAATGTAATATTACTGCATTCTGACATGCTGTCCAACCAGAGTAACTGTTAATTTAGATTCAGTGATGAATGATTTCCAATACATCAGCAGTATTCGTCTCTCTAACATGTTTTAATCTAGATTGTTTAAGTGATATTTCACCTTTGATTATTTTTATTAAAGGGTTTCTACCTACTTTGATGTAGGGCTCCAAAGGAAGGACCTATATTCAGTATTCATGCATAAACAGTGGTATTTTTGTCTGTGTATAATATATCTATTTCAAAATGGTTTTTACGGTTTAAATTTTCAGTAAGTCCAAAGGCAAGTATATACTCATCTCCCATAACTAGCAAATAGAAGTAAGCATGTAGTCCCATGAGTCCCTTTGAAAGCCCTTTTCTCAATCTCCATTTCTTTCGAAGTGCTGATACTGAAATATGTGAATGAAACTGAACTGTGCAGTGGGAATTAAAAGGAGAAGAACATCTGTAGCCTCAAAAATTCTTACTAGGAGCACAATTCATGAGTGGATGAATGTGAGGTCTGGGCACTCTGTCCATATGTGCAGGAGCATGATACAACCTACTAGTGGTAGCAAGCCATGAATTTCTTTCTCTTGTATAGTGATATTTTCTAGTTGTGTAAACACCGATAAATGACACTTTTTCTTATGGGTAGGATAAAAAATACAAAGCAAAATAAAAAAACATAAAAATAAATCCATGGGCCCTATATAGCTGATATAGGCCAAGTGAATATGGGCCTTGTATCAGCCATGAAAGTCACAGGCAATATGAATACAGCTTAATAACTCTGGGTTGCTCTAACTTACGTTGAAGATCGGTCTGATAAATCTATATTCAACATCCAAGAAAACAAATGCCTGCATATGGGTATACTGTAACTTCTTTCAAATGTGGTACATGCAATTTCATGCAGTTTTGGATCTTTTTCCTTGAAAACTGCGACTAGTAAAGATTTGACTTTGTTTAAAGCACTGAGTCTTGGTAACCTGTCACATGGTACAGGGGCCTGTCTCTGCTTGAAGAATTCATGTCTGGTATGATGTAGCTCTAAATGGCCAAAGTCTCTTTTTATAATTTAAGGCAACACATGTGACTGCAAAGAAGAGGGCAGTTTATGCCTGAGAAGATGAAATTCTCCATGGAAACCAGAAGTAAGTTTAGAATAAAAGAGAACCACATGTCTTAAAAGGCAAATAACAGCAACATAAAAATGAAGAGTGCATTGATAACTGAAATTAAGAATAATGCTCTTCACAGAATAATGCTCTTCACAGCTCTGCCTTCACACTAAAACCTGTGATGTTACAGCTGTAAATAAAAGGTGGAAAACAGTCAAGGCAGTATGAGCAACTGCAAGCATTCTTCTGAATTCACTGAGCCCAAATAAAGCTTAGAGTCATACCTGGAGTCTTGAAATTTCTTAGCTGAGATGGAGTGTCACAGATTTCCAAGATCCAGTCACCTGCTGCTTTTTCACTCCAGCAGTGAGTAGTCATAAACTCCCAGTTTTTGAATCCTTCCATGGAATGATCAAATAGCCTAAAATAAATTATGACATTATTTTAAGTGAACCATTTTATTTGGGGAGCTATGCCTCCAAGTCTGCAAACTCTTGAATGATATACTAATTAGCCTATTCATTCATTTGTGCCTTTACATAACGTTACTCATGGTTTTCCCACACATATTTCAAGTACATTCAACAGTTTCTTGTCATTTTGGTGGAAGAGATTGTTTACATGCCATCATTTGTCACAATGTGAAAGAAGATGGAAAGAGAATTCATTGGAAAAAAAAAATATTGCTAATAATGCTTAATAGGATTCATGTGTCTTGGGAAAAGTGCATACAACACAGCAAATCTGTTGCTTTAACAGCATGATGTAAATACAAACAACTCATAATTTGGAAAGTTTCTGTAACATTTATTTTTGTCTTTGGATTGGAATACTTAAAAGGGGTTTAAAAACAATAAAATGTATTAAGTGACTGAGACAATATTAGCAATTCAATATATGTGACTTTTTGTGAGGAGATAAAATTTAACTGACCAAAGTATCACTCTCTTCAAACACTTGACAGAATTGAGCTTGAGTAAAACCGGGAGACTAATGGTATCTGGTGGTTTCATCTAACCAACAACATTACCATAATTTAATTACCTAGGTTGTGGGTGAAGAGGTTGGAGCTTAGGTCTGGATTATGGTAACTTCTAGTATGGGGGCCCATTTCAGAGGCTGCAATGTGATGCTGATCCCATGGGGGGAAGTGGAAAGAGGACTGGCCAGAGATTTTACTACCTAAACCTGGAATTTATTAATGAGATTTTGGAAAGACACAAGAGAATTCGCACTTTTATTCAGTGGTCACAGCGTGTTGCCTGGTACCCCAAAGCTATTAATGGGAGGTGCATTCTAATCAAGACTGTTGCCTTTAATAAAATGGCACAGCTCAGCTTTAAAAAATATGTATATATTTACACCTATATATATGTATGTATAGATTTCTATAGAGATACATGCATATATATACATATATTCATGTATATCTATTTTATATATAAGCATATATATACATATGTAGGTATGTATACATATTTATCACTATTTTAATTTGGTCTTTATGTGTGGAAATTCCACTGGTAATAGCTATGCTTAAATATTTTTTCACAAAACAAGATGTCTGCAGTAGAAAATACAATCGATTGAAACCCCTTTTCCATAAAACAGAGAAAAATCTAGTACTAGACTAAATACTGAGATATCTTTGCACTCACTTGATTCTTTACTGTTATTTTCTAAGCTAATTTCAAGCTTTATTCTCAAAAGGTTGTGAAGTTCAGCAAACATTAGGAAAGCAGGATACTTTTGTAGTAATTGAGTATATGTCAATTTCTGGTAAAAATTGCCACACAGGATGCGAACAAAATGCCATACTTCTTACTGAAAACTTTGGTCAGTCAGAGGCATATTGCATATCTGGTATTACTGCAATAGGACCTGTGTGGACCTGCATGCCTGGTGCACTTTATAGGACTCAGTCCAAAGCTGATTTTCATGCTCTCATTTGTGCAACCTTTCTCCATTTTAAATGAATGCCTATAATAGTACTCTTCTTTACTAGTGTTGATAACATTAAATTAAAAAAAAATAATTAGAATTAGGCTTCATTTTCATTGATAATTGGGTGAGATTTTCTTCTGAAGCAGTTCTGTACCTCTGTGTGTGTATGTCTATATGCGTATACACATATATTCTGCCAGCAGAACTGGCCTGTTTCATGACACTGTTAAATCGGTTGTTTGAATACAGCAAATCTCGCAAACATGTAGCACACGTTTCATTTACTGAAAGGGTAGACATTATTACGCAGTTATTACCCAGTGTTTGCATGTGGGTATGTTCAATTTAAGTCATTATGTAGGTTATTTCCAACAGTTAGTCAAATTGTCAAACCATGTTTTGCTGATAACTAATGTAATACTTTCTAAACACCCTGTCAATCCATCAAAGCAGCAATATTTCTCTTTGCCATTGCAGCAACTAAATTATACAGTATTATGTAAATACTCTTGAATTATATTGTAAATTCTGTATTCACTGGGCTTCCATTCACATACATGGAAACACAAGTTGCTGGGGTTTTTTTACTGTAATGAGTCCAATATTTCCCATAGTATTTTTTGTTTAATGGTGTTTATTTGTCACGTTTTGGAATTTTAAATTGCTGTTAGATTTCCATTTTAATATTGCATCATTCTTTTGAGTAATTTTGGGAGGAAGAGACAAAAATCCCTTATGACTTTATCATAGGTATATAAAACCACCTTTACCTTAAATATGCTATGGCTGAAACTGTAAGTTTTCATATATCCATCCATGGAAATGGGGAAAATCCAGTAATATTCTTTCATAGAAAATTAACTAGTTTTTGAAAAGACTACTTCTTTGGGAAAGGTTTGAATTTTATAAAGTAAGGTTAAAATTGGAATGTTTTAATGTATAAACTGTGTTTCTACAAAAGAATTTGCAAATGAGTCAAAAAGCTACAGAGATCAAAAGAACAGTTAAAAAAAAAAGTAGAAGGATACTGACTCTGAGGCTCTGTTTGTGTATGTTGTACATACTCAACGGTCCAAGTATTTTTGTGTTGCTCTGCTTATTCACTAAATTCTCAAATCAAAGAACCTGTGAGGTAGTACATGGATTTCCTTTTCAGTGGTGTTAAATGAATAAATGAAGTGATCAAATGTTCAGGTGTACTCTTCCTTATTCAGAAAGAAATACATATGGAATAGGATCTTTTAAGGAGCATGGAGCCAGTCCAGATAGTTAATTGATTTTTTATTTGTCAAATTGGTAGCAAGTCAAAATTCATATCAAGGACACACTTAAACACAGTTTATCATGGACTAGTAAATTATTAGTATATGGTCTGATGAATTGTTAGTTGACTATTACAGGTTATTATAGATTAAAATAGTTAAACAAGATTATTAGAATAATCTGATCATTTTTATGACCATGATCATATAGATCTGCAACATCTGTATTCATACATGTAACAAGCTTTTAAGTACCAAAGTGAGTAACAGCATTTGAATCTTTATAACTTATTTGTTAACATAACCACAACAGAATGCCAGATCTGTTATTCAACTACTCAGGTGACTGATCTTAGTAACAGGACATTCAAGTTTGAGTTGATGTGACTACATGATTGACTATATCCAGACAAACTAATTATGGGCTGCTGCTTATAATGAATAGCATTACATTTAAAAATAATGACTCTTCTGTCTCTGAGAAATTTTATGATATACTCATCACATGCCATATGTAGGTCTATATAAGAATATGTATGTTACGGGTTGTAGAGTAATATAATTATTCCCTTAAAACAAATTCAAGAGTCTTGGCCTCTTTTACAGCTACCACTTCAGCCTAGAAATTGCATCACCTTTCTATTTAAGAATATAACTTCAAGCAGAAATACTCATCTGTAATCAAATTTTACACCCAGAGGAAGACAATTAGCCACCTTCTTGGAATTCCACAACTGGGAACATAAGGCTAGTTTCTCACAGTTAAATCTACTAGCTTTAAAAAAACAAACAAGCAAGGGTGTCAGCTTTTTAGCAAAGAATCTCTAAGTTCCTAAATGCTCAGAAGAATTTGTTTTATGTTTTAATTTTATGTGTGAAAAGGCAGTGGGGGCAGGGGATCCACTTGGTAACACCACCATCACCCATCACAAACAATAAAAGGTAAATGCCTAAAAAGAGCTTTTTTAATATCAAGACCTTTTTTTCATCTCAGAAGGTGCCACTGCACCTGACGGACAGCCATACTTGTATATTGAACTGACCACATCGAGAGCCAGGAAGCCCTGCACTGGCTGATGGCTGTGGCTGCAGTGGAGTAGCTGGCAAGAGAAGGCTATTTTCTCCTCTGTAGCAGCAGTCTTTGTTTATGACGTGCTCCAGCCTACTAAATTGGCAGCCTGACAGGCCAGTAGTCCTTGCCCACTAGTCTAATTGGTCACAAGACTTCATGTGAGCTTAGAGTTTGAAAAGAGTACAGAATGCCTTCCCAAGCTGCTCACCTGAAAATGCTTTTGTCAACTATTCTCCTTAGAGCAGCTCTTCTCCACAGGGTGCAACCACCAGCACCCTGTGAGATGTAAGACACCTCAAACTGACTTAACCAAAGCTTCAGTCAGACCCTACTGCCCACCTGCACTGAAGTATTCAGGAAAAAAGAAAATGGTCAGAGAGCACTTCAGAAACTTTCTCACCTACATGTGTCAGGGAAGATCACTTAAAACTTCTGGATGTGGATCTAAAGAAGTTATATTAAAATGTATGTGTACACTTTTTTTTTTTTAAATTTCCATTTTACATCTGGTTATCACAGTTAATTTTATGAAGCAATGGAGATCTCAGCTGTCATGATAATGTTGTCTGGAGAAGAGTAGCATGAACTATAAGGTACAGTGCCTGCCAGCCTGAAGTAGTGGATAGTACAGCAACCACCATCTTTAGATATGGAGAGCTTATCCCCAGAGACTATGCATATCCCCCATGAAATGGTCCATCATGACCTATAGACATGTGGGGCTGCTGAGCTCCACACACCACACTGGTCAGCCAGCTGTGTGGCAATACTTACAGCCGTCTTCTTAAAAGCTGCATGTGCTTTCCTATTGAATTTTCAGTAAACCTTCAGAAACATCACTCTAAACAGGCAGAAATCCTAATGCAAAAGCATGAATGAACCTGGTGCCACATATACAGACTTCCTACCCCATCCTAGGTTTGAAAAGGGACATCTGATTAGGGTAAGGGCAGTAGAGGACTCTGTCCATTAAACAACCCAGTTTATTCCAAGTGAAACTCAATGTAGTAAGTATTGTAGTAAGATTGAGATGGTGCTAGTTTTCAAAAGGCTGGGAAAAGATTAATTCATTCTCACTATAGTAGCTGGGGCAAACGTATCTGCAAGAAGGAGAAATCCTAGGCATTCTTCCTCAGCCTGTCTTAAACAGCTCCTCTCTTTTCTATTTGGTTCAATGCAGACCTCAGAAGCTGAGACATTTAGCTGGATCCTAAATATGTCCTTAGTCACTTGTCTTCACTCCCACTTTGGCTATAGAAAATTAAGTCAAACTTTTAATGACAGGTTCTAATTTTCCACTGAAACTGAACTTGAGGTATTGTAATCTAAAAGCCAATACATGCCTGCTCTACAGATCCCTGATTAATTCTTTACTAGTCTCAGTCATCAAAGAAAGGCATGCATCACACTAAATCTCAGATATATTGCACTTCATTCTTCTTCCACATCTTTCCTTGAGCAAGTTACAGGATCAATTTTAGAGTTACATGGAGGATAGTGTCACTTACATGCATTCATTTACTCCTTTGCACATAAAACTCATTAGTGTTTTCTGCAGAGCTGAGCAAATCAACAGTATTTTTTACCCTTTGGCAAAAAAAAAAAAAAAAATTACTTTTTTTCTAAATGGATGTTGTGTCTGTAGTATCCCCAGAGCTCCCGACCCTATCTACTGCTAATACTGCCAGGGTATAACAAAAAAAAAAAATATTTCTAGAGGTGTTGACATTGCAACTGCACTTCAACAAATGGTAGAAGGGTAGTGGGATGTCTATTCACTCTGCCCCCTGTCCCCCTGTCCCTGCCCCCCCCCCCCCAAAAAAAAAAGGAAAAAAAGATATAGACAACCTGAATGAAATAAAACATAGCAAGTATGAGTTGTGAGAAACAGTTTTCCAAGAACTGCTTCATCCTGTAGACATAGTACAAGCAGAGGATTATTGTTTGCTCATCCTGGACTTAATAATACCACCACAGAGTCCTTTTCAGTTACTGTGACAGTAAGACTCAGTGTGAAGGTTAGTCCTATCCTTTTCATCATATCTGGATACATGAAATGTTTTTGTTATTAAGAGTATAATGTGTAAACTGCAATAAAGATGTAAGATGGACTGGTCCAGAAATCAAAATATGCTCCTATAAAGAAAACATTTGCTCTACTTCTGATCATCAAGACTTTTTATGAAGCAAACTAGCAGGTAAGATTAGATGAGAATACCTTCTTTTTGATCTAAGAGTTTCCTGCAGAGGAGGGTGTTATTAAAATTTACTGATTATCTAAGATTTCATGATAGGAAAGAGATGGTCACGAAAATACTTCCCTTTGTTACTGAACAGAGGTATTATTAATGTTAGTGCCATATAAGCATAGGAAGCTAGTGGCCTGGAAACTTGCCACCACGTGGCTAAAAAATTTCAGTTACGCAGTTCGAATGGCAGCAGCTGCTTTAAATTTAAAGGGCAAGAATTAAAAAAGTCATGACTTCAGTGGGAGACAAACGAGCCCTAAGGTTGCTTCTTCTATCGTCTTTGTATTTGGGTTCTCCTCCACAGCCCTGCTGTACTGTTTGTTAAAACTGACCTTGGTATCTCTCAAAAACACTCAGAAACCCATGCTGCCAAATCCAATGGCCGATTGTTTTTAAAAAGGGGATACTGTTCCCCTTTGTACTTAACTGTAGCCTCAACCTCACACCAGCCAGCACTTTCCAAGCCTGTATTTTCTTCTGCTGCAGTACATCCAATGTAATCATGTTTAGTACTTTCCAAACAACAAAGCAGATGTTCCCTGTAATGCAGTTTTTGAAGAATGCACATGAGGCTCAAGCCAGTGACAGTGTAATCCACCAAATGCCTGCAAAGGAATCCACATCGCCTCTGACTAACAAGTTTTCTTACTGAAGTCATTTTACGGCATGCCAACATTAAGGATAAAATATGCAGAAAAAAGGCCAGATATTGCCTTGAGGGACCTACTCATCAATGCACCAGAAACTACACAATGACTCTTCTTCCAGAATTGGTGGAGAAGTGCACATGTGTAAAATATACCTTTTGCACTTTAAGACGTTTTACCAGCAAACTGGTTCAAATTAAACCCAGATGAGTAATGGTAAAGCAATGAGGTTTTCCTTGGGTTCAGTAAAAACAGCTGGTATTGCTGCTATTAATCATGTACATGTGCATTAAAAGCTCTTGTATGTCTGAGAAAAGCATCTCAGTCAGGTAGTAGCAATGTAAAACAGCCTGTGGGACCTTTGCCTATAGAAAAAACTGCCAGACCGCTTGCTGCCAATCGATCCCTGCATGCTACTTGTACTTGAATGCATTTATTCTGATGTCCTCATCAATAATACTTTAAAAATCAAATGCCTTGCAACTAAATTCTCATATTAGTGAATAACAACACTCCTGCTCCAAGTTTCATTTTATAACATGATGCTAAAACATATAGACTCAATAACACTCAGTATACTACTAATTGCAAGACCACTAAGCTGTAAGACTTCTTCCAGCCAGACCAAATAAAACAAGCCTTGAAATACCATTTTGAAAAGTACTGTGCCCATATCCATCACTTTACCTTAAGAAAGGCCTTGTGAAGGCTCTAGGCATTTCAGACCTAGAGTTTGCAAAATACATTTATTTCTTAATATTAGTAGCCCAGACTTGTTTGTTTCAGCCATATGTGACTTACAAGTCAGTATATCTCTGAAGCTTGCATAGGAAGGGAATTTCTGGTATGAGTATTTGGTCTGTCATGAATAACCTGTTTTTTGGAAAGTGGCAAAATATTAAAAGGCTTTTCAAGTTTCTTTGTTTTCTGGTTAGCCTTCTGATACTATAGGATAAGAAACAGATGAACATCACCTTATTTTAATACACACATATGCGTTCTCTCTGTCTACCACAGGTACAGAAAACAATTACTTTCTAAGGTGCAGGGGTTACAAAGAGACTGATTGAATTAAACTTTGTACCTATTCCACATACCAGTCATCACCAGTGGTGAACTGTGAATACTGGAATGTCTTTATCTCCCACTTGCTGTGAGTCAGCTGCAAGACATGAAAGCCTAGAGCCAAAAGTTAGCTGTGTTAAGACCACTGGGTTTACACGAGATTATTTTGTTTGGATACCTAGCTGGAGGACTTTTAATTTTTTTCATTTTGAAGCAGGGAAGAACTGCTGTATGAAAATAGAATAGAAAACTAAAGAAGGATTTATTGAAACAGAAAAACACAAGCCTGTTTCATAACTGCTTAGAGGGTAGAAGTCTGCCTCTGCACTGGTTAGCAGGGGACAAATTCTTTGTTCAGTGTTGCAGGGAGATGCATAGATGTGTGGGCCCATATGCTTTATCAGTAAGGAACTGACAACACTCCTAATGAAACACATGAGATATTCTAGAGGGCCCCAAAATTCCAGAACAACTTTCTCTCCATCTGATGAATTAATGTCTACAGCTTGAAGAGTATTTTCAGTACACCTTTTCTTTTAAATTAACCTAATTTCTAACGAAAATGTGGGTTCACACTTCAATCAGAACCAAGTCCATTTGAGCTCCACCTGTCTCCAAAACAGGTCCTTACTTTCAAGAAGAAAGACAAGTCCTTCTGCCACTAAGGGACAGGAAGACACACAAGTCTCCAGGCCTACATAGTGACTCTATGAGCAGATCTGTCTTGGGGAATGTAGATGACGAGGCAGTCTGGAAAGCAGGCCATTCCCAATTCATTAAAAGCCCTGCAGAGTAGGACTAGGGATATAAACTTGTGAAGACTTGAGTGTGATAGCAGAAGAGTTCTCACAACATAGGTTTGACACATGGCAGCTTTTGCTGTTTCTGAGATACATTACATCAGCTAACATCAACTTTTTTTGTGGGAGCCATGCTTTGTGTACAGCAGAATGGCAGTAATACAAATCTGCTAGTCACCAAGGAAAAAATTTTCCCTATCATACTATGCTCTCAGCAGGAAGAAGATTTTCTTGTCAGTTGGAGAAGTATAGAAGCATTTCTTATTGTAACTGTAACTTATTTGCACATTTGGAAATGGGGTAGAGTTTGAGAAGGTTCCTGGGGTTTCTTAGTGCTTTAACCATCTCTGATAGGAAGCAGTTGCTCTTGATCACTGATTTAGCAAGATTTATCTGAGAAGGACTGCCAATGTTTTCTTCCAAGAAAATTTCTGCTAGTAGACTGGAGAAATAGAAATATCACTGAGAAGTCTTTCAGTTTGCTGAGGACAAATACTAATGATGCACCTCACCTCAAGGGACTGAAATTGTACTAATGTTGGCAATGCTGCATTGTATAAAGAGATACTTTTTGAGCCCAGTCTGGACAAAAAGGGACAATTTGATGCAGTGTCACAGTTTCTCCAAGAACATAACACAGAGGTGACAGGATGAGAAAAAGGACTGATCTTTCTTAGTGGTGGTTGTTAGAGTGGCTGGACATTCAAAAGCAAGTATCTATCACAGATCTGTGCAATGAAGGAAATGGCTGACTTTTAAAAATCTTAATAGGCTGTTTACAAATGGACCCCTTAATTTCAGAGTACTAGTGCAACTTCTCAGAGTTGTGCTACTAGGAGACTTTCATGGGTTAAGCATACCACTTCAATATGTATGGGGAAAAAAAGGATATGGAAATTGGTAACATCAGGAGTCATAACCATATTCACAAAGCTTAAAGAAAATAGTAGTAGCGAACTGCTATTCTGTCTGATTTTTATTACTAGTGAACAAAGGATAAGAAAGGAGAAAAATGAAAAATATGTAGAAATACACTTCCATTCAGCTTCCTTCTGTAACACTGAGCCTGTTACTATTTTCTTCACATTTTCCAGCCACCTATTAATTGGTAAGCCACAAAAGACTGTTGAAATTGACTAATCTTTGTTTTGGAGACGACGTCCTTCAACAGATTTACAGCCTACTCTTCTACTGATAAAGACAGAGATTGTCATCTTTGAGTTCATTTGTACTTCACTCTCCCCAACTCTTTCAGAAAAAATAATCAGCCTGTGTCTGTCAGTGAAGCTACTGTAATGACTTGACTGTTCTTTGCTGATGCTGCAATCTCAGTGCAAGCTCTGCATGCTGACTGGACTATGAAGTTGTGTTGTCATACTATACCTGTTGGCCAAGAGCTGTGACCTAGTTCCAGAAGGAGAGGTTAGGTAAATTGCCAAGTCTCCACGTCGAGGGTGAGTAATAGTGATGCGCACAACAACATGCTCCAAGTAGATCACATGGTGGTTAGGATTATCTGAACAGCCAGTGGCTTTGTAAATTGAACGGACAACGCTGTCAGGTCGTATTGTTCTATAATATAAGCATATAAAACAATATCAGCATTTCTTGCTTTTTCTGCAAAATAAGACAACATCTTTTTTTGCTTAGTAATGAACGACAGTGTTGGACAATTGTTTCTGAGAAGTCAGTAGCCTATAACCATTAGTTTTAACACTTCACAGCTGAAACTATCACCACAGGGTAATTATTTTACTGCAGCTAATGGCAACTACCTGGCTTTCTGTTAAGCATGTACACATGCTAAAAGAGGACAGTGAAAAACCTGTAATAGGAATAAGCCTTTGGGACAGAGCATTTTTGTGGATTAGTGGCCAGCTGAGAATTGTTGGGATTGTCATGGGATCACAGCTGGTTGTTAAGCCCCAGGAAATGCCTGGCATAGCCACAGTCTTTGCTTACGTAATAGCAAGTATTACATGTTAACTGTACCAAACGGCATCTGACTCAGCTGGTTTAAATTGGCACTACAGTAATATTAGTGCTTTGGAAGTGTGCCTTATGATTGATGTTGTCTCTGTATCCACAGAGTGCACATACAGAATTCTGCTCTAAAGCCTGGTTCTACAGATGCTGTCCTAGCAAGCAGAAAGCAGTTTAGTCAGCCTCTGAGCTAGCGACTCTCCTGAGGCTGTCTGAGAGAGGCAATATCATGCAGTATTTTAATGAAAATAGTATTTGCCTGTTAGATCCTGGACTGAAAATTATGCATGCATCTTACAAAGGTGACTGCAGTGCATACCAGCAAACATTCTTTTTCTTTGGTGCATCATCTATACCAGAATCAATCATTATCCAGCCTGGCTTGTTTTACACCTTCAACGTCTGGGGCGTTCTTTAAACTATGGCCATTTTCCAAGCACTACATGGAACAATGTTTACAGGTAAATGACCTGACATCCGTGAATGTGACAGACACCCCCAGTATAGCTGTCAAAATGACCCATTTTACACAAGGCAAGGGAGGGGTAAATTATACCCAATTTCTTTCCATAAGTTTATGCCAGCAAGGGTTTGGGCAGCGGGTATTACTTGATTTGCCGATCCGTGTTCTCCACACACACATGCTGTGGAGGGACCGTTGTCCACTTTTCTGCTTCTATCACCATTGCTTCAGCATCCATCAGTCCAAATCCATAGAGGTGGCTCACTGCAAGGTACAAACAGAATGGTTGCAATTATAGCACAAACTTTGTTTTTCTTCACAGACTAATTCCTGAAAGTCACATCCTAACAGGACCTGCTTCTTTTCTAATTCTTCCTTGCTTTTGCACAAAGCTCAAAAATCTCCTTGCCTGAAACAATAATGACCATATCTAATTTGTTCACTGAATCTGTTCACTGCTATATTACAGAAGCAGCAAATGACCATCATGAATAACAATGCCTTACCACAAGAAGCATGGACCAGAACTGCAGAGTGCCAGGGAGTAAAACTGCCTCTGATTGCACTTCGTCCATGTGCCTTAATTGAGCCCAGTCCTCTTATATGACATAACGTTAAAATGTGTAAAGAATCAGAGAAGGGTTATTTCTGTTATTGTAATACCACATGCATGTATGTCAACTTTGAAGGTAACTGAGACAGTAATTCCTGGATGTTTCATGCTCACCTGTACCTGTTTTTCATGCCATGGAGAGCCGGCAAGAAACTCAATGCCTAATAATTTAACTTTAATGCCTGAATGCCTTCTACTCAAAGAAGCAGAAGGCTTTAAAGCATCAACTTTCTTAGGATACAAAAAAATCAAACTTCCAAATGCCCAACACCTAGACAAGGTGAAGTATTTCCAACAGCCTTGTGCCAATTCTGTATCTTTCACTTTTTTGTAATTTTAAGAGTACTTGATGTAACTATTTCAAGAGTTCCAGCAGTTCACAAAGGCTAAAAGTTTCACTTGCTGAATCAGCTGTGAGGTTTTGGTTGCTGTTCCAATCAAAACAGAAGCTTGCAAATAGATTTTGATGAATTAGAAGAGCTGCTAGCTATGTTGTTTTATTGTGACAAATCAGTGCTCTTGGTAAAGTTCTGACAGGAGAAGGTGAAAGAAAAAAGCTTCCAGAAGGAGGATTTTAGATCACAAATATTAATAAAGCAGTTTTGCTTGCTACCACAGACAGTGCCACCAGAAAACCCTCAGAAAAACTTAAGTGCTATTTTAACCAGAAATGCGACAAGGTGTAAGCCTTTCCAACTGCACTTTGCAAAGAGTTTGTGAAAGCAGCCTCTATTCATTGCCAAACCAGAATTCAAAAGACTCCATCCAATAAAATCCCAACCTTGTCAAACAAATAACAGTTCAAAGTGTAAAAATAATCAGTGCTTAAGGATTCCATCTTCCAAATATGGCAGTATCTAATACTGTCTGAAACTGCCAAGTGAAGAGGGCTCCTCAATGGAAAATACTGCAATGTGCAACAACTGTATAATGAACTGGTTTTCTTCTCATGTCCTTCCCCTTCAGCCCCAAACTGAAGTGCACATAGCATGGCAATGTTCATTTGGAGAAAACTAAACACTGCTCTTCTGCCAAATGAGGCAGGTACAGTTTTCAGAAATGAAACACAATGACTAAAATATATGAAAATAATTAAATTCAGCCCTCCTTCAGCCTTCTGAATTCTCTTTAATGTATTCCACAAACAAATGGACTGGGAAAGAGATGTCCTATTTTTAGACGTGGGTGGAGGCAGCCAGAAAAAGGGCAAGGAAAGCTTAGATGGAGAAACTGTTTGTGCTGTGAAGATGGTTCCTGTGATGAAAAACTCCTTAGTCATAGATGTCATCTTGCAAAAACTGCACCTGCTGTTGAGAGCATATTTATCTGTGAAGTCATTTGTCTATTCTTACACTGCATGCATTGCTCTGATATTTAAAATTTTAATTAATAATCATTCTGTCTGCTCTGAAAAACAGTGGAAGGAATGAGCTTTTTAACTCACATGGTCTGTAACTGTACACAGTTACTCTGTATAGGACTACCTTTAAACAGTGAGGGAATAATTCTTCATTAATGGAAAAATCTTTTGAGCTAACCCACGGAAAATGCATTTTTAATTCCTGACAGCTAGCAACTTGCATTGGGTTAGTGCTCAGGATGTGCAGTTGTAAGATGCTGTGTGTTCAACCGAACTACTGAGCTCAAAGAAGAGCCAAATTTCTACTCAACTCCATAGATTTTAAGTCACTTCACCCTAGATTTTTTTTGCTCTAATATGCACATTAAAAATACAAATAAAATCTAGAGAGTGAACTTTCTATCTTTCCTACACTAAAAATTACTTTGAAGATAGAATTGTGTTCATTTTTCATCCAGGAGAAAAAATTACCACCCAAGGTTATGTGTTTGTGTTAATTGTGCATGATTCAATGCTTAAACTCTCTTGCATGAGAGCAGAGGTGGGAGTGAGAAGTTCTGCACCTGTTGGCTTTTTTTTCTACAGCTGAAAGAGAAGTACATTTTTTCCTTGAAAGGCCTTCCCATCGAAATAAAAACTTCCTGACAGTCAGGGGTACTCCTAAATCCTTCCATGTGGGAAGCTTCCAGGCAGCTGACATTTGGCTGTCTGCAACGTTAGTACTTCAAAGCCCTTGATCTAGTGGGTTGGTTAGCAGCTGCAGGTACCAGCAGAGGCCCATAATTTTCAAAGACTAAATAACAGCAATTTAGGAAAGAATCACAGAGTTAACAAAAGTAGTTGAACCCATGTGTCTTGGAGAAGAAAGCAGATTTTCTTTCCTACTGCCTTCAAATTGCGCTCCTTCATCTGTGTATATGATAGTACTGCTGTGAACTCTATGCCAGGGTGCCTCTCCCAGAAGTTAAAAATTACCTCAGCGGTCCACATGGGGCCATAAATGTCTTCTGGGAAACATCTGGAACTGCCACTGATTTGTATATGAATGGTACTAAGCTCACTTCTGCTAACCCAGATAGAAAAGCAACATTTGAAAGGTACTGATGATTGCAGAGCGAGATAAGCTGACCTCGAGCGCAAAATGCCCCAGGACCTTGCACGTACCCACTTAGTGCGAGCTGTTGCTAGGAATCATTGAGCATGTCAGAGGAGGTACAGGGCTGTTTTGTAAGAATATATTTGCCTTTCAGAGACAGAATAGGAATGTGAGGTTGGTGTAATGTAAGCTGGTGACAAGGAGCAGACTGTTGCTCTTGTTGAGCTGAAGGGTTGAAAACTGATGTCCTTGTGATCATGGTGTGCATGGGCAGAACTGTCCCTGAATATTCTCTCTATTCATGGAGCAATGCAAACTGATCTATTCCTATTCTGCAAAATCACAAGCATACACAGAGCTTTACAGATACAGGACAAGTTTCAGAGAAAAAACTTCCCTCCTGCAGCACAAAGTAAATATTGAGGTTTAGCTGATGTCTCCTCTTATCATTAAAGAAAATAAAATTTCTTGGGGCTAACGTTCATTTATTTATCCCTGGAGCAATTCCTCTATTAGCACACCATGAAATCAACGCCTGCTCACCTGCTGGATAGACATCCCCAGCTTTTTCATAATCCCTTTGTTTTTGTCTGAAACTGCTATTGAAAATTCAATAACTTTCTCATTTATATACAAAGAGCATGTAAAGCTACCCCCAAATTTAAGGCAGCATGTATATCCCACTTGACTTGACTAAGAGAAATATGAATGGCTGGTGTTGATAAATCATAACACAGAATCATGCAGAGTCCAGGAAAACTGGGCCCAGATACCGAAAACACAGCATTTCCAGCGCTTCAGTGCAGCTAAACTTGATTTGTTAGGCTGCAGTTTCATTGCCTATCGTCAAGATGTCTCATCAGTAGCTTAGATGGTAAGCCTCCCTTGCTATTTTACTCATTTTCTCCCTACTACTTTTTGGCCTTTAGTTTTCTATACTGTGAAATCAGCATTGGAAATATAAATATTTTGTATACACATATCAAATACTAAATCAGAAGGAGAGAAATGGTAATAACTTCAGTTTGTCAAATGAGGAATATGCAGCTTTCCTAAACGAGGTTCAGCTGTTTGATATGTAAATTATTATGACTTGCTCATTTATGCTGCTTTAGGATCTTGATCCAGTCTCATCCAGAATGACACCAACAAAATAGGAGTCTAAAATGCCCCTTATACTGTGGTTTTCTTAAATGTTGCTTAGCAAGACTAGAAGATGTGAGACTTTTGAGTTACTCTCATCCTATAAATACTTCAGACTGCCCTACACCAATATTTCTTTTACATTTACATCTTATTTGCAAATATAAAGCTCTAATTCTATATTACTTTAAGTTTCTGTTGTTTGCTTAGTATATGAAAATGCTTCAACCAGGAAAGACAATTGTCTAAAGAAAATTGAGGGACAAAAAAGGAGAAATGATGACACATGGCTTAAACTATTTTTATTTTGTTTTGTCATGTCCTAACTAAGAGAACATTGATCTTGAATGAGAATTCATCTTGTTTTAGCACATTCCCATTTTGTGTCAACCTATGACGTAATCTGTGATAACTGGATGTGATTTCTGAAACACATAACTACTTTACAAGCCAATAACACAAACGTGCAAGAACATTCTTTTTCATTCTTGCTTGTAAAACCAACTCCCTCATGCTTTTTAGATTAAACACATCATTTGTATTTTTAAATTTTACACAGAACCAACCCCTCAATTTTTCTAAAGACAAAGCAAACAGCGAATTCAGTCCTCCCTCCCCACAGAATTCCCTTAAATGCAGGTATTTTTAAAGACTCAGCAGGATGGTAGAAGATTGAGTTCTTACATTTACTATCACACCAAAGAAGGATTTGAAGGACAGAAAGTTGCCCAGTAGAGTTATCTTAAAAGTGGCAGCTACAAAGATGCACAATGAGAAACTGAATGGCCTCTATATCATAGAATCATAGAAGCAGAGAATGGTTTGGGTTGGAAGGGACCCTTAAAGCTCATCTAGTTCAACCCACCTGCCATGGACAGGGACATCTTACTATATCAGGTTCCTCAAAGCCCCATCCAACCTGACCTTGAACACTTCCAATGATGGGGTAACCACAACTTTGGGAAACCTGTTCCAGTGTCTCATTGCCCTCATCATAAAATTTTTCTTTGTCATGTCCAATCTAAATCCACCCTCTTTCAATTTAAAACTATTGCCCCTTGTCTTGTCATTACAGACTATAGTAAAAAGTCTCTCTTCATCTTTCTTATAAGCCCCCTTTATATATTGAGAGGTCACAATAAGGTCTCCCCAGAGCCTTCTCTTCTCCAGGCTGAACAACCCCAACTCTCTCTGCCTTTCTTCATAGTAGAGTTGTTCGAGCCCTCTGACCATTTTTGTGGTCATAAAGGTGTTAACAGAATACTGAAAAAATTATTTTATTGAGCTTCCAGTTGTATTTATGTAAATTTCTGATTTTTGTATTAGTACAAATAATTTCTTCATTAATATACTAACCTGGATTTACCTGATAATAGATTTGACAAAAAAGACCAGCCCTCTGGATTTTACATTTTTTCTGCCTGCCAAAAAGCTCCTATTCATGGATAAAATAAAATATAGATTGCCCAGGAACACTAGCGGGACAGTTAGTAGAAGCTAAACCTCCAGTAGCCAGTGTACTTTTGTGAATAGTTTCTGTATGCAACTCTGACACTGTATCACCTGCTAAGAGATTTTGCAGCCACTTAAAAAATAGGCTTAAACACACCATCTTAAAACATTAAGGAATTAAATCCAAGATCACATTCGCATTGACATCCTGGCAGTATTTCTCTACTTCAGGAATTTAAAACACATATGGTTATTAAGCATAGACACTGGTTGACAAAAAGGGCTAAGAGTGAAATACACTTTTGGGGCATCAGAATCAGACTCCACTAGTAGTGACAGCAAGTAGCACCCAAATACTTCCCCCCTCTCATGAGTATTAACAGCCTTCGGGCAGAGGTCATTAATCTTGGGATTCAGCCACCCCATGTCCATGGTCAGCAGTGAGTGCCCATGTGTACTCTGCACAGCCATGCCAAGTTCTCCCCTGCCCACAGCAAGACCTGAATCAGTTCCCCATTTACTTCTCAGAGCTTGTTTAGGTAAGAGTAAACCAAGCTAATGCAGTCCTCAGAGCACATGGTATCTACTGTGCCCTGCATATGGGGACATTTTCCCCTGAGTCATGGAAAATACCAGTGAGCCTTGCTGAAAACCTCAGCAGAAGGACCAGGAAGACTGGTTTACTTCTCTGTCTCTGAAGGAGCAGAGTTATGATAGAAAGAGGAAACCTGACTACTGCTGGCTGGTGATTGTTAAGACAGAGAAGCTGCTGCTTCTCTGCAACAGCATTTGGCTGTAAATCATAAAGCTTCTACTGAAGACATTCATTTATATAGCTTGAAATGAGCCAGCTTATGTGAATGGAATAAATCTGAGGATTATGTGCATTTAGAATGGAGAAAAAAGTTTGCCGAAATAAAGTTGGCCAAGACACATCTACAGTAATAGAAGCTATAACTTTTTAACTAGTGATAGTCTTTTTACATGGGATTTTTTTTTTTTCCAAAAAGCACAAAGATGCATTGAAAAACATGGCAGCTTGCAAGTTTTATTTAAACAAAAAATGCCATTTTGTGACCGCACCATGGAACACCTTTTAAGAAAATATACTTATATCCTCTATTAGGAGCAAATTTACCCTCAGAGGTACATTTAGGATTCCCCGGTAACTCAAGAGCAGCCAAATGTCATTTCACCTTATCAAACAATAAAAACACCTTTTGGTGAGAGCCTCTTCATCTCAGAACAGATGATGACAGATGAGTCAAAGGCACTGTAAGTGGAAATGCTGACAGATCATTAGCAGGAGACACAAAGCATTTCTACACTGTCAGGTGTATCAGACACTTGGTGCAGAACACCCTTCCTGCTCTGTCTCACACAGCGGCTGTGTCTGTTCGGAAGTGTTGGTGCTCCAGGGGGATATTTACACTCAAACTAATTCCTGAGTGAGTGTAGGGTTACAGCAGATTTTGGCAGAGGAAGGATATACACAAATATGCAGAAAGTCATAACAAAGTGTTTTGCAAATTATTTAATAGTGATGGTGATTTTTAGAACTAAAACTATACTAACCTCACACCAAAGCACAGAAATAATTAATTAACTAAGCAGACTTCACACTATCTCCATAGAGCTATGTAGTAGATTCTGACCAGTAACCTGAAGCAACAGGAAATTAAACCATAAGCCAAGTCTACACAGATAGCTGGACCAGTAATGCTGGTAATAGACCTTGTGGATGAATTTCTTCATCCCCTGACTTAAAAGCGACCCCCCAATAACTGATTTGTCTGGAGGAAAAAAGTGATACAGTTAGAAACAACTTTAGGCATCTAACTGATCTAAGTTGTCCTAGATAGGCCACTATCTTTCCCTTTTATTACTAGAAGTTCTACATCACTTAGAGGATGCTCTAAGTGCTTAAAATACTGTATAGTAGGTGGTGTGATCTGCTTCCTAACTGGCCTGAATCCTAGTTCCACTAAAGTGGACACACTCTGATAATAAAGCAATGGCCAGATTTGTAATTACTGAAATGCACTATAGCAATGCAACAGCAATGAAGAGCTTTGGTGTTCTCAAAGGCAGGTGTTGTTTTCTAAAAAAGACAGAACTACCCCATCCACAAGATGTTCACCATTGCCATGGATGTATATAAGTATGGCTAGATATTTGCCTAGAACATTCTCACAGGTGTACTGCTTTGATAATTAGTATATAAAGAGGTCATGCAAATGCATGTAACTTTTAAGGACTTCTGAAATGCAGTCTTTGTTGTCTATAATGAAAGTATTCCGCTTTGGAGAATTTTATCAGTTTATCATTCACTTTTTAAATTTGTTGATCCTGGTTCTTCTTTCTTAATACTGCAAAATGGAAATCTACGTTTCACATTCAGTGGCAGACTTTTACATTATGAGTCCATAGGAGAAAACATCTATCCCTCCCCTTCCTTCTTGCCCCCCAACCCTTTGCAGAGTTTCGCTAAAGGTCTGAGTTGGGCTTGTTAAAAGAAAATAATGTCAAAGGTTATCATTCCCATGGCGTGCATCCTGTTAGTGCTGTCAGACCACTTGGCAATGTTTGGAATACTAGGAGCTGCAGATCATAGTAATTGTGCATAGCTTTATATCTAGGACAGACGGACGTCAAGTCTGTCAGTTGTTGAGCAGAGGCGCTATCATTTAAGTTCTTTGTCTGCTATGCTAATCATGGTTTGGTGACAATTCTGAGTGTTATTTTAATAGAAATTTAAAGCCTGATTTTGTTTTTTTGCCTGCTGTTACTCCTGCTTTAGAGCCATTTACATTTTAAAGCATGTGTAAGTTTGACTCACAATATACAACCCCAGGAAAGCAACCAACTGTAACACAAAATGTCAATCTAATTTTCTCTATGTATCCCAGCACAGGCCTGAAGTTTCTGCTTAGACTCCATTTTACATTCACAGCTCCATTCCTTGCTTTTCAGAGCCAGCAGAAAACAGAGTGCTGCAGAGCTGATGACTAATGAGAAGCTTTGATAATGAAGAGTTTGAGGCTGGGAGAAGTAATGACACCTCCCTGACTTCTCTGAGAAATTCCCTCTCCTCCTTTGTACATCTCCATCTCTGAAACTATACAGGTATATTCCTGATTTTACATGTCTTTCAACTGGAAGCAACATTGTGTGGACCTCAATTTGTGCTAGGGGAAAAAAAAAAAGCCAATAATCATGATCTAGGCTGCAGAATTCAATACATTTTCCAGCTACCTTCCCCAAAATCCCAAAGAGATTTTTTAGGTCTTGCTCAAGGCTAGCAGAGTTCAGATACCTGGCAATTTGTTTGGGTTTAACACATGAAACACCAAAAAATTCCTAATGCAATTTTAATATTACATTTAAGAAATATTTAATTATAACTGTGAGCTGAATTGCTGCATTTGGGAAGTAAATGAACCCTCTAGAACCATTGTAGTGACCATACAGTAAAAAGACAAACACTTTAAACTTGCTGCTAAAAACTGTATGTTTTTACTTCACTTTTTCATAACTATCTTAATTTCCAAATCCCACCTCCGATATTTTCTCTAACTACAGCAGTGCTTTATGTACAAAGCAATGATAAAGGTTATGGTATTGACCCTGTGATTCCTATGATATTTGAACATGGTTTGAGATTCTTGAGGACACAGACCTTTTACTATCATACCTGTTCTGCAACTGCTGGGGGAGACACTTCCACTCGCTGTTAGACTAGCTATTAATTGTAGCTGCTTTGCTTCTCTCCTTCCTGGTGCTAAACTAAACATTCCTCTGACTTCAAACAACTTCCAAGCAGGGGCTACAAGGTAAAAGCATTCAGATTAATCTAACCATTTCAGCTCATGTAAGACTAATGCTTACCTATGCAAGTGAGTGCCAATGTCTCTTTCAGACTGTATATCCACCAATCTGTTGAAGATTTGGTCATGTATTTATGGCTAGATTGTCTTTTCCAGAACTCTTAAGATCATCAAGTCCAACCATAAACCTAACACTTCCAAGTCCACCACTAAACCATGTCCCTAAGCGCCACATCTACAGGTTTTTTCAATATCTCTAGGGATGGTTATTCAACCACTTCCCTGGGCAGCCTGTTCCAATGCTTGACAACCCTTTTGGTGAAGACATTTTTCCTAATAGTCAATCTAAACCTCCCCTGGCACAACTTGAGGCTGTTTCCTCTCATCCTATCACTTGTTTCTTGGGAAAAAAGACCAACACCCACCTTGCTACAACCTCCTTTCAGGTAGCTGTAGAGAGCAATAAGGTCTCCCCTCAGCCTCCTTTTCTCCACACTAAAGAACGCCAGTTCTTTTAGCTGCCTCTCATAAGACTTGTTCTCTAGACCCTTCACCAGCTTTGTTGCTCTTCTTTGAACACGCTCCAGCACCTCAATGTCTTTCTTGTAGTGAGGGACCCAAAACTGAACACAGTGTTCAAGGTCGGGTCCCACCAATGCCAAATACAGGGTGACAATCACTCCCCTGCTTCTGCTGGCCACACTGTTTCTGATATCGGCCAGGCTGCTATTGGCCTTCTTGGCCACCTGGGCACACTGCTGGCTCAGGTTCAGCCGGCTGTCAACCAACACCCTCAGGTCCTTTTCCTCCAGGCAGCTTTCCAGCCACTCTTCTCCAAGCCTGTAGCGCTGCATGGGGCTGTTGCGACCCACATGCAGGACCCAGCACTTGGCCTTGTTGAATCTCATACAATTGACCTCGGCCCATCGATCCAGCCTGTCCAGATCCCTCTGTAGAGCCTTCCTACCCTCAAGCAGACCAACACTCCCACCCAACTTGGCGTTGTCTGCAAGCTTACTGAGGGTGCACTTGATCCCCTCATCCAGATCATTGATAAAGATATTAAACACAACTGGGCCCAATACTGAGCCCTAGAGAACAGCACTTCCAGGGTGTGAAAAACACCAGGCCACCAACTGGATTTAACTCCATTCACCACAACTCTTTGGGCCTGGCCACCCAGCCAGTTTTTAACCCAGTGAAGGGTATGTGCGTTCAAGCCATGAGCAGCCAGTTTCTCCAGAAGAATGCTGTGGGAAACAGTGACAAAGGCTTTACTAGATTCTAGGTAGACAACATCCACAGCCTTCTCCTCATCCACTGAGTGGGTCACCTTGTCGTAGAAGGAGATCAAGTTAGTCAAGCATAAACCCATGCTGACTGGGCCTGATTGCCTCGTTGTCCTGTATGTGCATGATCTGCTCCATAACCTTCCCCGGCAGAGAGTCAGGCTGCCAGGCCTGTAGTTCCCCAGATCCTCCTTCTAGCCATTCTTGTAAATGGGCGTCACATTTGCTAACCTCCAGTCAACTGGGACTTCCCTGGTTAGCCAGGACTGCTGATAAATGATGGAAAGTGGCTTGGTGAACACTTCTGCCAGCTTCCTCAGTACCCTTGGGTAGATGCCATCCAGCCCCATAGACATGTGTGTGTCTAAGTGGTATAGCAGGTCGCTAACAATTTCCCCTTGGATTATGGGGACTTCATTCTGCTCCTCGTCCCTGTCTTCCAGCTCAGGGGGCTGGGTGCCTTGAGAACAACTGGTCTTACTGTTAAAGACTGAGGCAAAGAAGGCATTAAGTACCTCAGCCTTTTCCTCACCCTTTGTCACTATGTTTCCTCACACATCCAATAAAGGATGGAGATTGTCCTTAGCTCTCCTTTTGTTGTTAATATATTTATAGAAACATTTTTTATTGTCTTTTACTGCAGTGGCCAAATAAAGTTCTAGTTGGGCTTTGACCCTCCCTTCTAATTTTCTCCCTGTTTAACCTCACAACATCCTTGTAGTCCTCCTGAGTTGCCTGTCCCTTCTTCCAAAGGTCAGAAACTCTCTTTTTTTTCCTGAGTTCCAGCCAAAGCTCTCTGTTCAGACAGGCCAGTCTTCTTGCCTGCTGGCTTGAGTTTCAGCACATGGGGACAGCCTGCTCCTGCACCTTTAAGATTTCCTTCTTGAAGATTGTCCAGCCTTCCTGGACTCTTTTGCCCTTCAGGACTGCCTCCCATGGGACTCTGTCAACCAGGCCCCTAAAAAGGCCAAAGTCTGCCCTCCAGACGTCCAAGGTGGCAGTTCTGCTGATCACCCCCCCCCCCCTTACTTTCCAAGAATCAAAACCTCTTACCAATTTGCGATCACTAGGCCCAAGATGGCCTCCAACCATCACATCACGCACAAGTCCTTCTCTGTTCACAAACAACAGGTCCAGTGGGGTGCCCTGGGGCTATCAGTCCCCCTGCCCCTCCTTCCTTGCCTATTCCTCCTGAAGAGTTTATAGCCATCCATTGCAGCACATCAGTTCTGTGAGTCACCCCATCATGCTTCTGTGATAGCAACTATATCATAGTTTTCCTGCTGCACAATGGCTTCCAGCTCCTCCTGTTCATTGCCCATGCTGCATGCATCGGTGTAGATGCACTTCAGTTGGGCTATTGATCCTGCCACCTTTTTGGGGGGAGGAGCCCTAATTCCTATGTGAGTGTTCTCAGGTGCTTCTGTGGTTTCTAACACATTAACAACCCCTGTGTCTTTGCTGCCAGATGGATCTCCATCCCCTGCCTCCACTGAGATGGCTGCGTGCATTAGTACAGGGACATTTCAAATGTGCTCTAGTGTACTCAGCACATTGGGGAGCAGACCAGGGGACCTCACTAGCACACTGTTCCTCAACCACTGGCATGCTGCCCCCAGGCTTTTCTGTAGTAAGCCTAGATGTATCCCTTTCTCCTTTCAAATCTAGTTTAAAGCTCTTTCAGTGAGCCCTGCTAACTCCTGTGCAAAGATCCTTTTTCCCTTTTGAGACACGTGCACCCTGTCTGTCGCCAGCTGGCCTGGTATCATGTAGACTGACCCATGATCAAAACCCTCAAAGTTTTGCTGGTGACACCAGTCTCAGAGGCAGTTATTGATCTGTTGGGTCATCCTGTTTCTTCCCTCATCATTCCCTGCAACTGGATAAAGAAGAACACTACTTGTGTTCCTGATCGCTCAACCAGTTGTCCCAAGGCCATGAAGTCTCTTTTGATTGCCCTTGGACTTTGCGTTGCAACTTCATCACTGGCTACATAAAAACCCTTACTTAGTAAGGTTCTGGTTTGTGTGGCTCACATTTGGCAATGGTATGTTATAAGCTTGTTTTTTGATAAATGTATTTCCCACATTAAAATCACGTAACTTAATGTCTGGTAAATAGGACTCTAGATGTCAGATTCTTCTGATATGTTATCATTACACCAATGGTTTAGAGAGTGACACTACTGAGCTGGAGCCTTTTTCAAGGACTAATGGATTTGGACACAAAATCTGGTTTAAGGGGATTCCCTGGGTGGTGTAGAGCTGCAGAAATAGCTCTGTGTCATGGCTTGGCAATGAAGTCATGGGCCTGCTGAGAAGAGCAGGTAGCCAGAGGGCATGGCACTAGGGGTATTCCTGGTGAGGAAACACTGCCTTGAGCCAACACAGTGCTGGGAGAGTTAAAGAAACAAGTCACATGTGAGATAGCTTGCATTTGCCCATGTTTGTCAACAAGTTGGACAAGAAACTTACCAACAACATTGTCTACCTGAAAGTATCAGCTTAATCTTTCAAGCACAAAAAATCATTAGTCTAGCTTGCATAGGATATGGTCTTCCTCACTCCTACAAAGACCAAGGCAGCTTCATGTGTTTGGTGTAAGATCGTCAACTACCCCAAACTGGGATACTACAACAGCCAAACTCAAAGCTCATGTTTCACTTGCTCCATGCACCATGTGTATGGGCATTAGGGGTGGGTAGGAGTTGATATTGGCTGCTAATGGCATGTGAAAATATCAGCTAGCATCTGTAAGACTGAAAGGTCTTTTGATAGATGAACAACTTTGATTGGTTAACGTAACCATTCACAAATGCTTGCTATTTTTCAGAAGTCTTATGCCAGCTTCTAACAATGTTTTAAAAATATAATTTTAAAGTTATTGAAAATATGCAGTAGGGTGTTTATGAATAGTTTATTTGTCTTCTCTGAAATGTACACATTGTTGTGAAGATTTTCTTGCTAGTCTCTGAATTTGTGCTTGGTTACTGGTCACCCTACAGCCATTTAAATCTGGCCAATCTAGGTCTCATATCTAGAAGCATAGATAGGCCTGTCTCTTTCTCTCTCCCAGACTGGTAATGCTCTGCTCACAACAAGAATAACCAGCAGTTTTATTAAATAATGTAATTAAGCAATTATATTAAAAAGCCGTAAAACATTAAGTGACCAATTCTCTCCAGTGGTCATTATCCAGTGGAAGCAGCAGATACTTTGGCTAATCTAAAGGGGTGTGAGACAACTTTGGTAGTCTGTTACTCCCTGGCAAATGAGATGACTCTTGGTTTCTGTAGGAAGAATACCTCCACTGGGCCTAGGAATGGCCTGAAAATGAAAAAAAAAAAAGAAGCAGCTGGAGTTTTGATTTCCTTTTATCTTTCAGTACCATTTTATTTCAGTGTACTGAAGTGTTATTGTCTACACTTTGCAGCCAGGAAGAGTGAAGGATGTTCTCTAAAAATGTCCCTTCAAATTAATAGTATTCCTTCACTGTGAATGGTCTGCTTCCCCAGAGACAGTATTTGACAATATTTGGCTCTTCACTTACAGATAAAGAATTGTTCGTATGATTTGACTGTTGTTCTTAAAACTGCAGTGTTTCATTCTGTATCTTCCAACGTAGAGACAAGTTGGCATTAATGCAGCATTCCCTTTTTATGAATGCAGTTGCATGCTCTGTTGTTGACCAAACAACTGACAGAACAAGGAGCCTTTGCATACCAATCTGCCATAGCAAAACCAGATCAACAGTTTTGATATCATCACAAAAACAGATGTTGTCTAGTATTTTTCCATATAATCAGTTAATTAACTGCTTTAATTATAAAAAAACCCTCTGATTTTGAAGCCAAATTGAGCATAATGTATCTCTTTAGTGGTTGATGAGAAGCTCAATGTGACCCAGCAATGTGCGTTTGCAGCCCAGAAAGCCAACCGTATCCTGGGCTGCATCAAAAGAAGCGTGACCAGCAGGTCAAGGGACTTGAGTCGAGTCGACTCGACTCTACTCTTCTCTTGTGAGACCCCATTGGAGTACTGTGTTCAGCTCTGGGGCCTCCAACATAAAGACATGGACCTGTTGGAATGAGTCCAGAGGAGGGCCATGAAGATGATCAGAGGGCTGGAGCACCTCTCTTATTAAGACAGGCTGAGAGAGTTGGGGCTGTTCAGCCTGGAGAAGAGAAGGCTCCGGGGAGACCTTATAGCAGCCTTCCAGTACCTAAAGGGGGCCTACAAGAAAGCCAGTGAGGGACTTTTTACAAGAGCATGTAGTGATAGGACAAGGGGTGATGGCTTTAAACTAAAAGAGGGTAGATTTAGGTTGGATGTAAGGAAGAAGTTCTTTACTGTGAGGGTGGTGAGGCACTACAACAGGTTTCCTGGAGAAGTTGTGGATACCCCACCCCTGAAACTGTTCAAGGGCAGGTTGGATGGGGCTTTGAGCAACCTGGTCTAGTGGAAGGTGTCCCTGCCCATGGCAGAGGGGTTGGAACTAGATGATCTTTAAGGTCCCTTCCAACCCAAACCATTCTGTGATTCTATTATTCTAGTGACAAACTATATGTACAACTGACTGACCAAAGAATATCCCAAAATAAGTATTCAAGTCTTTCTTTTTGAGACTACCAGGTAATAAGTTCCTGAGGAAAGATACATGCCTGCTGACAACAAAACAATAATAAAAAAACTACCAAGAAGAAATTCTTGCTGATTCCTGAGTTAATTCCCTTGACATGCATTTAACAAATGCTGTTTACTTGCCAGTAAATTAAACAAATAACAGGCACTGCTTTAGCAAATCACTAGCTGGCTCAAGTGTTTTTCATGAATTAATCTTTCTTTTTATGAACGTAAGACAGAAAAAAAAGGAGATCTTACAACCAGTAATGGCATCTGTGTGCTCCTTCTGTGTGTTCTGCAATGGGAAAACACTGCCAGGGACTATAGCGAGGGACAGTGTTGCCATGCAGCCCAGCAAAAACAGCTCCCTGAAAAGGCATGCTGACCCACTTTCAACTACCAACTCTTGCTGACCCTTTGTTGAGTGACAGGTTCTTCCAAGTTTTTGTTGTTTTCACCCTTTCAGCTCTCATTTCTAAAGGAGCAAGCCTGTCTCTCTTTTTCTCCTTGTTTTCTTCTTTCTTCCCTAGTATGCATGGAAGAAAGGCAGATTGTTTCTTGTGACTGTCTTTGCTTTAGTTAATTAAAAAAACCAAAAAACTTTCACCCTTCCCTTGTTAAGAACATGCTGTGGAAGAAATATGGATCTTGCCATCAACAAAATTATGATACAATTCCTTAAGGAACTCAGTCTGATCAGAGTAATTCATCTATGAAAAACCATACTTTCATTGTTACTCTTGGCAACAGTGAGGGATAATAGTGTAATACTATACTAAATATTGCCACGTGCAATAGTAAAAAAACTTGTTTCAGTCTTCCCAGCAGCAGCGTGCAAGCCCTCTTTTGAATTCAGGTTTGGATGTTGTGATTTAATCTATATCTTTTTCTTCTCCTTCTTCCAAAACCAACAGAGGTTTAAAGAGAGCTGCATTTTTATTGGAACCATTTGCTCAGCCTAAGTTGCCAAAATAATTTACTTAAAACTAGTGCTTTTACTTGGGTTAAGGTTGATTCCTGAGCTCCACAGAGGTCGAGGCACTTAGTTTGTCTTCCTCTTTTCAATTTCACCATGAAGTCTACAGCAGACCTCTGCCAGCTAAAGTTGTATTTCCTGAATCCCAGGCCCCCAGTTGAGCTTATCTATGTTTGTGACTTTGCACAAGTAGAGGAGAAACCTTTTTTCAGCCCTTTTTCTCACTATTTATGTGCTACAATGCATAGAAAAATGAGCGGCTCCAAGGATTCAGAATAAGCAGGCTCCAGTGGTGCAACAGTGCAAGTCCTGCTGCCAATGCTACTACTGCTGGTGTGTTAGTGTGACCTCTCCTTTGATAATGAGTGACAGCTGCTGTGAAATGACTCACAGAGTGTTTGCCTCTTGTGGGTAACAAGTGGAAAAATACAAACATATAGGAATTTGGAAGTGAGTTACGGAAGAAAAATGCTGCACTTTATGCTACTTGAAAAACATTGTTTGAACTTCAGATAGCTCCAACAAAATGATGATATGGTTACAATCTCCCACTAAAACTTTTTAAATCCTAGGAAATGTTTCACAATAACAAATACTGTAATGTTATTGCTATTAAGAAAGTATCTATTTCTCACTATATATGTGTTCTGTGGGTGGGCATGCATTTGTAAATGGGACAAAACCAGGCTCTTAATGTCAGAACATTCACATGATGAGGGGGTTCGAGTCAAATACCCATTTCTAAATCTATCCTAGTCAAAGCCTGGTTTGGATCCAAAAATGAAAGTTTTTTTGGTTTGGTTTCTATTCAATTGCAGCAGAAATGTCATAGGTCAGAATGATATACTAAAGATGCTCTGTGGTAGTAGTGCCTTGATCTGAAATAGATTAAAGCTAGGCTCCAGTTTTAAAGTGAAACCACGATAAAGATTTGACGGTTCTTGTATATTACATTCTTCTCTCAGGAGTTCCTAGCACAAAACAGTTCAAATCTCATCCTAAAAGAAGTATTGCAGTCTTGGGTGGAATTCTTATGAAAAGAGAATCAGAAATAAGCCATTCTGTTTTTTTTTTTTAAGACGCAGTCCAAACTGAAAGCAGTAAGAATTTAGTGAATGGGAATTAGAAGCCAATCTGTGTTGAAATACAATGTTGTATGGATTCAAGGTCCAGTTTTAATGCATCTTGAAAATATATATCTTATTTAATGGCACAAATGTTTACTTCTGCTTGCATTACAAAAGAGAAAAAAAAGCTAAAAAGATGTAGCTTTAATACAAAATTACAAAACTGTACAAAAGTTTAGAAACCTACATGGCAGCTGACTGAATAGTATGATTTCTGTCACATTAAAAGTCGTGATAGCTTAAGATTTGATTTTATGCTAAATCTGACAGAAAAGTTAAAAAGAAATATTGTAGGGTGAATGGTATAAAATAGAAATTGGAAAATACTGTTTTGCTATTTTTAATCAAAATTGTCAACAATTGTGAATGAGAACATGGTCTGAATCCAGAAATTGCTGTATCTTCATCTCTAGACTCTTTTATCAGAATAGTAGCTATACAAGAAAAAATTTAAAAGCACCAATTTACTTAGTTTTCTGCCAGCAGTGCATGAAATAATACTGAAAGCGATTGAGAAGATCTGGCCAATGCATTTTGTAGCTGCCATTTTTGCATTTAGTCATTCTAAGAGGTTTTCCTTATAAAAGAGAAGATAGGCCCCTTCAACTCAAGCCTGAAAAGTCTCAAAACTATGCACAACATAGGGTCAAACTAAACAACTTGAGATTATTTCTTCTTCAGAAATATCAAATAAGATGTTGCCTCTGATGGCAAAGAAGAAAGGAAGCTCTCACCCTTATAACCAGCCGCATTGGTTTTCCAGTCGTTAGCATTCAGATGTCCTGCACGTGAAGTCCTGACAATAATATGCTGTATGTCTCTCCAGGTCAGAAATGGACTATGAAAAAGGGGAAAGATAAAGTCATGGATCAGACATATTTCACCAGAATGTAAGGATACAAGGTCATGTAAGCTAAAAAGTATCCAAACCAAAAAAACCTTCATTTCTCTTCTTTCCTTTGCTCCATTCAAAAGAACAAGTCCTAATTTTACAGAATTACTACATGAAATTATTTATACAGCTAGGAGGTTTGCATTAAGCAGACTATAACGATATATGATAATATTCTATTACATAAAACTTAAGGGAAGATGAAGGAGTACATTTCACACAGAGGAAATTTGTATGACCACCAACTACTATGTCATCTACCTTTACCAGTGCAAAGAAAAAAACCCCAAGATGTCAGCTTGCTGAAAAGCTCTACTAAATCCTACTAACTGTGTGCTCAAGCTGGCAATTTTTTAGACTTTCAGCTCCTATTGAAGCCATTCCAGGTGCCTCTGTTGTTATTAATTTGTCTATTACCCCTGGTCTTGGAATTCACTAAGGCTCTATGTGTAATCTTCAAGAAGACCAAGCAGCCAGCACTGAATCTGAATAGTTACAGAGGAAGTGCCTGATTGCACAGATGTCCATTCCTTTAAGGGATTCCTAATAACCTCTCCACCAGGAAGGTGAAAGAAGATGCCATCTGCATCCTCACTATGACATTAATATCCATTTATCCTGCAGGACTAGAGAAAATCTTTAAAGATTATAGGGGTTTTTTGTTTCTCTTAGATCCATCCCAAGGAGAATTTCTTTTCTTAGAACACAATCTAAAGGTGCACAGCCATGACTGGTGTATTTTTTCTTTCTCCTTCCAATTTTATAGTTGTTCTATCATCTGTAAGAAGATGAATAGTATTCCATTTAAAAATGCAGTTTAGTAGAGGTAATGATAAACTGAGCCACTAAATAATAAAGAGGAAAAAAGTATTGCAGTGCAGAACACCAGACACTCAGTATCATTCTTAGGGTATCATTCTCTGCCCCTGTTGTACACACTGGCACAATTCCACTCAGTTGTAGTGATGAAGATAGACCAGAATGAAGTTTATCAGACCCAGCATGGGCTGTATACACTGTCCAGGACTAGGCAGTCATTGAAAATGTGGGAAACCTTGGTTCAGTTCCTTAATATATGCTCTTGTGTCTTTCAGACCAAGAAGTCACTTGGGCCAGCAGACAAGTGACTTATTCTCAGCACTTATCTTTAAGGCATGATACTTGGGCTCCTGCAGGTAGAAACTACACCAAGCCAACAGCCATAAGAAAGCGGGGAAGGTCAAAACCCATGGGTGATTGTGAGTGGGTCACTTTCTGGGGTGAGTGGGACATTGCCATCACATGGAGTGACTCTACACTCTTAAAACCACACATAGTTGAGTTACCAGAAATTTCAACAAGAAATTTCTTTGGGAAGCAGACGCAGGGTAACAACAAACATGCAGAAATATCTTGTTCTTCTCTAAGTCCCCCTGACAGTGGAAGACACAGAAAAATCTCACTTGTCTCTCTGTCTGATGTACACAAATGACTGTTGCATGGACTGGCATCCCACACACGTTGTTTCACATCTTCCAGAACTTCTTTTGTCAAAAGAATATATTTTTGGAAATACTTGAGTAATCAGTGCTTTATGGTGCTTACACACCGAAGTAGAATCCTGCTTATCCTGTGAGCTGAAATCAAACTATTAGGAAGAAACCAGTGAATACATGTGATAATCTATTGAAAAATGAGCACTATCTTTTTCATTCAAGATGCATCAAATTATGTTTTCTGGTGACAAATTTCAGATTCCATAAGCTGCAGCTTTAGGAGAAGGCAGTAGGGATGCAGAAGTTATTGCAAACCTGCAGTCAACTTGTTTATAGAAAAACTTGCTCCTAGCCTATCTTTCGTGTGCATGTTGACATATATTCATGGGTATTAAGCAAAGGAAGTTCACCTCTGTTGGTGGAATTACTGAAATGAATTTCAGCACCATGGCCCGTAATTCCATACAGGAGAGAAAAACTTGGGATATACAGGACATTCAGTCACATGTAACTGATTTCTACACATTTTACTTTCTAATAGCCTTATCATCCATATGCTTGAAAACAAGTAGGAGTTGCCTAAAAATGCCAGACTTGTTTTATGTAACAAGGTTGTAAGGAATAATGCAAAGACAGCGACCAAACCATTTAACTACACACATTGTTCTCATTTCCTTTGCAGTAATATGATTTTAATTCTGAATGTATCTTTTCCATTGCAGAACATTTCCCAGTGGGTGTGTGTGGACCATGGGTATGCTGATGTAACCTAGCACCTTTCTACCTACAGCTGGGACGCCACAGGAAGTGGCATGTATTCTTCTAGAGTCAACACTGAAAGTCCTGTTTATGCTTGTTGTTGAAACAGGAAGAGAAGATGGAATAATCTGAAGAAGGAAGATGACTTTTAAGTGAATCTCTTATTAATTGTAGCCAGATTTTTTTGTAATTTCTTCCAAGTTCTATCAATTCATGGCCATTTAATTTCTCTCTGGTTTTGGCTACAACAAACAAGGGTATTCCCATGTTTAAATTATTCTGTTATTTTTAAGGAGAGCTGATGCCTTCTGTCCCTAGCTGTTATTAAAGCATTAATATGCCCATAGATACTTCTTTTTCCCTTAAAGTGGAATTTCTCACATTAGACAGTTGGACTGGAATGACAGTAATTGTTTATCCAGCTGAGCTGGTAAAAATGATGAAAAAAAGAAAATGTCGTGGAATGTAAGGAGCATTAGGGGTTTGTAAGTTAGGGTATGCTTGGACAGTCACGTAACATGCTTCAAGAAAAAAAAATCAATATGATTTTATACCAGCTCAGGAATTTCACTGGGAGCCTGTGTAAAGTCTTAGAAAAACATGTTTCAAGCCTTCACGAAGACCTCCAGGAATCCAGAGAGCTGCATTCTTTATAATCTGGAATCCAAGCAATCTGTTATTCTATAAAGCTAGCTGTCCATGTTTCTGGTGAAAAATAAGGCACTAAAATACTCCTCTCAACTTCTAAGGGAGAGATTCAAGATAGGGCACACTCAATGGATTATTTAAAGAGGAATGATGGATCTAATGGTGGATCTAACTATGCCTAGATAAAGGATCTAAAGATACAGCAGTCTTCACTTGATGATACTAAACTCTGATAAATTGGACTTATGTCACTCAGCAAATGAACTTATGTCTCACAATCATGGTTTACTTCTAAATCCAAAAATAAGCCATTCACTGTTGTATCTACCATCCTTATCCAATCATAAAATACAATGTAAGAATTTCTGGGGCAGAAAACCTTGATCAAAGGTCTGATTTTGAGGACACAACATGGCATACAGTTAAATTAGTCTGTCTCTTATGCAACCTCCAAATCTGCTTGCTTACTGTATAATTCATAATATTTTTATGTTTTCTTCTCAAGGACTGGCAGTTTGGATGTATTTATATCTAAGAAGTTTAACAGCATAAGAACAATATTCAAACCAATTTCTGTAGCTTACTACCGGACCTTCACTATACTAAGAATTGAGCCATTGCCAGATTGAAATTTTCTCTCTACAGTAGACACCTCATTTGAAACAAAATAGGTCTGCAATTGTTTGCACACAATTTTTTTCAGAAACTTTAATAAAGAAAAAGAAAAAGAAAGAAACTAGAATGATGTCAAAATAGCAGTTCATTTGGAGAAAGAAGAGGGATTTTTTTGTTTGGAGGGGGTTGTTTGTTTTTTTTTAACAAGATAATCTAGCAGCCAATTTTAAGGCACCTGGAAAAATCACAGAATTGGTCAAATACTTGTAAAACATGTCAAAATTGGATCCTAAGTGAGTAAACAGTTGTTTGCTAGCCATGTGGGCCCCAGATCCAGACAAGATGTCACTGATGTTAATTGATTTACCACTTGATTAATCTCAGAAGAATTAACGGCTAAACATTTTGAAATGAACAAATGCATTAACAAGAACAGTACTAACTCTGTTTGATAATGGATTGATTTCAAAAAATGGGTAATTTCCTTCCAGGAATTTTTTTTCAATGTCTCATCTGAAATTGCCTTGGGATTACACATACCAGACAATACTCAAAATCAAACCAGAATAAGCAGAAGTGAGAGCAATTACATGCAAAATTGCCTGTACAGCAGCCAAAAAATAATGAATGTTGTGTCCTTAACCAATAGTTGTACTCTAAGGTACAGCCCTCTTCTTTCAGGCTTCTCAAAATATTTATGAAACAAAGTAATTAAGAAAAAATTTAATAGGGCAAATAAATTATATTACAGTAATATTAATTTGAGATTTAACTGTATCTTTAAGCTGGATGCTTAGAAAAAGTAGATCATAATTTTTGGCCAAATCTGATTTCTTCATTCCACAAGTAGTCTCCCTAGTGACAATTGGGCTAATCCTGGAAACAGTAAAGAATTCAGGCTCTATCCTTTTGCATAATGATACTGTGCCAAAAATAACTGTTCAGAAAAATAATTGGTGCAAGAGAGACAATTAGCAAAACTATCACTCACTGCAATGTACAAATAGGGTAAAGCTTTGGGTTTTTTTGTTTAGCAAAATGATATGGTTAGCAACATGAATAATGATTGCTACAGTATCTTCATAGCCTGCAATTTGAATGTGACAAAGGTGGCCTATCTGAAAAAAATATTTCTTGCCAAAATAGCAGAGTCTGATGAGAATTGCTGGAAGAATACAATAATCTTTTCTCCAAAGAATCAAGGAAAAACATAATACCACAGGGTGGATTAAGAAGAGGATCATCGTTCAATCTGGAAGTATCAAATAACCTTCTTTGGAAATCTTGGCTATAAGAGAACAGACATGGATAATTATTGCTATAAAATGGAGTCTCTGTGCCCTTGACATCTTGTAGAGAAGTAGGAGATCATTTTAATCACTAATTTCTGCATAACACCACCCTTCAGGGCTTTATGATAAATTTATAAACAAAATAAATAGTTGCCTGGTTTATTCAGACATTCCCATCACTTACACATCAGCCAAATTGTCCCATGAGATCTACAACCCTACCACCTGTGCTAATGACTCCAATATATAGCCTCATGGACAGGAATATTAGCTATGTTAATGGGAGACATCCTTCTTTCCCAGATCGCATAAAGAGTCAATGTGAAGATGCCTGTTGCAGCACAGAATTTTAAGAGGGATGAGACATTAAAAGAGCCTCTAATTGTTGTGCTTGTCCTGTGCATAGGTGTCTAAATGGTCTATCTACAACCATAACCATTTCATTCCTGAAAATAATATGACACAAAAATGGACCCCGGTGTTTAACAATCCAGTCATGCATATACATGGACATACAAAACCAAAACACATGCTTTTGAGACGTCTGACACCCTTCGAGGTTCTAATTGTCATATACTCTGCAGCTAATCCTGTTAAATTCCTGCTAGAAAAGTAAAGAATATTACGTGCTTGCTGATAAGCATGTAGGTCTTTCCCTGTAAATGTAACTTAAGTTTCTACTCCAGTAGTCTTGTCATTTTCTGACCTGGTAAACCACTGTTCATTCAACTAGTTTTTCAAAAAAATTCATTTGGTTACTTCAGAGCTAGGTCTCAGTTCCTTCTTTGCTCGCACTTTTTTTCTGGATTCCAAATTGCTTGTCAGAAATTTGCCATTTCTCCTGCTAATTTCTGATTTGCATTCAATTTTATCTAATCAGATTCCTTTGAAGGAAAAACCCAAGCCTGGCTAAAGATGACAATCCCTTAAAAAAATTAATGGCAACTGGAAATACTGTAAGTCAAATGGCAGTTATTAGTAGCGTTAATGGTATATGCAATAGACCTCTGTCTAAAGAGATGTTGAATTAATGAAATTTTGGGAAAATATTTTTCTAGGATCAAAATTGCTCTCAGTAGCCTTTTACACTAATTTTCATATTCCTCCTCTTTTTCCTTTATTAGCTTAATTTAGGTACTGGACAAAGAAGAGCAGTGATATACATCTGAAAACAAATTGCTGACTAATATTCATTAAGAACATATAATTTAAACCAATTACATTCTCAAGTGTCCTGATATTTGCCAAGTTTCACTGTGGAAAGACACACTGGATCTGCCCATTTCAACAGTCACTAAGTAACTTCAGTACATCACTCATATTTTAAACATATTAATCTTAAACATCTCAAGCTCACAAATGCTAGAATATCAGAATTTTCCATTCAAAGCTATAGCTTTTTGAACATCTTTTCGAGGTAATAGAATTTGCCTGTACAACATAATCTTTATCAACTTATGTCTGGCTCTACTTTATATCATTCAGTTTATATTTATGCAACATCTCCATAGTTTCTGCAGTGCATCCTAGTCTCTTCCCGAGTCAGTGTTTCAAGGCTTTTGCATTGGCTCCAAACATCTTTTGGATTGTCTTCACACTGTTTTTTAGGATAGAACACAGACAAGTTGTGATATGACATGACAGATACATTCCTTTAGATGAACAGCAGGTTAACCATACATCCATCAGCAATGGTGTTCTGATGTATTTGTGTCAAATCTGCGGTGCACACAGTGGTGGCAGATTCCAGAGCCTAGAGAGTATTGTGTTTTTCCCAGAGGTAGAAAATCCTAAGTGCCAAAAAGAAAACAATCCATGGCCCAACTGCAGGTTGATAATGATGACTTTCTAAGGAGAAATCCCTTGAGAGAGAGGTACCTGAATCACATCCCTCATTATGCCTTCTCCAGAGGCAGAATGAAATGGGACCGCCCAAAAGACATTGTGCACAGTCTGCTGAGGGACAACAGTGTGGAAGCAACAGCAACCAAAACCTTGTCAGTTGGCAGTTTTAGAACCAGCTGTGACTGTGCATGTGGGGAAGCCTTACATTATCTTAGGTCAATGCAGGCAGTTATGATTAGCATGGTACCTAGGCTATTGATTTGACCTATCTGCCAAGTCCAATGATACTGATCACTTTTAATATAGTTGAGCTATGACACTGTGGTGCAAGGAATCTCAAAAGAAAAACTGCAGAGAGACAGCAATCCAGTGAACCTGCTCGTCTTCCACCTTCCTCATTTTTCTCTCGCTGCAAGAACAGACAGGGAAAAACAGATGGGCTCCCTGCTCTCAAAGTGAACAGCCAGCAGCACCCCTAAGAGCAACTTCAAAGACAACCCTAAGCAGACTCTAAAAGCTGAGGCTGGGGAACACTTGGAGGACCAAGAAACTACAGGGGATAGATCTGCCAAACTCTTAAAACTCTCAACTGAGCACATGCCAATGGAGATTTTTGAAAAGCTTATAAAAGTAAAAGGCATTGCCTTGGCACCAGAACAACAGCTATCCACTTGTTCTATTTCTAGCTGTTGCTCCAAAGTGCAGACACAGTAAAACTCAATGAAAAAGTTAAAAATGATCACAGTCAAACTTTTTTTTTTTTTTAACCTAGACTCAGTTTAAGAAATGTCTGGATGGAATTTTCTTAAAACCTTTTTAAAGCAAGTTACATGGAAAATTTCAGACTGAACTATTATTCTTTGGCAAAATTACATGTAACTGAAAACAGGACCTTAAATTGGGAAACACAGGGCAACCTGAATTCAGGAAAGTACTTCCAAGTCAATCTCAGTATCATAACTGAAATTGCATAAGTGGTGCAGGTGGTTAAAGCTCAAGAGAAAGACAGGTTCTAAATTAAGCATTTATTTATGTTTTGTTTTTCAAATACTTCACCATTATGAGCATTGTTTTAAAACTACTCCAAAAAATGCAGACACAAAAAGATTTCTAACTCACAGCCTCTAGCATTCCTTTTTCTACCAGGCAGTCAATCAATGGAGCAAAGACCTAGCTAAAGCTGATGGACTTAAATGATAATCTCTCCTTCTCTTACACTAGAAGCCTAGGTATACAGGTCCTTTGACAGCACTTCCACATTTTGCCTGAACTGTCTCATCACCTTTAGCCTCTATGAACAAGCAAACCCCTCATAACTTTGATGACACAGAAATATGTTCTCTGCATTCAAAACGGTCCCTTGCCAGACAGTACACTGCTTTTCTCCTTTCTGTAAGAAAATTAATAAGGGAAGTATTGCAAGTATCTGATCAATTTTCAGAAATCCAGAGTATCTTCCTCTGACACTCTTGACCCCTTTTGCAATGTGAACTCCATTTTCCTCTCATCTCAGTGATTACACTTGGTTGTACTGCCTTTTAGAGAAATGCAGTGCACTGTCACTTTTCTAAATGGATCATTGGTATCGGAATTCACTGAAATTTTTTCCCAGCACTACCTTGTTCTAGCCTTGGTTTCATGTAACCAAAGACAAATGAAGTACATAGATCATGTGAAGAGACTAATGGAAGAAAACAGACTCTCTCCAAAGCTATAGCACTGAATATACCACATAGTAGAAACACAGCAGATTAATACTTCCATTTCAGGTTGTCCTGGTTTCATCTGGGATAGAGTTAATTGTATTCCTAGTAGCTGGTACCGTGCTATGTTTTTGAGTTAGGTATGAGAAGAATGTTGATAACGCTGATGTTTTCAGTTGTTGCTAAGTAATGTTTAGTCTAAAGTCAAGGATTTTTCAGCTTCTTATGCCCAGCCAGCGAGAAAGCTGGAGGGGCACATGAAGTTGGGAGGGGACACAGCCAGGGCAGCTGACCCAAACTGGCCAAAGGGGTATTACATACCATGGGATGTCACATCTAGTATAGGAACTGGGGGGAGTAGGGATAGGGGGATCGCCGCTCAGGGACAAACTCGGCAGTGATCGGCAGGTGGTGAGCAACTGCATTGTGTATCACTTGTATATTCTAATCCTTTTATTATTACTATTGTAATTTTATTAGTGTTATCTTTATCATTATTAGTTTCTTCTTTTCTGTTCTGTTAAAGTGTTCTTATCTCAACCTTCGAGTTTTACTTCTTTTCCTGATTTTCTGCCCCATCCCACTGGCTGGGGGGGAAGTGATGAGCAGCTGTGTGGTGCTTAGTTGCTGGCTGGAGTTAAACCACGACACAGGTGCTATTTCTTACTCATGTAAACTGCAGTTTACACACCATGGGTTGGAAAACATGCATTGGCTTACAGACACTGGAGCATGCTGTTCACTTGGGGGTGTACAATGTATTCTTCCATCAGCAAGATATATTTTTTTTTTAATTTGGCTTCTCCAAAGGAACATGGCACAATGCCCACTGGAACAAATGTGGGCATACTGTCTCTCCTGACTCTGATTCACCCAAATCCCAAATTCAAACCTTTCATCAATGAGAAAGGGTATTTCTGATATCAACAGTAGATGGTACTATGCAATGCAAACAGTTTATTTTTAGTAAGAACATTGCTGCCTCTGCTGACTGAATCATTTATATCCATACTTGCTGGTTTACAATTAGCAAAATTCAACATTATGTAATGACTAAGAAGTGCAATATACAAGCAAGCATTTATTCCTAGAGCCTGAACAAGATACTAGATACACTGGGAATCATCAGATAAAACAATTAACTACCTGAATACCATAATAAAACCATAGAATATTAAGATCAGGAGATATCTTTCTTTGTATGACAGTTGTTGCATATCTACATTTCTGCATTACACCCTTGAAGACTCCAAACAAGCGGTCTGAAACTCAGTTACACTTCTTTGGTTCCTTAAGAAAAACATGCCACTTGATACTCAAATACTGGACGAAAAATAAAAAAAAGATATAAAGTTATGTTCACGTTATTTCAAATTGGGGTAGTAAGAAGACCACCATCCCAAAACAATTTGTTTCTAGGATTTCAGGAGCAGATCCCAGTTGGAAAAAACAACTAAGTGGAGGGTTCAAATCAGTAGGCAGGTAAGAAGTCCTCTATCAGTTGTTTGCCAGTCCTACCATACGGGGCTTATCAAAGCAAGAAAGTGGCAGGTTGGAGTAGAAATCTGCCTTGCTCATTTTCCATTGGTTTAATGTACCTTTGCATGTGAGTTGAAGAAACATTGTGGCTGTTCTAACTCATATCCAGGCAAGACTAGTGCTCTGTTCACCTCCTGATGTCTTCCAGGAACAGAACTTGGCTACTGGGGAAAACTGGCCTTATAGGCTCAAAACCCTTTCATGGTACAATTTGTTGTGTTTTCCAGCACAAAGTGGAATGAAACGACACATTATTACAGATATATTCAAGAAGTGTTCAGGACTAAGTACTCCAATTTTTAAGCAGCCTGCTGCACGAAGAGCATAATTAACCTTGCAAAACCCCTTTCCAACTAGACTTTTTAAAAAATCTCATATACACACTACTGCTATTAGCACAGGCACTAATATGGAATCTAAGGAGAATCTGTGTAAATGCAAACTCTGTTTCAATGCAAACTAGTTCCAGTAAGCCCTTACGCTAAACCACAATATCATGTGTCCTTTACATGCCATATACTTTAAAAGTATTGGAGAAAATACCTAAGGTGGCTTCAAAACTTCTTTTTGTATACTTTAATTCCTAGCATTTAATTAGGATCACCTAAATTGGCAGGTATCACAGGTGAAAAATACAACTGAATTTTCAAATATGGTAAATAAATAAGAATTACCATTCAGGAACTGTTTAAAATAATCTGAAGATTTCATACAAACAAATCCCAGACAATAAAATTGAATCTATTATGATATGATCTCCTTGTAATATTAAAGGCCTTACTTCATAATCTATAACTTCACAAGACCAAAGGTTTCTCAAGTCCTAGGACTGGATTAATTTATGGGAAAAATCAGCATGGGAAACCTGGAAATATTTCTCTCCTTAGTTTCCTTTTTTTATATTTTTTTTCTTTTTTCTTTCATGGCTGAAATATTTCTCTCCTTAGTTTCCTTTTTTTATATTTTTTTTTTTCTTTTTTCTTTCATGGCTGTGTTCAGAAAATTGGTTGTAAGTACACATAGGAGAAAAAAGTTAGTGAATGGCATACAAATTAATAAAACTACCTTTATGGTATTATTAATATAATTCCTTTGGCTCTATGCAAATAGACAGGCTAAGATTTGGAAATAAGTAAGAGCCCTCCACATACCGACACTGAAAGAAGGCAAAATCAATACATTTTCACCCCGAACCTCTTGTTAGCACCATGCAACAGAGTACTACAAATACAAAAAAGTGGCTAGGATCTTTAGTCACTGGCACATTTTGTCTCCATCACCATATGTGAAGCTTTGATACAGTCTTTTGTTCCTATCATTGCCACTATTAATTTGGAAAAAAAACCCCAAACTAGTCCATAGGCAATAACATTGATTTTCCATTGGTATAGTTACCAAAGTTCACAGAGAAAAAAGGTTATGTAAAGCGTAAGCTTCTCAGTGTGTTTTAAGATGTCACATCAGCAATAGCTTGGTTGTAGGTAGTGTGCTACAACTCTTTGAAACTTTCAATTACAACAACCATTTGTTAGAAAATGCACACAAAATATCATATAAAATACAAAGAATAAATTACAAGCAACCTCCGTTCATGAAGAAATAATTAGAAAAACTTTCAGCAGAGTGAAATTTACACAGATGCAATTTTATCTGCATGGGCAGACTGTTTAGAATGAATTTAAGGATTTAAAAACTGAGATTAAGAAGAGATTTAACAGCTTTTTTTTAAAAAAAAGCATTATATTAACTTTTTAAAATACCTTTGTTTCTATTGACTTCATTAAGAAAAATCTAATTATAATGATACAAGCACCGCACCACTTAAGATTATGTCAGCTCTTCAATTACTAACTTATTCTCACAACTGTAACTCAACAGCAAAAAAGTATTCTGCATTGAATATTGGCCCATGATTTCTTAAAAAAAAACAACATTAGAGATGGAAACATAATTCTGCTACAATGAATTACATACAATTTGAAATTACTATTGTGTGCAAATTTTTTACTTCCTTCAAAGGAACTGGCTGCCCCCAGAGGAAACTAGATTTCTTCAGAATTTAATAGAATCAATCTTCTAGCACTTAGAAACATTTGATTTCAAGCAGGATTTGGGGTGGTGCATTCCACCTTAGACCTGCTTATATTATCCAACACAGCGCAAAGTAATACAAAAGGTTGTGAAATACAGATTTACCTGATAAATCTCCAGTATTTCTGCTGCTCCATGAAGCACATTAAAGATATATATTAGACACAAAGGACAAAATCCTGCAGTTGAGAAAATGCTTGTAAGACAGAAACTTTACTGAGCTAAAGATAAAAGGACTATGGAGCTACACTATCTATGGTTTTTACAGCTGAGGAACTTAACCCATTAGAAAAAACAGATGTGTGTCAGCATGCACATGTTGAGAATTTTTATTTTTCATACTATATTAATTTCTGTTCATGGTAGCCTAACACCATTCCAAAACTTTCTTCAATGTTCAAGAACGGACACTGCCAAGAGGAGCCTGATGAATGCAAGAGGCAACCTATAGTAGCCTGCAGATTACAGCAGATCTAGGCAGCACTGTGAGGGTACTGTAAGATATTTTGAGGATGCTGTACATCATTTATTGGAAAATACCTGTGCTCAACACCATTTCAAGTTATTTCAACACTGAGTACTGTGTCATCATTCCACGGTGTCAGCTTTCTTGCATGTGAAATAAGCACGCAGATTTTTCCTGCCCTTGGAAGGGTACTGTGACTTACTACAAGGTTTCCAAAGCACTTTGAGATCCTGGGATAAAGGTTCTGGATGAGTGAGAAAGATCTTTCTGTATGCTTAATTTATTTTATTTTTTTTCAGAGTATAACTCAGATCTTACTTTGCTTCCAGTGCCAGTGCAATGATGCCTGCAGCCATAGGTGCAGAAGCTGAGGTTCCAGTATGGCTGTCTGTGCAACGCTGCCTCAGGTCTGTAGTGATCTGGAAGAAATTGAATGTGTGAAATTTAGAACACAGCTTCAGAAATCAGAACAGGTTTCATTTGCTCGAATGAGTCGCATGTATGTGGAGGGTATTTCCTTCTGTCATTGCAAGGAAAGGAAAAAAAAGGTGTCTGAATACATGACGTTAGATGTTCTGAGTTTGAAGTCACTTGTGAACTTGGAGAAGTGTTCTCTGCATTGCACTGAAAACATAACCTGGTCTCTGTTTATTTCATGGCATGATCAACTAAAAGACTTGTAAACTAGCAAAACAGCAGAGGGTTTTAAAACTGCACAATTAGAACTCTGCCCTTCTATTTGCATTTATACAGCACTTTCCACCCAAGAATCTCAAAGTGCTTTACAAACAGGAATGAACTAAATCTTACAGTGCTCCTTATATACAGACTGGTTATGCCCATTTTAGAGTCTATGAAAGAGGTATGGAGGGGTTAATTAGGTTGCCTTAAGTCACACTGGAAGTATGTGACAGAGTAGAGTACAGTTGGGCTCATGCTAAGCCCCATGTTTAATCCTTCTTTCATGCCTTATGCAATAATTCACATGAAATTAAGCAACAATTCTTTGGAAAAACCTGATGTAATCACAAATTTGGCCTAGACATCACCAGCCAACTAGTTATTTGCAGCTTTAAATTGTTATGTGTTGCTTAATTATGTGCTGCCACATATTTTTATATATAATCTAAGTGGTTGTATAAACTGTAGTGTGCAATACCAACTAGAGACAGTTTTCTACTTCATGTTAGGTCGTTATTATCTCATAATGAATTTTAAGCAGATTCTTTATGTAAGACAGTAAATCACATACAAAAACTGTGTTTAGTCTAAATTCTGCTTCTTTCAAGCAATGTTAAACTATAGTGATTCTAATCCGTGCTCTTTTTCCCAAAGAAGTGGTTCCTAGCAAGAGCGAGGCAGTAGAGACAAGAAGTCATGACTACCTAACAGAAGCTCAAGCAAAATCCATACAGACTTGAGAACAATTCCTAGCAGACAGCACTCCACACCACAGCATGGAAACCTCCATGAAGGTGGCAGAGTGAATGACCTGTGATGCCAAACATTATTCTCAGCATTTCAGGTGATCCCTGAGATTCAGTCACTATGAGACATAAAATATCTGCCTGAGAGGCAGCGGAGAAGTTACTTACATGGCTTCCTACCTAAGTATACAGAATGATTGTGTCACCATTTCATCAAATTCACTAGTATCATACTTCATTTGCAACACAGATATGCACAAAGATGGGAGAAGGAGAGGATCAGAGGATCGGAAAATCATAAAAAAAACCACAGGGCATGTAAAAATGCCTGTCTAGCTTTGAAATTGGAAGGTATGCAAAATATGATCTGTAAAAAGAGCCACATCCCATCTGGGCAGAATACAAGCAACTGCATGTGGGAAGTATAGGTTTCACACATTTGCATTAGCCATATTCAGTAGTCTATATATTACATAATTTGTATAAAGCTGCTGAAAGTTCTCACAACATGTAAGCATACGCAAGCTAACACAAAAGACTTCTAATAGAGAAGGAGCTAACAGCACCCAGGAAATGATTGTTGAAGGCAAGTAGTAAGCAAGTGAAACAAAATGGAAGCTTCTAGAAGTTGAAAAATATGGATTAAAGCATTTATAATGTCATATCCTTAATTTAGGGAAGCTACCACGGGCCAGATTTCTTGAATAATGAAGTCTAGAAAGACATCCCCCCTGTTATTTAATATCCTTCTTAAATGCACACCTTGTTAAATAATTTCTTTTATCTGTCATCAGCTAAAAGTTGAACCCCATAAATAAAATATTCATATCATTTCTTCATCTCTTGCCTTGTCTCCTATAGACCCTGTATTAATTTAGACAATGAAAATTAATAGTGTTGGAAAAACCTTTATGCATGCAAATTCTAGAAATACCCTGATCATATTAAGAGATGAAACTGCAGCAGGAACAGCCCTAACACTACATTGCATATGTGTGCAAATGGAAGTAGTGATTTTGCAGGTGGGATTAACATGTCCAAGGACTACAGGATTACATGCACACAGAGACATACAAGATTCAGGTATCCCATTTGGAAAAACACTGGTCAGTGCTGTGGCGAGGAGTGGAAGTGAAGCCAGGAAAAAGAGGGCAGAAAAAGGGACTAGTACATGCTTGTCTCTTTTGTAGCCTGGTACCTTGTCCCCTGCAAAAAAGTGGTGCAGCAGGCGCTTTCCTCAGAGGACCAAAGGGTAGCAAAGCCTACAGGAGGTCAGGCAGGTAGAATTACCCTCACAGCAGCTTTTCTTCAAGAGACAGCCTCTCTCAGTACAGTGAAAAGCACACTGCATTGTGTTACCTGTGTTTCTCATCCTCTGGAAGGTCACGCTTCCAGAGTGTTTTTATCGTCCTGTAGCTACAGCTATCAAACATAGTAAAACATGACACCTCCTTATTTGGCAACACTGTCTCTCACGTTCTAAGTGGATGCTGTGGCAGCAGTTTGAACTACAGACCCTTATCTCTCTCTTTCACTTAGCAAATATTTCAGCAGAAAATGTGTAGGGAAATCTTCCGAAGTGGAAATCCCATTTGAGCTATTTGAAAGGAAGGTTACTGACAGGAGCTGAGATGTTTAGGTGTAAATTACCTCCAAGATCTGAGGCATGTTTTTCAGCACTATGGATTCACTGTCAGAGAAGTGTCACATCTGAGAAGAAAAGAGTACAGGACCACCGACAGGTGAGAAAGTTTCAAGAAGAAAAATGGTGCCCCAAGTTCCTGAACCATGTAAGGGCAACATCATTAATCAGAATAAAAGGATTTGACAGCACCATGAAGACGTCATTCCTATCAATACGGTGGGCAGAAAGAGAAATTTTGGAATCTTTTGTTGAGTACAACACATTTGTATGCTTCAAATATACCATTGTAACAACTGCTGATCTATAAAAATACTGATCAGACTGCCCAAGTGTTTTGGGTCTGTGTTGTAGGGTTTTGGTAGGGGGGCAGGGGCTGCAGGGGTGGCTCCTGGGAGAAGCTGCTAGAAGCTTCCCCAGCTTCAAGTCAGACCCGCCTCTGGGCAAGGCTGACCCCATCAGCGACAGTGGTAGCGCCTCTGGGAGAACAGATTTACAAAGGGAAACCTGCAGTGGGGGAGGAGATTGGAATGTGAGAGTAACCCCTCTGCAGACACCGAGGTCAGTGCAGAAGGAGGGGAGGAGGTGTGCCAGAGGAGGGGATGCCCCAGCAGCCCGTGGTGAGATGGCAGGCTGTTCCCCCAGCCCATGGAGGGGAGCGGGGGAGCAGATGGCCACCTGCAGCCCAGGGAGGAGCCCACGATGGAGCAGGGGACACCCCCAAAGACGGCCGTGACTCCATGGGAAAGCCTGCGCTGGAGCAGTCTGTGCCTGAAGGACTGCAGCCCACGGAAGGGACCCACTCTGGAGCAATTTGTGAAGAACTGCAGCCTGTGGGAAGGACCCATGTTGGAAAAGTTCACGAAGGACTGTTTCCCATGGGAGGGACCCCATGCTGGAGCAAAGGAAGAGTGATGAGTCCTCCCCCTGGGGAGGAAGGAGCAGCAGAGACAATGTGCGATGAACTGACCACAACAACCCCCATTCCCCATTCCCCTGCACTGCTGGGGGAGGAGGTAGAGAGAACCGGGAGTGGAGTGGAGCTGGGAAAGAGGGAGGTGTGGGGGTAAGGTGTTTTAAGATTTGGTTTTACTTCTCATTATCCTTGCTTTGATTAGATTGGTAGTAAATGAAACTGATTTTTCCCCAAGTTGAGTCTGTCTTTTGCCCATGATTATAATTGTTGAGTGATCCCTCCCTGTCGTTGTCTTGACCCATGAGCATTTGTCTATATTTTCTCCCCATCCCACTGTGGGGGATGAGTGAGTGAGCAGCCTCATGGTGCTTTGTGCTGGGCTTAAACCACGACATCAAGAGAAATCTATGCAGTATTTCTAGGGTCATGAGTTATATCCACTTCTAAATCTTTTAAATCATCTAGATTTGACTGAAGACAATAACAATGTTTCTGCTACTGGCCTACTTTAATCAACATGAAATTAGCAACCTTGGATAGATGCCCTGATGAAAGGCAGAGAAAAACGATACAAATTACCACAACACACTGTAATACCTGCCATATGCAGAAGCTCAACAGCTTGCAGAAAATCCATGCATTTATTAAATAAAAATCTCTAGACACACAGTAATAGTTTTATAGAAGCAACTTGCTCTGAAGAATTAAGGAGATGCCATTTCTGTACAGTCATTATTAAGGTTGCATCATCAATCTTTCCATAGTTTCACTAATTGGGAGGTTAATTACTATGGTCAAAAATGGGATTTCCCTTAGCAGAGAACATGCTTACTCTTCCTCTCACAAGCCTCTGCATTTCCTGCTATTTGCTATTTCATATTTCATAACATGAGCTTTCTGAACTGATTGAACCATTTTTTACCTTCTGCTGCAGTTCTTCAAGATATGTTGATTTCTATGACCTGTGTCCCTAGAATTGACAAGGGTTTAACAAAACTCTACTGTTCCTTCTCACATCCTTTGTGTATCTATCTGTATCTACCCAAAATTGAAGGTGCCATGTTGTGTGGATCTTGATACCCTGAGAGAGTTTCTGAACAAGAGCAGGCTTTTGTTTGTGTTTTAAGAACTGGTAGGAGACGGGGTGTTTTTGGTGTTTTTGTTTTAAGTTCTGCTTAGAGCAGAAGCTAGTCAGCAAGGCAGAAATATATTTTAGAAGAGAAAGAAACTCAGGAGATAAATTGGCATTTTTTAGAAAATTAAGTAAGTGGAACATTAAGCAGAGAGGTTATTTTCAGAAGGTAAGCCATGCAATAGGTTTATAAATTATATCTGTGAGGGACTTTCATATGTAAATTCTTTAGTGCTTTAAGAAATAATTTGAAAAGGGAATTCAAAGGAAATGTGATGCATTTGTGCAACATGTTTGATAAACGAAAGGCCCATATAGATAACTATATTAGGTGGTGCTTAACCTAACCTAGCTGCACGGTCTAGAGTGGGGAAACTATCTTCCAGCATTGTTCTATAGTATTCAAAATAGCAGAGAAGAGAATACTAGGAAAAAATACCTTGACAACTGTATATTATTAGCCAGTACTTCTGCACTCACTCTGTTATGAGAGATAACCTCTATAAAGAAGTATATTTTTATGGTCTTTACCTACTGTTCATTTGCCTTTGTCCCAGAGTGTGAGTTTCTATGCCTATACCTATGCCAGCACTTTGCAGCTACTCTTGAAAATGCCTAAAAGTAATTCCAGTTCTTTTCCCTAAGAGTCCATGTAAAAGGCATACATTCAGCTCCATTTCTTTTCCCTAAGAGTCCATGTAAAAGGCATACATTCAGCAGCATCTGTGAAATGTTTGTACACTTTGGGCATGTTAATACATCCAAAGATTGGAAACTTGGTCCATAACGGGCTACCAGTTACTGCAGTAAAATTTGGTAGAGCATAAACTCAAGCACACTTGGAGTACCTTCCCTGAGCAACAAGGAGCTCATGCAGGATGGTAACATCAGTGTGTGTTTAAATGTAATTGTTAGCTCAGGTTATTTCAGGCCAGAATTTGCTTCCATTTATTTTAGTTCAAAATCACTAAAAAAAGCTCCATATGGAAAACAGAGTTGTGCAGATGAAATTATGTTCTTAAGTTATAATTGTACAAGACTGAAAAAACCCTCCAGACTAGAAAACCTTGTAAAATTATGTTACATCCTATATTTGTAACAAGCAATTATAAAAACATGTAGTAATGAAAAGAGGAAAAATAAAGTCTTTTGTGTAGTTATAAAAGTGTGGGTGCTTCTATTAGTCCATATCGAAACCAAACCACTTTAATAAGACTTTTTAGTGCACACGGTGAGTGTCTAACATTGGTTATGTTTGTTGACCTACCTTATAATACACATATTGGATAGAAAAAACAGAAAAGAAAAAAAAAATATTAAACTGAAGAACTGCAAGGAAAAATATGAAGGAACTATGTAACATGACACTGTAAAGTTGTAACCATTCGCTGTTCCTTAACCATGGATAGGTATTTCTGTACTAAAACATTGCAGAATCTCACATGATTTTGGAGTTTGTTCTGAGTTACATGACAAAAAGTAAGAATGAGCTCATTTGATTCTGATTGTAATCCCCACACCAAGTCACTTCTTCCTGATTTACTGCAGTAGTATTTTTGTTTCCTATTTTGAATATAGGACTCTCACTCCAAAAAAACAAATCACCATATGTCTTGATCAAATATTGTTACTCTTTTCGTGTTATGGCATGAAGTTGAGCCTTTCATAGCTAACTTGTATATTGCATACAAATTTATATGCATAATAGAATTTGGAGAATTTAAAATTAATAATAATCTTTCTATTCTTCTTCAATTGTTATTTTTCCCATTAAACTCACTACAAGCTCTAAGCTTTTTGTGGAAAGATATGAAGACAATCTGACTCAAAAGGAGCAGCAGTCTAAACAAAAATGTCAGAAACACAGTGAGAAAGATGTGTGGTACAACAATTAAAACAAATACATATCTTCTTTATGCATTTATGACATAATGCATATTTATTTATCCATTTATGACTCTTTTAGCATTTTGTAGCAGTTGAAAAACTTTGTCCTCAAAATTTTCAGTTCTGTCTTTAGTTCACTTCTTGTTTCAAACAAGACTTCTTTCTAAGGTAAATGAGGTTTGATAGGTTCTTTAGGAGGATTGGATTTTAGTAGACAAGTTGGAGAAGAGAATACCAATACTACCATTATTGGTCTCAAAATCAGGCTATTGGCAATACAGTCACACAGGTGAGAGCAATGTCCCTGTCTCCATGTGTGTACGTGTTGAAAGGACTGATTAATACTCAGTTTGAAAAGCTGGCTTCACTATTTCATGTTATTCCTCACTGGACTGTAGCATAACAGAAGCACATAGTTGTTATCCCTTATGAGGGTAACTGGTTTACACACAACACAGACAGAAAGCTATTGACTGCATCTACTGTACACTGTTCTCTTTTGTCACTGAAAGTGTCTGGAGGGGGAACAAGCTTGCCTGGCTTTAAATGCCAAGTACCAGTAGTAAAACACCCTCGGATAGGTTGTGTGTTTCAGAAGTCATTTGATAATATAGTACAGGAAAAAAAGTCTTGGAGGGAATATTTATGGTCTGATATTCAGGCATTTGAGATCAGTGAATGTTATGGCACAAGCAACATCAAAGTTGCTTTGCACAGGAGTAGTCAAGGGTAAATTAAGTTCTGGTAAAGAAAGGATCAACAGATTTGAGTTAATTCATATGGCTCCTCAGTACACTTATGCTTTTTCCATTCACTGTGCAAAATGATGCACTCTGTAGGAATAATCTAAAATCAGCATATGCAACTGGATTACTCCCAAAAGAATGGAGGATCCAATTAGTAAAAGCAATCAGTGCTTACAGAATTGAAGGATTTCAATTAAAAGTTATTTTTACTTATCGCTGATAGCATGTGTGAGATCTCCTATGAGGATTCCACATTAAGGACATTTTTAAAGAGGCATATCTTTAAATCTTTTCAATAATGTTTATGTAAAATCTCTTCATTATTTCCCTAATTAAGGGATAATGTATGTTCATTCTATATATAATAATTAATCTCTCCTTTGTAAAGTATACCTTTCAAAAATCTTACAATAAAATATCAAACTGCAAGTATTAGCACAGTGCATAAATTCTAGAAGTGATGAGTACTATACTTCAGTAAACTATAAATTTATCTATTCTTGTGTTACATAAGAAAGTCTTTAACAATAAAGGTGAGATCACCTCCAGGTGTTTCTGATGCTAGAACAAATCATAAGGGAGTGACACATCAAAAATAAGCAATGGTCACTTATTGAAATAGTAAATCTGTTAAAGCAGAATGTCCACGTTAATTGAAAAGAATGGAAGACAATCATCAAGAAAACTACAGCTATTAAAAAAATCAGAGGAAAGATTAAATTTGTTAAGTAGAAAACCACAAATAAGGACTGAGAAACATACAGATATTTTACTAGAATATTAAAAAAAATAAGCAAGGATATTGCTTTGGGTTTGTGTGGCAGGGTTTTGGTAGCGGGGCAGGGCCTGCAGGGGTGGCTCCTGTGAGAAGCTGCTAGAAGCTTCCCTGGCTTCAAGTCGGACCTGCCTCTGGCCAAGGCTGAGCCCATCAGTAACAGTGGTAGTGCCTCTGGGAGAACAAATTTAAGAAGGGAAACCTTCAGCAGGGGAGGAGATTGGAATGTGAGAGGAACACCTCTGCAGACAGCAAGGTCAGTGGAGAGGGAGGAGGTGCACTGGAGGAGGGGATGCCCCTACAGCCCATGAAGGTGAGCAGGGGGAGCAGATGGCCACCTGAAGCCCATGGAGGACCCCAAGCTGGACCAGGTGGCTGCCCCTGAAGATGGCCGTGACTCCACGGGAAAGCCTGCGCTGGAGCAGTCTGTGCCTGAAGGACTGCAGCCCACGGAAAGGACCCACGCTGGAGCAGCTCATGAAGGACTGCAGCCCGTGGGAAGGACCCATGTCACAGAAGTCTGTGGAGAACTGCCTCCTGTGGGAGGGACCCCATGCTGGAGCAGAGGAAGAGCGAGGAGTCCTCCCCCTGAGGAGGAAGGAGTGGCAGAGACAATGTGTGATGAACTAACCCCAACCCCCATTCCCCGTCCCCCTGCGCTGCTGCAGGGGAGGAGGGAGAGAAAACAGGGAGTGGAGTTGAGCCAGGAACGAGGGAGGTGTGGGGGGAAGGTGTTTTAAGATTTGGTTTTACTTCTCATTATCCTTGCTTTGATTTGATTGGTAGTAAATGAAATTGATTTTTCCCCAAGTCGAGTCTGTCTTTTGCCCATGAGCATAATTATTGAGTGATCCCTCCCTGTCGTTGTCTTGACCCATGAGCATTTCTCTATATTTTCTCCTCATCCCACCAGGAGGGGGAGGAGTCAGCGAGTGGCCTCGTGGTGCTTTGTTGCTGGCTGGGCTTAAATCACGACAGATATACTGGTCAACAAAACTAGTATTGACATGTGCAAGAAGTAATAAATAAATTAAAAAATGAATAAAAGATGACGTGGATAGCAATGAGTGAAAATTAAAAGATAGAAGGTACATAGAGGTGGTAAGGAAAGACAAAGGTCAAATGGTGAAGTCTACAAGAACAAAGTATTAGGATGTTATATTTTCAAATACATCAGAAGCAAAAGAACCCCCAAATCAATATTATTTTAATTGTCCGGAAATAATAGAATAGTTAATAGCAGTGTATAGTAAATGGCTATTTCACTGAATGTTCCTTTTTGGAAAAAAAATCTAAATGAAGTTTTCAGAGCATACAAAGATGATAAATCATATTCCTATTTATAACTGTTTTAAAGAGAAAGTTTAAATCAGGAAGTTTGGAAGCACCAAAGACTTTTACAAGAGCTGGAAAAGGAACATGTCAGACTATACTGTTGATTTTAGGAAGTCTTTGGACACTGGAGAAGTTCCAGGAGATCGAAAGAAAAAACACACAGTGTCACTATTTTGAAAGGGTAAGCACTATTGTCCTAATAATTTCATCTACTTGACAAGTTTTTACCTAGTGTAAAAGAGCTGATACAGTATTAGACTAATTATTAATAAATTAATTAACTAGTAGTGTATTTAATGCTGGATGACATAAGCTGCTGAAAAGAGAGCTTGCCAAAGTGCTGCAGTATTTTTTTTCTGGCCAACATTTTGGTTGAAAGTAGTACAGTCAGGATTCTACAAGACACATAATGTGATACTGCACATTGAAAAAATTTTTAAATTATTTAAATTTAAGCGATTAAAAATGTATATGACACATAATACATAGATATAAAATGGGATAATTACGAGGTCTCAAAATGTAAGCATATATGAGAAATCAGATACATACTTAGAAGCAGAGAAATGATATATATGCTCATAGCACATACAAGAAATGAGCCTGGTTTCTAATCAGGCCTTCTACAATTTGGTTCTTGGCCTTAGTATGACCTAAAGCTTTTACCAAAGACCTAGAAGAAAACACCAGCACCTTCTGATGAATGTTGCACTTGAAGAAACTTTCAAGAAAGAGAAAGTGATAATGAGGGCTAGTCTGGATTGAGCACTAAACCAGTATACGCAGTGGTAAATGGTGCAATAAAGAGACCATAGCTACCCTCATATCTGTCCTTGGACCACCAGCTCCAAAAAAGAGAAGCAGCAGCTCTGAAAGCAGGTTTGGCATCACACAACAATGAACACATTACATGAGAGTGAAGCTAACAAGTCGCAGTCAGGCTTAATGTATAAAGAGAGTGGAACTGAGCTGGCACTCACAGGTAGACATTTTCCTGTGCATTTGGCACTGATACTGCTGCTACCTGACTGGTGTGTCCAGTTTGGGTGCTCAAGGCTCATAAAATGGGAGAGGGTTTACAAGAAAACATGCTTTATACAGAATGATGCAAGAAGCTTACCTTCATTTATCAAAAGGGATTAACTAATCGGGCTACATGGGTAGAAGGACGTTAGACAACTAGAGTGCCCTTCATATTAGCAATAAAATATGTGACACAACCAAATGCCTAGAAATTGAAGCTAGAGGAGCTCAGATACCAAACAAGAGAAGTTTTTAAATGGCAATAGGTAATTAAAACCACTTGCCCTATATTTAAGTGGAATTTCTGTCACTGGAAACTTTGAAAGCAAGATTGATTGTATTTATAAAAATTATAGTCAAGTTGATAGCAGCTGCTGGATTTGAAGGACTCAGGGAAGTCCTACAGAGTCAGCTAAGCAAGAGGTCAGGCTGGCGAACCACAATCGCATCTGCTCACCTTATATTGCATTGTCTTACTTAAACATGAAGAAGTTAGTGAAGGTCTTTTGAAGGACAGGAGAGGGAATTTAATCACAGAAGTGAGGACTGCTAGGAGATGGAGTAATTTCTTTTCTTTATTATTATTTATCAGGGAGAACAAGAAACATGCCAGGAAGAGAGATAAGGTTTCAGTGGAGAGAAGCAAGTTAAGAACAGAAAAATTACTGGAACGTAGAAGTACCTCAGAACAAGTTTAAAACAAAAATTAGATCATCTGAAAATAAGGAAGAATCCAAGAAGGGATGGTCAGCATCCCAGAATCCTGAAAGACAAGGCAGACAGTATTAAAAAAACATAGCTGCAAGAATTTTTAACTTCTCACTGACACCAAGAGAGGTGTCTGCTAAGGACCAGAAAGAAGTTAATGTTAGATGAGTGCTTAAGAAAATATCGGGGGGGGGGGTGGGAAACGACCCAAATTTCTAAATTTTCTGATCAGGAAGAAATTAAGGTCTGGAAGTTATAGACTAGAATAAATAAGCAGGGAAGAGAACAATATCAGCAAACCTGATTAATCCTAGTACAAGGGTTTAAAAGGTTAAAAGGAGTAGTATATTGAATATTGGAAAGCATATTGAATGCACTCAAATTGAAAAAGCAGATACAGCCTACAAATAGAAATGGTATCAATAGATTATCGAACACAGTTAAAATAATTTGTTGGTTTCCAGCCAAGATGAGTACATAATGGAAAATGGATGCTGGCTGTTTAAGAATGAGATGAGGAACAATACCGGAAAGATGACCATTGAGCTTAATCTTGCTTACAATATATCAGCTAGCTGGAATAGGCAGCAATATGACTAATAACTGACCATCACTGAATATAAAAGAGGAATGATGCTGGATCAAAATAAATCTGAGAAAATAGAGAGGTACGTAGGAAAACTTCTATTACCATGTGTGTAAAATATGAAAAGTATTGATAACTGGATTAAAAACAAAAGGAAGATACATTCTCAGGCCTACTGATGGGCCACAAGATATTGGTAATGAAAGAAATCTCTTTCGGTGGCAGTGGCAATAGGATCTTTGAAAGCATCGCTCAGAGTTGACAGTAACTAGGTGAGTGGAAAAACCTGCTGTGAATTGGGTATACCTGCACTGCATTAGACTGCAACATGCAGAGATACCCATGCTGGTTTCAAAGAGCAGTATGGTGACTCCAACCAAGTAACACACTGTGGCTAAATGAACTTGCCCACATATGATTTTTTTTCTAAAGCAGTCTATTAATTAGTATAAATGAGGTCTCTTTCTCTCCTTCTCCCCAAAGTCACTATGCAAAACACAAACCCATATACCTAAAAAAAAAATTTAAAAACCGTACTATTTTCCTGTCGTAGGATTCCCCGCTGCTGTACGTTGTAGCTAGTGTGGATGCACACTCTTCCAGATACCATGGCTTCTTTCCACTTTCAGCTGTGCTGCTTATGGAGATAGTGTAGATGCTATTGGTGTAGCCATCACAGGAGCAGTGGTCTCGACTTCTTCCACCATTTCCAGATGCCCAAACAAAGACTGAACCTAAGCCTCTTCGTCCCTGTTTGGAAATGGCACAAAAGATTTGATTAATAATTCTTCTTTTTCCCCTCACCTGCTTACCAACAGGACTTTTCCCTCCGAAAGACATCTGATGAGAGAAAGACAACAAAAGAAACTAGCTCACTGAGAAGAATCTGAAATGAAAATAGGATTTAGCAGAGTTCAGAATGAGACACCAGAAAAATTCAGAAAATGAGTGGTATGAACACAGCTTTAGAAACAACTTTTATACAGTGTTTGTTGCTCTGCATCTACACTATCCAGCTGTACCAAGAAAGAGGCGTTGAAGACTCAGAGGAAGCACTAAAACATCATACTGGGCTGGAAACAGAAAAGAAATACCATATTTGAAACTAAAATGCTTTGTAACGCATGATGTCTTCCATTTATTAGGGTGCCCTCAGCTGTTTCCTCTTGGCTTGCCTGGTGGCACTAGGTATTGTTTGGGTAGCATTATATACTTTGAACCAGAGCATCATTGTTTCACAGACACTATAAATCACAGAATCACGGAATACCTGAGGTGGGAAGGGACCTCAGATCATGTAGTCCAACCCATCTAGTCCACTATGGACGCTAAATGCACAACACAATATATAAACAAAATGGACAAAACCAAAAGATTCTTATAAATCTATTCTAATGAAGCATTAAAACATTAGTTCAGCATGATTTTTAAATATATGACTAGTTGGGCAAGTTACTTAGGCATATTCATTATTTCAAATCAGGACTTAAAATAGGTAACCTCACCTTGATGTTTTCTTAATACACCAAAGTTATATACTGTCCACATAAATCAAAATGTTATTGGTGGTGCAAGTACTCTTAAATAGGCATTGATACGAAAAGTGAAGATGATCAGTAACCTGTATGGCTGATATATGGGAATTTACAACTAGCAATATATGGGTTATTGGGCTTTTCCTTATTTATATTTATGTATTTCATACCAATGAATGAAATTCAGATTCATGTGACTGTACGATCTACATTAATTATGAGCACTCACTATCTGGAAGCACTGTACTGTTCAGATAGAAAGGTTCATCAAAGAGCTAAACTTTTCTTTTAATAAGCTAAATAGTGTCACCTTTTCTTACATGACATTCTCTCAAAACATGGGACATCCCCCTCAGTTATAATTATGCTAACAGTCTCGTTTATACCTCATTTGCTTGCAACTCATCATGTAGCATCTACTTGGTTTTCGGGTAAGCCCACCCCTCTGTATGATAAATAAATGTTATAAGGCATAAACCACCACTTTCTGTGCATGAATTAATTGCTTGACCATGGGTGGAGTTTGTTTGTTTGTGTCTTTTTTTCTAAACAGAGTGCAACTGTGTACCACAAAAAACTGCTGTTGGACATCTACCGGGTCAACCTTAAACAATTAGCAATTCAAAGATTCATTTAATCCAGATGCTCAGAGGGGTTTCACTAGGGCTTTTTGTGCTGAGCGTAACCGAACCTGCATCAATGTAAGACATTGCTTATGTAAGACATAAGAAACCCTCACAGTTCACAATCCAGGTTTGAGTTCTCAAACATTGATGAATTTCACTTTGTGAGTTAATAAAAGTATACTACCTGGAGACACTCTTCTCTCCAGCAAAATAAGTTAAATATCAAATTCTCCTGGCTAGTGTTGACATAAGGTTATGTCTCTAAAATGCAAGTTTTCATTAAAAAAACATTTCAAGCAGAGAAAAAAATCCCAGGGTGCCAAGTTAAATGTATTATGAAATCCACATTCTCCAGAAGATCAGTCTGACCAGCCAGGAAGTGTAACTATTTCAACTTCTTTTATTTCCTTCAGTTGATCTTAGCTACTACACTAACAAAAAGATGCAAAACAGCAACATTTTTTGTTGTTTTAAAGACAACCTTTATGAAGTGTTACAGCTTTCCTTCCCCACAACGTGAACTCTTGCCAAATCAAAACCCCCGTTCCCTTTGGGGTTCTTGTTCTGCCTGCTTTTCTCAGCCAGCAGGGGCTGATTCAGAGCCTCCCAAAGCCAGTGGGATGTGTTTTTTGCAACTTCATGGCGCTGGTACTGGTTTATGAACCACTTCTCTTTCGTTCTACAATCCTGTCATCTCCCTTTGCATATTTTTACTTCTTACCCCTCCATTCTAAAAACATCTGATGAGACACATGAAAGGAAGGGTAAATGGAAAAATAATTTCATGCATATTCACTGATTTATTATCACAGCAGGTCAGGGAGCCAGAAATTAGGGCCCTCTGTGTGTTTGTGGGGAATGGGTTGGAGGATTATGCTAAAGATACGCTGGTTCTCTACTTTCTGATGTGCTCCTGCTTGATTTTTACTGGTTTTGTTTTGGTTTCATCCCATCATCTCTTGTAATTAGATCATACTTCCCAGCAGTATTCTATTATTTGCTTTCATCTTCTGCCTCCTCAATGGTCACTTTTGGCTTGTTCGTCAATTCTGACATCTATTTCAGAGTCATGGACAGATTCCTGTCTGGTCCTACATTGCCCTTAAAAAACAACTTCTCTCTCCTACATACCCCCCCCCCCCTCCAATGTTAATATATGCATAGGCAGGTAGAATACACAGAAAAAAGCATATTATACAGACACACTTCTACCTCCAGAACATGTCAAAATATTCCAGCAAACCCCTTTTTTAAATGAATTTTCACAACTATCTGCTAGTTGGAAAATTTTACAGTTTTGCTCTTCATGTGCATTTCTTGAAAGCACAGTATTATGTAACTACATTTGGCCAAATTGGTACCCCATGAGAAATTCAGAGTAACCCACCAATACAACCAAGAGAGAAGAAATGAAAATTCTGAGTAATCAAACCACAGATCCAAGGAGGAGAAAAATGGAATCTAAATATTTTGTCTGAAAGCCTATCTTGCACTTTTAAAAAAAAAGTTTTATAAAGAATATCCTCAAAAACATATGCATACAGGAAAATAACCTATCAATAACAGTCCATCTGTCATTTTTCTGCTGTCATCATCATCTGGTTTTGTGTGCAAACAGCAGTATAACATGATTTGTTCTACTCATGCAACGAAAATCTTTTCACAGTAGGGTAAGACTGTACTTTGTGTAAATTTTGCAGGAGTAACCCTTGAATTATTAGCTTCTCTGCACAGAGAATGTGTCTATATTTCTTTAGATGCATACTTATGCTGCTGTACTAATAATGAAAAATGAGCTGCAGAAATAGATATGTGAATACATTTTTGGGCACAAAATGTAGTCTGGATGAAAACACGCCAATGGATGTTAGAAATTCTGCAATGCAGTATTTAAAAATTATAAACACCAATTTAGATTTTAACAGTAATGACGGGGCTTTCAAAATAACAGACATTTGCACCCAAATTTACCTTTCTATGCTAAGTTTTTTGTAAACAAATAATAACAAATATTTCTTCAAAACTAATATCTCCTGCAAATATATAAAGTATCAACATCTCTGTTATTGCAATAAAAAAGTACCAGGTACACTGACTAATGGAAAAGAGTATTTTCTAATACAAAGAAAGAATTCCCGTTCCTCTAAAACATTGCAATACTGCACATTTAACAACTCAGAACTTCACATAAAACAACAGCATTACCTTCAGTCTAGAAAACATGCTAAAGATCTTCTTCCTAGAAGCTATCTGGCAAAGTAAATGGCAGCCTTAAAAAAAAAAAAAATTAAAAAAAAGCAAACCCCCAAACTAAATTCAACCTGACTAAAATAATGTGTCAAGTAAGTAAGTTCTGTTTTACATTTACTGCCTATTGTTAAACTACCATTTGTTTTCCTCTTTCTCCCTGTTTCCAAACACCCTGCTTTAATTCAATAGACACAGTCATGCTTAGGAAATTATAAACTTGCTAGTAACTATACCAAACAAGTAATTAGAGCAACAGCATCAGCTGTCCTACTGTATGTGAATGCCATTCCCAATTGGTCTCCTTTAAATACATGAAGTTAAATAACATTTGGACCGTGTTACAAAGTTAAGATAAACACACATGTAAGGCACTCTGTAGCTTTTACTGTTTGTCTAAATCTATCAACTGTCATCTGCCAGATGCCCAAGGGTGTCAGGATGAAAAGTCAAGCCTTGAGCTGCCAAAGAAGCCATGTGTCATTATTATTCAAAAGCAAAGGTGCATCTACAAACAATATGGGTACAACTTGAGCAACACTAAAAGAATTAGTGAACTATAACAGAGGCATAGACCAGGGTGGAATGGGTGTGCAGCAAAGTGTGCTCAGTTCTTGTCCCATGATGTTAAAAATGCATTACCTTTTCCTCTAGGCACAGTGCTGTTTCTGCTCTTCCATTTGCAATGATAGCTATGCACTCCCTCTTACAAACTCTTCACGGTGTCCATAACTGCACTTCTGCTTGTCAGTGCACGTCAGACCATTATGAAATGTTCTCCTTTTGTTTTGTCTACTTTCTTAAATTGCATAAAATCTCAGATAATTTTAAAAAAATAATCAAGTGTTCCATTAACAAAAGAAAAAGAAAAGAAAAAGTCTTTCACTGACAACTGAGACTTGCTATTGACCTCATCATAGTCCAATTTCCTATCACATTTTCTGGACAAAGCCAGTATGCTCAACAGGCAGCTGACCTTGAATGAAATGAACTCAGGTCATTGACAAAAAGGCCTCAAGGCAGAAATTGCACCTGGAAAAGCATGGCACAAGAATCTTGGGGCATTCCCACTTTTTTCCTGCTAGTGCCTCCTTTTCCTTGGTCAGCAAGTTGTAAGCAGGGTAAGTGATATGAAAGCTCTTTTTTTTCCAGTTCAGCAGCATGGAAGGGTGAGTTTGCCAAGAACCAGAGGCAGTATGAACATGTTCATAATGACATCTGCAGAATTTCCTAACACTATTCAAAGAACATCCCGCGCTCCAAGGGTATGTGTTTGTGTATGTGTGTGTATACATATAAACCACATCTTTATGAGTAAATGCCTTAGTGGTACTGGCAGGAACCATTATAAGGTAGAGGTCTTCACACACTAATCTAGAGACATCCAGTGGCCCCACATACTTTCAAGTTGCTTCCAGCACACTTCCATCTAATAAAAACAGTTTCCATCTATGAGATGTAGTTTGAGCCAGTGGCGCAAGATTTATTCACACTCTTTTGCAAAGTTTAGACTGGACATTCATTCACTGCTGCCTTAATCCAGTCTGTGAATCCTGATGTTTTCCTGCCCAGGAATCAAATGCCCCAATAACCCTCCCCCTGCCTATGGGGTGAGTCGCTGCCTCTATAAAAGTGATCAAATTTACCAAGGGACAGGGAAGAAAATGTGAAGAAGCAGGAAAGGCAGAGGAGAGAACCGCTACCTGGAGCAATTAGAGGTACAGAGGTTGCAGTCAGGGAGAGGTAATTTGGCATCAATATGCTGGAAATCTCACACCCATGAGCAGAAAACAAAACATGAAAACATAAAACAGAGAGAGAAGGAGGGACATTTGATCCACACATAGAGCCTAAACATTTAATTTCCCTTATTCTCCCCAATATTGTTCTAAAATTACTTAATGCTTCCAAGAACAAAAACTACTGCTGGGAAGTGAAATTGATCCTTACACGGAAGTTAGAAAAAGTAGCCCATGGTATGACCTCTTCCTTAAAAACTAATTTCTAAAGAGGAAGTGTTCCTAAGTGAACGTGCAGAACAGAGGTCAGTACTCTGGAGACCTAAAAAACCTACTATGAAGGCATGATTTTGAGTGCAGCGTGGTATGACCACTGTAGGGCCAGTCACTAAGGATCACAGCATCCTGAGATGCACCTGTGAGAGGCAGCATCTCCTTGCTTCCAGCTTCCACCAAGTTCTGTGCTCCCTGGGAGCTGGATGCTGCTGCCCTGTGTAGAGGCACAGTGCTGCCAATCTGCTGACTGGCAGCATTTTGCTTTTGAGAAGCAGCATCTCCCAGCTCCTGCTGAGTTTCTACCAGTCCACTTAACCTCTAATCTGGGAATGAAAAATAGGCTGGCACAGCACCCTTTAAAAGACTCTTCTGTAGACTGCACAACATTCTCACTTGAAAGTAGGCATCCCTCCGAAAAAGATAATGGTAAGCTGAGAGTCCAAGCCAGCAATTCTGAAGTGCTATCAGAAGATAGCCAAACAGATTATTGTTTATTAAAACATCCTCCTTGGGTATTAAAAGTAAAAATTCATGAACAAATGGAGAAATTTCTGAAGCCATTCTTTCTCTTGAGGTATCTACACTCTCAGAAAAATTCACATTTGTGCATCAATTCATTTAAAATGTTCACCTATGATAACTGTGAAGAAATTACTAATAAGCCTAACAGGTGTACATAATTAAAGATGCATGTTTGAGGGAATGTATAAAAATTGAGTCTTGTGTTTTTATATTAGCAGCCATGTTTTTACTCTTAGGAAAACTAGGAAGACAAGAAAATATTTCCTAGTGCTGGAACAGGCACACACACACTCCATACTCAATGCAAAAATCTGTCACTACTTACAAAAAGCAATGATTACATTATATTGTTGAAAAGGCAAGTTGTTGCTAATAAAATTAAACTTTTTGGCTACTTCTGAACCAGCTTCTTAATTAAGAAAAGGAAAGACAAATTAATTTATCATGACAAAAAGAAGGAAGAATGTATTTTATTAGCTCGTAGGATGTGATACCTTTAAAATACTGAAGTGTGAAAATATTTTAATGTGTGCATAAAAAAATCACGTATTGAATAACCACAAGCACCCATGCATTAACACAATAATTATTGGGATATATCAGTGGAACGTTTCAACATGCATCCTTGCATGTGGTGTATTTTTTATTTTACTCTCCACTAGAACAACAGCTTAAACAGCTCCAAGATATTCCCCACAGAGCTATAATTAGTGCTTAAAGTGCAACCAAAAGAAGTGTTGGCTGAAACTGAAATCTGAACCTGTGGAATGCTGGAATGAATTTCTCATTTTCCTAAACAAAATAGAGCCAGCTACAGGGCTGCATGAATTCCAGTTCTGGGTCAGGCTATCTCTCCATATTATCATTGCTATTGTTATTGTTGCTGATATTCTTACTAGGATAAAAGAAAAATAAAACAAGCTGTATATTGTAAACACCTGTGATAAAACAAGAGCTGGGTTTTCCAAAATTTCTGGTGCACAAAGAGTCTCTAGTTAATGATAAGTGAAATTGTCTCTGCATTCAAAGCCAAAGTAAACAGGCAGTGCACAAGACAGATACCTGTGTAGGACTGGATATAGGATGGACTTCACACAAACACACCCATTCTATGGAGTGGGTTCAGGCAGTTCTCATCACCTTTATACTACTGTCTGATTAAAAACTCTAGAGAGGAGCCCATGGCCACCAGATCCACACAGTAGTTTCACTACTTGCATCAGGCTCTTCCTTATGGAAACCTTCAGGTTTTGAGATGTCTGTTGTACTTCTGAGGTTCAACAAAGAATCTCAAATTTTCTGCAAATTTAGCTCTTTTCAGTAGATGAGCAGGAAAACAAGGCTGCTCCACTTCTACCTCTGAAGACTGAGGACTGTAGTAATAATCACTTCATGCAGTTTGTCTCCCATAGCATTTGTTTAGGAAGAAACAACACACTTAGGCTGTATGCAAAATCATTGCCCTCACGGTTGTTTGCCTTAAACTTATGTTAAATTCTATGCACTGAAAAACTCTTGATGCCAAACTTCCAGCAATTTGCCTTTCAGAAATCTATTTTCCCACATTACACATAGAAATACATAGATTCTGCTGTTTTTCAAGTATATGAGTAAAGTGGATATGTGATTTGCCCATACAAAGTAACCAGATTCAGTTTTCAAAAATGCTCTCTGAAATGTATATAATTAAGTATATGGAAAGAGACCCAATTGCCAAAGCTGCTTTTCAGTATTGGCTTTCCAAATTAAGAATTAATCCACAAGAAGAATGGTGTCGTTTTTGATGTTCAAATATATCACCTGTTTCAGGCTGGGCACCCAAAACCAGAGGCCACTTTTGACAACATGTCCAAAAGCACTAATGCTATTCTGGCTTGTTACGACAGTTTCCATGTATGTGTGAGATGGGATGAGGTAACTAAACAGTTTTGGTTTCCAGCACACTTTGTGACATTGTGAGGAAACTGGACATTTTGAGGTATATTTTCCTGTAACTTTCTTTCCAAATTTTCCTGCCTTTTAGGATTTGTATATTCCATTGAATGTAATGTAAGAACATTTCTGGTATATTATTTCTTCTTCTGCATTTTTTTTTTGTACTACACGTTGGCTGTCTGTGAAAAAGCTCACTTTTCACAGAAAGCAAGGGAGAGACATTTTAAGGTTAGCTTTGTTTATATATTTCCAAAAGAAAATAAAGTGCATAGTATCAAAGTTCATCCAGATAACACTGAGCCTAAATTCTATTTCATTTACTGGAAGGCAATATCCCTAATTCAACTTTGGCTGAATACTGAAAGTTGCTAACTATGTGCAAATGGTAGAGCAAAGAATTATTATTAGCTTAATGATGTGTTAAGGTTGTCACCTAAACTGATTTTTGCTGGGCAATCTCAGTTTGAAGAAAACTAAGTCATATCAATTATAAACCACATCTGCAAAGCCATTAAGGCATTCTGAGATATACGTATCAGCCAAATGCAAGGTAGTAAGACCTAGAAAAGAAGCTTGTTGGTAAAACACACAGGAGGGTGGACAAACTCTTGGAAAGCGGTAACTCTGAAAGGGAGTTTAGGGTCATGGAAGATAACGAACAGGAAATGAGCTGTCCTAAAATGTAGTCTGCTCCTTGGATGGTTAAGCAGGAGATGAATATGAACATGTGAAGGGAAAAGGGAAATGGTACTATGCATGCACAGAGAAAGTTTCAACTTCCATGCACCATTCTGGTACCCACACTTGAAAAAACAATGCCAGGAAACAGAAAGTGTTTCAGAAAGAACTACAGGAATGAACTGTGGTTTGGAAATTCTGACTAACAGAAGGAAATTGAATATACAAAAGATTACTGTTAAGACTGTAAAACAGATTTTGAAGGACCAAGCAAGAGGCACCAGCATTAATGGGAACAGGTTAAAATGCAACATGCGCTTTAGAATCCCAGGTAAAGCTGTTATGTTTTTCTCTGGTAACTTATTTTATACAGAGAAATGTATTAGAACAAGTCTGTCTGGTTTCTGCAAAACATGTGATGAGCCCTCCAAGAAATTGGTAATGAAACAAACAAAAAAAAGAAGGTTAATGTAACAGCAAGGTGGAGGTGGAAATGGTTGCACTGGAGATGATGTGGGCTATGCTGGAGAAGCACAGGGGTTAAGGAAGTTACAAGGAGAGTATTTTAAGGATGAGTCAGGGAAACAAAGTTATTAGGTGATTTTGACATAAAAAGAAAGAACATGTTAGTGAATCTAGCAATTATGATCACCTGCATTAAAGAAAAGAATTCGGTTGGAAGATGTGGAGAGAAGCACCACTCTGATGAGCAAGGAGATGGACAGCCTGGTTTTTAAGTGACTAATGAGAGTGGCTTGTTTGTCACATCAAAATGAAGTCTGAGAGGGGACTGTGTTCTTTAAATATGTCAGAAATAAAAATGGAAGGAGCTGAAGCTCAATTTTGGCCCAGGAACAAAAGGGCAGAAAACTGCACATGAGTAAGCCTGGCTGTAACTCAGAAGAAAATCTCTAACCAATAGAATAGTGACAGCTGTGAAACGGTCTCCCAACAGAAATAGAGGGGAAAAAATTTCTAATTCATTCTAGAATAGAAATTTTTGAATGTATTTATAGGACATAATGCCTGCGATAGTAGAGAACTGTACTGGATGACCTACGCGGTCATTTCCTGTCTTATGTCCCTATGTTCCAATTTAATTTATCCAAGAGATCACTTGGCCAAAATCTGTAATTACTTACATGTGGAGTTTTCTAACACCATAAGATGCACCATAAATATAGCAGAAAAAGCATTTTACAGTGGAAACTAAGAAATTTAGATGAGTAACAAGCTATAAATTTTTAATAGTGAAGGTTGTTAGTGACTTGTGCAGGCATGGACATAACAGGTTTCAGTCAAGGCTGGCTCTTCCCAAAAGATGTACAGAAAACAGAAAATAATAGATGGATCAAGAAAACAGGGATATTGATGCAGTAATAATTGGATGAAATTTTGCTGATCTGGCTTATGATGAAGGCCAGGACTAGACAATAATCACCTTTTCCGATGTTAGAAGTATGAATATTATTTCAAGCCAATGATGCTACGTCTTGTGACATCAGAAGGAAGAATTACAATGTTAAAACGCCATATGACTTTTCCAGTTCTGGTACATAGTTAGCACCCACCTGTAGTACAGAGCCACCCAAAGTTTAATGTGGCATGCTGAAGTAACTATAACATTACATGTTCATATATTACATCACAGATGCAATAGGGATACAGAGTATACATGCAAATCATGTAACAGATAAATGCCAGGACCTAACATTAGGTTACATCAGCATACTGGAAGTCATGTCTTTTGAGACCTTCCCCAAGCACAGCACTAATTCTTCTGATAGATCTTCAACAAGTGTTTTTTGCCCAACTAATTAGAAATGCACAGGAGGTCTTGTGCATGCAAAATGTACCTATATACGATATGAGACATGCTTACACACAGATATGTGTTATTCAGTCTCAAACGGCAGCTGTACAAGGTGAACAAACACAACACACAGTTTAAAAAATCTGGTTTTAACCTTTGTGCATCACAATATTTCAACGTATAAAATGACAGCCATTTTGGAAGTTATTTTGACACATTTGACTGGAAGTCTTCTTGCAGTAACTTCTGTCTTTGATTTTTATAGTGCAGTTCTCTGGCAAAGCAGAACAGAATAACTCCTCTTTGTGTAGGCAACACATCCTACTCAGAATGATGCAGAGAGGTGATGACAGGACAAATAAATTTAAGAGAAACATCTGTGGTACAATACAGGCAGCAAACCTTTGCCGGGACACTTGCAAATTATGAACAATCTCTTCCGCTTTGGAGAAACATATAGTGAAAATAAAATAATAAAAAATATGTGAAATCCTTTTCTTTCTTTTCTCCTTTTGTTCTCTTCCCTTTTCTTCCCTTTTCTTCCCTTGCCTTTCTCTCTCTTGCATGTGGGTAGGAGGCTTGTTTAGTGATTGTAAGAGAGCCTCCTGCTCCCAGCAAACACTTTGAACACACACTCTGTGGCCAAAGTTGGTGAAGCGAGAGAGATGAGAAGGGGCAGTGATGATGGGAGGGAAGGCACCAAGCCGAGTTCTCACAAGATGTTCAGCCACACAGCATCTGATCATTAATGTTCATCAAACATTTTGGCTTGTGTCCAGCTTGCTACATAGAATGGTGTCATGGCAATAAGATGAAGGCCCCTGTGCCGACACAGGCAGAAAGCCAAAAGTTTCCATGTAGATTTCCCTGCCTTGTCACCCTCTTAGGTTATTTTAAGGATGACCTGCCCTGTCACTGATTTGGACTCCCTTATGGGTACTGCAGAACAAACAACATAAAGCATGCAGTTGGCGAGACATTTGGAGAGGTGAGATAACCAGTTCTTTGAAACCCTGCAATGTAAAATATCAACAGGGGTCATATATCCAGAAACTTGACTATTAGGTCTTTGCCAAACAGCAGTGAAAGAACAAGTCAGAATATCTGAAATGCGTGACTCTCCAAATGATGTTGAGACTGATCCCAAAACAACAGGCTTATTTGTATGAATAGAAATGAACTAGTCTGAATGCTGTATCACAGAGCCATGAATCAGTGAGCCTAAGTCTCTCCAGTGCTTATAGCACTGTGTTTATAGACTGTGAGATACAGTCAGTCATCTTAAAATCTAATGGTACTTTGGTTTTGCCTTTCTGAATCAAGGAAAGGCTTTTGTCTTCTCCCTTTTGTCCCACATTCAGCACAGTCTTATTATATGATTTGGCCACAATCATGTTTTGCAATGCTAAGTCTGTTTGTTCTTGAATGCAGGGTGAAATGTGACATAGCATACCTAATCTTTTCTTGAATATGTTACTTTTGGATATACTGCCCTTTGCCTGATTTGTTCTGTGTGATTGTAATGGAATTATTTTTGAGATTATTAGGTCTACAACTTCTAATACATCGGTATTTAAAACAAAGGCCTCTAGAATTTTCCACCCTTATGACTACACTATTTCCAAGAAGAAGACCTTGTCAATTGGAAGCATGATATAAAGGGAGCTTTTATATTTGCATAGAAATTGTTTGATAGCAAAGTCCCCAAGGTTTCTCTTTGAACTCAAGTATGCAAGTTCAATAGAATTAAACAAAATACCCTAAAGATGACAGAAAATCATGGTACTTGAGACAGGTTTAAAATTGGTTTCCTCTTCCTTCACCTTGATCCTGGGCAGAATTTTTAAAGCTTATTTAACTTGTGGGTTAGGTTGTCATTTCATAAACTCAATTATTACTCAGTATTCTTTCTTTAAATAGATTTGTCTATTTCAATTCATGGCATGTGCTGTCTCTGTGGGACTCTACGGAAAAACTGTACAGTCATTTATCTTTGTTACTTTCTGCAGGATTTGGAAGCAGTAATCATATTAGCTCAGCAGATTTAAAAATAATAATAGTTCTAAAACACCCTGCATGAGCTGTTAATTGGAATAATATGTGCTAAAGATAAACCAGGCATTTTTTTCATGGATCCCAGTCTCTCAGCAAACTGAGTAAGAAACTGTGGCTCTTGCATCCGCTTCATTTTTACTTCATGAGTATAATGTAAAAAAAAGTAATAAATCAGTTTAATTATACTCTAATCAAAGTTATTCTTCAGCACCACCTTTGATTTTCTAATTAAACTAGCTGAGCAATACTTCCTTTTCAGTTGCTTTTAAAAAATCTTGACCTTTCCCTTTGCTGTCCCATTTTTTAAAAATAATACCAAGTTCTGTGTGCAAATGCACAATAGATGAATATAAATCTTGAAACTTTGTGTAGATCTGAAAGAATGTCTTGCCAAATTTTCCTGTACCACCGTTACTTTAATTTACATCACAGATGCTATACTAGATATAATACTGTTGCTCAGTTCAATATTTCTAAAAAAGGAAGGTCAAGTTCTGTATACAACGTAATAAGTATTTTTGTCTGCCTATTATTATTTGCACAATTACTGTGACTGCCTGGGGAAGACCATGTTTGGCTGAGTATCTAGTCATTACCTTGGACAACGATCTGATTTTAGGAACATTTTGGCACAGAGATAATTCATCTTTTCTTCTTCCATTTGCCTCATCTTTTAAAACGACATATCTTACGACAGTGTAAGGAAATATAGAAAAATTACCTCTATCTGAACACGGAAAGGCATGGTTTATTAAAAAGAACAAGAACAGGTTCATCTTAAAGTAATTTTTGGTCTGGAAACTAAGCCTATTAAGGAAGGTGGTAATTGAGACATACATTTACAATCTTTCAGTCTATAGTACCTTTTAAAGAATGAAAATTAGAGATTAACCTTAAGCATTTTGTATTTCTTATCAGTATGATTTTATATAAGTTTTAAAGACAACTTTTATTTCCTTAGTAGAAATTAAAAAGCTCTCATAGTCTGAGCTAGTCAAAATCTCCAAATATATGGAAATATTCAGATCTATTCAACTCTGCATGGGCAACAAAAAGTTGATACAATGAAATAGAAGCTAAACTGTAAAAATAATAATTTGACTTGAATCAAATATGATTTCAACTATTTCTCAAAAAAATATACCAAACTCTTCTTCTGCACTGTTATCAGAAAAAAAGACCACCTCAGAATTTTAAAATTCAATACTGTATTTCCACTATATACTGGTACTTACTAATAATATAGAAAAATGTGCTGGTAAAATGAAATTCATATGGGTTCTGTAGGGTATCCTCTCATATTACAGATATAATAATAACAATGGAACAATAATGCTTGTAGGCAAGATCCATGCTCTTGGCAAATTATTCCACATTCTTGATTTTTACCAGATTTATCCCCATTTTGAGGTTTCAATGAGGAAATGGCTGAGTTCTTCTGGTACAGAAATTTGGGCTGAACTTTTCATGATTGTCTCACCTACATGAAATATGACATTTAAACTAACACATATATATGTTTAAGCATAAAACTTATTTTGTTCAAGTTCCTCTGCATCCTGCAGCTCCATTAAGGTCCCCTTCATCATTTTATTGTTCTTATTCTCTGTGGTCACTGTCAAACAGTAGTAAACTCTATCTGGGTGATGGGGAGCACTGATATTCCATCTAAAAGAAGGAGTGATTATGCATGCGAAGCAGTAATGAAGACATATTTTGCCTTCTAGATACTTTTTATACTGTTCTAAGAGCACTGCAATAACTATTTTAGTAATGATTACTAAATACAACAGAGTTCTCTGGGGCAGAATCTATCAGTGTCCCTAAATGTGGTTAACCGCTAAGCCCCTGGAATTTCTCACAGGGTAAAGTTAAGTACATGCCTGAGTATTTTGCTATGGTAGGCTTCACATGTTACATAATGTACAACAAGCAAAAGAGTAAATCCGCACCGAATAGTCATCGTATGACCAAGTGAAAGGAAGGCAGTGGTCTGTGGCAGCATGGTTAGTAAAGCACTCACAGAACTGAGTTTGAAAGACATGTCTTTGTAGCATAGGAAGCACACAGTCCCTGTCGTTAGTTTAGTATTTCAGTAATTGCTCTTCATAACTTACCTGCTAGGTAGTTGAGCATGTATTATTATCCACATTTGGGGCAGGGAGGACAGGGGGGAGGGTAAGAAATGTATGTAACTTTATCAAGGAACTGAAATAAGCGAGGGATGCAGCTGTGATTAGATATGAATTCACACCTCCTAGGCTTGTGCTACTAGGCAATGTTTATGGTGATACTGGGTATCAATTTTGTGATGTATTTATTTACAGCTTACAGTCAAGTATACTGTAAATCACCTGAGACGCTGCACTGTGCATACAGACTGTCAGCTTGACCAGGTGCTCCTGTAACTTTGTCTATTCCCCCTTTGCACCCATTGTCCCTGTTTACTATTATGACTGCTTTTTATGGTATACTTTAAGTTAATATAGTCTCTCAGTGGCAGACACTGTCTTTTACACATGGCACAAATCTTTCAGGCTAAATGTTAGCTATAGTTTGCTAAAATCGGTCTTGGCATACCCGGTTAAAACACTTACTGACTTCAGTAACAGCTGCACTTTCCGATCTCACTGCAGTGTTACCATGTTCCAGTAACTACGTTTCAGTTCCACTTTGGTCCAACAGTTTCAGTCTCTTTAAACAAATGTTTTGTATTAATCCCCTCTTTTCTGATCCTAGAGCCACACACCTTTGAACTAGCAAGTCTCCTGCTGCATTCAAAATAATGTTCAGACCTTCAAGTGCAAAGCTTCAAAATCCTTTCCACCAGTCCTGTATAGTGGAAAGAGGTGTGAGCACTGGAAGACAAGGAATTCCCTGATCTATTTAACAGACAGGAGGGTAAAAGGAAGAACTAAAAACTGGCCTCTGACATCAAAAGTTCCTCTAACTACTCATTTCCTTCTGTGCTCTTATTTGTTTGACAGTAACTCATTAAAGAAAATTTAAAATATCTTAGATTTTTTTTTCATATAGGGGTGTTGAGGATTTTGTCTGTTGTATTATTGAAGACCTCTGGGCTACATCACAGAGAAAATGCAATAGCGCAGACTTGTAGAGAAATCTATACGTAAGTTATAAATAGGGTGTAAGTTCTCTGAGATGAGACATAAACACTAAAAGAAACATGGGTATAGACTTTTTTCAGCCCCGCTTCCCTATTGAAATCATCAAACTTCCATTAAGAAATCAAGCAAAAAAAAAAACAATGAAAGAAAGGAGGAAAGAAGGAAAAACAGTCAAGGCTTTTGCTTTAAAATTTCATTGCAATTCAGATTTGATGATTTGGCACTGCTGTGCGAGTAGCATTTTTCAGTCTTATTTTTTCTTGCAGAATTACATCATTACCTCAAAGCAGTTTTAAAGGATGCAGAGGATGATGTGTTCCAGCTGAAAATGAACAGAGCTGATACTTCAGGAAGGACTGACCGTCAGGTCAATATAGAAGCAAAATGCATTTTTAGTTTTACACAAAGGAAGTTTTTCTTCTTTCCTTTAGAATCTTTTCCTCTTCCCCATGCTGTGCACTTGCACGTACTGGGCACGTGTACCCTTACATTTGCACATGAGAGCAGATCCAGGAGATGCACTCTGATGCCAACCTACCATTCTGATGCCATTCTCAAAGGCCTGACGTGCTAGAGAAGCAGGTCCATCCACAGTTTTACCGTCGTCATCAGGCCCCCAGCTGGCACTGTAGATGTGGATGTGCTGGGGATTAAGGCTTAAAGACTTTGCTTCTACCATGTCTGTCACGTCTCCATCCAGCATCCGTACACCTTCAGAATGAAAGATATAATGAACAGGACCAACCAACTCAAAATGCTGCTTTTTTTTTTTTTCCCTGGAGAAAATTGTTGTGTAGGACATTGGATTGAACGATCATAAGGATTCTACTGTTGTTAAAAAAAAACAAACCCAAACCTGTTTGGATATGTGTTTTTCCAACAGCAAAAAAGTTTCTCGATGAAAAAATACAAAAAGGAAGGAATATTTTGGTCTTTCTTCATGTTTTAAAAATTATCTACAAGTCATTTATTCACTATACAGCCTTTGAACTTCAATAACAAACTTTTACACTAAAGAAAACTTAAAAAAACCCACTTGAACTTTGAAATGTTTGTATGCCTCACTTGAAGACAATATAGGATTTTTTCTCCTTTTATATAGCAGGGAAGCTGCAGCACCTACTTTGAGCCATTCACAGTCCTAAATATGTTGACAGATGTAATAAAAGGATCTCTGCTGACAGATAAACACGGGATTATTCCATCATTGTATGAGGATGCAAAGAAGAAACTGGGGAGAAAGCCTGTGTGTACAGACGAATTATCATACATAGTAGCAAGGTGATTACAGGAAGTTACTAACAAATACCCTCTATGTAACATTATTCAATCTGAAACTACAATATTGTGAGCATCCTCCCCTGTGCAGAAGATTTTGTAAGGTATAATCTGAAATTCTTGTGTTAAAAGAATCAATTCATGTGGGTTTGGACAAGTCAATGTGTCAGCCCTTCTAAAGTGAATGGCATTCATGATGTTTTAAGATCACTAGACTGAGTAAGGTAGGCTTAAATTTGGGATCTGAGAAAATCTTAAAAGTTCTTCTTTTGACTAACTGTAAGACTTTTTGACTGAAGTTAATTCTGACTGAGAAAAACGTCAATGCCAGTTTTAACCTGAACAGGAAAAGGGACCTACATACAGCTAGTGTGACATCTGATCAAAGGGATGTTAAATATGAAATAATAATTAGCATGTAACTGTATGATAGTACAGAGTAATGATTACTTCCACAATTAACAAGTTTGATGCTCTTTCCCCTTTAAAAGGCCACTGCTATTTATCATCCAAATTTACATATTTTTAATTACAGACACATTTCATTTTGCTTGTGAGCACAGACTTGAGTGTTTACCAAGACCTTAACTTCCAATTAACAAAAGGCATAGGGGGTGCTTTGTTGAGAGAGGTTTTTTTTTTTCTTACTCTAATTACTCAAAAATGAAAAGTGATCATATTTCTAAGTTCACACAAAAGCTGCCCACGTTTTGTGAGATAATAAACTTTTACAAACAGTGATCTCACTCTGAACTTTACTTTATAAAAAAAGTCATTAAACCAACCCTGGGATTCTCAGGTTTTATTTTTCTTCCTCAGCATAATGTCAGAAAATTAATGATGGGTGGAAGTTGTGTTCTCAATTTCTTTCAAGCACATTAAAATACATTTAGTTCTAAATAAAGACAATAAAAGGTACACTGCTTTTGAAAGAATGAAAATAAAGCTTTCCTTTATGTCTCCATTACTGCATAGCAAGCCTAAATAATACTACATGCACCTGGTGATTAATAACTCCAAATTCTGCCGTTGCATCTGAAGTAATTCACACCAGGTTTTTTTGCTAATGGTTAAGTGGTCAAATCTAAAGCAACATGGACAAGACTGTGACTTAGGTGTTGCTTTCTCCAGCCAGCATCTGATAGGCATGCTTCAAGGGTGACTTTGAACAACAGACGTCTCATTTGCTATTTAAAACAAAAATAATTTCCCTCCTTCCTTCTTTCCTTCCTTCCTTCCTCTTTCTCTTTTTCTTTTCCTTTTTCTTTTCTTCCCTCAAATGTCTGGAGTAGTTAGTTCTGCTGATCACAAAACATCCAAACTGCATTTGGCATGTGGTGATAGTGCAACAAATGCTGTCCAGAAGGCAATTAACAGGCTGCTTTTGCAGAGTGTTCTACCTAAGACTTTAGAGCTTTGTAAACTTTTTCCAATATTTGTAGTAATTGCCAAAATGTAAGTGGCATTTTAGTCAGAACAAACTTTCAATGAATCACAGGAAACATGCAAAACAGAGCTGAAAGCAAGTTTTCTTTTAAAATGTTTGTTTCTAATCAGCATCTGACTTAAACTTTAAGAAACAGCTGAACTAATTCCTCGTCAGCTGAAGACAATCTACATCTGTTGTGCCATAATTCAGTGTAACTGTTTTCCCGTCAGGACTCGAGCTCTGCCAAGTAACTAAGCACCCAAATCCCCACAGATGCTGTGCAACTTCCACAATCAGTCTGCAACAATAATAACATGCTAACCATCCCTTCCTATAAAAAGCCTCACAAGCTCTGTAGGTGGTGATTTGCTATGTGTGATTACTGCAGAGATTCACGTTAAAAAAAAGATCTACCCCTATGGTACACTGGTTTGTCTTTTAGTGAAAGGGTCTGTAGCTTAGCTAAGCACAAACTGCAGGCAGAGTACATAATTTTTTGTAAGAAACATGTCACAACCTGTGAAAGAACTGAAGGTCCAGATTGCAATTTCACTCAAGTTTTCTTATCTGCAGGTTACATCCCCATTTACACTGTTATAAGAGAAGGCTCAGAATTTCTAAGGATCTTAATTTTTGACCTATATGTAGTCAGAGGTACTTAAATGTGTGGAAATGAAACAAGGAGTACAAACATATTTAGAAAAAAAGTGAGCATTATTGGTGAATATCTTTGTTAATGACTTCCCATCAGAAAGATCATTAATCAGACTTATTCAACTGCCAGTATTTAATGGAATATTGATGGAAAGGATTTATTTTCCCCTTTGCTTTATCTCCTTACTATTCCTTACATGTCCAGAGATGCTTTTTGGTTTGAAGTAAAGAATACTTATCTTGGTGGAGCAAACTCAACATCACTGTTGGCAGGTGCTCCTCCAAGAAGGCACCAGGAGGGTCTTTAAATCCCTGGGAAACAAGCAAGCTGAACACTAGTTCAGCATAATATGATTCAACATTTTACACTCTATATGGCCTGTGGAGAGGGAACACAACCACTGCATATTCACTTTTAAAAGGTGGTACATTACCTCAAGTGAGGCTTACATCCTGTTATTACTTTCCAGCTTTATTTTAAGAACAATGTTAGTGATGGCTCTCCAGAATCACGGTGACAAATGGAGTGAATAAAATTTTTATTTCACTTAGACCAGAGAAATTTCTTGAAGGCTGTTATATTCCTCGTGCAAAATAAATAAATGAATGAATGAAAGAATAATTAAAAGGCATACATATCCTGTCTTTACTGTTGACATTAACTGCATTCATACTATGTCCATCTGAATCAGTTTTTACACTATGTTTAGAAAAGGCTGTGATTCAGCTAATATGCCTGGAGTGTTTCTAAAACATTATTATTGCACATTCCTAATGTTTAATGAATAATAACCTATTCAGAAGCCACTAATGGAGAACTTTTCAAGGACATGCCTAAGCTGTTGCATGTTGTGTGACTATCCAACTCACAAATGAAACTTCTCCAGAAACCATCATTTATGTCTATCAGTGCACTAACTCCCCTCTGACTCTGGTCTGACAATGCAATAAATCTGATTTCATAGCTGCTGGTACATGACCAAATGGCATGTCCACATGAGACAACCTATTAATCTCCCACAAACTCACTCAGTTGGCCAGTTCAGATTTTCTAAACCACTCTGACAGGGTAACTTTGTGCAGGCAGGCTCTCCACCTGAAGAGAAATTGTTTTTATGCATCACTCTAACCTTAAGCTGGATCAGGTATTGTCTATATTCTTGAAGCCAACAGGAAAACAGAAAGCTGACGTTAGGATGATGTTGTATGCTTTGGCTAATTTAAAATGCAGCTGTGCTCACATTTGATTTGGATCAAACTTGTACTGATCCAGTAGAGAACAGATACAGTACTATTAATTGTGGAAACATGGCCTCAGCTCTGCCTGCTCATATTTTTGAACCGTCCCCTGTGTATATATAGGTAAACATGTTTCTGTTTTCACAGATGGGCTTTATTTTGGGACAGAAAATCAACAATTAATGAGTTTGAGCTATAGGTCTTTCTACTGAAAGCCAATATACCAATCCCATGATTTCATCAGAAGTTCAGGGTAAAACTTCACTTGAAGCATTAAAATCTGGCACAGGCAGGCTACAGCCTAGGAGACACGCAGATGACATCTTGACAGCCACCTCCATAAATAAAGGCAAAGGTCTTAATTGGGCAGCCATTGACTAAGAATTCATAGAAACTGCTTGAAATCTCTTGGCTGAATGAACAAAAATTCCTTCATCGAATAAGTAACAATCCAATCATACAGAGGGATCAAAAGGAGATTCGCTCCAACCACAGCCAAAACCCACAAAAATTTGTTATGTTTTGACAATGTTTTGTTTGGGATCAATATGTAAGGTAATATTCCTGATGTGTACATTTACTTCTGGTTTGTCAAAGTTCATCACTTAGAGTTCTGAATCTGTGAGAAAACCCAAATGTCCTAATTCTGGGTTTTGTGTTTTCATCAAAGGTCCCACTTTCTATTTTTCTGTGTGTACTGGAAGGCAGTGTTCCAGGGAGCACTGGAGAAGTGTCACTGCAGACAGACTCCTTCAGTACTGGTATTTAATGACCCACTCTACAACTAAGATTTTCTTGCTAACACAGCTAGGTTTGTTATCAGTACAAATCTCCTTCTCTTGTGGAGAAAGGTCTGAATGTACCATTTAGCACAAGTGGCTCTTTGGTTACTTTTTTTTTGGTGGGAGATTGTTTCACGTACCTCCAATCTTGGCATTAAAGGCGATTCCCACTGTGCAGTGTGAGTTGTTTGCTGTGGCTGCCACTTCTCCAGCACAACGGGTTCCATGCCTGCAGTCAGACAAACATTTTTCCAAGTAAGCACAGACTGTTCGGATTAAAGGCTTTGACTCTGCTCATCCTCAGGTGCTAAAAGCATAACTATCCACAATGTTCTGCACTACTTAATCACTGGTAGTAATTTATACCCATGTTACAATATTCCTCCGAACACATTTTAACATCATTATCACAATCATATTAAACTCTTCATGGTAGGCTTTCTAGCTACTGGAAACATGCACAGTTTGTAACAAAGACATACAGCAATGATATATAATCCAGAGCAACAGAAAGAAGTCTTGGATACCAGTTCTTGATTTTGAACCAATTCTTACATTATAGACAGAATTTTTGTCCTGCATTCTCCCACAACCACTCATGTTGCTAGTATGTAGATCTCCATACAACCTCCAGTAGGCACAGTGTGTACCACACTTTTCCATGAGGAAGTTGAGATTGCGCCAATGCCCCCACTGCTGTTTAGAGGCAAGCCTAAGACTGGCTATATGCCAGGTATGCTCAAAGCTTCTGTATAGGCATGTCCTGGTCATGCCTTGGGCCAACCCTGCAAGCCTGCTGCCTTTCCGGAAGCAGTAAAAACAGGTGAAGTACCCTCCACAGCAGAGGTACACCCTGTTCCTGGAAGCAGAGGTGGGCTAGGGTATAGTCCTAAGAAGCTGCTGAAGGAAAACACAAAAGCTCCGGTGGTTGCTCACTCCCTTCCCCATTGTGCAAAGCCACAGTGGGATGACTGGTGTAGCCCTGATCCATGTTCTCTATAAGGTGACAATGGTCATCCATATGACCACCACGGTAGGGAAGCTTCTCCTGCTTTTTGTGATTTTTTCCTGCAATATAGGTTTCACAGGGTGTATTCTACCAGTAAGTTTTGCCCTCACCCTTGTGCAGTTAAGCAGCTCCATTGCAGAAATGCGACACAAACAACAAGGAGCAGACAGGGAACTTCAGAGACCTGCTGTGGAGAGGAGATATGGAGTTTCAGACCAGACAGGAAAAGAGATGGGGAGTTGATGAGATGGAGATAGAAAGATAATGTAAGGCTTGGGTAGCCACAAAGAAGTTAAAAAATCAAGGGAAAAAAAGATAACAAAAAGGCAAGTGCTTCAGAGGAGTCTAAGTGAGGTCAGTTGTGTACAGAGGCACTCTTCTGCTGGTGGTGGTTGTCAGACTGCTTCCACAGACATCTTGAGAATACAGGTGTTTTTGAATTAAAGTTAACGCCCATATTACAGACAAGAATCACAGTTGCCTTCTCTTGGTACAGCTTGTTTTGGGTAAAGTTACTCTTTATTTCCTTACTATTAGTGCAACTTCATTCCCTTAACCATTTGAAACACTTAGATGAGGAACACTAAGATAACTTGTTTGGAATGGATTAATGTAAAGAAAGAACAACAACAAATAGGACTATGAAAAAAAGAGAAGAAACAAAAAAATAAGCAATATAAGTGATCAGTGCTGACCTTTTAGAATTTCAAAGGAGATCATTCCGCTTATCAGATAAGTAAGATTTATATAATCTATGAAAAAAGTGTAATCTTTATTCACAAAATCAAAGTGACAAGTTGGATGCTGATAAATCCTAAAGCTGGATCAAGGTTTCACAATTATATGTATATCTCAACTAATTTCCTATTAATCTGTTCACAATTCATCATTTTGTTGCCAAATGTAATCAGAGAATTTTTTAAGACTGAATTTGAAATTTATTTTTCATATGAAGCCTAATTTTCAGGCCCAATTTTCTTCATTTGAAGAAAGCCTATTTAACTCTAATTGATATACCAATGTCTTATCCTATTACAGAATTATTTCAAAAAGCCTGAAATAAATAATTCAGGAATCACAGATGAAAACAAGTTTTAAAAAGATCCTTCTTAATTTTCAAGTTTTTTCAAATAGTGTTATAGCTCTATGTTTGTTTGAAGTAGGGTCTTTAAAAAATGTATTAATATTTATAGGAAAATGCCTGTAAGAACTATTTACAAGACACATGATTCCCAAAGTTCCCTTCTTCTCATTATGATTTTGCTGGGTGCCACATGTAAGTTTAGAGGTGTTATCACTCAAACATCAAAGCATGGATGACTATACCCTAGAAATGTAGAAATAACCGCATGCATCACCTCAGTGCATATAATTTATTAATAAATCACTGCCTGCCTGGTGAAAGGCATGTGGCCGAGCTGCAGCTTCCCAGCAGGAGACTGCATTGGCAAGAAACCCTTCCTGGTTACTAAGTTTGGGAAGCAGTGATGGGAGGAAGGCTTTTCGGTAGAGAAAGGGGACAGATAGAAACCACACCTGGAGGAGGGAGTCTGCCTGAAGAAGAATGGAAGAAACAGCTCACGTTTCTCCGTGGTTCCCAGTAGAGTACACAGATACCTGCTGCTTCGTTAGCCACATCCACTGAGCACTGCCAAAAGGGTTAGATTTCCACTGGATCACCAAACACACCCTGGTCACCCCAGGGCCATGTAATGATTGTAGAGAGGAAACAGAGGGGACGTGTGGCGGGTGTGGGTGGGGTCACAGTGTGACTGCACCTCCCAGCAGCAACCCACAGTAACACAGGATTAACAGCAATGTGAAACTATAGCCTAAATTCCAGCTGAAGTGGAAGTAGCTGCAGTGGTAGACGTAACTTCTGTAAGAAGCAGCCAAAGCTTTAGAGGACTGGTATGGAAGTACCATAACTCATATTTATTGAATTAAAGCACAGCAAGAAATTTCATGTAAATTTCTCATAGTAAAAAGCATATTCCAGAGAGAATTAGATCTCCAGACAGTTTTAGAACATGTGAGTTAAATCAACTTTGCTGACTATTTCACTAGTCCTCAAGTATTGGAAAATCCTTCTTTTTACCATATTTTAAGTCCAGTAATGGTATAAATACATTTTGTAAGCAGATTTTTATGTTAGACCCTTGCTTCTCTGCCAAGATTATTGTTAATTGCATTCTACATTTATAATGGAAATGACAAAATTAGAAGTTGTTTTATTCATTTCAAGGTCGTATGTATAAAATTGCACTTCTTACAATCAGTCTCCCACTGTGTGAATTAATCATATATGCAGCTCAATTTGTTTTAATATGTTATCTTTTATAGGTCCTTTAAATAATATTTCTGTTATGCTGTGAAAGGGAAGACTTTCTAAAAAATCTGCATATAAAAAAATAAGTTCTTTCCACACTGCTTTTAATTTTCCCTGTCCTAGACTTTTGCTTGAAGTCTACAGTCTGGAACATACTCTGAATTCTGCAGTTAAAATTAGAAAAGTCTTCTGATTAATCAGTACACTAATTTCTTAACTAACTTGATAAATAAATATGATGAAACTGATGCCTGAAATTGATTGTCTGCTTTAAAGCTATGAAAACTTTTACTGAGCATGAAATCCTGAAAACTTCAAACTACAGTTTATGGAGGCAGCATAACCAGTAACAAGGGGTGAAACAAGAGGTGCTTTCAAGTTAGCATTTTTTTGCGAATGTATATATATCGAAACACAACAATCTCCTGTCTTTGTGGGATGCCTGCATCACCTACAACTTGTTTAAAAAGTTGATGCAGTCCTAGAAGAAAGCATGACTGCCCTTCTACAAAGGCCTAACCTGATAAACTTTAAGGGTCGGTCCTCCATTTCACTGGATCCTTTGCCAGCTTCTGTTGAAGGAAATTAAGTTCCCAGGCTATTAAATGGCACTTTGAAGAGACACTCAGCTAAAAGGTTTTGCACTTGTCCTTTGTGTTAATGTCAGGGTGATGTAGTATCACAGAATAGAAACATGAAAGAAAGCTTGGTTATGAGACATTCTGCCCATCTACAAATTTGTCTCCTACCTGGAGTCTAATAGAAAGAAAAGGAATGGAGAGAAAAAAAGCTTTTTTGTTGTTTGTTTGTCTCATAAGGAGAGACATGCAAAATCACTATTCAAAGACAGATTTAGGCTCAAGAGGCCATTAGGTAAAAGAAATAAGATGGCACAGGCATTATTTTCAAACAAAGTTGTACTTAGATACTTATAAAGTTGGCCAGCACTTTCCACCATAAAAACATCTTTTATGATTCTGCCTACCTTTAATTGCTTTAGCTAATTTTTCCATTCCAGGCAAACAAGTACAACTTTTTCAGAAACGCATTCCTTTTCATTTTTTGTATGAGACAGACAGAACAGAAAGAACAAAGAAAATATGCAGGCAATTAAGACTGATTTTCTTCTCTTTTTATAAGGGGGAAATTTGTCAGTCTGCCATTAACAGTAAGTCAGTAAGGTGTCAAAGACCTACTCATGAAGACCTTAGTAAAGATAATTTCCTTGCCTTACGATGCCCTCACTATTATATGGAGAACTTGAAAAAAAATTGTTGAAGAAATACACTTCTATGAAAAGGTGTATGTTATTTTTTTCTGCTGCATGCATGAAGAGTGGTTGAGCACCTGATTGCTAAAGGTGCAGTCTTTTGATCACTCTCTAAGCATAAGATAAGAGAAATTTAACAGCTACATACTAATCTGTTACACAAAATAACTTTTTTTCAGTAACAGATTTTTTCTGAGACAGAAATGCCTCAGTATTTCAGGCAATGATGGAAAGAGAAAAGGTGTATGTTCTGTGATCAACTATCAGTCTCCATCCCACTGAGTTAATTGAAACATAAGACATTTATCTTTCAGTAATCACTCTTAATTTGCCTTTCAGAAGAGGAAGAAGGTATAAGGTACCAGGAACACCTTTAACATAAAAGTTAATGAAGGTTGCTTCTGAATGTTTAGAGTAAGGAAACATGCAGAGTTAGTGAAGACAGCTGCTGGTAATTTGAAAAGGCCCTGACACATAAATTGGCTCTGCATTTCAGAGCCTCCATCTCTGACAGCTATTCTTTGAATTCCACAAACACTTTGACCATGCATCTCTTTGTCGTATTTCACTCTTCTGGAGTTCATCAAGTATTTCAGACACAAAAAGCTCAGGGGACTGGAGGATTTAAAGCCCTCCAGCTTTTCGTGACACTAACATTATAGTCCAGCCCACTTCAACCTGTCACCAATGAGTCTTTTCAGAACAGGAATTTAGGGAGAAAAGAGTTTCAGAATATTTCAATGCAAGCCCCAAACAAACATTTCTGGGCATACCAGTAATTTACTGAGGTTTTCTAAGACATATGCAGCATAGGAATTAAGTTTGTAAACAAATTAAGAAAACAGTGGGGGTTTTGCAGGGAGGTGTTTGTTTGTTTGTGGTGATTGTTTTTTTTTGATCCAGGGAAATGTCTACAGAAAAGAAGAAAACTTCACATCCTTTGCAAATTTAATGCTGCACATATTGTAAGAGTGGATATTAAATAATTGTAAAAAGGTTAGGATAGTCTAAAAGTTTACATAAGATTATATACATTTTAATAGACTGTGTTTGAACAGCTTATTTTTGATAACCATCAACTTCCTTTCTCAGCATAGTTACATAATAAACATATTCCCTATGCATAAAGACAATGCATTAAAATTAAGAAAAAAACTGACTTAGTTTTTATTATAAATTAGAGTAGAATCCCAGGGATGGAACCTGTAACATGAACTAAACTATGTAGTTGGTGGACATTGAAAATTATAGGACTAAAGGAACTTTAAATGTTAAAATAATTTTCAAACTTCTATGGGGAGAGGAAGAATGGAATTTTAGGTAGCCATTGTTATCTGTAGGAAAATATCTGAGTTGGCATTTATTTTTTGCAAAACTCTTCTTTAGTTAAATTTTCAAATGTTTTCAGTATATTCATAAACAGGAAAATGTGATATCTGAGACACCACAATGTAATAACTGCTGCAGAAAATAAATATTTTAACTGCAATCATCAGAAATGCATTTTACCAGAAATGAATTTTATTGCATCCCAGAGTAAGTCTTATGTAGTGCAGAATAAATAATGTTTTAGATCTTTTCATATATAAATGGTCTCTAATAATCTGGATGATGAAAAATACTTTCCAAACTGGCACTAGGTTGGGATGTTGTTCTAGGAACATCTGAAAAATGAGATATAAAGGAACTGTCAGAAGTTAAAAGCATGGGCAAGGAAAACCTCCATCTTTAGCCTTTAAAACATAATCTGCTACAGGTGAAAAATAATAAGAATAAAGCTATTTCACAAAGGAAAGATATTTGGATATTAGTGGAGAAAGAGATGACAGAGTAAATATGAAAAACAAGTTAGTTACTCAGATCTTTAATGTGAGATATCAGGAAAAATGCCAAAGACTTGGGTGTTACATCACAGATGGGATCTTGTTTCTGAGCATCACAGTGCTGTAATGTAGTTACAGCACAGGACTGGAAGCTGTCTTGAGTCAAGGTCCCCAAAGCTAATGACTTTTTGCATGATTATGGGAAGTTACTTAAAGAATAATTTGAAAATATCTCATCTATTTCTCACAAATAAAATCAAAGATGACAGCATTAAAATAAACACATGTAAGACTTCACATCTCAGACACGCATATCTTAAACTTAATAGTGTGGGTAACAACGATGCTGCCTTGCCATCTCTCTACATTTGTTAGTTGTTAGTAGTGAGCAGGTAATTTGTCACAAATGTGAAGTTCTGATATGAGCCCAGCAAAGCACTGTGCTTCCAGACCATTAATTACCATTTTACAGTTTTGTTTTTGTGAGTGGACAAATGAATCTTAATGTATAAAACAAATATGCCTTTTTTTTCTGTATTTTCTACCAAAGGCAAAACAAACAATGAATAGAAGGTCTGATGGAGCCAAGGAAATATGACATAAAATGAGAAACAGCAAAAAAAATCAGCAAATAATATATTTAGCCATGTATATAGTTTTATGTGTTAAAAATAAAAATATTATTTACTGATGTCTTAGTATGTTTTAACCCAAGGTAAAATTTTAATTCAGCCTCTTTTCTGGAGGGAAAAAGGCATTGGTGAGAAGAAATAAAACAGTTCAAAAGCCAGCAAACAGCAAAACTTTCAGCTGAGCTTTTTTTTTCATACAGCCTGTCACATTAACTGTACAGTAACCTTCTTTAGGCAGGTAATCCAATTCTTGTTCCCATTCATTAAAGCAAATTGCAAGTAAAACTAGTACAGTTTAGTTCCTGTGCACTGGAATTAAACCTGTTCAGCAGCAACATCAAGGCCAGTATTACCTACTTTTTTTAACCTAGTTCAAGGTGGTTGAGAGGCTGTAGAAGGGATGGAAAGTCACAGAAAAAGGAGGATGTGCTCCAAACAATTCTGGCAATCATTTTATGTATAAAAGGGTGGTTGATCCTTTTTTGTGTACAGCCTGAAGAATAGAGTAGCATAAACACTTGGGAAGAACTGAGTATCTGCCTATACTTTTCTCATTCTTAATCTGTGATACTAGACAGTTTTATCACTTCACTTGTGACATACAGAAAAAAAGACAAATGAAGGTCCAATTTCAAATCTTTTTGGAACATGGCTAACAAAATGGTAAGGGGAATTACTGCACTATACAACTAAATGAGGGAAGGAGATGGACAAAATCAGGCATCTATTTTTAAACAAGAAAAATTCTTGTAATCACCTGGTAAAAATTGTTAGTTTAGTTAATTTTTACACTTGCAATTACTGGTTCAATACAATAATTAAGCTGTCTCTTCCCAGACTGCAACAGTCTCAGCGAACAGAACACAGTCCTAGAACTTAAATTCTGCAGAATCTCAATAACCTTACTAACTTAACTTTTAATAACAGTAAAGTAACACTGTACTCTTGCACAAATAAAGGAATCTTTGAAACTTCCCAAGGCAATCACTAAAAACACCAAACAGAATAAACATTCCCAGTACCACCTCCTTCTTGATTGGGACACTATCCCTCTCATATATTAACACTGCCTGCAGATGACAGCAGTAAAGTAACCTGCATCGGGTCATTCAGTGTTTCAGGTACCTCTCGCTGAAATCCACTTTGTCTCCACAAAGTAGAAACACCTCGTTTCCTTGGGGAGAGGAAAGAATAAATATGGGTCTGCAGCTGCCCCTCTGTGGTTTTCTGTGCAAGGCTGGACATGGCTGGTATGTGCCTTAGGTCATCTGTTGATAAGCAGTTGATCTCCCCAGCAATTCCTCCAGATACATGTTATTTTTCAGTTCAATATCAGCATATATAATGCAAGCAATATATTCAGTGATAGTGGAAAAAAACATCTTTCTGGCAAAAGGGCTGACATCCAGCCCCTGTTTCAGTGCTCTTTGTTTACTACCAAATTACCTGCTTTAGCATCACTCTTCTGCTGAGCAAATGCATTTTTTGAACTGTCTGTATGTGAACACAACCACATTTAATACATATGGTATAGTGCACAACTATGGAGGACTGTGTCTCCCTTTTCTCAGCTATTGCCATGGTTATAAACAGCAGTCTTATCATATGGGAATTAATAAAATGTTTGAAGCACTAAACATTGGGAATGTTATGCTTTCATATCAATGCAACTCTAATCCTGAAGACAGAGCAATCAGATGCGGGACACAGGGAAAAGCAGATGGAGGGGACACAGGAAAATCATGGGACATACAGCCTTCACAATTCCTTTGGCTATACCAACCTGTGTCTCAGAGGAGCACCTGTGAGTTGCTGAGCAACCAAGGTTAGTGGGGCAGAGTAATACCTGGAAAGCCAAAAAAACACCTATAGAAATAATCCCAAAACAAATCCTGAATGTGGAAGCTGCAGAGGAAATAATGTTCCTGACAGTTATTATTCCCATGCCAGAGCCAATGCACTGTCCTCTAATGTCTTAATAATGCTATATTCATGCTTAAGCCTGCAAAATGATGCTGTCCCATGCCAAAGAAATGCTGTCTGGATACTTACAGGTCCCAGCTGACTAGGAAATAACCTCAGCAGGTGCCTCAGAGGCACCTTCTCTTTCTTTTTCCATCTCTTTCCATGTCCATGCAAGAAACTTTTAGATCCTTGCAAAAAAAATCAGTTGCAACACAAAGGCCATCTTGTCATTTTCTCTGTCAATGCACTACACAGATTTCTAATTGAAAATACAAAACCCCCAAAGCAATCAAACAAACACCCAAACCTGAAAACATCCATAGGTCTTCATAAAAAGAGACTGGAAAGAAATACATAAAGTCACTAGGAAACCTCATAAAATCACTAGATATGTTTCTAGATGTTGTCAGCAGATATATTGCTTCATCAACAACTATTTTACTTAAAAATTGCACTGATTTAACTGGAAAGACATAAAAGTAAATGTATTTAGACAAACAAAAATCTTTGCAGCTAGCTTCTTATACCATTTTAACAATGTTTTATATCACCTTAATTTATGCTTGTTAATAACAAAAACAAAGTATTGCCACATGACATAAGTATATTTAAGATAAGACTTAGAAAATGAGTCCTTACACTAATTGTCCTCATGCAACTATATGGATAATGAGCATAGTTTAAGGTTTGTTAATGTTTTTGGAGTCTAAAATTAATCCTACTTCGGGATCAAGGCCTCACATTGAAAAGGAAGTTAGTGTCACTCCCAATATTACTTTACACAATTCAGAAACTCTTGGTATGCTTTATGAATGCTTCCTATTAACTTAACTTAAGCTGCAGGTTTATTTATTAAGTTTCACTAATGAACCATTATCAGTGTTTCTGAATACAGCTACCTGGAGTTGATATATTATAATTTTCAATATTTTTTAAAAGCTTTAGAGTAAGAACTGAAATACTGACACTGAGTATTTTTGCCTAGGCCATGCATTTGTTATTCCTAGGAAAATCCACCCATATTTATCTAAGATATTAGCCTTAGAAAACACAGGCTTGGACACAATGCGTAAAGCTTGCTAGAAATTTGCTGCTGAAAATTCCAAATGTACCACCTACAGTGAACAAGCTTGTGCTTGAGAAAGCTCACTGTGTACTGGCTACACTATGTTATCTATACAGTAAACACAAAGAAGAGCTTTGGATGAAATGCATACAGGTGAAGTAGTCTATCATCTATTTTTTGAGCAAAGGAAAAAAGTGATTAACCAAACCCTGCAAATTTGCTTTCCCACCTGCTTGCATTTCACCATCTTTTACTATAATGTCTACAGACTTAAAAAATCATACTGTTGAATGTCAGAAAATACTACTATTCTCATTCTACTGAAGAGATACCAAGCAGTTAAGTTGCAAATCTGAGACTAGGAGGCACACCGCTACCAGAATAGCCACAGCTTAATAATGATAACTTTCAGAATAAATATGTAAATTCTACACCCTTTTCTTTGCTCTGTAAGCAAATCATCATTGCATCTGTAAACAAAGCCAGGGATAAAACTTCTGACTGCAATTTCTCAGTATCCCTGCATAAGCTACCAAACTGTGTTTAAGCCAGTGAGAGGCAGGAATATTTTGTTCCACATTAGTGCTGGCCCATGGCAGAAGTCTGCCCTGTGAATTAAAAGACTTTACATTGCAACCTAATTGTGAATGAAGAAACAAAGTGATAGAATTTATTTGGTTAATGCTTTTCATCTATTTGAACTTATAGCTGGCAAGCTGATTTCTAAGATTTTCAGGGGACCTTGACCTGCTTTGGTGATAAGTTTCTTATGTATTTGAAGTGTCCTATATATCTGACATCTGCAGATGATCACAAATTTCCCTGACAAGTGTATCTGCTGTTGCTACATGCAATACCTGAAATGATACAAGTTAACAGAATTGAAGAAGGTGTTTTTCTACTTTTCTTCAATTGTTTTCTACCTGCATTGCCCCATGCTTCATCCAGTCACTTCCACTGCTCTAGGTGTCACTTATGTGTTGCTTTTCAGGGACCAAGGGACCAGCACAGCAACTGTGGGATCAGCAGCTCTCCAGCAGCTCCACGTTTGGATACTTCTCTGGAGCCTAAGTCTCTTATACCAGAACATGCCTACATACACAGAGAGTAACTTATCACAGATCTTGTGGTCAATGTCACCATGAAAATGGGCTTGCAGGGACAATGCTTCAGATATCTGTTACCATAAAGAACCCTTCCAAAGCTATTAGAATTACTCCTGGGAATGAGTACATTATTAAAATGTTGGGGTATTGACCCTGGCAGGCAGCTAACCCCCAACCAGTCACTCACTCCCTCCTTCCCACTGGGATGGGGGAGAGAACTGGAAGATCAAATGTGAGAAAGACTTGTCAGTTGAGATAAAAACAGTTCAATAAATAAAGGAGAAAAAAAAAGAAAAAAACACAACGCAGTGATGCATAGGCAGTTACTCATCACGTCCCACCTGCAGACCAGCACCCAGCAACAGCTATTTTGGAAAAACTCCCCCCCTAGCTTTAGTGCTGAGCATGATGTTATATGGCATAGGATATCTTGTAGGTCAGTTGGGATCAGCTGTCCTATCTGTGTGCACTTCCACCCTCTTGTCCACCATCAGCCTCCTTGCTTGAGGGGGCAGGGTGAGAAACAGAGAAGGCCTTGATGCTGTGCAAGCACAGTCCAGCAGTAGCTAAAACACAGGCTATCAACACTGTTTTTGTCACAAATCTAAACATAGCTCCATACGGGCCTCCCTGTGTTCCTAAACCATCATAACTAACACTAATACTTATGTTCTTTATCACCTTAAATTCATGGCCATAAGCCTGCTTTGTTACAGACACATTCTGTACTTTGGCATTTTATCTTCCATTCCACATCTTCTGTTTCACAAGCTTTTGTATAAAAGTGTACTATCAGTCACTATTTATCCCAATTCATGTTTTTCATCCAGACTGACACCAATATATATTAGCTGGAGAGATCTCAGGTGCTTGCGCAATCTCATTTTACTTAAAAATCTCCACATTAGAGCCCCACAATTTCTGTGCAATTACAAAACAAATGAAACAGAAAAAAAAACTTTCTCAGAAATATTTTGCATCAGGTCTACTGAAATCACAGCTAAGCAGAAATGAAAAACATCCTATGAATACAAGAGTGCAGATCTGGAATTTCATGTTTAGACCTCCTTGGCAGGAAGAGTAGTCCATTGGCCCTCCAAAAAATGGTCTGGAGGAGTGCTTTTAGGGAAAAAAAGATATTCATGCTTTCATGCAAGGACGATACTGACAGATGCAAGGATCCTAAGGTCATAAGGCAAAAAGGAGGAGCAACACAGGGATGTGCAGGCAGGTCATGGATGGGTCTTTACCCATTCTGCATACACCATTTCTAATAGTGTATGACTGCTATGATAACATTTTAAAGAAATGAATATTTTATAACTCTGGGTCTCCACCATATTCCTACCTATTTTGAATTCTGAGTGCAATTTCAATTGCACTGTGCAAGATATTTACTGTGCTTAATCCTAAATTTCATTTGATGTTGTTCTGCATTAAATGGACCCCCATTTCTCTTTAGAGCTGCATTTCAAAGATGAATGAGGAAATTGTTGAAATAAGTTCAAGCCCTTCTTTTATCTGTGTTGACAATTGTTTTTTAATAAAACTTACATCATTGATTCAGCAAGATCAAGGTTTGCTCTTAATTGGAAAAAGGGTTTCAACATAAGAAGTCTAATTCTCACACACTCACTACACTGCAGAACAAGGTAGTAGCTGTTCATCTGATATTTACGGAGTGTTAAGAAGAGTAGTGCAGTGATGTAAGTTTGGGCTGAAAGGAGAAGTAACACATACCTTCTCATTACGCTCTCTTTGGCACTCTGACACCTCTAGCCAACAGCCTCACCATCCCACATGTTGTAGAAGTAAACAGGCCATAGTCTTTACCTCAGTTTGCTAAAATCAGAGATTTGATGATTGCTTTGGGACTCTATATCAACACAAGTAATTTTCAAAGCTGGTTAAACTTCTGTAGCATAGACCCCATCAGCACAATCTACTTCTGTGATGGATAACCATTGCTTTACTTCTGCATCTGGATTTCTCTATCTGGATTGCTTTCCTTCAGGTAAAAAAGATAACTTGTCTTCAGGACAGCAATCTAACTTTGCTTAAAGCATCAAATGTAATAATTTGCCTGTGTATCTTTAAGAAAAATTAAAAAATCACAGGAATGTAAAACAAGGCTAGAAAAAATAAGGCTGCCTATAGCAATAAATCTATACAGATGTGTATTTTTTCATTTGTAAGAAAAAGCAACATCTGAGAGTTTTATCCTGAAAATGTCTTATAAAAACACCTACTAATGCCATTAAGACGTTTGCTTATAGAATAACTTTGCAGAGTTCAACCGTTAATAGCATGTTATTTAGAAAAATGCTTCAATTACAAAGCTTTTGACACTGGATTCACAATTGCTTTATCAAACTTGTAACTAGAGGTCTGCTTTTGATGCCACAAGCATTAAAGCAAGAATCAATATTATACTTTGTGCATCTGTGTGCTGGCTGAGAAGTCTCAATGAACCACATTTTGCACTGCATTTGATTGAGCTGACTACTGTGAAATCAGCTGGCAAAACCAATTACCACATACACAGAGTGGATCCACCCTTTAACTTTTCTCTAATACCTACAATGTCTGAAGAGGGGACAACACATAGAAATGTATTTGTGCTTTCAAATTCTACTCAGCTGTAGACCTGTATATATAAACACATGCAACTTGAAACTGGTTCACCATTTTACCAAATCAAAACTCGCCTACTGTAGTTGTAGACTCTCTCTTCCCAAGTTCAAAATCTGAAAATACAGATGCATACTTAAAGGAAATTTCAACTCTAGGAAAAAGACCATCTGAAAAAAACCTTTCATTTCTAACTCTCCATAAAAAAGAATTAAGAAAAGTGAATGCCACAAATACCATAACTATTGGAGCTTATATACCTCCTATTGTTGACTTTGAATTGGAAGGGAAGATCTGACTCATTGTTATCAATTATTTACATAAAAGAACAAGAAACAGTTGCACAATTCTTCAGAATTTCATTTTATTTGTGAGCTCATTGTCTGGTACTTCAGTAATTAGAAACAGGAAAAAGGCTTTCCTGTAGTGTTGTGGTTAAATGTTTTGAGACCATGAGAGTCTTATACATTATAAAAAGGAAAAGCACTGCTCCTCAAACACCGGTTAGACAGTAAGAAATACCACTCAGCGACCGATACCAAGGTAGTGAAAAAGGATTGTCTTTTTTATCTTTGAGCAACTGGAAATCTGGTTCAACTTTGGGTTTGTTTATTCCTCTGATTGACTTCTCTCACTTTCAATGACTACATAAAGAAATGTCTTTCCTTTGGCTCTCAAAAAATTATAAATCATACTACTTGTGGACTTCAGAGGGGATTATGTAATGCAGTGTGATGGTATAATGAGCAGATTAGAAGAGTTTACCAAAAAGGCAATTTTTGGCAGTTTGACAAATCTTTCATTAGGACATTTTCCACTATTGAAGCTGGAACCTGGATCAAAAGGCTACTGAATCAAGACCTGTAGTGCAATGAATTTTTTATTGTCTTGTCAATATGAAATGCTCTCACAAGGGACTGACCATAGAGACCAGTGATGAGGGTGCTTGTCACGGATGAGTGAATCAGCTTGACAAAGACTGCCTCTCCTCTAGCCCAGCTAATTGTCCTCAGCTACCAGCAATTCTGGGGTCCCACTTACTCTCAAAACACTTCAAATAAGCACACGTTTTATTCTGAAGCAGGAAAACATGAGAATTTCAAAACATCAACACTTAGCTTGTTTTCTGTTCTGCTTTAATGCAGACCTTCTCTTCCTATAGGTTAAAAACCTGATTTAGATTAAAAGAAAAACATTATCAAACACACTACGTGGTGGGGATTCATGGTTTGTGTTTCTACAATATTTTTCCTTCAGGGAAAGAAAGTTTTCCTCTAAAAAATTTTAAACACATGCATCAAGTCCTTCAGTCCTTCCCTGAGAGAAACAAAGGATGTGCGATGAGTTAACCCCTGAGTTATGGCCACCTGAAGGACAGGCATGTTCATTGGGTAACAGCAAACAGGGACTCTAAGTAACAGTTAAAACAGAAAGTGAAGAAAAATATGCTCCAAATGAATCTGTAAAATTATCCTAGTTCAGCACAGTACTATTCTGCAAGCTGCAATGCTTACCTCCCTTATTTTTGCATTTTAACACTGGGACCTTTAACTACAGCAACTGGCAAGCAACACAGATCTAATATCTCATGATCTTCATGCTGCATCATGCCCCTAGGCACTTAGTTGTTACTAGATCATAATTAACTTGGAGGCTAGCTGATGAATCACTAACACTGCTCCTTGTAAAATGTGGCAATCTCACTGTAAGCTGACACTGACACACTGAACCCTACTTCATTATTAACATCTGCTAAAACTGAAGCACAATAGGATATGGACATAAAGGCAATGAGTTTATAATCTGAATAGAACCAAAACACAAAAAATCAGGATTGCAATCTCTGGCTGCAGCTTCTATACCAACAACCTCTGACTGTTTGGTTCAGACCCTGGTTTTCATAAATTAACATTTCACCAGTTCAGAGAAAACAATCCAAAATCTGCAGTAACCTAACAATCCTAACCAAAATCCACTAAATTTGCAGTGACACTGAGACACACTACACACCTGACATTCAGTCATTGGTACCTGGAATTAACAATACCACACTCAGTGCAAGCATTTGATTTATTGATCTGAAATGCATACACATATTCAGTTAATTCTCTACTCTAATTTACCTTCCTGTTAAAGAAGATTTATCTGCTATCAGAGATGCTTCACTGGCATCGGACAGACCACACTCTGCCAGATGACACCATCACTGAATCCTTTGGGTGTTAAGCCTCTAGAGGGTGGAGAAAATCAAGATGAAAAGTCAGCGTACAGAAAAAGAGCAGATACAATGGAGATTCCCTCTGAAAAAAACCTTTTCCTGAGAGCTGATATCTTGCTCCAGCTTATCTCCAGCCTCCTTCCACAGCTTAATCGCTGGCTTTCCCAGGTCCTCCCTGCAGGTGTGAGCCTTAGGATCTTCAGTTCGGTCCTGTTTGAAAGCTCTGAGCAGGCACAAGCACAAAAAGTAGTCACTAGTCTAAAAAATCGCCAAGGTCTTTTTCTGTTGTGATTAGCCATCTGACAGCAGAATTGTTTTTTACACAAAAGATAAAGCACAGGAAGGTGCAGCAGTGCTTCTCAGTACATCTTGTCTTCCCTTCAGTTTTGTCTGCAGCACACGATACAGCCAATTTCAAAGCAATATCAACAGGTGCATACTGGCAATGAAAATGCATAAACTACATAGACAGATATACCCAATTGTCATCACTCCTTTCTATCACACTGCTGCAGTGGGAACCTTTTTGATATGATCTTTCAAGCCAGCAATGAGACACTTCAGGCTCCCCATGTTTGACTGTGCTCAGTTCTTCAGATATCTGCTCTGAATGGTGTCACAGCAGTCAATGAAGCTTTTTAATTTTACTTTGTTGACCATCCAGGAGGCAACAGAAGCTGATCTGCTTGTCAATATCTAGCAACCATTCTGATTAAATGACTCAGAACATACTACAGGTCTTCAACATAAGCAGACAGTATAAACTAGCAGCTTGTCACTCTTGGAAGAAAATTAAGCCTTTGGCATTTTATTGAGCATCTACAGTAATGTGACTGACAAAGGAAAGTAATAATGAATTGGAATGGATGACACAGAAAAACAATGTCAGTATGTTGGATCAAGCAGGACTGAAACTCTAACTTTTTTGCTGTTGTGAGAAAAGATGTAAAGCTGTCCAGATATTGTAAAGTTTAGACATAAGTAGCTTGTGTTTATGATTTTTGAACAGCAAAAATTGTTGTCTCCCAAAAATCTTACATTCATTAAAAAATAATTTAGAAGGTTATTTAAATAAGTTATTTATGTAGTGGGATGCATCATTGAAAAATGTTGAAGAGGCATCCAAAGGGTGACTCAGTATCTCCAAAACAGAAACAACAGATTACTTTTACTTTTTCGTACATAAGTTTAATAAGAATTGCATTAAAGTCAAGGTCCTCTGTTTTATAAAAGTACCTGTCAGCAGAATAAGACCTAAGCTCTGAAATATCATCTCCAAGAAATTTCTCATGAAACGGAAAAACATATTTTTGTTTGGTCAAAATAGCAAAACGTTTTAATACTATGAACATTTCTGTTTTATTTCTGAGGCTATACGATGGGTAGAGTACCATTTCAGTGATCTCATCTGCATTCTGTCTAAGGATCTGTGTCTAATAATGCCTAGTTGTTTCAATACAGATGTTTACAGGTAATGGTGGAATAACAGAAAAAGAATAAAGCAGCAGTACTCAGCTGTAAACCAAAACAAGATGCTTTGCATAGCAAGAATTACTTCATCCACAGCTGACTGCTGTCTTTAGCCTCTGAGCAAAAGGAAGCTCTAGGATAGGTCTGTACCATTTACAAGCTTCGTGATTTGCTGCCAATTTGTAGAAACCAAAGTAAACTTCTGGCAGGACTCCTACATACCATAGTAGTTAAAGAAACTATGGTCCCACCCTGATTTTGACTACAAGCCTTGAAAGATTAGCCTAGTGTTTCTTTCTACTCCCTAATTCTCCTTAGCTAATAGAAGATTTAATGTAAAACTTCAAAAATATAATTTCAGAAAGTGCCACTAGTTATCTACAGTCACTTCACAACCCCCCCAGTAAATTTTTTCTCATTCCTTTTTCCTCACCAATAAGCCTCAGCAAAAGAAAGCCTTCACTACTAATTAAAAGTGAAAAGCTAGCAAACAGACCACATACCCTGATGTTTCACAGCTGCGTGCAAAAGTGCCCAGAGACACCTGCTTATTTTTACAGCAATTCTTTTTATCATTCCAGCCCTTAAGGTTGGGTTATAAAATGAGGCAGAATAAACTAGATCATTACACAAAGCAATGGTGCATTTGTACATCCCACCTTCACTGGACGACACACATCACCATTACACAATGTTGTCCAGTTGCTATAGCAGGAAGCAGGAATCAACCAAACTAATCTTGTGCATTATGAAGTCTTTGCAAATCATGGCTTTCAGAATGTTCCCTGGTTGTGGTTACCTCAACTTCCAGGCACAGCTTGAGTATCTAGTGCCAAATGACCAAGTATGCTGGATAATCAGAATTCCCGCCCAAATTTCTGAAGATATTTTAGACATATAAAAATACAGACAGGCTACTAGCAGTGCTTTTCAGTACCTACATAGTCATTTAATTCTTGTTGAACCCAGTGGGAACTAGGAAAGAAAGGGTGACAGCCCCAAATGTTGAAGGTGCTTAAGTGGTGCTTACCAGGCTCAGTGTATCTGCTAACTGGAAATACCAAGCCTCTAAGCAGAGGTTAGGCTGCCAAGTAATCTTACACTGAAAGCATGCTTCCTGTATCCTCTGTGTCCAAAAGCTGACTCTACACTGATGCTAATACCTCCTGATAACACTGATGAAGCTCAGTACAGCACAGTATCTGCCCTCCCACCACCACATCTCACAGCAGGACCTTATGGGTTGGGCAGTGAGAGTATTCACCAGGAAGGCAGGGTATGAAAACTCAAATCCCCCAGCCCTAGGAGACAAACAAACTGGTCCAGTTTTATATCCCATATAAAACTCTAACTAGCAACAAAACAGAAAGCAGCCTGCCTTCTCTGGACATGCTTTGTAAGAAAGTGATGATTTCAGTACCCAGCCAAAGAAAAAGATTCAGCTGTGATTCACAGGTGGAGGTACATGGCTCCTTGCAGCACCAAAAAGGGTGAATCCCTGAAAGTGCACCTAAACTGTGAGGCCTCCAAGTGTACCCACACCATGCCCCAACTCCAAGGACAGGAGCATCTTCACCCAGATAAGACTGGATGTGTACCTGAAGTGTGTGTGGGGATAGGGGGTGGTGGACAACAGGAGAGAGGGACATGCTGTGATGCAAACTGGCAGCTCAGTTGAGGAGTATTTTCAAAGGGCCAGGCTGACTGTCACATCTTTTCTCAAAACTCCTTGGAGGCCACTGCTGGCAACTGCCTGTCCATCACACTCGGTTTTGTGGACAATAGTTGTAGGCACTTGGGGCATTGTCATACAGTCACCTCAGTTCACTGAAACTGGCATTGCCAGTGAGAGGTTCAGGCCATGCTCCATCTTCCCCACTTGTGCCTGTCTCGCTCTGCTCTGACCTCAGGCTGAGCTGAATGAGGTACCTGCCCAACCTGGCTGAAAATGCAATTTGTTATTGCTGTTGGCAGCGCAGCTTTCAGTGTAATTCACTCTGGAGAGCTGCGCAAAGGCTGGGAAAAGTGAGAAAGAGCAAACATGAGGTAAGGAGTGGGGCTGACTACCCTTTTGTGGTGATCATGCAGCCACAGTTTTGCTCTTCCAACACTTTGTACAGGGCTATAGTATAGACACCTAGTTCAAAGCTAGAGCTGCTGACGAAGTGGTCTGTCATGCAAATTAGTTGTTGCAGCATGCTGAGTGACAATGCCTACATAATCTGGGCTGTAAACAATTTATGTTCCTATGTTCCTACTCTGTTTTCAGGTAACTAGCATATTTATAAACCTTGCTTGTAGTCCTGAGACCTCTCATAAGCCAAACCAAAGATTTCTTTTATTAGCTGCCAAAAATTTATAGCATATTTGCTGATTCTGACCTTTGTACACCAGTGACAGGACACTTCTAAAACTGAGCTAACAATGGCACATGAAATTCCTCCATTATAAGACAAATATAAGGCTTTGGAAAGAGTAAGAATTGATAGATTTATATTCATTCTTCTGTTTCAATGAACGTGTATCTTGAGGATATCTTCTAACAAGTTCAGTGTAGTATTAGCATTTTCCATACAAGCATCTAGCTTTGAAATCCTCACCTTTTCACTAACTTAACTGAGGCAACGCAGCTACCTTTTATTCCACATCAGTGTTTTCTTTTTGCTTAAACTTAAAGTAGTCTGCACATGTAGAATGTTTACACATTTCAAAATAAAGGGTTTTACTAAATTTCTCTTTTTATTCTCTCATGGTACTCTTGCTTTAGGAGATTTCTAGTGAAGAAGAGGCAGATAAGATTCAGTAAACTGAGCTTCTGTTTGAAAATAGGATGAGAGAGATATGCCTAAGGGGAAAAAAGGAAAGAAACGGCTCTTGCATGTAGTTGTTTCTAGACAAAAATATTTGGCAGCATGTAAACTGTATCAAATAAGAACAATTGAATGAGAATATATGCCAAGATTGCGGTCCTAAATAAATAAACTATTATTATTATTCAAATTAAAACCAACATAATACGTTTCTATGGTAAACAGTATTTCTAGTCATCACCACTAAGATGTGGCTGTGTGTGTATGTACATTTATTTATATAGCTTCTAAGAGCTAAATCCTTACATATTTCTGATCTTGCCCTACCAGGCAGGATCAGGCTGACTGACCAAGCAAGTACTTGGCAGAATTCACCTCAGTTTTCACAGTTATTTCACCCTATAGCTGAAAGTAGCTATGACAGCTCCTTGATAGTCACTGTAAGATGAGTGGATCTATACATAACAGGAAGCTATGAGTAATGAGGCCCTGTTCTTCACCCTGTCCATACGTGGTTCCCTGCTGTTATGAAGAAGGTGTTGACCAGGAGAGGATTCTCGCATCAAAGTGTGATCCAGGGTTGCTCCAGCTGGTTTCTCCAGTCAAACCAATGTTAAGTTTTGTTGCTGACTCCCAGCTCGTACCTGCTACACTCTTCTGGAGAAAGTTTGTAGGATTGTAGGGAAGAGACTACACAAAGCCAAAAGCATTTCAGTTGTGTAAAGGGCAAAGTTTCACCTCTTGTAGTCTTTCTTCTTCAGGCAAATACTAAATGTTTTCCACAACAAATAAAAAAACCTCTAGAAAACAAAATGCAGTCAGCATGTTGACAACTAGTAGGAGTCTCCTGCCTCTAATTCATGCAATTCCACAGAAAGATATTTCTTTCTGCCAAGTACCTGGTTAAAAAAATGTTACGAACAACTAACTACCCTCAAATACCCATGGGAGCACAAAGGTGGCCTGCTTCATGAGGTGGGGTGTCCCTCCCAGTATCTCCCCCAGCCTTCAACACAGCATATCCAAAGAGCAGAGTTGGAATGACAAATACCAGGAAGCTGAGCTCTGAAGGAGAAATAGGTCATTCATGGAAATATATCCAACCAGTCATGTGACACAGATATTATAATCCAGCAGAATTGCCGCTTTGGGTCTATAAGGTTTCCATCAAACCTCCACACGTTAAGTCTCCATCACTTTAAGAGACATTATTACAGGGGAAAAAAAAAAATCCATTAACTTGTCTATTTCTTCAATACACAAAGTTTGTAAAGTCCAAGAGAGTCAGAAGCCAAGACAGCTGTCACACATAATAACCCCCCAATAACTCAATGAGATGATATCTGAGAAAAGTAAGAGTCACCCCTTATATTCCACATCCCAAAAGGATTGAAAATGATTCATTTCATGTGCCCAGAACTCTCAAACTAATTTTTATGTGTTTTCGGATGGCTCCAAATGCATTCAAAGACTAAGTGTCATGCCGTGTGCATGAGAGAGACATAAATACGTATTTCACAAAGATTTAAATGCAAATCACACTGCTTTATGAGGAACCAAGTTTCCTAGACTTTCACAGAAGAACTGGTACTTTCTGCTTGATGAACTAGATTAAAGATGTCATAAAAGTCACAGTGCCTTACTTGTTCTCGTTGCTGGCATCATATCGAGGCATAGGGTCAAAATCATTTCCATTGACATCAAAACTGGCCTGTGAATCCTGTAGTGAACAGGAGAAATAAAACCAACTTCTCATTAATTAGCTATTGACTCATGTGGCCTATACTTCTACAGCAGGTTCCTACAAGAAAGTAATTAGGTTAACTAACATTCCTGTGGTTTTATGATGATTGCATGTTTTAGAAAAGAACTATATATTTAATAATTATGGGATTTACATATTTTATTTTATTTTTGGAAAAAGGGGAAGGATAACAAATGCTCTGAAAAAGCACAGTTCCAGTGTCAGAGAGGAAATAGGAGGTGGTGTTTCATTTAACCAGAAGACTACATTTCTTCTAAGAAACTTCTAGAAGTTAAGAAAGTTCATTCTCAAAATTGGGATTTTGCTAAATGTTTCAAGATTCAAGAAATTATCTGCACAATGATGACTGAAATTTCAGCCATAGCTTCAAGGAATAAGAATAATATAATTTTAAGAATATTGTTATAAAAATACATCTTGAAATGCAACAGAAACTGCATTCCCTTTTTCCCTGGGAGTATAACTGTTTCAATTATTTGCAAGATATCTCCCTATTTTTGTTCCATAATTCACATTTACCAGGATTCTTACAGCTGAAAATAGTTTTATAGAGTAAATAGCTGCTGGTTTGTATGGCTCCCATTAATCGATGTGGTAGCATGTGGTGTGTTGACATGGCAAGCAGCTCTTTTTAATCTCTTCTTTGTTCAAAACCAGTTACCACATCCACCTCAAATATTCCTGTTTGTAGCCACACCAGCAATAATCTGACATATAGAAGGCATTTGTCATCAAACAAGCAATGTGTATTGCTTTGGGGGAACTCCTTGTTGGTGTGAGGAAAGGGAGAGAGGAGGTGGTAAGGGAATAAATAGCTGCTTTAAATTCAGTGGAAGGACAGTACTGAGATGAGGTGACATATGATACAATCCGGGTCATTCACTGAGGAGGTGGAATTATATTTGGTTTGTTTAAATAACTTAAGAGATTAAAATGAAAGATGTGGCATGCATTAGGATCAAGCATACATTAACAAATAGGGCAACTGCCTGTCACTTGTGCTTGTGCAGTCCTCCCCATGTATTTCAAAGCTGAGTTCCTGTTTCGGGTTTATTTGGCAGGGTTTTGGTAGCGGGGGAGAGGCTGCAGGGATGGTTCCTGTGAGAAGCTGCTGGAAGCTTCCCCGGCTCCAGGTCAGACCCACCTCTGCCCAGGATGAGCCCATCAGCGATGGTGGTTGCGCCTCTGCGAGAACAGGTTTAAGAGGGGGAACCTGCCGTGAGTGGGGGGATCGGGATGTGAGAGGAACCCCTCTGCAGACACCGAGGTCAGTGCGGCAGGAGGGGAGGAGGAGCGGGGGAGGAGGGGATGCCCCTGCAGCCCTGGTGAGACGGCAGGCTGTGTCCCCCAGCCCACGGAGGGGAGCCGGGGAGCAGGTGCCCACCTGCAGCCCGGGGAGAAAGGAGCCCACGCCGGAGTGGGGGGATGCCCCCAAGATGGCCGTGACTCTGTGGGAGAGCCCGTGCTGGAGCAGTCTGTGCCTGAAGATCGACCCGCAGAAACGACCCATGCTGGAGCAGTTCGTGAAGAACTGCAGCCTGTGGGAAGGACCCATGCCAGAGAAGTTCATGGAGGACTGTCTCCTGTGGGAGGGACCCCACGTTGGAGCAGGGGAAGAGTGAGGAGTCCTCCCCCTGAGGAGGAAGGAGCGGCAGAGACAAGGTGTGATGAACTGACCCCAGCCCCCATTCCCCATCCCCCTGCGCTGGTGGGGGGGAGGGAGAGAGAAACGGGAGTGGGGTTGAGCCGGGAAGGAGGGAGAAGTGGGGGGAAGGTGTTCCAAGGTTTGGTTTTCCTTCTCAGTATCCTTGTTTTGTTTTGATTTGTAGCAAATTAAATTGATTTTGTTTTTTCCCCAAGTTGAGTCTGGTTTTTGCCTGTGACCATAAGTGGTGTGTGATACCTCCCTGTCCTTGTCTCGACCCACGAGCTTTTCATTGCATTTTCTCCTCCCCATTGCACCAGGGCTGGAGGCGGTAGAAGTGAGCGAGCGGCCTTGTGGTGCTTTGTTACCGCAACAGTTCCACACGCAGCATGAGGAAGGATATAGATATAAGTATGGCTAATTTAAAATACACGGCTTTAAACTGTGGACACAACTGTAGCTTTTGATGGGTTGTTAAAGATGTTTTTGTCACCTTCATCTCTTCAATGTGCTGTCAAGATGATAAGCTCACTGGGAAAAAGCTTGTGTTCAGGCCTCTTTTACAAGATATGTCTGTAATGGGACTAAAGGTATATGCATGCCTTGGGCTGGTTATATTCACCAGTCCAGCTCAATCCAAACATATTTGTTTGTTTTCTTACCTTATGTGAATGTACACCTTGCACACTTTATTTCAGAGAAATCTTAAGTTCCTCAAGGTCATGTCCTTTCAGGTAATGCCTACTCCCAAAGCACAGGACTAATCATTCCAGCAAAGTGTGGCCCGGATGCTCTGAACAGCTTCAAGCTCTGACACTAACACAAGAAGTCACCCACTAGAGAAGGAGCTTCTCCTCATGTTATACAACCCTCCAAGGTATATTAAACCAATCATTTAAATGTGATGAACCCCAAGCAAACAGAAACCTCCTGAGGCAACATGAGACATAGGACACAGAAAACAAAGGACACAGCTCTATTAAGAGAGATCTACTAGAAGAAACCCAAAATATTCTACACCTGTTTTTAACCGAGTGAATCATAACAAGTCATGTCTTTCTCCTTTAATATTATTTTTAGCAGTAAGATAAATAGCTTTAAAAATAAATACATGGAAGGATATGCCTAAAATTACAGTCTTTGAGAAAAGCTACTGTCTTGCTAGCTAAATATATTGGCCAAAAATGGACTTCAGCTGCACGCATTAACTGATAAGCAGTGTATTGCATTTCTAAGTTCTGAGAGTGTGAGGATATTAAGCAAAATAATTACAGAAAAGAGAAAAAGCATCCGATGATTGGTTCCAATCCTTCAGAAATTCAGGATTCAGCTACAAGAGGCATCCAGATATTAAATATATTCAGACAGAACATAGTCTTAACTAAAACGATACAGATTACCAAAAGCTGTCTTCCTTCCTGCCATTGGTGTTAACATTTGAGGAAACCCTCATATGATTCTTCTTCCTTCCCTCCTCCCTCCCTCCATCTTTCCAGGAGCAGCAAATTTATTTGGGGTAATAATAAAGCAGCAAATCTGGACTCCTGTGGACACTCACATAATTCTGCATCAAGTCTGGATGGTTTCTTTCGATGCCGTCATCCAGGATGGTGACCACAACATTCTTTCCAGTGTAACCTCTCTTCCAAGCACCTACTATATTCATATCTGATTGGCAGTGGTGGGTGTTATCACTGCAGTGCTGGGGAGAGAAGAGGAGATAAAGATGTTGGATGTTGCAGATTAGTGAGCAGTGTGCAGCTGAGATATTATCCTACTTCCATTAACATTACCATTTAAATCAGCACATGAGCATATTGCTTGGAACAGCAACTATACAAGATCAACATCTTCATTTAGACAGAAAATAATTTAAAAAGAAATGCCAAATTAAATGAAAATTGCTAGTCCTGCTTATTTCTCTTTCTGATTACTCTTCATGCTAAGCAATAGAAGAGGGAAGCATCCAGTCATACTGAACCACTAGAAGCCATGTGTAAAACAAAGCAACTATTCCTAGCTGTTAAGCGTGCTCATTTGAAATGTACATTTGAATTATTTGAATTTTTTCAGAAAAACAAACCATATGTGGATAAAAGTAGACAAATGCCTGTACAGAAATGGTCATGGAAAAAACCTTGCTTTTTGGAGCTTATGTGCTGTACAATTTCTTGACAGAATGTCTGGAAACTAATCCAGATTCATTTCTATCTACAAAAGAAGGCTTTTGGCAGGTTTTGTGCAATATCAGCAGGAGATGAGCAGCAGTTAAGAACCTGTATCCAAAACGACACCCTGAAAAACTTGCAGCTTTGGGTGTCTGATGAATTGTAGATACTTAGATCGAGAGCAGCCTGGGATACAGCTTTCAGAGCAACCAACTCCAGTGTGGTGGAGAAAGAAAGTTTACGGTACATTAAAACTGAAAGCCTCTTCCTTGACACGAATGCACCCAGATCATGTGAAGAGATCTGGCTTGCCATCGCAATGAGACATGACCCTTGGGTATTTGTATGCCCCATTAGTGACTCTAACCCACATGCAGAGCCCTCCCCTGTGAAGTGAGTTCAATGAGCCCCTTAACTGCACTGCTTTCCTCCAGCTCCTCCAGGCTCAGACAGAGTAACAGCGAAAAATAATTTAAAAAGAGTGGGTGCAGGGAAGGGAAAAAGCAAAGGGGGAGAGGAAGAAAAACGGAATTAAAAAAGAAACTTGTATCATAGCTACAATGGCCACACAAGTATGCTCCACCTCATTCCCCGCCCCACTGCCTCATGTCCCCACTTCAGCCTTGTGTTTTGGCACTCTACAATTTGTAAGGAGTATAAATATATTCAGAAGGATGCACTTTGCCTTGACTTAGTCCATCCCTCTCCTCCTGAATGTAAGCACACTGAAGAACTGTTAGCCATACTGGGTGCAAACTGACATCAGATTACTATTAAACTGTAATTTTTCTCCTTTTTCTCCAGTTTACTGCCCTGTACTGTTATACACAAACCAGAGGATTTAAGAGTGGTCATGTGCCATTACTAAAGCAAGATTCTATTATTAGGCACTATATATATGTATAGTATAAAGTCTCTCTCACAGTCTTTCCCCTGTGTCTGCAAATATTTGTTTCTCTCTGTGTGTCTATCCATCTGCACACAAAGGAGCTTGAAGGACTTCAGGGACCAGTTCCAAAGAATGTATAGGGCAGGCTTAATGTTTTTGTTCTGTGTATTGCTTGGAAATGCTCACGCTGCTGGCTTTATGAAATTAATTACAATCTAAACTAGCCATGTGTACACTGAACGGAATGGCTGTACACATGAGGCTTCCTAATGTACAAACAAGGGGACTAGAAGTATGTAATGTTTCCAGGTGCTTTTGCATTTTTCAGAAGTGTTACTGAATTAAGCATCAGAAAATACCTGCAAAAGCTATTAATATCATCATTCACATTTTGCTGATGTGAAGACAGGGAGACAAAAAGGTGGAAGCACCAGCCTCCAGCCACAGAGTAAACCCAAGAGAGAGCTGCAATGGGCAATCAGGATTCCTGGCTCTGACCTCCAGTCAAATTTACTGGGCTATTACACTGTCCCTTTATCCCCTTCTCTGAAATGCCCAATGACCCTTTGGCTGCTTTGCTGACTGTCTTGTCCTCTCTTCCTAGGGGATGTTTTGCTTCCATGCCAGTCAAACTACTCAGGCTGAGGAAGCATATGGGGTTTTAATACCCATTCCCTTGCAAGCTCTTTGGCTCTCTGCCAAAAGATCACTTGTTTTTTCCCTTAATGATGTTAGCACAGTCAGTTGCCCTCACTTACCTCACCTGAACTTCCACTTTTGTGGTGGTGGCTGAAGGGGGCTAATTCATCAGCTGCTTTGCTACACATATGTGGACAAACACAAGACAAGAGACATCTCTTGCTTTACCGCATGCTCTGATGTTTCTGCCAAGAGACATGCCAGGTCAAATTGATACTCAAATTATCTTGCTCTGCTCCAAGACTGGGCAGAAAGCTAGTCTAAACAAAATCTTTCTGCATAAAATAAATTCCAGGGGTAAAGCAGGCATAACTGCGTGCCCACTTATAACTTTGGATCACAGCATATGTAACATATGGATACAAAATGCAAAGGCAGCAAAGAAGCATCCAAGTGGGAGTAGTTCAACAGCAGATGAAGGGTTGGGTTCTTACGGTTACAATATATAACTTATTCTAAAATTCTATTAAAAATAGCATCTTTGTTTTCATTTTACCTCTATACTCATCTTCCTGCTCTCAATTCTTTATCTATGCTCTTCTATCCCTGCTACCTAGCCTTGTTCTTCTCTTCCAATACTATCTTTTACCACTTAAATTCCAGTTTTTTTTGGTTCAACATCTGATCTCAGATTCTTCTATGTTAACCACAAACTATATCTTCCCCCAGATTAGTGTCTGATTTTCTCCAGATTAATCAGATTGTGCACTTTTCTCTCACAGCAGTCTGACTTGGCTTTTATCAAGAACACTTTAAGTCTTGGAGTGCAATTACTCTTCAAATACTACATAATATGGTATAGATATGCTGTTCCACACTGAACAGCATCTAAGATGCCGTCTATTACTTGGTTTCACTTACACTCTTTCCTGTTCCTTTGTGCTGGTTTTGGCTGGGATAGAGTTAATTTTCTTCATAGTAGCTAGTACAGGGCTGCGTTTTAGATTTGTGCTGAAAACAGTGTTGATAATTCAGGGATTTTTTCATTACTGCTGAGCAGTGCTTACACAGAGTGAAGGTCTTTTCTGCTTCTCACCCCACCCCACCAGTGAGAAGGCTGGGGGGGCACAAGAAGTTGGGAGGGGACACAGCTGGGACAGCTGACCCCAACTGACCAAAGGGATATTCCAGACCATATGATGTCATGCTCAGCATATAAAGTGGGAATAAGAATAAGGAAGGGGGGGGATGTTCAGAGTGATGGTGTTTGTCTTCCCAACTAACCGTCACACGTGATGGAGCCCTGCTTTCCTGGAGATGGCTGAACACCTCCTGCCCGCCGGTGGGAAGTGGTGAATGAATTTCGTGTTTTGCTGTGCTTTTGTATGCAGCTTTTGCTTTACCTATTAAACTGCCTTTCTCTAAACCCATGAGTTTTCTCACTTTCACTCTTGATTCTCTCCTCCATCCCACTGGCATGGAGTGAGCGAGTGGCTGTGTGGTCGTTAGTTGCTAGCCAGGGTTAAACCACGACACCCTTTAAATTCCTCTTTCCTTCAAAAACATTTCTTGTAAGGAATTTTCCGCTACTGGGTTCCTTTCTATAATTTTCCTTTAACCATGTGTTGCTTCTTTACCACGTATCCAAATTACATTGTCAGCTTCTTAGCAGAGGGCAGTTTTTTAATTAATTTGGAAGCACTTTTTTAATTTACAGTGTTACCCAAATAAAAAATAATAAACCATCTGCCATTATAATAAAAATTATGGGAACAAGAGTGATTGAATTTTATAACAATGGGCAAGTACTGAATTTTGTAGCTCATTTTCAATCTATTTTTCCTGTTACCTTTTTACAATAAAACCAAACTTTGTCATGATAACGCACAAAACCTGTATGCTTGCAAGTTTTTATTAGATATGTTAATCTTTGAACTGTTGTTTTTTGAATTTTAAAGGGAATAGTATGAAATAGGTTAGTCTACATAATTTCCCCCCTCTCCAAGCAGATAAAGTAATTCAGAAGTTTCCTACATTGGTACCATGACTAGACAACTGCAGTAAGCCAGCACTATTTCAACATCTGTTGTTTTAATCTATTGCCCGAAGGATACCATCAAAAGCAACAAAAAACCTCTCACGCAGTAACATAGAATAATTTTTACTAAGATTTTTAAAAGGCATTCAAAGATGATGTTTTTCTTTGGACTGTTTAATTGGAAATTGTTAATGATACCACCATTACTATTTAATAGAAACCATCTGCAAGGTTGAGAGACTCTTGAAGTACATGTAGGAAGGAAGAGGGCTATAGTAAGAAAAATTTCAGATACTGAACTTTTCTCATACTTAAATGCTTATGAGCATAAAGACAAAAGAATCACTTAGAGATCTTTGGACGGACAATTTGGAAGCCTGCCTTTGTGCAATTAACAAGCAGACATAACGTTAGAAAGGTTTTCTTTTTTGATGCTTGCATAATGCTTTCAGTATCAGACATAAGCCTGGATTCTCTTAGCTATTTTGTGAAATTCTCTCTAAAAACTAGCTTATGATCATTATCATTATCTTAATGTTTCTTGTCTGCTGCAGTAATTTTTGTCATCAGAGGTTTGGTGTAGGGATCAATAACAAAATTGAACAGTTAAACTGAGAAATCAAGAATCATATTAATGGTCAAAATCTTTTGGAATTCCAAAGATTAAAATCAAATTAAAAGAACAATGACTATAAAATTTTGTTTTGCCTTTTGCAACGCCTGTTAGTCTATAAAAACAGACTAGAAACAGAAGTTTCTAACCCTGTAACATGCAGTCTCTCAGAAATGGCATATTGTGCCCTCTGTAAGTCTTCATGAGGTACCTTGCATTGGTTTCCTGTAGTTTTTGAGTCACAAGATGTTCTTTGACAAGATTTTGTCAATATCTAATGGGATATAGAGAAACATGATAATCAGAATGACACAATTTTAAAGACCAATTGTGAGTTGGCAGGTCTTGGATCTCATTTAGTGGAACATTACATATGCTCCTGAACCCAGGAAAGCTCTGAAATACTAGTCCCTAGTCAGAGATTAGAGAACATAGACTCTTTTAGTATTGAGAAGAAGAAGAAGAAGGAGAAGGAGAAGGAGAAGAAGAAGAAGAAGAAGAAGGAGAAGAAGAAGAAGAAGAAGAAGAAGAAGAAGAAGAAGAACAAGAACAAGAACAAGAACAAGAACAAGAACAAGAACAAGAACAAGATGAGTGTTACAGTCTTTCTGGTTTCATTAGAGTAGTAACTAAATGGTCTGTGGCACAGACAGAAACAAGCTGACTAGTCACATTCTGTACATCAGGGGGTTTTGTCAGCTACTAACCTGTGGACAGGAGAAGTCGTAGAACATCGCACATAGAGGAAGAAGGACAGTCAAGGGCCTATGCATTGACCTTGATCAACACCAGCAGGGAGAAGGGGGACAAACAGGGGCAAGGAATGGATCCAGGCATTTTGTGGAGTTATCAGAAAAAAGAGACCATCTACATGTTCTGTGATGGGAATGTACTGTGGGGCATTTGGCACTCTTAGCTGGTCCAGGCAAATGGACAGGCAGCAAAGTTTATCAACTTTTAACCTTAGTAGAAAAGACAACCTGATGCTACATTCAGCTTTCTGGGGTACAGTTTCGTGCAGTGTTCTAAGTTAAAACTTGCCAATTGTTCTCTCTTTTCCTGCAAAAGAAAAGAGAAATAATCTCTTTTCTTTATGCTTTTGATGTGATCCAGTTTTAAAGTGGAATGAAAGAAGTAAAGCAGGGAGGTAATCAGGAGAGTTGGAAAGGTAGGCTCCTTATTCAAATGTCTCATGTAATGTAATAGAAATCACAACATCAGGCTTTGAAGAGCATCATAACCTATAAAGCTAATGTGATCTACTGAAATTATTTTCTGGCTTCTCTAGAGTAAGCACTTGAAAGCTACATTTTTTAAGAAGACTATTAAAATAATGTTTCTTTTATAAAGTATTTCTCAATTTTTTTTTATTCTTTCATCACAATAAACAGAACGTGAAAGAATGATTTTTAGAAAAAGATGGTGTACTTGAAGATTTTTTTTTTATTTTTCTCAGACATAAACTGATATTTAGTGCATGATACACAGCAATTGCTAACTGCATAAGAAATTATTTTCTTCTGAATTTCACCTTTAAATAATTCCTGATTATTGTTGCACACAATATTTTTAAGCTCTTGCAGGAGCAGGCAGATAATATAAAGTCTGATTCATCACAAATACAAATTTTTTTTTGCATTAATATTATCTGGCTTCTAGAGTCATGCTTTACTGAATTGCTGCTTTTTTTAATCTGTGTCTGTATCAAAAGAACTATTTCAAGAGCATACCATATTAAATATTTAACACCAATTTATTGCTTGTGCAACTTCAGAGGTTTTAGTTATTTGATTCTTAAGCTTTATTGATTCTTTAAGTTAACAAACAAAAATACACTTAGAGGCCAATAAGAACAATCACAGACATACATTATTTTATGCCTGTTTAAGCAATGAAGGAGAGCAGGAAATCAATATAAAAGGGCTTCTTGTATTCACAGGAGTATCTGATGGCTATAGTGAGACACAAATAATTTATAAGACTATATGTATGGGGTTTTACAGTGAAAAATAAGGAGCTCATAAATCTTATTCTTTGGCTATGATTACATTGCTATTCTTTCCAAAAATAGAATAATTCATAATGTGTTAAATTTGTATTCAAGACAATTCCATCACTTTTCCATCACTGGCACTTTTTTCAAGTCAATACTGGTTGTTTTTCTGTAACCTGTGTGCTGGCTTAAACATGAATTAATTTAGGGAAGCCCTGCATGTCCATGCTCCACAGGCTGATGACAGTGCAGCCTCTTTAGGAGCAGGAAACTCCCCCTGCTTCTAGGTCTACAGACAGCAAAGTTTCTCTCCTAGCTGCAAGTTCTGGAACCTGCAGAGGCACAGAAATAATCTGCCTTTAATATCACCTCTTCTTTCTACATGGGACATGACCTGCGGCCCTGTTAGGATGTCTGTCTCTAGTCCTTTTTCTTTCCCATGTGGCGGCAACACAAAAGACTTCTTAAAGGCAAAGAGAGAAATGTAGCTAAAAATGCCTTATGGTCATTGTGCATGTTCTGTCACCTCCACTAAGGGGCAAATATGAAAAGTGGCATTCACAAGAAATGCAAAAGGTCCACTACATCATCTCAAAGCGCAAAAATACATATATATACAGAAAGAAATGAAAGATGAAGATGGAGAAGAAGAAGAAGAAGAAATAGCAAATAAAGGCAGCTAGAATGTGTCCATTTTACCCTGGATGCAAAAATCATCCATATGAATGGCATATTACAGACCTGGTGCATCTTGTATATCCTTGAATCAATGCTCACATGTTGAGAGGTATATGTCAATGTATGGGCAGATTGCCCCCTAGAAAGTGTTGGAAGAAAGCTAAGAACCTGATGCAGAACATCTTGGGGAGACAGTAAAGGACAAAGACGGGAAAAAAAGAAATAATTTCCACAGCCTGTGGCTACTGCTAAGAAATGCAGGAAGGAAAGAAGCATGTATGGAAATATACATCTATATGTGGCTGCATTCTCTCAAGATGACTGTATGATGACTGTTACTACTGCTGCTGCTACTGCTATGACTTATACTACCACTACTATATAAATAGCCTACTTAGCAAGAAAGTAGATCAGAAGTTAATGCATTTTCACCTGCCTGAAGTCCTGTCTAGGAGGAAAAAAGTATGGCAATTCTTTTATTAATCAGAGAGAATATGTGAAAAGAACAGCTGCTCCCTGGCCTCAGCTGCACACCATAAACCCTGGGGATCCAGTACTCATGAAGGATGAATAATTCCTCAGAGAGACAATTCTTTCCATTCTACCATTTTTTGTGGCCTTTGCCTCATATTTTTATTTGGCGTCCTCTAAGTCCCAAAAAAGAAAGAAAAATAGGGCAGTTTTACAGAGTCCCAAGATGCTTTTTTTTTTCTTTTCTAATGCATCAGTTCATGGAGTCACAGTTACCTAGTAAGACCAAGTTTCTCCCTCTCTCTCTCTCAAGCTAGACTTGATGTTTTTGTCATTTCTAAGATACCAATTAGACAGAGAGATAGTAAGTCTTGTTTTAAAACAGTTTTCATAAGTTTCTAAGGATACTTTCTACACTACTAAAGACAGGCTCTTCACAATTTGCTTTTTAAACTGTCTTCATGTCAAAGACCATCACTTCTATCTCAAGTCATTAAGGAGGATGGGAAAGGAAGGTGGTTTTATTTAGACTTTGTGTGAACATATGTGATGGAATTGAACCACATGGAGAGAAGGTCCTGAGCAGATGGCTTCAATTAATCATTAATCTTCCCAGAGACTGATGAGAGTGGGAGGAGCCCAGGGCTTACACAAACCCCCTTCCCCTCTCTTTTCATTTTACAGGGAAAAGAGAAAAATTATGTTTAAGAAGAATATGCTGTTATGGGAATGCTGGGGGTGGAGGGTGAGTAGGGAGCTTATTTAGGATGAACCAGGAATCTTGTTTTTCTAAGAATGTTATGACCTTGTAGGAATGAGAGGACTTGTGAGGAAACAGATGAAGAGATGTTGGCTCTGAATGCTCATACTCAAATTTTAAGGACTGTTGCAATACTGCAGTCCTTTTTTCTCTATTTTATGTTGTGGTCTGGTCCCTCTGATCAATGAGGCAATAGCCTGGTGACATCTGGTGTTAATGGTGGGATGTCCTGGGGGGAGAAGGAGGGAGAAAGGGACAAGGAGAGGGAGTTATGTGAGACAACAGGCCTTGTTCAGGAGACTGAAGGAAAGATACGTGTCACTAGTCTTCCTCAAGGGACAAAAGCAGGTTGGAAAAGCAGGGCACATGTAGGTCAGAATATGATGACAACCCCATATTCCATTATTAGTAATGGAGAAGGAGTTTCTCCCTGTTTTCTTGTAGGCATGTGGAGTTCCTGAAGCTGGAACTGTTTCACAATGCCTTTACTTCAGCAATAAACATCTATGCTACTTGAAACCTAGAAGCCTTTTCCCTAAGAACCATAAAAAGCCATCAGGTTATTGTACCCTCGGTCCCATTATTTGCTTGGTTGGTATGTCAGAGGAGATTATAACTTGCCAGAGGACAAACTTTAAGCTCATGAAACTATTCTCTTGAGACAGAAGTATAAAAATCACTCCATACCCTCCTTAGACAGCCTTACAGAAATGTTTAATCTAACACTGAAATGCATGCTGTGAAAATTCATTAACAGCACAGGATCAGACTAAGATGAATGGCTGCTATTTTAGTTTGCCGATAGGGAAGTAAGTGCCCTAGGCACCAATGGGCTTTTCACCATTTGAACGTGCTATGGTTGATGAATGCAAGGCCCACTGTGTATTATAAGAGAAACCTGGGAAGATAAGGCCAAACCACTAGAGGGAGTGGCTAGTTATACTGTGCAGATGAGATCATCTGGCAAAAATGAGAGAACTAGCCCAGAGAAATCTAGGGAGACCTGGGAAGGAAAAGGAAAGGCTATTCACGAACAAAACAAAACAAAAGTTTTGCATAAGGCAAAAAAGTACTACAGAGTTACTCTTACTGTCTCAGGAAATTTGACTCAGCTGATTATATGTTAAAAGTACTTCTGCAATGCAGAAGAAGCTTAGTCCAGAGACATATGACACAGCTGTGCATGAAAGACTGTGCAAAATAGGCAAAAAATGTAAAAATGTTGTGAAAATTGCAAAGGGTCTTAAAGGAAATCTCAGCAGAATGTCATGATTCAAGCTATCTCAGAAAAATATAGATATTGCAGAAAGGTACTAAGAAGTCCAATATATTTCCAAACACTGTTTTTTATGGAAAACTGGACACAGACCAATGTCTATAGAGCTTCCTAGTAACAAGACTTTACAGGACTTGGGGATCTGCTGCTAAATGGACCTGCTGCTAAACCCTGACCTTATCACTAAAGTCACCTAGATTGTGTTGGCTGCAGCAGTAGTATGAAGCAATTTCCCCCAGTTGCAAATAAAGTAACTGAATATGTCAAACTGTTTTGAGAACATAATTTTGAACTTATACTAGAGGAAAGTATTTCTGTAGACAGAATATACAACCTCAGTATAAACACATCAAAGACTCAAAAATGTAATTTGGCTAACTGGGACTAGGAAGAAAATCACATTCATGACTGTCAAGCGTATATAGAATCTGCGTGTAAGGCAGTCTCAACTTTGAAATGATACCCATTAATGATAACTGCCTCAGCATTTGCAGGTATCTTAAAACACCCAGGAAATCAGCAGATGAGACACCCAGAGAAAGTACTAAAGAAAGCTGTGATCAGAGCATTGTCAGAAGGGAAAACTATACACAATCAGAAATAAACTAAAGGTAAGAGTTCTTAATTTTATGATTGTTGACAATTCCTCTGTGTCCACTGCTTTTCCTGGTACTACAGCTAAAAAATACTCTTTGTGGCTCCTCCTCTCTGTGGTCTGCATTCTTCATTGTCATTCCTACAGTCTCTATCCATCTCTTCTGTGATTCCTGTTCATTGGTCTTCTGACTCTTGGCTTTCTCCATTTTCAAATCTCTGCTGTAAATGGATCTTCTTTTCCCTGTTTGTTTTGTTTCTCCTACTGGCTATGCTGTTGAACTGGAAATCCTATTTTAACATGAATGTGTGCCAAAAATACATAGCAAAGCTAAAAAGCATCTTCCAAGTAAAAGGAGGAATTCTCAGGGAAATATAATGTACCTCCAGTAAACTGATTGGTTTTTTTCAACTGTTCTGTTCTATCATGGAAATGCATGGGGCAGTTACAAAAACATTTTTATTTACTTACAAACTGTAATGAGATCTTTGCAGCCATTAGAGATGTAGTACGAATTTGTAAGCACTTAATAACATAGCCACTCATAAGGAAGCTAACAGAGGATTTGACATGTCAGTTTGTACTTTGAAGCCATTATGATGGCTTAACAGATATAGTGATACTCTTTTTGTTTAAGGAAACATTATTGAGCATGTGCAATTATTAAGTCTCAAATCTTTAGAGGCTACAATGCTTCCTTATAGTTCAGGAAAGTTGAAATTACATTCTCCTATAGCACACTCTGAAATCTGATGACACAAATTAGTGGAGTGGGAAGTAATGATGGCAATAGAGAGAGTGATCTGGATCACTTATGAAGGTGAACTTATTTAAGCGGTATGATTGTAATATAATTTTATATAAAATCACACGTAAAATTATGCACGTAGGACTGAGAGTGCGAGGCATAAAATGAGTAAGTGTCCAGAAACACAGTAATGGTGAAAAGGATTTATGATATAAGGTAGAGAGTCACCTACAACTTCAAGAAGATGCTCTGTGAAGCCATGTATTTTCTTTGATAGTTAAGCAGTGGGATAGCAATAAAAGTGGGTTGACACAGTTTTTTAACAACAGCAATGATACTACTCCTGGAACGATATGTGCACGTGCCTAGTATTGATGTTTCAAAAAGGATGCTCTTGGAAAATGAACAATGAGTCCTTGCTGCTTGTTTTCTGAACCAAGTGCTGGAAACAATATATACAATGATTCTTAACAAGCTCAAAGAATTTATTTTATCTGAGAGAGGGTGAAGACATGACTTGATTGCAGCATGCAAGTAACTCAACACAGATGATATTTTTGAAGGGGGAACATTTCTTTAATCTAGTAGAGAATGGCCTAACAAGGTAAGTATAGAGCAAGATAAACATGCAACTACAAGGTGTAAGATTTTTAATAGTTAATCATTAAGACAATGCTCTTATAGATATGACTCTTACAAATCCCATCTTTTAGCTACTATATGTATATCTTACTGAAAACCTACTGCAGCTTAATTAGAAATTCTGGGCTTGTGATTGCAGATTACCAGTTGCACTGATTGTTGGTCAAATGAAATGATCATACAGTCCTCTGGCATATCTGTGAAATGAATCAACCAAAGGAGTTCAGATCCTAATGCTGGCTTCTGTGAGACTAAAGCAACTCTGTGTCAGGAACTCCACAGAAGCCTCAGTAAGAAGTATGACCTAGGAGAAACAAACTTCTTTCTGCCATTTAACTGCCTTCAAATACTTTGAGAGAGCATTTCAGTGTCTGCAGTTATGCTGCTTTAAATATAAGTGTATCCTGAATAACTCTGCTCTAAATATGCACAGAAATATTAATTACAATGAATAAAACTCAATTAAGTATGCAAAGCAATAATGTCAAAAGGGAATCGACATGAAAATGAGGTGATATTTTGAGTTTTCTTCCCCTTTGACCTTTACATTTAGGAGATGGTGACAAAAATTTTTGAAAAAAAATTTTTTTATTACTTCTGGAGCAAAACCTAGAAATTTTAATTGATGAGCATCTCTGTGCATAGGTATGGATTGTTTTAAAACAGAAAAATATGGGTTTATGTGGTTGCTCTGCTATTTGTATGAAAGAAAGATCTTTCAAGGAAAAAAACATTTCTAAGAAAAGCAAGAAGAAAGTTCATTTTGTTTTTATAACCTTGGTGCTGTATAAAATAAATAAGATTAAGATTTTTGTATTGATTTAGCTGAAGATCCATTTCAGAGTCTTGTTACAGACACCCTGGTCAATTCCTGTATAGATCTAGGGCTTGACATAAAACAATCCACATAACCAACTAAAAAGTAATCATAATGTAATAACAGGCTTATTTAAATACAAAGTTTCAGCCAGTTAGCAGCCAATTAATGTTGGTTTGGAGGAAAAAATCAACAAAACCTTTAAGTACAAGCTTAAATTTAGGCATATGCTTAAATCTATCCTTGATCTGCAAAGCATTCGGATGGATGCCTAATTCCAGTGAGCTACATGAGACCTGATCATGTGCCTGTGTACTTTGTTGCATATCATCTCATTAACAGCACGGTTGCAAGTAGCCACTTTATTATTAAAGATTTCTCTTTTTTTCTTATGAACAGCCAAAACAGCTTTTTTTTTTTTTTTTTATCCTGTTCAGCCACTTTCTCTTAGTTAACCTATCATCACTTGACTTATGAATGCCAGGATTTAACATGGATACAACAGGCAAAACAAGCATCTAGGTGAGAACTTTTCTATTCACAACAAATATTTTATTTGACTGCCCTGTATTTTTCTCCTTGCCTCTCCCCCCAAACCAACACATGAATCAGATGAACAACTTGATGCAGGGTGACTGTAATCACAGGGTTGCTACAGAAAGGAGAAATGGGGGAAACCTGCTCAATGTTGTCATTGCATGCTTTACTTTTAATTTGAACTTTCTTATTTGAATCAATTTCCTAGTAGCACCCCTATTCACAACTGCCTAGAAGAAAAATGGCAATGACTTCAATTTTATTTTTTTTTATCTAAACATGTATACAGAGATGTGAATTGTTCCTGTCCTTCCCCATATAACACAACCGCACTGGGAGACGTCTGCTGCTTAGTGCCTGCCTGGAGGCAACACGGGTCATAACTTCTGTTTCATTCACAGTCGCACTCATATGTACAAATTCTACTTGTTAAGTGGCAAAAAGAGATGCATGCAGGGCTCAGGCTTAGGTTTATTTTTCATATTAGATTGTGGGATAAATCTTGTGAGTCTTTCAAATGTAGAGGCAATCTAACACTTTTTCTAGGGCTTGGCAAAGTAACAAACCAAGCTTACAAAGTGGTTTTGGCCACCCTTGTAGATTCATTCTTTGAGAATATCTACTGAATTAGTCCTCAGAATGTTTCAGTGGTAATAGTTTACACAATGTATAACATGGTCTCAGGCTACCAGCATGTTTGAAGGTCCAAACAAGATCAAAGCTGACTCACACAGTGTTGTCAATACTTGAAACTTTTGAATACTGGAGAAGAAGCAGTAGCCAGATATAGTGAAAGAAGACCACATGCCAAAGGTGATTGGGCTTAAAAGACAGGAACCTTTCAGATTTTTGTTCTCTTTCACTGGTCAGTATCATGCAACTTGTTAAGCAAAAAATGGGCCAATGTTATGGTGTGTTTGGGTGAACATTTTCAAACAAAAGACATAAAATAGAAGAATACTTTCACTTTCACAATACTTTTATCCTCCTATGTGGTAGTTCAGCAGTTTGGAGTGGTAGGAAACTGGAGGATACAATGTTTTAAAAAGGAAAACCATAAGAAGATAGCAAATACACCTAATAATGAAATCAAAACTTAGAGAGTAGACACCTTTAATTGAGTGTCAAGATCCTCAAGAAAGCTGAACCAATCTAACTTCTCAGTCTTGTCAGAAAAGTTAATTCTGCTCCGTCTTCCTTTTTTTTTTTTGTCTGCTGTTCAGGTAGTCATAAAAGATGATGCAAGGGATGGGGACAGGATTAAGAAGCTGGGGGGCAAAGATACTGTAAGTCATAGGATGTGACACACAGAGCCTCGAGCTTGGCTTTGGTGTCTTGGGAAACTTCATCATCAGATGAGAGCTCTGAGGAAATCTTGAGACACAAATTCAGTGGGCTACAAGATTTCAGGGATTTTTTCAAGAGTCATGTTTTCTGTAAGTAGACCGACTCCTTACGAAGATGTAAGGGCTGTAACACTTTCTAATTAATTCCTCTATCCACATTTTAATTCATGTATATGGGGCACTTAGTCAATCAAGGATATATGGATTTCAGTGTTTCAGCAGCTGGGATCATATAAAGTGCATTCAAACCCTGTGTCTGAACGCTTGCACTTAACAAACTTTCCTCAACAGCCTACTTGCAGCCAGACAAGGAGACTTGCAAGGAAAAAAAAGTCTCCTGATTCAACATTAAACCTGGATGTAGAAGAGTACATGAAAGTTGAACAAAGGAGAAGTTATTCAACTTCTTTGTAACTTCAGAAACGTTTCTTCTTTGCTTAACTTGTCTTTACTTTTTACTAAATGGGATTCCTGGGTCCCAAATGTGATCTTGTAACCAGGAGTTGATATTCATAAAAACCAAAACACTATCTCCCAAGTAGTAGTTTACTGTTTATTAATAAACTGCCTTATCCGAAAGACACAGAAGAGGAAAACCCCACTATATAATTAATGTTTACTCTCTTATGTATATTTATATCTGCCTCTCCTTAGGCTTCTGTGCTTATACTACTTGGTTTTAATACAGTTGTGAATTGTTTTCAAAACTGAAAATAACTTCCTTTGTTCTGTTAGGAATTCACATAAAAATAGATAAAGACAGGGCAATTATATGCTTAAATGGCATGCTACTCATGGATTAGTGGACTCTAATGCAATAGAAAGGGTAAGACAAAAGTGCTATCAATATCATAAAATATTCACACTTGCACCTCTTGAGGCTGAGGGTCCTCCCTCCTGCACACTTCCTCCCTCTGACTGCCATGCATTTCTGCTGTTTGCTGCAAATGAGTTTAGTTTAAAACAGCCAGTATTTAACTTTCTGCAGAATTTATAACCTCCACAGCAAAAGAGCAAGCACAGATGTTGCCTGTATTGTTCCACACCTTCGAATTGGCATATTTTCCAAAAAGCCCTACTGGCTCTCTTTGAGACTTGGGGTCTTGCACTTGTCCCCTGTATTCAAAAACTGAGTTCAAAATAATCAATTTATTTAGGTTAATTTTCATCAAAACTATATTTAAAAGTCATGCAGATGTGCAAACACTTCCTGGACTTCTCTCCAAAATGGCAATGATAAGAGTTTGCTGTACTTTTAGTCTCCTCTGCTGTTTCTTGTTTGGCTAGAAGAAAAATCCTCTTCACGGTGCTTGAGCAGCAGATGTAAGTCACAGCAGAGATTTCATGACATTAGAAGTAGCTACAAGCAGTGCCAAGGATGACCTGCATCTAATGAAGTGGTGCAGAACACACTTTATTGAAGTCTCCATCCTCACTGTGTTTGCTTCTTCTAGGTTTTTTTTGTTGGTTGGTTGGTTGTTGGGGAGAGAGGGGGGCATTTTTTGGTTGTCGTTTTTTTCTTTAAATATGGTTGAAAAAGGAGCATGAATTAAGGTCAAAAACCGGTCAGCGAGAACTAAGGTCCTCTGCATACTTGTAATTTTAGTCACAACATTTGCTCATGTGATAGGAAGACACGTTAGAGCAGGGATGCAGGAATCAGGAAAGGTGGAGTTTGATGTCCTCATTCTCATGCTATCCTGCATCACATGACATCTGTCTTCAGTAAAGAGGGGCATAATGATATTTAAACACTGGTATGAGACCAAATAACCTGGAGCTAAATAGCAGTTCTGGAATTTCTCCTTTGCGATGGACACTACAGAGATCAGGCTCTCCTCTGTACAGAATGGTTAGGAAATTGCCTTGTGGAAGCACAACACTAATTTTTGCTCCCTGACTGAGAAGTAATATAGCTACTGTTTGTGTCAGAAATTTATGCAAGTCTCATAGGTTATGAGTTTGCTTCTGATGAGGGCAAACTGAACATGTTACACCAGTTCATTCTTTAGCAATAAGACCACAGGACAGGCAAGCTTCAGAATTGATTCTTCTATAATGTGGCTGTGCACTTTTGGTCAATTTGGGCTTCCTGATGTTTGTACAGTGTTCTTTATGTGAATTAAAGCTATAAAATATTAGTTAAGTAGATGTAATATTTAGCAATTCCTTTCCTGAAGTATCTGCAATTTTAGTATGCAAACAATAGAAAAAAAAAATACATAAAGTGAGTGCTTGAAACAAAGCACTATTTTTTACAATTAATTAAATTACCTCTTCCTTTTTCAGTAACATTAATAGAGTACTCATTACTGCACAACAAAAAAAATTGTTTTGCTATTTGATATTACTTGATTTTTATTTAAAAAAATCTGAAAAGTGGGCAGCTAACTAAGCAGTTGCTCTTGGAAAACTGCTTTTAGAAAGTAATGATAGACAAATTCATTCTCCTTTGAAAAGAGAAAAAGTGTGCTTCCAGATAAGTATGTAACTCTGTATATACATGAATGTGTTTCCTGCTGAAGTGCTATGACAGATAAAAACTAAAATACACCAAATTGTGCCCCAGTATGGCATACTTTACAGTTGTTGATGTTAGCAATTTTATATCCGTTTATATGCCATACAATTTATTATATGTTTATTTTGAACTAAAGGTAAAGGCAGATACTTATACCTCATTAGAAAAGATTTCGTGGCACTACGATTTCCTTACTAATTGCAGAAACTAGTTAGAAAAAGGCAGTTCAGAAAAACACAACATTATATACAAATGATATTTCACAAATGACATTATATAGAAAAGTACCTGCAGTTTCTTAATGGAACTCAGTTGTTGCCCAGAAAAAAACCTTCATTTTAAAAAAATTATTGAAAGATAAAATAAAAGTGGACACTCTCCCTCTGAAGATAAAATCACTGTAGGAAATAGGCAAAGGAATGTGTGCTATCGCTGTGTGATTTATTACCAAATCTCTGACACTCAGGAAAATCTCTCCCAAAGCAAGTATGGCAATGATTTCAGTATTGCTGCTTCTTGGTTCATTGAAAATGCTGGTACAACACCTGAACAGTGCTGGCTTCTGTTTTGTGTCCCCTGGGCACTTCCAGGGCTGCTTATCTGGAAGTCAGAACTGAATGTCACAGAGGAACAAATCAAATAGCCTATCTGGTCATTCTGTCTTTAAATTATTAGTTAATCTTGCTAAACTAGTTGCACTAATAATCTCTTTTCAGTAGATAAGGATAAATCCACTTCTACAGGTTTTTGATTACTCGAAGTATGTTGTTGTCTTCCAACAGGAAACGAATTTAAGTCAAATTGTGTATTGCCTGACCTTATGTTACTAGTTCTACCTTGTCCACAGAGAACAAGAGGTGTGTTTCCTCATACAGATTTGCAAGATAATGTTTTGACAGGCAGTTTGAGTCTCTCTAGCAGCACTTCCACTGAAGTTAAGTCACAGATCATCTTCTTAACTTTCTAAACACCAAAAGCTCAATCTTCTCATGCAATAAAAAAACACAAACAGAAAAAGTGCATGGAACAACCAAACCAAGTTACAAAATATGCAAAACACTTGCAAGCATGCCATGCCACCTCAGAAAGAACAATGATTTGGCTTCCACTGCACAGACAGAAAAAGAACAATTCTTGGTAGGGCAATAAAAAGAGACTGAGTTTTTTCCTTAGCTGCCAATGCCTGGCATAGGTGGATTGGAAATAATTTTTAGAAGGTTGTAAAGGAGGGTGACACGTATTCATCTGCTGTGGTGTCAGCATGTGGGAGATGAAATTCTGTCCCAAATTCTGTCTCCCCTGTACCTGGGCTTGTACTTGGACCCAGTGTGACCTCTTGTTCTCCCTCTGCCTCTCTCCAGCCTGTGTCATCAGGTGCCTGTCACTCCTTCCTTTGACCCCACTGTCTCCTTCCACAGCCCCACTCGCCTTAGCTGACCTCATTAAGGGCCAGGCCAGGGACGTAAAATCATTTTCTCTGCTCTGCCACTTGTACCTGGAGTTGGAAGAGAGGCACAAGATAAGCCAGCTCCCCACAGATCTCATCAGCAGCATAAGGGAGGCAACTGGCCTGTCTAACTCTTCACCTCCACCTTATTTCACGGCTACAGGACCTTAGGTGACTAGCATTACTCACTGCTGATAAAGGCTTGTTAGCCCCATTCTGGCTGTCATCCAGAGTCAACTATACTGTGTCAGACCAGGAGTGTCTGTTCCTCCCTGTGAATGCTAGTATAGCTCACTGGGGAGCTCACAAATATAGCTGGAGAGCACTATGTAGCATACTGGAGGAGTTTTCTGAAGAAACAAAGTAAGCTGGTTCAACAGACCCTTCCGAAGCTCAAAGCAATGATGCTGACTTCACAGTCCTCACTGAAAGTGAAAAGTAAGTGATTTTTCCTGGGTTTTGGTTTCAGCATCAGAACTCAAGGCAGCCAGCCCTAGATGCAACTAATCCAGATCTCATCAGTCTGCATGAAGTGCTCTCAATTGCAGCATAGACTATATTTCATCTGTCTATACCAGAAATCTTACTGTGCAAATATAAAAGGATGACTGATAAATATTGGCTGATGAGTTAAGCTTCTCAGCAAGTCTTTTATCTTTGACAGCTTTCTAAAAATCTCAGTAACATCACACTACATCTGTAATTGTGCAAGAATTTTATACAGCTGTCTCATCCAAGTAATTCACTAAGTATTACTCACCAAGTAATTTGTAAATGTTAGTTTCTACTGTGGCTCAGTCACCTAGTTTTATTGTGCCCTGATGGCACTGCTATAAACCTCTTCCACCTTGAATCCCCTAAAACACTTTGCATTTGTGCATCTGCCTGTCCTTTCAGTCCAGTTTTGGAAATTGGGAATGCTATTCCAAAAGTCCCCAGAGCTAAATGATAATATAAGCAGTTGGAGAAACAGCACAGCCAGGCATTGTACCTTTTCTTAGGTTTACAGTTTTCTATTAGAGTATCTTTTCAGAAGTTTTGTAAGAAAATTTGACTTTTTCAGCAACTGAAGTGCATTATATTTACCTGATGTTTTTCTTATTTTTAAAAAGACTACATAAATTATAGTGTCTTGTAGTCCTTTTCTATTATATTGCTACCTCTCAGAGGAAACTGGCAGACTATGGAGACGTACAATGCAGCGTTACAAAAGCCCTTCTTTTGGTTTCCAAACAGAAGACTGTGAAGTCATCTGCTTTTAGCACTCCTCCAAATGCATTTTGTCTTCCACCTACTCTCCCAAAGCACGGTTTATGTCTAGAAAGAAGGAATAATGAGGCATAAATATGAAGAGAAAATAACAAAGGCTGAGAAAAGGAAAGAGATTCTGAAAAAGGAAAAAAAAATTTCAGAAGAGGAACTACTTCATTTGTACAGATCAACAGCAAAACCAGACCTTAAAATTATTTAAGACAGAAGGTGAGCTTACATCACTGTGGACCTAAGATACATATAAAACAAAACAAAAGTTTTACTCCAGTGAGGCTTTGAATTATACTTTATGTTGGTGTGGGATGTGTTTAGCAATGACAATTAAAAGACAGCATTTTCTTTTGTTTAGTTATGTAATAGCTGGTATCCTTCCTCTTCCATACCAAGAAGCTTATGAATGTGACTCTCCCACCAATTTTCTATCTGAGAAGCTGACAGGCAAGTTCCCATGTTCCACTTCTTGCTGTGGTTTACAACTTCAGTGATATTGTCAGCTATTTCCCTTTGTTCTCTGGTAAGTTTCACTGCCATAAAAATTTTCAGGATGTCCCCCAAGTATGCATTTCAGAGACCCTGGATAGCTTATTCTCTGAATATAACACCGTTTTAAAAGTTATTATTTCTTTTTGTCAGTAGCTTAGTTATTTTATGCTGTAGTTTCTCAAAGGAATACCATCTTGCCCCAGTGATTTACTGCAATGGAAGTTCCAGCTTTCCCCTGTTTCTGTCTGACAGGGCCATACCTTCTCCAACTATAAGGAGTAACCTCTGGATACGCATTTCCTCTTTCTCTGATGAAGTGGCATCCAGTGATAAGAAAACAGTTAGCTTAACTAACAGTTAGCTTAACTATCGCATTTATTCTTAGGTGCTCTAACAGGACAGTGCCCCTCCCGCCACCCTCACATCTCAAAACATCATACTTCTCCTCCAGTAAACTCTCAGTCCCACAGAAATATCCTATTATATGTTCAATTCCTGCCTAGCAGAAACTAGGCCATGCAGAGTGGGAAGAACCTGGTAGGAAGTGGAAACTTCTCCAAATTAAAGACTCCTGTCAGCGCTAGCAATTACTATTAAAAATAGAAGGGATGATAACAGTACTGAAGAAGATTATCCTTGATCGGTGTTGAAAAAGACTTGTGCCTGTCTGAACAAACTGCAAAGACATAGTCAGTGTCTTTGTAGTCTAACAATGGTTTGTTAAAAATAAACAATGGCTAAATTAATTGCTTGCAGTTACATTCTATTTTAAAAAAATATGCAATGGAGCCCAGCATCACAGCAGAGCTAGGTTACAGCTGCAGCAAGCTGTGCTTGTGTGCCCATGTGATTCCAGTTTCAGCTGACCACTATGAAGCTCTTCTGAAGTGGGGAGCAAAAAGAAATGGTCAGCAAGGAGAGCCTTGTGACTGAAGTCTATTAAAGTCAAAGTTAGTTATATTAACCACATCTTTGTGGTTTTTTTTGGTGTGGGTTTTTTTTTTGTATATTTATCTGCTCTAGTTTTTATGAACATTTTTCCATGCAGGCAAGATGAGGAAACTCATTAAACCAACTGGCACGTACAGTGAAATTGGTTAGGCACAAAGTCCGCTTGGTCATTCCAAAGACACTGTTTGTTGTTATTACAAGTTAAGTAAAACAGTTGCAGATAGCAATAGGGCTTCAGGGTTGACTTTGACCTCTTTCAGTTATGCGAACTGATTGTATACAGTTCATACAGTTGACAAACAGGTTATTTTGTCAATGTCAATGAAAGAGAAGAAACTTATTAGATAGAACACGATGATACAAAGATTGCTGAGTTCTGGGGATGGCATACAGGACTTAGCTCTCTCCTGACTCAAATTTTGGAAAGGATGTTAACCAGGGACCATCTTTCCCTTTGATTTTATTTCTTTGATATCAGTTCATTCTGAGCAAGCTGCACCCAATTGTGTAGGTCAGTTTCAAATAACAGTTGAACAGGTGAAGTTTCACATGTTACCTCATCTATAAAAATACTCTATTTTACTCTTAAGCACAGATGCCTCAGGATTCAGAGGTCATGATAAAGCAGTTGGGTTTTTTTACGAACTTTACTTGCTTTGAGGGATAGAAGTCAGAAGAAAATTGCCTTTTCCTTGTTACTAGAAAGCATGAGAAGCTGTAAATTCTCAATAGATAATTCCTTGGTAATGAAAAGTACAAGTATACTTGTTCAGGTGATGAGTGGCTCTGGAAGCTCTGTCTGCTTCATCTTCCAAAGAACCATAAGGTGCTAAATAACTATATTCCTAATCTCTCTGCTCTTTCTAGGAATGTGTTTAGAGTAAATGGAGAAAAATGGAGTGATTAAAAAAGACCTTTTGTTTACAAAATAGTTCTTGAGAGAGCTTTTAAACTTTGTGATGGCCCAAAGGAGAAAGAAGGCCTGAATTCCCCTTGTAACTCCTTGTCATGGATATCACACAAATAAAAATGTAATATTTCTTGCCCAGGCAATTACAAGGGGTGCTACTTGTGAAGAAAAAGCTAGGGGAGGAAAAGCATCAATCAGATATTGCTTGACAAAGTCTTTGAATAAAAGGACTTGTGTCAACAAATCTGAGCTACATTTATGGCCCTGTTAGAGATTACGCCAGTTCAATGGCCAAAGGTATCAATCTTAACCCACAACGAAGTTACTTATTAATCCAAACACAAACCTGTACGTGATAATACTTTATTACTTTCTCAATAACATGTGTGCGGCCAGCAACGTAAAAACCTCTTTCTGACATAGCAATGACTGAAACCATTAACTAGCCTTGAATTCCTTTTTTTCCCCTTCAACTTACAAAGGTAAATAAGATTAACAAAAGTAGCTACAGTTACAGTCACAAATACAGTCATATGAGGATATCGGTAATGACCCAAGTCAGTCCTGAAGTCAACCCATTCACATATTTTTAGTTATTCTCTCTGCTGAGATAGCGTACTTGCTAATACTTTACTGATCTCTCTCAATAAAATGTCATCAAACCACTACCACTAAAGATGTTGCAAATACACAGAGTTATTCAGTAGAGGCAGATGCAACCAGCCAGGAACAGCCCCTTCCCAATGGGTCTGCAAGTGAGGACTTTCTTCCACAGGTATAGAAATGACAATACTCTGAAAGTTGTACAAGACAAACAGTAAAGTCCATTTGCTTCCCTAAAGTGCTTTCTGGTTTAGACTGGCAATTGTGGGGCAGCTGTGAAGCAGTGTGGCTAGGCAACACAAGTGATTTATAAATAGGAGACTGCTATCTTCCTGAACAAAATTAGAGGCAACTGCTATAAGCATCTATCATCAGCTAAAAAACACCCCACTAATCTAGTTCCACCCAAAAGCTATGGTGGCACTAAAAACCTTCTATACAAATCTAGGAGGACAAAGGAAAAATTACATAAGCTACCCTACACAATATATAGTGGGCTTTTGCTTGACTAATATTATTCTCTTGAAATTTGGCCTCCCTCTTTTTAGTCTAACACAGAGCTGAATGTCTGTAGCAATAACAGCAGACTACCTAAAGATATATCAGTTGTTTTTTAGTTTCAATCAAAAATGCTGAAAAAATTTTTTAAAAGTGAGAACTGGCAGGACACAATCATGATCTACTGCCATTTATTGGAATCTGTCTATCACCTTATGCACATATTTATAGGATAGGCAGACTGAATAAACATACATATTAGAGGAGACAGAGAAGTACACATTTCAATAAACTGGGAAAAAGACCTGCCATGATCGCATGACCCAAAAAAATACAGCTTTCACAAACAACTGAAAAGAGCTACATTATGGATAAAAACTGTTTTGAAAGTGGACAATGAACAGGTAAAAAACCCCTTAGCTACATCAACCCAGTACTCTGATTAAACAGAAATGAAATAGATTTCTACTGTGAGAAGAGTTACTGCCTGAAAGGCATAGATCTCCAATAGCTCAGAAAGAGTAATATCGAACAATTTTTCCATTGGAAAAGAAAACTCAGTAGTACGGTTCTTTAATGAAAATAAGAGGAATTTTGGAAGTGAAGTTATTACTTAGTCTGTCATTAAAATACAAGAATTCAGGAAACTGAATAGCAAAGGTACTAGACTTTCTGACTGACATGCTCATATGATATATAGAATCATTCATAGAATCATTTAGGTTGGAAAAGACCTTCAAGATCATCGAGTCCAACCATCAACCACGCCCACTAAACCATGTCCTGAAGTACCCTGTCCACTTGCTTTTTGAATATCTCCAGGGATGGTGACTCAACCACTTCCCTGGGCAGCCCAGGTTTGATAACCCTCTCAGTAAAAAAAAATTTCCTAATATCTAACCTAAATCTCCCTTGCCTCAACTTGAGGCCATTTCCTCTTGTCCCATCTCCAGCTGCCTGACAGAAGAGACCAACACCCACCTCACTACAACCCCCTTTCAGGCAGTTGTAGAGAGTGATAAGGTCTCCTCTCAGCCTCCTCTTTTCTAGACTAAACAGCCCCAGTTCCCTCAGCCGCTCCTCATAAGACTTGTGCTCCAGGCCCCTCACCAACTTGGTTACCCTTCTCTGGACATGCTCCAGCACCTCCATGTCTTTCCTGTAGCGAGGGGCCCAAAACTGAACACAGTGCTCGAGGTGTAGCCTCACCAGAGCCGAGTACAGGGGGATGATCACCTCCCTGCTCCTGCTGGCCACAATGTTTCTTACAGGCTAGGATGCTGTTGGCCTTCTTGGCCACCTGGGCACACTGCTGGCTCATATTCAGCCGGCTGTCAACCAGCACGCCCAGATCTTTCTCTGCCGGGCAGCTTTCCAGCCACTCTTCCCCAAGCCTGTAGCACTTCATGGGGTTGCCATGACCAAAGTGCAGGACCCGGCACTTGGCCTTGTTGAGCTTCATACGATTGGCCTCAGCCCATCGATCCAGCCTGTCCAGATCTCTTTGTAGAGCCTCCCTACCCTCAAGCAGATCGGCCCTGCCTCCTAACTTGGTGTCGTCTTCAAACTTGCTGAGGGTGCACTCAATCCCCTCATCCAAATCATCAACAAAGATATTAAACAGAACAGGGCCCAACACCGAGCCCTGGGGAACACCACTTGTGACCCGCTGCCAACTGGATTTCACCCCATTCACCACAAGCCTCTGGGTTTGTCCAGCCAGCCAGTTTTTCACCTAGTGAAGAGTACACTTATACAAGCCATGAGACGCCAGTTTCTCAAGGAGGTCAGGCTGATAGGCCTGTAGTTCCCCGGATCCTCCCTCCAACCCTTCTTATAAATGGGAGTCACATTGGCAAGCCTCCAATCCTCTGGGACCTCCCTTGTTGACCAGGAACGCTGATAGATGATGGAGAGTGGTTTGGCAAGGACGTCTGCCAGTTCCCTCAGTACTCTTGGATGGATCCCATCAGGTCCCATAGATTTCTGAGTGTCCAGATGGTGTAGTAGGTCCCGAACTACTTCCTCCTGGATTAAGGGGGTTATGTTCTGCTCTTCATCCTTACTTTCCAGCTCAAGGGGTGGAGTACCCTGAGGATGACTGGACTCACTATTAAAGACTGAGGCAAAGAAGGCATTAAGTTCCTCGGCCTTCTCCTCATCTCTGGTTGCTACATTCTCTTCTGTATCCATTAAAGGAAAGATATTCTCCTTGGAATTCTTTTTACTGTTAACATATTTGTAAAAACATTTTTTGTTGTCCCTTACGATAGTGGCCAGATTTAGTTCTAGCTGAGCTTTTGCCTTTCTAATTTTCTCTCTGTATGATCTAACAAGATCCCTGTACTTGTCCCAAGTTGCCCGCCCTTTCCTCCAGAGAAGATAAACTCTCCTTTTTTTCTTGACTCCTAGCAAAAGCTCCCCGTTCAGCCAGGCCGGTTGTTTTCCTCGGCGGTTCGACTTGCAGGACATGGGAATAGTCTGGTCCTGAGCCATTAAGATTTCCTTCTTAAAGAATGTCCATCCCTCCTGGACCCCTTTGCCCTTCAAGACCGTCTCCCAAGGGACTCTCTCAACCAGTGCCTTGAAGACGCCAAAGTTTGCCCTCCGGAAGTCCATAGCGGTGGTTTTGCTGACCACCTTCCTTGCCTCACCAAGAATTGAAAATTCTATCATTTCATGGTCTCTAAGCCCAAGATGGCCTCCAACCATCACACCTCCCACCAGTCCTTCCCTGTTTGTAAACAACAGATCTAGCAAGGCTCCTCCCCTGGTTGGCTCACCCACCATCTGTGTCAGGAAGTTATCTTCCACACACTCTAGGAACCTCCTAGATTGTTTACTCACTGCTGTGTTGTATTTCCAGCAGATGTCTGGAAAGTTAAAGTCCCCCCTTCATATCCATGAAGATAAGGACTTCTGACTGAGTTCACTAACAGCAACTGTTTACTGTTAGTTGCAAATTACCTATGACATTTTTTTTGTTTTTCAATGTATGCAACAATGAATCACAAGCCAAAATGAAATGAATAAAAACTTAAAAATATTTTTAAAGCTGTGTTAGGACAATCTTGTTCATTCATCTGAAATACTAAACCAATGCTTTGGAAGTAACAAAATACCTGAAAAGAAAGTATCTACTTACAGGAAAATTATCTTACATATTGCTGCCAGAAAGGCATATTCTCCTCCCTATCTGAAGGAATTCAATGTATCAAGTTATAAAACCTTCTGAGTGTCTCACTGTCAGCAACATAGGTGACGTAGGGAGAAAACAACATGTAGGGATTTAGAACTACATCAACAGGATAGTAGAGAAAGACAGCAAGTCTTTTATCAGCCAAAATGGAGACATGTCAGCTGGAGTCATTGTCTAATAAATACAACTTTTCATTTCACTAGCGGATGAAAAATAGACATGAGCCTGCAAAGTGCACTTGCAGCCCACAAAACCAACCATATCCTGGGCTGCATCAAAAGAAGCATGGCCAGCATGTCAAAGGAGGTGATTCTCCCCCTCTACTCTGCTCTGGAGTACTGTGTTCAGCTCTGGAGTTCTCAGCACAGGAAAGACATGGACCTGTTGGAGCAGGTCCAGAGGAGGGCCACAAAAATGATCAGAGGGCTGGAACACCTCTCCTATGAGGATAGGCTCAGAGAGTTGGGGCTGTTCAGCCTGGAGAAGAGAAGACTCCAAGGGAGAACTTAGAGCGGCTTTTCAGTACCTGAAGGGGTCTTATAAGAAAGATGGGGACAGACTTTTTAGTAGGGCCTGTTGTGATAGGACAAGGGGTAATCATTTTAAACTAAAAGAGGGTAGATTCAGACTAGATATAAGGAAGACATTTTTTTACAATGAGCGTGGTTTAATTCTGGAACAGATGCCCCATCCCTGGAAACGTTCAAGGTCAGGATGGACAGGGCTCTGAGTAACCTGAGTTGAAGATGTCCCTGCGCATTGCAGGGGGGTTGGACTTCATGACATTTAGAGGTCCCGTCCAACACAAACTATTCTAAGATTCTATGATTTCCACTTTCCTAGGCAAAATGCATATATTTTTAAAAACACCATGAAAAGAAGAGTTTCACTCCAGGCTTTATTACTATCAGTCAAAAAAAAAAAAAAAATTTGGCTCAGAAAACATGCAACTCATGTCAGACAGGAAAGAGTAGAAACAATCCATCTATTTCAACAATGCAATTGTTCATTACTAAAAAGAGTGTAATTATAACATTGAATAGTCAGTGTTCGGGGATCTTTCCTCCTGTTTCAGGACACAAGACATTTACATCACACTGATGTTGGAAACAGTGAATGGGGAACATTGAAAACAAGTGGTTTCACTGCTCTCACAGATTGTGGCTAAGTTCTTTCCATTCTCATTGCTGAAAGTTTATCCTCTAATAAGTAATTCCCAAGACATTTTGCAATAGGAAGCATTCATGAATGAATGCATTAATAAATGTTTCCTATTGCAGGGCCCACAGGGAATTCTTTATAATACTTGTAAGGCGTTTACAGACCTTCATTAGTTACATAAAAAAACCAAAATTTGCTTTTTCTGAACATACTATTCTGCCCCTTTTCAAAATATCACAGCAGACACCTAAATGCTAGCATGAAACAGAGCCAATGACCCTGTATGTACTTACCATGTACCACATGCTTGGCCACTTGGGATCATTGAAATAAGTGGATTGGGTACCACCAGGTTTATAATCCCTCTTTATCCTTCTTTTAACCACCTGCTGTTGTATCCACTCCACCTGCCAACCAGGAAAACATATGGAAAGTGTTAGGGTTCCATGGAGATTATCAAGAAATGTGTGAAATCTTGGGAAGTTTCCCATTACAATAGTCCAAGACATATTTCATGTTAAAGAGTTCATTTTGGCAGTGGGAATGCACAGCTCACCTTGACATACTGTTCACTAAGGAATATGTCCAATTTAGTGTTACAAATCTCTCTGAACAACTACTTAAAACCCCTGCTAGAAGGACTTCATTGGCTATCATCCTTTGAATGCTATTATTTTATTATTTTTCATTATTAGACTAGTGCCTCTTTTGAATTTATAAAACCAATTACTTTTACAAAATATAACAGCATATTACAATGAGAAATTAACTAAATTTCTGACGGGGGTGGTGGTTTGGTTTCTTTTTCTTAATTTTTATTTAAGTCTGTTCCTGAAAGTAAAAACATTCAGAAAAATATTCAAACATTTTGCTTAACCAATATCTAAATAACCTTCACCACTTAGAGTGAAAAAAACAAAATTATTTTTAGCAAAGTGACTCTTTGTCAAGATTCTTTCAGCCAGGTACTCTGCAACTTTGTTTTATACTAAGTTCTCCCCCAGGAGAAACAGCTGGGTACTGAGCAACAGGTCAAATTACAACAACAACAACAACAACAAAAGAGCTTGAAACAGGAAAATAAATATAAGGGTTAAAAATCTAATTCTGTTGTCTGTCTGACACCTCTTCAAAGATTCATGACACATCCAGAAAGGGCGATGCCAAAAGTGACATCAACCCTAGAGCAGGCAGGACTCTGCAGTTATTTCTGCATTAGCTATTCTAAATGGGACCTAGTTTCTATAAATGAAAATAATATAAACTATCCACAGAGAAACCCAAGTTATATTTACACACACCTAGCTTCCTGGCAGCTCATATTTCTGCTGAATTGTTTCATGGGATATAACTATAAAAATTCAATTCACCTCTCTCCAAGCAAGACAGCCATTTCCTACCAGCAGCCAACTCTGCACCTTTTATTTGTGCTGTTTATGAATATCTCTGTATGCACACAAACACAGAAATATATAAAAGAAGTTTACTTTCAGCTCATGTATTTCTTTGTTACTTGTCAGAGATGGTATTAATGTTTTCCCTTAGCAGGCTGATCTCTTTACTGTGCATCCACAACTCAGCTCCAAATCCTTAGACAGACATAGATCCATTGATATTAACAGAAATTTTGCTTGTGATCCTTACCCTGCATACCTCTACCACCTCTACCATACCATACCACTCTGGCCTCTACTTCTTGGTCAGATGAAGATACAGGAAGACACCCCTGAATTCAGCAGGAGCGGATTCCTAGGACATTCCTTATAGAGGTTGGCATGGCTTCATGGTTTTCTTTATAAAAAAGAAATGAATTCTTCCCCTTCCCAAGAATTAACTTCAGGGTCAAAAGTATTCTTCTAAAGGAGAAATCATGCAGTTTAGAATACAGACTATCAGGTAGTGTTCACACTGAAACCCATTTCTCTGTTAAGTCTTCTAGGAACAATCAATCATAGATCCCTTTCCACTTCTAAGAGAACTGAGAAATTTGACCTGTGCCTTTCTCTCCTGGTTACTGTGCTCCTCTTTAAACTGAGGCTGAAATGCATCTTGGTGGACACCCTCTCGAGAAGCCGAGAGCAAACTGCCTCCTTCAGATCTTACAGGATCCAGAGGTCCCTTCAGCAGGAGGAGACAGCTAATCAATCTTAGGCGCCATTTGATGTAACAAAGTCTGGAGGCCTGTAAGATGCACGTAGCACATCTGGGCAAAGGCCAAAGGAGGGTGAGCCAAAGGACTCTGGTATGCGCTAAGCCTTATGGCTGCTTTAAAGTAGGATCAACAACCCTCTTAACTAGATATCTCCTCCACAAAAAAGGCTGATTTATAACTGACTTATAATGAAACTTACTTCCTTGTCACTTGCTGCTAATATATGCTTTCTTTTCCAGACCCTCACAACAGAAACTTGTTTTTCTTCAAAGTTTCTTTCCTTGCAGGTAGCCCAGACCTCCCAACACATCTGAAGCCAACTGAGAGGCATCCTATGTCCCATTTGATCTCTGACTCCGCAGCTGCCTGGATTGCCATAGATCATGGACCTCTCTTCTATTACTAGTATTTTTCAAACAATAACAAAAAAGCTTCAACAGTTCTGAATAAGCAACCATGGTTTTCAGGGCTTTATACAGAACGACCTTACAAGCCTTATTACGAGATCTGGGTCTCAGTGCTAGACACATTTTCAGCTGAGTGAGGGGTCTCAGGTTTCTATGCTGTAAACCCATTCACATCTTGAGTCTGCAAGGAGGAGTTACAAATGCCTACCACCAACACAATCTGAGGATGTGATAGTGTTCAATCTGAGGATGTGATAGTGTTGTAAAAGTGTCCACAAAGAAAAAAAACAATGAGATAGACTTGGCAGAAGAGGATTAAACTTTCTACCACTGCTACCTCTGATTTAGATGCATGAACATTAATGGAAGAAGGTAGTCACCAACACTACTATTGCCTAGGGGAGCTGTAAATCAGAGACCCAGGGCATCTAGTTTGGCATTAGGGGCTCCTGTGCATCAAGGCTCCTATAAGAACTACCATTAGTAACTGTGAGAAGTTTTTGAAAAAACACTTTCTTTTGTAAATGGAGCCAGAAGAGTGTAAAATATTCCAGGAGCCTGCGCAACACACAAGTTCAAGCAGAACTTCAACAACCTAATACCATTTCTATATAGATAAATGAAAGGGGTTTTCTTGACAAGACATATTGCAAAACTCTTTACTATTCACTGTGAAAATATGTTGTCTCCATTTATTTACTGCCTATTCAGCTGCAAATATCTGCTGACCATTAAAGAGATTGAAACATAAAGGCAGCATAGTTCTTCTGGAGACTGATACATGCATATATTGATGACTCAATAAAATGCCCAATTAATTCCTTTTCTCTGTTTCCTTTACTCCAGACAACATTATTGAGAACATGCATCAGACAGTTATTTAGTCCAAACAATCATAAACACTGTGTCACTGTACAATTCCAGTTTATTGGAACAATAATCTGACACATAAAGAATTTTGTATATATGTGGGTATTTGTGTATACGCATATATTTGTACAAGAGCTGATACCATTTGAGTTAATCTGCGAGCCTGTAGTATAGTAGATGGTTAGATTTTAGTGAGGTATGGATAAATATTTTTGTGTATTTTATCTAATGCCTTTTAACAAAAAAGTAAGTGACTGTACTTCAGATTGTCTATCTGTTGCAGGGCCTGCCCCTATTACATGCTAGATGTTGTCCATAATTCCTATTTCCTCAGCTCCTAGCAAAGTTAGGGAAAACATATGAAAGAGTAATTTTGCAGAAAGGCTGTGCAGACTGCATGATCAAATCCAAAGCCAGAAAAAGAAACATAATTTCTTGTCTTCCCATAAGACCTAATGACAATTTTATGTATGCATAAAATTACTGTAAGTAAAATAGCCATTTGATTTCATACAAATTCAGGGAAGGGTAAATGGCATGTTTGCCTGAGTATGTGTATAGAAAGATACTGCAGGTAGCTCTCTAATGATGAAATGGAATGGAATAGCACAGAACAGAACAGAACATTTCAGTTGGAAGAAACCTACAACAACCATCTAGTCCAACTGCCTGACCAATTCAGGGCTGACCAAGTTAAAGCATAGTATTAAGGGCATTGTCCAAATGCCTCTTAAACCCTGACAGGCATGGGGCATTGACCACCTCTCTAGGAAGCCTGTTCCAGTGTTTGACCACCCTCTCGGTAAAGAAATGCTTCCTAATGTCCAGTCTAAACTTCCCCTGGTGCAGCTGTGAACCAGTCCCATGCGTCCTATCACTGGATCCCAGTCCAGATTCCATGTCCCCTCCTCAGGAAGCTGCAGAGAGCAATGAGGTCACCCCTCAGCCTCCTTTTCTCCAAACTAGACAAACCCAGTGTAAAATATGAGGACTCACTTTGTGCACTACAGATATCCACATCAGTGAAAGGAAGAAGTTAAAATTACCATTCCCAGTCAGTGACTGCACTGCTACGAGGGAGACAGTGCAGGATACTAGACGGAGTAACCTAAAACATCACAACATGCCTGATCACAGCCCTGATTATAGCCTTGTCTGGAAGATTTTTAGCAAACACCTTATGCTGAGATCTGTTTATTAATTGTCTTTATTTTGAGGATGTACTGATACAGCCATCTAGAATATAATTTAAAAAATCACAGGAAGACAGTTTTCTCATCTGAGAAGTCAGTGCATAAAATCTGATTTACAGAAAATATCACTGCTATATAAATAGAATAGCTTACTCCACTGAACCATAGGGTTTGGGGTTTTTCTCTAATAAGTGAACAAAAAAAATTGCCAGTTTAAATGACATTGTTACATACAATCACTGAGTTACATTAATGAACACGAGGTCAAGACTCGGCAGTTACTTTAGTATTCTGACATATATTTCCCTTGATTATTTTATGGGTAGTCATCCACACGTCACTGTCAAATGCCTGCTGTATCTTGGATTTGTTTGATTCTGTATTAAAAAAGCTCATTTGTATAAAAATATTTTCTTTTAAAAAGTGTCCACACTTTCTAACCCAAAGGTCTTGAAGGAAAATCTCTGGTGTAATTGATTATACAGATTCCCATTTCTTGCCAAAAGGAGACTCTATGCAAACAATGAGGTGCATTTTAACATTTCCATAAAGTCACACTTACTGAGGGGGAACAGTGCACATTTTCCCATTGACTTCAGCTTTGAAAGTTCCATTTCCTGAATGTCTAGAAATCAAAGCCAAGCCAGATTGGAGACCAAACTATTTTAAAAAAATCACCATTTCCAGTCTCCTCACTTCAGCACTCACAGGGTTGTTCTGTGCACTATGCAGCTCTTCTTCACAGACCTGCATGGAACAGTGCTATGGCATAAAAGCTCCTCTGAGCTAATTCAAACATACCACTCTTTTATTCTCTTTAAGTGCTAAAAATTATAATGAAAACTTATCTCTGTGTGAAACAAAACTACTTTCTGCCATTTTCACTCTCATTGATTCAATAGAATTCTTGGGAAAGGAGCCCCATGTAAGTATGCTGCAGTAAGACCTCCTCCAGTGCAATAAACTGTGAAAAAAAAGCTTGAAAAATGGAAAAAGAATTAAGATGCTGAAAAAAAAAATCCACCAATTTATCAAAGCAGTGTGATTTTTAACATACAAACACCAGACACTCTTGTGAAAAAGTACTTTTTCAAATAGATCATGAGAGGGTCTGCTTGAATAGATATTTTCAAATTGATTAAAAATGTGACAAGTCCAGTATGTAAAAATGCCATTACTATAAAGCAGAAGTTACAGGCAAGCTGAAGGTACAATCTTTCCATTTTGAGGAAAACATGCACGGGGAAAAACCCCACCCTAACCCTGAAGTAGGTTATACATTTCATACCAGAATCTATGATTTTTATGTTGCAGAATTAAACATGAAGTTGTGGGGTCTTCAGTCTGTGAAGATGAGTTGGTGAAGGTGGCACTCCCAAATGTAATCATGGCTTTATCCCTTGTACTGCCATCATTTACCTCAATCTGTCCTACACCTGTAAGAATAAATTAGAAATTCCTGCTAAGATAACAAGAAAGCAGGTGCCCCAGGGACTCTACAGATTAAAGAGAAAAAGAAAGAGAAAACTCAGATAGGGGTCATGGAAGTATCACCAAGCAAGCAGTGAATGTGTATGGAGCTAGGACAGATCTGCAAAAGGGGCAACACTCATCATGTGGAAAGCTGGCACTGGACAGCATTGCAGCACTTTTACTTGGAGTTTGTCTACAGAGAAATTGCTCTGGGCAAGCATCCGTCCTCTCTGTGGGGATGGTCTCACGCTGCATCTGGCACATTTTATTTGTCACTTGCCTAAAGATCCTCAACACACACATACATGTGAGTTCTGATAGACCCAGCTGGAAAAGGACAGGAGTAAGGCTGGCACTCTCAGATAGAACATGAGACTGTGCTTGGCCCAGAAAGGCCATAGGAGGAAAATTGTTACAGTTCCTAGTCTAGAGGGAAGGGATGCCATCCAGAGGGACCTTGACAGGCTTGAGAGGTGGCCCTGTGCAAACATCATGAAGTTCCCCCTCTACTCCACTCTTATGAGACCCCACCTGGAGTACTGTGTCCAGCTCTGGGGCACCCAGTGTGAGAAAGACATGGACCTGCTTGAGTGGGGCCAGAGGAGGGCCATGAAGATGATCAGGTGTCGGGAGCACCTCCACTATGAGGACAGGCTGAGACAGTTGGGGTTGTTCAGCCTGGAGAAGAGAAGGTTCCGGGGAGACCTTATAGTGACCCTCCAGTATCTAAAGGGGGCCTACAAGAAATCTGGAGAGGGACTTTTTACAAGGGCATGTAGTGATAGGACAAGGGGTGATGGCTTTAAACTGAAAGAGGGTAGATTTAGATTAGACGTAAGGAAGAAGTTCTTTACTGTGAGGGTGGTGAGGCACTGGAACAGGTTGCCCAGAGAGGGTGTGGATGCCCCATCCCTGGAAGTGTTCAAGGCCAGGTTGGATGAGGCTTTCAGCAATGTGGTCTAGTGGAAGGTGGCCCTGCCCATGGAAGGGGTGTCGGAACTAGATGATCTTTAAGGTCCTTTCCAACCCAAACCATTCTGTGATTCTGTGATTCTAAAACCTTAGTTGTCCCATCATGAAATTTTCTGTGATACAAGCTCTACTTAAGTACATCATTTGACAACACTCTCTTTTTGCATGTCACATTGTAATGAAAACAAAAAGTCAATAAATTTTAGATTAAAGTGTGTAGGAGGATATACCAATACCCAAGGGCCATATCCTGGTTACTGAACAACTGAGACCCAAGCCATTACTCAGGAATGGAGAAGGGGGTGACTAAGACTGTTGGCACACCTCCTGCTGTCCAAGTGCAGAGTCACAAAAGTGAGACCCCCAAAAGTTGGACTATTCAGCTTAAGAAGAATTTTGTGGGGTTTTAAAATTATAATTAAGCACCAGGCTATTTTCTTAACCCATCAGTATTCTCTGACTCACAGTAGCAGCAGCCAGTTTGTACCATAAAAACAGATGAAGACAGTTGGGTAAAGTAGCTGTTGACATAGGTCAAAAGCATGGAAAATTATTGCAGATACCATTTCACAAACTGTAGCTGTCTAAAGCTGGATAAAAAGTCAATGAATCCAGCAATGCTAGTGATGCATTCTTGCTGACTGACAAAGTGCTTCTTCAGCAAGGGTCAATGACAATCCACAATCAAAGCAGTTGTCATAACTATGCTACACATTCTGAAAAATGCAAGATAAAAAAACAGATGTTAGGACAGACTGGGGAGAGAAAAGAAAACCAGAGGAGGAAAGAAGGTGGAAGAGAATGCTTGAAATTAACACTTAAGCCCAAAGAAACACATCTTGCACAACAGCAGGGCAAGCCACCACGGTCTCACCCATGGAACAAAGCTGAAATTCAATGCACATTTTTCCACCTTGTAGCCACAGAAAAGCCAGTCAGTCCTGATATGAATTCAGCAGTTTCCACCTACTTTGCTACATAGGAGTAATCCATTGTAGCACTATAGCCATACTTCCACAAGGTACAATGATCTACAGCTGTTCATTTTAACATATCTGAAACACCCTTTGCCTTTCCTCTACACCCTTCCCACCCCCAGAGCTCTTCACAAATATCAATACCTATCACCCTACAACTGCGCATGGCAGCAAAGTCTTCTTCCTGCTTTGGGAGCAAGACTGTAGAGGAGTAAGTTGGGAAAAGAGCACAGCCCAGCTAACAGTGGAGATACATAGTCTCTGTCCCAAGGCTGTTTATTAGCAGGCATAGCTGCTAGGAAGGACAAGCATCACACTGAAATTCTGGAGAAGGTCAGTGTGTCTGCTGCTAGCCAGGACTCATGTCCCACTGGAAAGGCAGGGAACAATGAAAGGCAAAAAGACCCACATTTTCTCTCCTTGGGAAAGTCTCAGCAGGTTTTCTATTCATAGGTGTGACTGTATCAACTGCTGAGTGAATGTGGCCATGGCCTCTGCCCAACACCCCCTCTTGCATGCTGTACTACAGCAGACCACAGAGCAGTTCAAAATTACAGGATGAAAGTCACACAGCAGATTTGTGGCAGCACTGAGAACAAGTTCCAGAGAACCTGGGCTCCTGCCTTGTGGCTTCCAGCAGCACTAGCCCCAGCTGTCGTAGGCAAAGTGTGTCTCAAGCAGTTGGGGATTTTTCCCTTTCTCAGGTCTGAAGTGCGCTAACAGCTCAGACGCTCTGGTTCAGTTTCTGAAGTAATTCAGCCTTGGAAAAGTGAGGAAAAATCTTTACTGCACCAGCTTAAAAGCAACTCTTCTGTTTATACAAGGTATTTTATCATTTATAGACACAGGTCACACAACTCACCTCATAACAACTCAAGAGCTACAAGGCAACACAGTTTTAAAAAAGACCTCTAATTGATAGGTCTGCTTGGTACAGTACCTAAAGCTCTGCTTACACCATTGCACACAATGTTAGTATAACTAGTCTTGGGACAGTGTAATCATCTAGAATTTCAATACACCATGAGGATTAGTATTAATATCACTCTGAACACACACCGGTATGTCACAACTCCATCTAACTTAGGCCTAAAATTGCATCTTCTTAATAAACTTAAAGGCTGATGCTAAGTCCAGTATCCACTAAGGGATAAAACTTTAAGCTCTCCAAACTTAATTAGCTTTGGAGTCTAACATCTGGCAGTTGAAATATCTTGGGTTTTAAGTTTATACTACTATAGCAATGATGTTCCATATTTTAAAAAAAAAAAAACTGTAGAAATTTCTGACAATTTTTTTCTTTCCTTGGGCTAGTCCTACAACTCTTACAAATCATTTAAGTCCTTCAGTAATCTGCACGTGCTAATTTAAGATGGCCTTAAATCCTTTACTAAGTGACTTCTTAGGAAGACAAATCTCTCCCACGGGGTCAAATTCAAATGTCAAAAATACCAGTGTAATTCTAAAGGTGTTGATTCAGTCAAGGGTTTGCCATGGCTTCTATTGCCATAGATATCCACACCAGTTCAGCAAATCCACTGAGAATTAGCGAGACAGTAAAAGTATTCCATAATTAAGTGATACTTAACATCCAATGGTGGTATACTGGTCTTGCCAAAGCAAATACTTCTCCTGAACAGTCTCTTCACTGACTAAAAACCCCTTGGAATTGTCCTCATACAATACTCTTGCTCTCTACAAAGGAAGAAACTATCACCTACTACTCAGTGTATTTCCAGCACTTTTGCTTAATGATGGTTTGCCAACAAGGAAATTTTTGATGTAAATCTGCCATGGAAAAATTCAGTCACAAAGCATATACTAAATATCAAGTCAAGCAGTTTTCTGATCAGAGTACTTTAAACCAAGGGAAAAGTTGATCCCATCTGGGTCTTTTTTGATTGTGCCTCTATCACTACTCTTTAGTATATCCCCAATCATAAGAAAAAGATGAAGTATTTTTTTCCAAACCTACCCTGTTTAAATCATATACTTAGAAGTAGGTATTTAAAATTCAGAATTGAGCCGAAAGTGCTTATATCAAGCATCAGTTTTAGAGTTTTGAAATAATAAAAATAATTGGGTTTTGCTCTTTATGGGTATCAGTGGCATATTTTACACCACCCCATTTCACTGGTTCTTTGGCATTTCACATGTCTTTGTAGCACAACTTGATAAATACTCCTATTTCTTTCAGGGCCAGCATGTTTGTCTCTGATCTATCCCTTCAAATCAAGACACGGGAATCATTAGCGTTGTCTCATCTTGCACAAGCTGTAGTGGAAACAAACAAACAAACAAAGTCATCCTGTGTCCTTTTGAGTCATTGCTGGCTTAACCTCTTTTCCTCAGCCTGTGACCCAAGCTCCAGCATACCTTTTTGTGTCCTGAACTCCAGTCTTGCAGCTGTCAGTGAAGTTTGCTGCTATTAAAATATTGATTGCTGCAGCTCTTAAACATCATTATCATCACCATCTGAAATACTATGCAAAGAGCAACCTGTGCAAGACACATACGGCCAGCTTGAGGAAACATTGCAGTCCAACCCCCAGGTAAATGAAAAATGACTGAAGTTTATTTTCCTACATTCAGTAGTCTGAAGAAAAGCAAATGTTTTTTCAACTGAAGTACTATTCCCACACCTCACAAATTGCTGGCACAGCTTCCAGCGAGGCAGTATCTCTCAATTTCTGCAAGTTGAACCACATAAAAGCTTGGTTAAAGAACCTGCTGGTTACTGCTTTTATTTATTTTAAAGCCCTGGCTAAAACAAGGGCAACACGTCAGCTTTGCAACTCCTGGATGGTCCCTGTGCACATTCTGACATTAGAATGTGCCAAGAAGAGTCACTTAGTTATGGATTCATTTCTCCATGCTCATAATTCATAACACTTGTCATTATAAACTGAGAAAAAGAAAATAAAAAACATTATTTCCATGGCTATCATTTATGGGATAGACTTTTCAGTTGCATATACCAAAGCTTTTCAGTCTCCAATCAGGCCTCTTACATGAGGTTGCAGTGTGGTCTCTACAGTCTTGCCAAAATTTCTATTATCTATGTTTATGCCATTCGATAGCAATCTTTATAAGCTATTTCTACTTTGTCTTCTGTTGGGATAAAAGGACTTTAAAATGGCCTAATATAAACGTGATTCTTTATGTGATTACTGGCTAGGAATACTCTGTACCAACAAAGCCTTTTTTCTTCTGACCAAGACAATCTTCAAATATGCAAACATGTATCATCTGAAGTATACAAACATAAGCTTTGTTTGATATAATCTGGGATGTGCTACAGAAGATGTCTGCTTTTGCCAGGGAAGACATTTCAGGGGCTTCAAAAACTATAACAGCTTTCATAAACTTTCCTATTAGCAATATTATTATATCTCTTATCATCTGTCCAGTTCTTTTACCTGCCGATAGGAGGGACTGAAAGACAAAACTGGATTCTGGTAGATTAATAACTGTCATGGTTTATCCTCAGCCGCCAACTAAGCACCATGCAGCTGCTCACTCACTCCTCCCGCCCCGCCCAGTGGTATGGGGAAGAGAATAGAAAACAAGTGAAACTCATGGGTTGAGATAAGAACAGTATAATAATTGAAATAAAACATTAACCAAAATAATAATGATGATAATGATAATGATGATAATAATAATAATAATGTAATGAAAAGGAATATATAACCAAAAAAGCATGAAATATAACCCAAGAAAGACAAGTGATGTCCAATGCAATTGCTCACCACCCACTGACGGATGCTCAGCCAGTCTCTGAGCAGTGATCCACCACTCCTGGTCAACTCCCCCCAGTTTATATACTGGGCATGACATCACATGGTATGGAATATTCCTTTGGCCAGTTTGGGTCAGCTGTCCTGGCTGTGTCCCCTCCCAGCTTCTTGTGCCCCTCCAACCTTCTTGGTGCCTGGGCATGAGAAGCTGAAAAATCCTTGACTTAGTCTAAACACTACTTAGCAACAACTGAAAACATCAGTGTGTTCTTGACATTATTCTCATACAAAATCCAAACCACAACACTGTACCAGCTACTAGGAAGAAAATTAAGTCTATCCCAACTGAAACCAGGACACCACCACACATATTATCATCAGTCAACAGCTTAAAACCACCTGACTGCATTTCCAATATTTGCCAGGACAGTGTGAAAGTCAAAAGAGATGGTAAGAAATCTCAGTCTCTCACAAAGGTGGCAGTATTAAATTACCTAAATGACTTCTTCAGACTACCTCATCGAAGTGTATCTGGGCTCATAAAATGACAAGCAAGTTTACCACACATCTGCACTGAGCAGAGTTGCAACTCTCACTGCTAGTTTTCTACATCCAAGGCAAGGAAAGCATGTTGACACAGCAAGGACCCAAGAAAGAAGCCCAAAAACGATGAAAAGAAGAGAAAAACAGATCTACAAGGAAGTGCTTCTAGGAGGTGTTCCTAGCTGAGGAAAGGGGATTTTATGGGCATTTAGGTCACAGTGTCCAAACACATATGGTTGTCATCAAACTGCTATAGAAGTGTATTCTTCAGACTCACAGTTACAGCAATGTGAAATGGCTAGAAGTTGAAGCTAGATAACCTTAGATAAAGCAAAAATAGAACATCTTAAAAAGTTCTAGAAACTCTCCATTGCTCACAGTGTTTTAATTAAAACTGAAGATTTCTAAAAGCTAAACTCTGTTTCAAATAGAAATTAATTCTGGTGAGCCATATGACATCTGGTCAAAGATGGTTTGACTGGATGACCACAGTGTTTCCTTTTGGTCTTACAGACTACGAGTCTATTGGCAACTGCATTTTGGAGAAATAGTTTCTTAGGAACACCCTGGAAAACAGAAAACTGTTTAGAATTCATAACTTCTGGTTTTATTATACAAGAACTCAAAGTGGTTACAACAGCTACTGATGAAACAGTGGATCAAGTCTCAGTTTGGCAAACATACTTCAAAAGAAATTTTTAATTTGGGTCCTTTATAAAAGAAAAGAAAACCCAATATTCTGGCCTTTATATTTATTTAGAACTTCAGCATCAATGGGAGTGACAGCATTTACTCCCCTTCAAAAAAGGAGAAAAAATAATGTCAAACAATAATCTAGGTTAAACACAGCTTATGCAAACAACAGTCAACACACAAATGGATAGGACTGCTTTAAGTGGATTATATGGAAAGGATTTAGAATGAGTTTTTTATTTTACTAAAATGTTGTTTGTATTCATAAAATGCTCTGTGCAACACCAAGAGAAATACATTGTCACAGAATAAAATACATGGTACTTCTGTGCATTTGCCATTTGCAGAAGTTTTTATTCAACTGTCAGCATTGTCCCCATTTCACAGGTAGGGATTCAGAAGGATGAAGTAGCAAAGTTGTATGACAAAGGCCACACACATTCAAGCAGCACAGCTCTGAACAGGACGTAGCTGCTTGGCACCTCCTCTGAGCTGTTAAAACTTAGAGCTTGCAGAACAGTGAGGATCTGCTAGAGTGAAGCAGATCAGCCAAGGAAAATGAGCAGCTTTCCAGTGACACTGACTTTTTAAAATGATCCTAAAAGAAAGGAGGTTGTTACACACAAAAGTTGGGCAGGGGGGAGATTCCTTTGCTTTGTTTTGGGGAGGGATGTCTTTCCCGTTCCCTGTCCCTGCCTTTACTTACCTGTTAATAATGCTATACATGACAAATTATCTATGTGTATCATGATTTCTTGCTGTTGACCATTTAGAATAGCTGGGTGAGATAACAACCACTAGAACTAAACAAGATTGTCTTGCCTGTCATAAGCAGGCAGACAGATGCATAAAAATGTTGACGCATTACATCAGGGACATACACTGTTGCCAGAAAGTTTTCCAAATGCTGGAGGTGTGTGGGGGGGGGGGGGGGGGGGGTGTGGTGGTGTAGATCTTTAATCCATTTTCTGTGAATATCCTGCACTATAACCAATATCATCAGTATCAGATGAAGCTGGATCCCCTCAGGAAATGGTGTATAGAAGCTGTTTTGTCACATTCCTAGACAGTCTGCTCTGAGATGCTCCTTTCCAAAATGTGATTTCTTTCAGTCTCTCTCTCTCTCCCCCCTGATATTCTGCCATTTGGCCCTGAAGGATCAGCTTCTTCCAGAACAGTGCATCTTTCTCTAGTTCAAAACTAGGATATCTCCACTTCCTCCTCTTCTAACTCTTTCTGATATCCAACAGTTTTATAGCCCAGTAGCCAAAACAGCAATTTGCTATCTCTCTGCCACTAGCAATGCAAACTGACTCTAACAACAGCAAAAGCACATTTAGTATAATGCGAAACCATTGCAGCTGTCAAGAGCTGCTGTCTTCCCTGGCAAGCTCTTAGAACACAGATTAGAAAAGAAAGGACTAATTCTCCTTACCTTTTTTTAAACTTTTAGTTGCCCTATCGTTTTTCACCTACAAACCCACTTTGCTGCTAAAAAACACAGAAGCATGTACTGCTTTACTTTAACTGTAAAGAAACTCAAATGTTATCAACACCTACTAGCATCCATGAACTAAGGATTGCCAAGCAGTTTCCCTTATAACCCTCTGCTTTTACATGTCTATAACTGCTATGATGAAATAGCCATCTTATGGGTTTAAATTTCCCACACATAGATTTACTTAAAGTGCTTTTGTCATCATTAAGGCTGAGCAAAATCCTTTAGCAGTTCCTGAACTGTGAGAGGAATGTAACACCCTTTTCCTTTTCAGGCTGCAGATGGATTTTCCTTGGGTTTTTCAATGTAGCATTTGCACTTACAAAATAAAGCTGCACAAGCCTGTGTGATCTGGCTGCATATCCATTGTATGTCCCTCATTAACGATCTCACTTTGAATGAGGATGCGCACTCCCAGCTTGCATGGGGAGAGCCAACCAGGCAGATGTGCTGTTAAGCAAGAAAGAACAGCCACGTGTTTAGAAATTCTGACAGAGAGGTGCTTAGAAAATCTTATCCCAAAATGGAGAGAAGTTAGAAAGCATTTGGGTAGGGTACACAGGATGAACACAATGATGCCGAATTAAGTTAGCTACACAGCATGCTGCATATACCTTTTACAGTCTCAGCAAAAGTGGCTGCGACCTCTGATAGTCCCTGCTCAAATCAATTGCCGGCTGAAGACTCCCATAGCATGCTGCACCATACTAGAGTGCGTGCTGCCCAAACCATTTCTCCAACCTTTACCTCCACGGTTGTGATGCTGAAGTGTCCTCTGATGAAGCAATGGGTGGACAGAGGTTTTTTCCTCCTTATTTTTGTTATTTCACTAATATACAGTCAACTTTGCAATTATGATATCCTGAAATGTTCCAATACCTAGAGAATATAAGGTAGGAACCAAAACAAGCATTCACAAATAATTATCAATATCCTAAGGAATTTTATTTTCTAAAGTGAGATAACAAATGCTAAAGCCAATGTTAAATAAATATGCAGTTAGGTCTAGTAAGACATTTTTCTGAATTTATCCATTGCTAGGATTAGCACTGCAGCTCCAGTAAAATCTGACTGTACAAGAAAATCGTGACCACTATCACATATGAACAGGTTAGATTTAGGCTTTAAGATACCAAAATACAGGTTTTTGTTGAGGTTCCACTAGTGACAGTGAAGGGAAGACTCTTTTCCTTAATTTGTCTTCAAATTCAAGAAATTTAAGAGGTATGTTACATTTTGAATCTTAAATCTTAAATTGTGAATGAACACTGTATAACATTCACTTCCAGAGGGATCCTCCATCACTCATAAAGAACATTTCTATGTATTTTTGAAGGTTTCTGAACAAATTTCTGTAACAAGATCTAGACTACAGTCACAAATATTGCCACTGAACCTAACCTCTGCTCGACATGTTTACTGGAAAGAGGATATTTTTTAACAGCAGAACACACACTACAAAGCAAAAGCCAAAGAGTCCTGTTGGCAAGAGCCCCAAATTCACCAAATGCAGAGAGGTCAAAGAACACAACTTCTCAAAAGAAAACCCCCCCATGTTTTTAAACAGCTCTAAGCTAAAATCCAGCTACAATCCAGCTAATTTTTTGAAGTCTTTAAGACTTACATTCAAGACATATGTTACTCTGCAAAATTCAGAATGGGTTGCTACTTTTTTTTTCTTTCTCTTGATAGAGTAAGTCCCTTGAAAAGCTCCAGGCCATTGAATATATGTAGGGTCTTTTGCTTTTGCCTCCCTAAAACCAGAAGGCTCCAAATACAACAAACTCAAAAGACCGATGAAAACTGACTCATTTTGAATATTCTTGTCTCAGAAGATTTTAGCTACTTCTCTGAGAGATGGCTGAGTCCTTCCCTGCCTCTTTAGAGACAGCCAACACCTTTCTCATTGACTGTGAAGTCCAGAGACCGTAATAGCAGCTCTACCACAATCCCTACAAACTGCTGAGTGCTGGAATGGGAGATTTGACAGCTGGTCTGGCATGAGGCTTCTGTGAAGTTGCGATAATTTGATAAAAAGGGTAGGGCACTGAAGTTTTTCCCAGCATCCTACTGGTCAAAATCTTGACCCAACTCCTTGCCATGCTGTGGTCTTTCAATTTCTCTGCCCATTTCATTACCAGCTTAAGAAAATAATGATATGAAAATAGCAAGAGAATGCAATCCTGCTGAATAATGTGGGTTTTTTCATTCCTCAAACCATTTGCTACACTAATTAGGAAGTGAGCCAGTTAAAAGCTCTTGACTAATCTCCAATTCTTGCTCAAAAGTTAACAGTGAGATTGTCATTGCCAAGGAATTCTGTAAAATTACTTAGAAACCAGAAAATTGGGATGTTCTGAAATCTAGTATTTCTTTTTAATGTACATGCAATTAGCGACATCGATGAGACAAAAACTCTTTGAGGCAGGTGCTAACAACTGGGATAATCATGATGAAACAGAAACGTAAGTGTAAGTAATCAAACACACTAATTTATTTCAAGAAACACTTCCATATTCCCTGACAGTGGACATTTTTCTTTTCTAAAATTATATTACACTGAATTTCTACTGGCCATTTTTCTGCTTTTAGTAGAAAACATCGAAAGGTAGTTCCACTAGGAAGCTTCAGTGATTATTTTTTGAGGATTTCTTTAAGTCAGCTGTCATTAATATAGTAATAGAATTAGACATTAACAAAGCTTTTATTCCTCACAAATAAACTTCAGTCCCATTAGTGTTACAATTAACTTCATTAAATATTTCTACCTATTCTAGTTAAATGAAAAGAAATTACCATTACATGACAAAATTTGCTGACTGAAGAACTGTTATCTCCTGTTACAGCAGCACTGGATTTGGCCAGTACAGTACAATGGGAAGGCCATGTATATTCATGTGATACTGTCTGAACATGCTCTGGATTAAGCTCTTCATCTTTAGGTTATGGTCACCCAAGGTTCAGCTTTGAGCTGGTTTGTATCATCCAACGGACCAAACACTGTTCCATGTTCTCAAAAGGAACACCAAATTTTAGGTTGTTATTCCTCAGAACAATTAGACATTTCACCCCACCTTCTCAAGTGTTTCAGGTGTTGGGTTGATGCAGACAAGGGAGAAACCTGCTAGAAAAGGCAGCTGCAAATCCACTCCATTATTGCTGTACTCACTCGAATTAATCACTGTGCTTTTCCTCTAGGTATAGGTATATTGTGAACTGCAGTCTAGTCCATACTGGGTCACAGATGAAAAGAAGTTTGATGCAGCTTCAGCATGGTAAAATCATTCTTGATGCCTGCTGAAGCAACACAGACTACCCAGGGATTTCTGCTGATGGAGAATGTGGTTTAGGCTAAAACTAACATACCAGGCATCCCTACAAGTATGGATTTCAATCACCATTAAGCAAACAAAATACCAACTTGTGCAAACTTTAGAACATGACATGCGGTTACAACAACACTAATTACAGCAGGATCTCATGCAGTTCTTTGTTAGTGAGCAGCAACTTCATATCTCAAAAAGCCCTGAAAAGAGATCCAAGTTGTAGGACTATTTGCTCATGTTTACATGAAACTTTTTAATACTCTGAAGGCAGGTGCTAAAAGGAGATGTTGCTATACCCTCTCACACATTGTGATTCAGTTCATGTCCTAACTCACCCAGCAACAGGCTCCTTGGAAATAGCAAGTCTGATCCTTGATTTTGACTAAGATAAAGATGGAAGGACTGCTCGTGTAAAAGCTTTTTGAGGCAGTTAAATAAAGGGACCACAGTGGTAAATACTGCATTACTTAATACTAACTTAAACCTCTAGTCAAACTCTGAACATGGAAAACAACATGACAGTTCCTATTATTTTGCAACCAAGTAGAGCAGTATTGATTCTTTGTCCTCTGAGTGCTTGTACAGATTATGGCTGCCCAGGCAGACATCAGTAAATCACCTGGCCCCAGTGTTTAACTCTTGTGCTATTCTATTTAGCTAACAAAATCTTTTTGTTCACTAATGAGGTTTAATAACTTAACACTTAGCATTGCCAATATGAAACACAACCTTACCCATAACAACAGTCTCATCTGAATTACTCTAAGCAGTAAGTCCACGATGCTGGCTTTTAAAAGCCCGGGGTTTTAGTACTGTAATAACATTCTTCATTCCTGCTGAATTTTGTGCCCCCTACATTAAATCCAAATTGTTTGAAGCTTTATTTTCTCCTTACTCAACCTCACACTGCAATCTTGGAACATTTAAATTCATAAATAATTGAAAAATAGAATTTGACAATGGTCTTAGCACTAAAAATTTTAACTCTCCTCTCTATTTGCAATGAGCAGTCTGATCCAGAGTGATTGAATGTATGCTTCCCAATGGTGCACTCCACAAGTAGTGGCATGCTCCTTGCCAAAGCAAGACCATTAGCTTGTGGTGAAATCCACCTTTTCCCCTACTCTTTAGATATCTATCTCCTGTATCAACCCAGAATATGATTTAGCAATATGAACTGGTGTAACTTCATAGCAACAAGATGAAATATTTACTTGTGGCTGCTACTGTTCTGCTTCCCTCTGCCCTCTTATGAACATGCACAATGTCCTACCAGTAATGACGACAGGATTCTGCTGTTACTTTCCTATCCTCTGAAGACAGGGCAGATCATTTTGTGTTGTCTCATCAAAGATACACTTGCCAGCATTTTACATACTGCAACCACCAGCTCCGTTCAGCTTGTTATGGCAAAGGTAAGAATCCCCCCTGCCCAGCCATGGTACTAGTATTTTTTATCACCAGATTATACACATCTGTTCTATGTGTGGATAGGTCAGGCTGGGTAACATGTAAATGTCTGGAGTAATGTTTCCCCAGGTATTCTGATCCTGGAGCAGAGGTGACAAAGGCATGACACGTTTGCAAAATACTGCTCAAGCAGGGTATCTTGCTGAAATTAGGTAGCTTTACTTATTTCAGTGGACGAGAGCCTGGAAATCTTTCCATTTCTAAAAGATGAGTGAACCTGACCCACCAACCAGGAGTTCAAACCCCAAATAAATCTACCTGAAATTAATTAAAATTTTAAAAAGATGAGATGTCATGTTAGTTGAGATTGATAAACAAACACTAATGCTGTAAAATGTTTTCCCCATTAGTAAATGTGACACTTTACAGGAACATGAATTATTAATTTTACATTTTTGAGCATTGCTGTGGGCCATGTCTTTTTCAAATCTCCATTGTGATGCAAAGCACTGGGGACCTCATAAGCAAAATGGAACAAACTTTAGTTCATATGTACATCAATTTGAATATATTATCATTCTTAAAGCTGCCTTTTATTACCTTAAGAATTGTGTTCTTCTAGGATTATTGCTTTGTCCTTTATGCTACTTGATTCTGTGGGATATTTTTCACCATATGAGTCACAAATTTCATTATCACAGCCCTTCTCTACAAACTCTTCATCTCACGTAACAGTTCAGTATAAAAAGACAGCTTTCTCATCTATAATGTCCATGTAACTTCTATGTATTATTGTCATGCATAGGCGCTTCAACCCTGACATTTCATTGGAACTGCAATCTCTTCAGTGATAGAAAAGCTCCACCTGATTTTCCTTATGCTTTGTATTGATATGAAGTCTGACTTGCAGACTGAGGTAACAATCATTCTTTGCAATTTTTTCCACTTTGTGACTCTTTGTTTCACTAGTGTGGCAAACCCAGAGGTGCACCACAGCTCTTTATTCCCACCCCTGCAAGTGCTGTAATAGTCTGATTTCAATAGAGGGTCTACCAGCAATAAACTCAACAATTTAATAGTTGAATTAGAGCTTCAGGATACCTTTCAGCTATGGACTGGTTCTGTCCATCTTCCCACTTACTTTTTCTCCTGCTTTCATTGTTTCATGCATTGTGGCATCACCAAAATAACTTTGCTGAGCAAACTCTATGAAGCTAAAAAAGACTCTTGATTCATGGTATGGTGCTTTCATTTACCCCTGCCAAAGGCTAACCACAAGCAGCACATCAGCTGGAGAGACCGGAAACCTCTGTAATAGATTTCATTCAATGCTTAGCTTTGATGCATAGTACTAATCTCTGCTTTGAATCCACAAACTTCTCTCACTTTTTTGTTTTTCTATCAACACATAGGAAACACCACATAACTATACACAGGCCTGGAAAGGATGCTGTGGATAAAGCTATGTTTCAAATTTTCTACATGACAACCTATGTTATGGACATTAAAGTCTCATCTGGGCATCTCTTCCTAAAACTACTTAATCCATTTCATCTCTAAATGACAACATGTAGCATTGCTAGGCAAGGATGTGGATCATAATGGACAAATGTATTACACTGCATATCCTTTATCTTTGCACCTAAATACAGATTAATGCTTGGTTAATGCCAAGAAAATTGTCAAAATGTGTAATCCACATGTCTTCAGTTTATGCCCCCTGTTGGATCTATTCATATTGTTTATAAGTGTCAAGAAGCTTTTCCAGAAGAAAAAAAAATCAAGCCAAAGTTCTTCAGAGCAATTCATATATTGAAATCTACAATAGCAAGATTTTATATTACCTGTATATCTTTGTGCATTCATACAGTGAAATTAAACACTATCCACACAAGTAGTTTAGAAATACCAGATTTCGTAACGGTTCTTCCATTATATGCAGTTAATTACTTAATGAACTACCACTCAGTAAAAATTCCATCATTTAAAATTTCATACAGGAGCAAAGTAGTGATCCACATCTGAAGCAAGCACAGATCAAGTTAATTGTGTGTGCATGTTACACAGAAATTGTGTGTTACATCAAGAGGATTTTAAGCATTAAGTAAACTACTGTTAAATGATTTGGAAAGTAAACAAACCACAGTGTTCCTTTGTTCACAGATACACATGCCATCTAATCTGCGGCAAATATTGGCATTAGATACAGTAACACTCATAAATATAATAGCATATAGTACTGGTCCTTTAAAATTCTTACAGCCATGCAATATGCCTCATTTAAGATTAAAGCTTTTGTTTTTAAAAGGTCCAGCTTATATATTAAAATTAGATCTCCAGTCTGCCTTAATAATCACTAAATGTTATACATGCTGAGGACAAACCGTCCTTTATTCTACAAATACATGTCCATATATTGACATGTTTGCAGCCACACAAGAATTCCCAAGCCCATGTTCAGTTGAGTAGTCACAAAGTCAATCACAAACACTTTTGCCACATCTAAGTATTAGACCATCAGCTTCTCTTTGGGTACAGAATCATTAACAGGGTTGAGTACCTTGCACAACCCTCACTAGAGCTTTTCAATATTGAAGTGATATTTAACAATGATTCAGAAATTCAGAAATTCTCTACCAGCAGCAGGACAGACTGGGGACAAGACCTAAACAGCCTAACATGGAAAGTGCTGGAAAATAAATGATGGCTTTGATTTTTTTTCTGCCTTAGAGTCTCTCATGATTCTGGCCACAATAGTCTGGACTGGCTGCCATAGGTGTAGAAGGGGTATCTGGAAGCTGGGTGTAACACCAAAGCTTATGGTGGTACATGCGTGTGAACTTGTGCATTTGCGTGTAACTCACTCCACCTCTGCACACATGGAAAAGAGCGTAGACTGACACAGAAGTGAACACTTTCCCTTCCTTTTGCAGTATCGCCTATTCTAAGTGCGGTGCTTGTTTGAATGTTGGGTCTCAGCACTTGTGGGAACAGAGGTTTAGGCCCTGATCATTTTCATATTAATCCCCAAAATACACTGCTCAGCAGAGCTACTGATGCTATTAAAGGGTTAACATGTGCACTTCCCTAGTCATGTCCCACCCTCAGGAGGAACTTCAGCTCTAAATATGGCCTTCCAGACTGCAGAAGTATTCCTGTATGATGCTAAACTTGTACACTGTACATCTACAGTATTCAAACTGTATTTTACTGGTAAGTTTTACTTCTCATAAATTATTTGTCAAGTAAAACCTGACAAATCCTTCTCAGACAACAGTCATCATCCAAGGACTTAAAAAAAGCTTGACTCTGTTATCACCAGTGAAAAACACCAGGGACTTTGGGGGTTGCTGGCAAGAGTGGGTTGCATGAACAGTGGGTACAGATACAACACAATATTATACTTAACTATAAATCAGTAATTAAATGATGTTGACAGTTTACCTATTATAATATATACCCCAAAGATATGACACCATTTTTCAAACAGATCTTAAAATTAAGATCAGTAGGAACTAGCAAAAGAACCACAGAAAAGAGCATTCTTATTTAATCCCTCATACACCAAGTCCAGAAAAAGACCAGAAAAAAGCAAGAGAAACTTTCCTCTGAACATCATACCATCCTACATTGCTCATCTTCATTCTGAAAGCTGGTTGATTTACAGAAGGAGATCTGCAGACATGAATGTTACACATGTGGTTTTGCAGAGAAGCACAGCACAGTGATTAGTGCATTAACAAAAGTCCTGTACTCCTCCATGAATAATGTTGGACCTTATATTCCAAGAATAGCGCATACGTAATAGCATGGTATTGTCTTCGCTTTGTTTTAATGAGAAGCAGAACCTTAGCAAATAGATAGTGTGTCAGTGCTTGTAATGCTATCTGCCATTCAGGTGAATGTCCTCTGGTATGATATTTCATATAAAAAATGCAAAGGCTTTTGCCTCAGACATATACATGGATTTTCTTACCTTTGGCTCCATTGAAATGAAGCTGTGGGTACCTCTACTTGAAAGAACTGACCTTTTAATTGTTTTACTATGGTAGAAGTGGTAGTAATCCTTCAGTGTTCCAATCTGTAAGGGGAGAGAAGAAAAAAAGAGAGGGAGATTTAATTTATGAAAACCAGTTTTCTGGTTTTCATTTCTAAAAGTCTATAAATTATGCAATTTCCTGTGTGCTGAAATGTTACTTGAACCCAGTGATCATCTTTCAAATGAAGGACATATGATATGAAATGGATGGAGTGTCCTTGAGGCAGTAACTGCATAACCAAAGATTATACTTGAGCTGCTGAGTCTGGCTGTATCTACGTTTTTAATGTTTAATTTATATGCAGTATTTTAAGTAATTCTATATCATTCTATATCCAAACTGTCTTCAAATGGCAAGTATAAAAATCATCAAATGGCTATATGGTTATTAAAAAGCATTCCATCCAGTTTGCTTAAGGAAATGTACTGTAAAATGCACTAGATTTGGTTATTTATATAATTAAATTATAAAAAGGATGTTCATCGCATTAGACTATACCAAAGGAACAGGCTTCTCTTCCTGCCAAATGTGAGCAAGAAAGAAGTAGCAGAAAGCAAGCAGTAAGTTCATAGGATAATGACTAGCTCAAAGTACAAAATTAATTCATGCAAAATTGCAAATTTCACAACAGTACAATAAAAATACTTCTTATTCATCCCATCAGTACACAGTAGCAATGTAAATATTAAATTAAGACAGCCTTCACAATTTGACAAAGAAATTTTCCTTTCCAGAATCATTAATATCTAAACATCCATCACTTGAAGCTTTAGTTTCACGTACCTATAAAAAAAAATAATTCAGCCTCCTTGGCTTTAGGGAGAATGTCTCTCCAACTCATTTGGAATTTAACCTTCTATTTCACTGTGAATCTTGTAAGACACTTAATAATTTAGTTAGAAGTTCCTTAATGATGAGAAAAAAAGGGGCAATTGAGCTTACTGTCATTTCAAGTTGGAACTCAAGGTAGCCTCAGAGAACAGGCAAATAAATCTGAATGAAATCACCAGAGAGGATGGAGCAACACTCAAAAACTCTAATCTTAAAAAAAAAAACCAACAGTATTCTGAATTTGCATCTATAAGAATACATGTTGGAAACTTGAGAGTTCAACAGTAAAGGTTCAAAGAGAGCTGGAAATAAGCCACTGAAACACTCCAAGAATATGCTCTTAGAATATGAGAAAACAAAAATATTGAGGAAAATATCAAGGTAGACTAAGAAGAAATATTGATAGAAAACTATTATTCTCAAGGATCACTTGAATATTTTACCTTAAAATTTAAAGATGTAAACAGCACAGGGGAATGAGGGAGAACTTTTTTTGGAGGGAAACCCCTCCCCCCAACAATTTAAATTAATTCAACTAATGGGAAAAATGGCAACAGGGTCTAAGATATTAATCCCAGTCTGTGCAATTGGTCCATTGGTATCTTCATTTCAGGAGCAATGACTTATGTTTAGTTTAACATGCAGTTAAACTGAGTTAGTTTATCATAAATTAAATAGGAATTGGTTTGACTAAGCCTAATTAAAGTATATTAGCACTGCGATAATAATTTCATGCTGCCTTCTCTTTGAAAGGCAACTCCAGCTGAAGTGGTGCAACTCTATAGCATGGATGAGCCCTGTCTCACATCTCCATATGCATGCCCATTAATAAACCCTCCTTAAACATATATGGGGAAGTCTTCTTGTGGACACCTCAAAGAGCTGCAGCTGAACCCTGGGCCTTCTGGGGAGGTCCCTGCTGAGTGGAAGCTAGCCAACATTATTCCAATCTACAAAAAGGGAGAGGGGGAAGACCCAGGAAACTACAGACCTCTTAGTGTAACCTCAGTTACTGGAAAAACGATGGACAAGATTATACTGGGTACTATTGCAAGGCATTTAAAGAATAATGCAATCATCAGGCACAGTCAACATGGGTTCACGAAGGGAAAGTCCTGTTTAACTAATTTGATATCCTTCTGTGGTAAGGTCACCCGCCTAGGGGGTGAAGGGAAGGCAGTGGATATAGTTTTTTCTGGATTTTAGTACGGCTTTTGATACTGTCCCTCACAGCATCCTTCTGGACAAGTTGTCCAACTGTGGGATGAGTGGGTTCATGGTGCGCTGGGTGAAAAACTGGCTGAAAGGCAGAGCTCAAAGAGTTGTAGGGAATTGGGCTACACCTGGCTGGTCACCAGCAGTGTTCCTCAGGGTTCAATTCTAGGGCCAGAATAGGGTTCAATATATTTATCAATGATCTGGATGCAGGAGTTGAATGCCCCACTAGCAAGTTTGCTGATGATAACAAATTGGAAGGTGCTGCTGACTCTCTTGAGGGACAAGTGGTCCTGCAGAGGGTTCTGTATAGATGGGACCATTGGACTGTGATTAATGGGATGAAATTTAACAAATCAAAATGCTGGATTCTGCAACTAGGACAAAGTAAGGCCGGGCACAAGTATAAACTGGGAGAGGAGTGGCTGGAGAGCAGCCCCGCAGAAAGGGATCTGGGGGTGCTGGTTGACAGCAGGCTCAATATGAGGCAGCACTGTGCCCTGGCAGCCAGGAGGGCAAACCGCATCCTTAGTTGCCTCAAACACGGTATAAGCAGACGGTCAAAAGAGGTGATTATCCCGCTGTATTTAGCATTGTTGTGGCCTCACCTCGAGTACTGCCTGCAGTTCTGTGCCCCACAATTTAAGAAGGATGTGAAGGTCCTTGAATGCGTCCAGAGGAGGGCAACAAAGCTGGTGGAAGGCATGGACAGAAGGCATGTCCTGTGTGGAGTGGCTGAGGACTTCGGGCTTGTCTAGTTTGGAGAAAAGGAGGCTGAGGGGTGACCTCATTGCTCTCTGCAGCTTACTGAGGAGGGGACATGGAGTGGGAGGTGCTGATCTCTTCTCCCTGGCATCCAGTGGTAGGACATGTGGGACTGGTTCAAAGCTGCACCAGGGCAGGTTTAGACTGGACATTAGGAAGCATTTCTTTACCGAGAGGGTGGTCAAACACTGGAACAGGCTTCCTAGAGAGGTGGTTGATGTCCCGTGGCTATCAGTGTTTAAGAGGCATTTGGACAATGCCCTTAATACTATGCTTTAACTTGGTCAGCCCTGAATTGGTCAGGCAGTTGGACTAGATGGTTGTTGTAGGTTTCTTCCAACTGAAATAGTCTATTCTCTTCTACTGCATCAGAAATAGTCTATTCTCTTCCATTGCATCACTTTTGACCACATTAACTAGAGTTTACTCTGAGTTTAACTGCCTACAGCACATTGAATATCCCCTAGCATCAGGCTACTCTTGCGCCCTTTTTGAATTATTATTATTTATATCAACCACTGAAATTTGATGCCGTGGTTAGCAACAGTGCAGGTGATGGCATGCTTCCCTGAGACAAAGGGGTTTAATCAGCCACTTTCCGGACATTTCCTGGACTCATCAGTAGCTTCAAACAGGGTTGAAGTGGTAACTACTGGAAAGTGATGCTACTCTTGCTCCTTATGTCCTCAGAGATCAGCAAAGTGCACATACACCATACCAGAGTACTCTACAAAGGTTACAGACCTTTTACGGACCTTGCTGTCTTCAGAGTGAATTAGAAACCTACTACTCTGTGTGTGTGTGTGTGTGTGTGCGCGTGTGTGTCTACACAAGCAGACACATTTACCGAAAAAACGGAGCTCAAGCAGGTAACTATTTTACCACTGCACAGAACTGCACAAACAGAAAGGTCATATTTTAAGGAAAATAAACATCTGTCCTGCTTTGTGCTATACAGATATCAATATCACCCAGTTCTCTGTGTCTTGCCTTGCACTAGTTTGTGGATTTTATTTATTTATATATTTACTAAAGATAAACTCTAGCTGACCCCTCTAAGGACATCCAAACCAGCAAATTTAGGAGATGACATAATTGCACTCCTGGAGGTCCTACAGTTTAGCAGTACTAAACCCACAGAAGAGACTGCAACGATCTGTGTGCTCTACCTTCCAGCCAAAGGAGGACAGCCTGAGGCTTTGTAATGCTTGACAGCTGTCCTCCCTCTGAAACCTTGCACTGAGGAGACAGAATTAAGCCCTTAGAATTAAGTGTGGTAATTGTAACGCCATGTCTTCCAGGCACCATCAGTTTTCAGATAATAACAATTATTAATAATCATAATTAATTAAAATGGTGAGATCTACAGCTTCAGTTCATAACTGCCAATGAAATAAAAGGATTCCAAATCTTTTAAGCAGAATTTAATTCATATTCACCAACTGCCAGTGCCTCTCACAGTAAGGTAACACCAGCATTATTAAAAATTTTATTGCCCTCTTTTCCCTTAATGGGAATTTACTTAGACCTTCCAAATCCTTGGACCACTTGGAGAACAGTTAAACCATGGAAATATAGCATAATAAAACTTATCATTATGGATGTTCTTGTTAAATTGTGTTTTATACTTTTAACTACCAGGTCTTAGAGGCACTCTCAGAGGAAAAGCAATGCAAGGACAGAAACACCAGATTGCAGAGCTAACTACCTTAGAGACTGATGGCAATTTAACTGTTTTATACTTGGGAAATCTTTGTAATCTCCTTTTTGACCTGGAGGACCTGATTTCTTTAAAAAGAAATAGAGAAACATTCCTGAGGAATTGCCTGGCCAAAAGCAAGGAGAATGGATGGCGGAGGCAGGGGAGACTTACTCCCTTTAGGAGTAATCTTCATCACTGAACATTCTAAATAGATATATACATGCATTTTAATAGTATGATACAATGTTTATTCAAGGATTAAAGAATTCCTGAAAGTCAGAAACCTACAATATCACAGTGGAATCCCAGAAAACCAAAGCATCCTCATATTTACATTAATTTTATATTTATTAGGTCTTATTTTCTATTTGAAGTTGAGAAAATGTGTGAATTTTAAAGATAATACGAAACAAGAGCCAAACTTTCTAGGCTTTCTAGGCTTGGAAAATATTTCTTCCATATGTAGTTCTATAATCTAAGGCAATATTGAGATAATTTAGAACATAATTACTGAATGAATTAATCTACATCCATATTGTGTCCTCATTAACTCTGTAAGGAAATACAAATGCTAAAGCTGTCCGTTAAATCTATGTTAAATATATATATGATCACCAAACTGACATATCTGACTAAGCTCTGAAACTACAACTAAAACTTCCATGTAGCAGAACATGAGCAGGGAAGTCATTCAAGCTAGTGGGAAGGAACCCAAGAGATGCCTTCCCAACAGTTTCTTACCTAGTAAGTAAATTTTTTTTTTTTAAGAGAAGATTCACCTAGACATCTGGCTGCAAAGTACACTTGTCTCAGTGGGCTGAAAGGAAAACAATGTGCTGTTGAGCAGGTGAATGGGCGGATATATTGTAAGGGTCCCTGTTTCTCCAGTCTTTAATGACTTTTGTCTTAAATGGATTGGGAAAGGAAGGCAGATCAGGTCCAAATCTGGTTCTGAACTCTATAAAGTGCTAGAAGAGCCTAAGAAGCACAGATCTGCTGCTACCCCTCTGCAGGCTTGGAACGTAAACCATTATAAATAGGTACAGCAATGTACCTCACGTGGGTGGTAGATCTGACCCTTCACTTCTTTCAGAATGGCAACAAATTTCCAAAGTGCTAAAGTCCTTGACAGAAGGAAATACCAAGAAGAGAGAGATTAAGAAAGTTTATCACGTTTGCTATCATCATCTCATTTTGACAAAATCACTTCAACTATATTTCAAACTTCAAAATGTTTAAAATATTGTCACATTATACAAAGTACACTGGAAATAATGTTTCAGAGCAAAAATGAAAACGTTCCATTCTGAAAAATTTGGAACAGAATGTGTTGGTATTACCAGAGTTTTCTTCCCTCTGTTAAAGGCCAGTGAAGCCAACCTAGTATCACAAAGCATTTTGACAGAACCAAATGTTGACACAGGTTACAATACCACTTATCCTCCTTTGAGGCACACTGCTAATGAACATGAAGAAGGTGAGCCCATAGCCCTTAATTCTGATCCCTGTTGGCCCCTTGTTATCCACAGGTGAAGTCGGGTTCATTGATACTACAGAAAACTGCCACGACCTTTCCTTCTTGTGTCCCTCCAGACTTAGGAAGTATTAAATATCTTAAAAACAGGGTTCTGATCTCAGCATTTAGGGGCAAGAAAGCCCTGCAGAGGCTGTTAATTGTTCACTGACCTACTCAAATTAAAGCACCCATATCTGGAAAGGGCACGTTCATCCAAAACCTGCAACCTGAACCTGACTTGTATTCCAAGCAGCAAAACAGTGTACTGGAGTTTTTTTGGGGGTTGGGGTTTATTCCCATAAGATACTGCAATAGTGACCACACTCTCGTAACCTCCAGCTCTCTCTCTTAACTCCCACCCCTGTTGGGTCAGGACGGACAGATCTCCATCATGCTGAGGCTGGTGAAGCAACCACCATGAGGACAGCAGCAGAGCTGCTCCCCCATCTGACCTCCAGACTGAGATGGGGACTCTTTCTGTCCCAAATATACCCTCTAATCAAAAGCTTTTTATTGGTTTTTTTTTGTCATCAGAATCAGGAATTTCACCTCCTATGTGTCATTCACAAGAAATAATAGCAGATTTTGCCCACATATGGCTCACTGCAGTGGAGTGAAAGACTGGACCACTTTGAGTTTTGCACAATTTGGGGCTCTCACAAAGATCAGTTTATGAAATATTTAGGAGAGAGAAGCACAGGCCCTTGGGACCTTTCTCAGCCTAAAACCTAAAATTCTAACTCTTAAGAAGAGGACTCTATCTAAACATTTTAGCTCTCTGTTAGACCCCTGTCGGGCTGATACCCTACACTACCCTGCATGAGTTAAAATAGCTTCTTGGATTACTACAGGCAGATAACATTAAAAAAAAAGCTGAAACCACTGGCACTACTGAACACTATGGTCTTGTCTTGAGCTGCAGTAGTAGCAAGATAATACTAGTGACTAGTCTAAAGGATGGAAATAATGATGTTTAGTCTCTGTATTACAGAGGCTCTGAATCTGTATGGTACAGGAATATCTACCGAGTGGGGGAGAAAAAGTGCACTTTTAATGTGCCCAAACTTAGTTTACTAAAGGAATCTGAAGCAACAGCAGAACCAAGGTGATGTGGGTATCAACACAGATTGTCACCTCAGATGCAACCCAGACTACTCTGAAAGCTTGAATTCCAGCTACACTCAAATGCCCAAGTAACCCAGTTCTCAACTCTGTTTTAAGCCCAATTAGCTAACAGAAGTTCGACAGCCCAAGTTGTGAAAACATCTCTCTATGTGCTCGAGGTAGAAATAGCCTGACTTGCCAGTTCATATTTTGTTTCTCTCACATTCCTTTCTATTCAGGTTTGTTTTAAAGGGAACTGATATGTCTGCAGAGCATTGCTGTTCCTGAATAGTGACACTGAACAAGTTGGGCTTGGTCTTAAACGCACCTCTCCTTCCTGAAACATTTTTTGAGTCTCCTAGATGGAAAAAACCCTATACTGTAATCAAGAGTTTTTACTCAGTTTATTAAATCTTTGGCGTGGAGGACAGGACAGTTTAGCTGGAAAAAGGAGAGTCCCTTCTGCACCACCTGCATATGAAAAATAAACAAAACTCCAAAACAGGCAGATAAATTAAACCATATGGCTATTACAGCAGAAACATCACAATTTCCATAGAAATAAATCAGGTTGTATCTCTTTACATGGTAGGAACACGCTAATGCTTTACCACTTCACCTTTGACATTCCTTCTCCTGTTTAAATAGGGAGAAAAACAAATCAACTTACTGAATTAACATATGCCACTCTGGACTTCTGTATTTTTCCTCTGTGTTTCAGCTATCTGAATGGAGAAATTTTGTCTGGGCACTTACCTTGAGCTAGGAAAGTACAGTTTGGTTTTTTAAACAGTTAATGTCAAAAATGAGTAACAGAGCCATTAAAATAAAATAGCTCTGCATTATGTTCTCTCAGATAACGTCACTGCTGTTGCTTACATACTGCTGTATTTTGCTTTAAAAAGAACGTAGCACATTAACTCTTTCATTGGAAAAATAAACATAGGCTCTCTAGTCTTTTAACTTTTCAGGTGCCTTTGTTTGTAGGATAAAAAAGTAACAATATCCTGAGGTCAATTATAATTCTTGATATCATTCTAATTCGGTATCAAGGCTGAGATTTTTTAGAAGTAATTTCATAAATTCTAATGTGATTTGGGATTTTTTATGTATCTGTTAGGAAGCTTTAAAATTCTGAGAAAATACTACCATAGCTAAACTAAGTAAAAATGAAGATTAAAAAGAACATAAAAGGAGTATTTCAGTTTGCAGTGGAAATTCTTTACATAAGTTGGTATATTTAATTTTTTCTTACCTCTATAAAAATACTTTCTCTAATAGGTTTTCTTCTGAAGGCTTTCTACTGCATTCCAGAATATAATCTAAATATATTTAAAGTCTCAATTCTAAACTATAATTAAAATGTAATTCAAATTAAAATCTAAATTTAAATGTAGAATTCTAAATTCCTAGTTAGATTTATTCTAAAATATATTTAGAGTTCCAAAATTCTACTTCTCTAAATAGAGAAATGTTCTACTCTAAATATATTATAAAATATACTTAGCAATATAAAACAAATTAAGTTTCCTCTGAGACTGATAATCGGCCTATAACTTTTACAAAGTTCAGGTAAATCAGAAAAAGCTTCCCAGCTCATATCCTTTGCATACAGGTTACTTTGTACAATTTTATTTTAAAACAAGTATTGCCAAATGAAATTCTACTTTTTCAGATTCCAGTACTTTAGTGGTCTCTTGGTAACCTTATTTAACATGTGGAATTACTTGGAAAAAAAAAAAGAGAAAAAAACCCTAATGACCAAATAGCAACATAAAATGTTTTGCTTCATCAAAAAAAAAAAAGTTTTGTCATGTAGCACAACTAAGTTTCAGTACAACTATCTTTGGAAGAATGGGAAAGCACCAAGTCATAACAGAGGTCACAAGTCTCAGGAGATAATATGAATTTAGATATTAAAAAGATATAAATTAGAACTGTATCATAGCTTTATTCTAATACATGCTAAATCACAGTAAGATTTATTAATTTAATCTACCCTACTATACAGGATGACCAATCCTTCCAAAGAGGATTGTGGCATCTTTTTTGGATTATGTATTCATATAAATCCCGTGGATATTGGATATTCTGCCTTATTAATTGAGTTTTGAAAGGAGGGAGCAGTTAGCTGCAGGAAAAAAAGAAGAATACACAAGCCAAATCATAAAAAGAGATATCCTGAAGACACATGTCAGGTAAATAAAGCCAAGAAAAAGCTGCCTGAATAAAGGCCCGGTGAAAATGCTGTTTGAGTTTTACATGGATAAGCAGTGAAGAAAACTGTGCCTTACATGCCACAGGTCACATGAGACCACAGTAAGCATGTATTCCTTCCAAAAATCATGACAGAAGCAGAGCCTGAGCCTGGCCCCTGCCTTTTGGTGTTGCAGCTTTGAGAACAAGAACATGCATCAGTCTTTACAGGAGGACAAGAGCTGGCAGACCTCCTTGAATCTGAACTGTGCTGTGCGTCGATACCATCTGAACATTCGCTATGTGGTACCACTTCCCTAGAGACGAGGGTAAATATGTCCTCATTGAAGTCAAGAATGAATAAAATGTGAGAAGTGGAAGATATCTGGACACTATGTTGATTGTTCAAACATTAAATTGAAAGAAATATCACTATAGTACTTGAAATCTTTCTTTTAAAGTCAGCAAGGAAGAGTTTCACCCACTTCCTCACTAGGACTGATAAACAGGTTGCGACTATTAGAACAATGTTCAAAAAAGTAGCTAAAAATTAATGAACACAGAGTCCTTAATTATTGGGGGAGGGGGGGCAGAAGTGGAGAGAGGAGGCTTTTGTATGAAGTGCAGGTTTGGTCTTCCAATAGATATATTCGCCTAAAAAAAGCTGGTGGGAGATAGCAAAGAAAGCCATTTCCACATCTGTCATGTGAAATTTTACAATGCAAGTACAATGATGGGCATTAATAATTCCAACCCCAGTGTCACCACGAGCTTCGCCTAAGGAGGCATCGCAGGAACTGGCAAGTTCATGTCCCTATCAAATAAAGCAATGCAAGGTTGCTCAGCAACCTGTGACCGTGGGTTTGCAGTTCCAAGGCAACATTACACATTTCATGAAAATTCTCAAACGGAAATCAATTACTGCCTTCATTCCCATTAATCTTTTCTATTGTTTCTTTTCAATACAGAAAGCAGTGCAATGTAAACTGGTAGTTCATGCCCCTTTTTGTGAAGCCCAATGAGTCACCACCTTACTTCTGCAAGTAAAAATGAGTGCAACAAAGTGTATTTCTTTTCTGCTGTACTAACAAACTTAATCTCTGCAATATTTCAAGTGACTTCAAACATAGTAATCATGCATTGTAAGTTCAAGCCATAACAAACATTGTATCTGCAAAGAAACTGTTAGGCAATATGGTAACGTTTGTTTCAGTAAACAGCCCCCATAATGAAGCTATCGAATACTGAACAAATACCTAAAACATTTTGAGGGGTCAACTAAATTGCCACTGCTTTCTGAAATCTTTTTTTTTTTTTCCCTTTCCTAACTCACTACTCTGTAATTTAACATATCTAAATGATATACTGCATGGCCTGAAATGAGCTTTGTCACTATTTTATTGACTTCAAATCGTATTTCACATTGTATCACTGAACAAATGTAAAATGATGACAGAATGAGGATGGATACTCATGCAGTATCATGAATGTTTATTTAAGTAGCAAACAGAACTGCCATATTCCATATATTATTAGCTACTCCAGACTCTTAAGGATTATTGTTTCTTGTAATCGGTACTCTCTGATATGTAATTATAATAAAGCATAAGAATGATGCTTGACAAAGTTCTGACACTGCTATTTCAATCATGCAAACAATATAAAGGGTGGTTAAGAAATAGGTTTTCTTTTTTAACAAACTACAGCAAGAGAAGTTTCACAGTAAAGAATGTCCATATTAATTTCCTTTTAAATATCGATTGTGAAATATTTAATAACTGTCGTTCCTGTCTTGAAACTTGTAAACATCTACCCAGTCCCAGTGGGATCAAGTCCCTTCTCATTTACAAAACCATAAATCAGAAATAACTCTGTTGAAGCTAATGGAATTTAAGAGGCATAAATCAAGGGCAATCAAATCTAATGGGGTTACTTGTATTAGTAAAAGATTTAAGAACTGGGCACCAAGTTAGATATACTGTTATATCTCTATCCAGTTATTTAAACATCAATATAAAACTCTTAAGCACATTAATAGCAAGAGAGTTTATAACATTCAAAATGACTAATGCAGTGACCTACAGTAGTCATACTGTTTCCAGCGAACATTTATATTGCCAGCAATAAACCTTTTCACGCTGTACTTTGTCTTACAAATCTGAATTCAGCTCTTATTGGTCATAGTAAATACAATGTTTTCATTTAACTGACATTCTCATGAGACTTGATTTAAGCAATTTCCTCCTTTATCACCAATATAATTTACTGAAGAGTAATAAAGAAATGACTCATGGGAATATCTCAGAGTGAGTTAAGTTCATCTATATGGCATGTGTAGGCACTAAATCCAATGGTCTTGTACGGCGAACCTAGATCGCATGCCCTCAACTTTGTACTGTATCAAAGTCTGATGACTTTCCACTGTCTACAACATGCTTAACTGAATGTAGAGAAGCATGCAACTTGTCCAGAACCAGCCATGATGCTGATACTTTCACCCACTTTATTTGGTTAATGCTAGAGATGTACAAGGTTTGCCAGTATCCATTATTCATATAAGCAGTCTCTACACCCACATGTAATCTCATTGATTTTGATAAGACAACTTGAGCAACAACTATTCATATGAGTAACAGTTTCTGGAGAGGATCTTATAGTTTCCTAAGTTTAATAGTGTGAAAACAAAAAAAATGTCTCTCTAACAGGATCTAAAGATACGTGTAAAGAAAATGCAAGTCAGTAAGCAAAGAAGACCAAAAAATAATCCCCAAAATGACTGCGTTATGTAGCATTCAAACCTAGTAAGAAAGAAAACTTCATCATAACCAATGTTTAGTGAGGATTTAAAAAAAATATTACAGCACACCAAGGGACTGTTAATTCTAGCATAGTCATGTAATATTCCACTTAAAGTAGTTATATGCAATCACAACAACAAGAAAAAAATGTGACGTATTAGTTCAGATATACACAGGTCTCTCCTGCTGTACCAACTTCCATAGTGCCAGAAGAGTGATTAAGGTTCAATTCAGCTTTCACTGGAATCAGTGGGATCTTCTACTGTATTTAATAGGAGCTTCAATAAGCACTTAATGAAGAAACTTTTTTTTTTTTCATTCAGACCTCAGTGAGGCCTACATTTTAAATTGTTAGCATCCTAATATCTAGGGTCATATATCAGATTCTAAATTACTTCAGACTACACAGAAAAATCAAGATCTGATATCAAATTCATGATGAAATATCTAAATTTACTAAAACCAATGAAAAACAAGTCACAGCTTTCATACACTGTCCATTTCACACATTTAAGGAATATTCCTTAGTGGCCTTCTTGTTTGGAGAGCAGAATCTTATAATCTGAGAGCTGAGTGAATGCTTAGCTGTGTACCTGAAAGTAGATTTTCTTGGAGAAAGGAGAAATGTTTCTAATGTATATTTGTTGAATATGTTGGTATTAAATATATAATAGAAAATACTGAAATAGTGAAAAAACCAGTTAGTTAGAATATTAGCAATGAACTGGATAAAACCATGTATTCTTCTTTATAAATGGATTTGCATTTCCATTTTGAAACATTTGTTTTCATGTCAAATGAGTCCTACAAGATCAGAAACATCAGGAAATCAACACAGATTCCAGCCACCACTAGAATTGCTCACTGTGCAGTTAAGCGTGTCAGATTAATATTTGTAGTTGCCAGGCAAGAAATGGAAATTACTCAAATTTCACAAGTTGGGAATGGTATTTACATAGAAGAAAGCTTCCAAAACAGCAGTCTTTTGCAATGGTAGAACCATTTATTGATAAGACCTGTGATGCCAACACAGTCCAGAGCCTCTTTAGGTCACGAGCCGGTTAACTCTTTTAGAAAGCAAGTCTCAGAGATTCTGTTTAATTCTGGTTATCAGTTTTCTCAGGCGATGGCTTTGTGATTTGTAAGTTGGCCACAATCATCATGCACTGGCCTAAGAATTATCAAGAAGAGTCCATTCACTGACGATGGATATTTAAAATTCTCTGAGCTGAAACAAAGGTATTGCTTAATCAGACAGGCAGAAAGGAGTAATGACAGTAATGCAGAGATGGGCATGTGTCAAGAGCATCAAGAAAATCCCAGATATTGTCATACATGTCCTTTCTGGAAATGACCTTGTACTTCAAATAGGTGTGAATAAAGTCCTACTAACGTTGTGCTTTTGACCCAAGGAAGGGGAATGATTTGGCTTACAATGGAGCAAAAGGGAATCTTTCAAGAGGAAAACTGAAAACAGTATCATAGTTCATACTGTCATGCTAGTTAGAGCTGGAGCTCTTATTGTGTGGTGGTTATGGGACACACCTGGTCTGTCAGACTTTCTGATACAACTGGGGTACCTGCAAATGCATTTCTAATATTCATACTAAAAAGTTATTGAAGCCTTTACAAACTGCAACTGAATACTTTGCTGAGCTAAATTTCAGAGACTGTCTTTGAGGTCCAGTGAGAGAAGTGGTTTTCTTTAAAAGCAGACAAAGCTAATCTGAGCTGTAAGACACTGTTCAGGTATCTGCATTGGCTCCACTCCCAACTGGTAAAACTACTGCTTCTTATGCAGGATGGGGCTTGGTTGTTCAAGAGGAAACAGAGCTTATTCTGCAGTCCATTCCTGCAGGGATGCAGTGCTACTCATTTCCAAGAGGGGCAGGGGAACTTTCTGAGCTTAAAGCCCTGCCATTGCTGTTCATTCATGATTGGCTCACTAGAGCCCAGCATACCCACAAAACATCGACTTTTTTTTCAAAGTTTAGCATTTGATTGATTTGTTTGCTTCAGTTCAGCTCAGATGCGTTACTAGAGATATGATACTTGAAGTACAAATATGCTGCAATCCAGAGTGTGGAAGGAATATGGATGAAATACCTGAATAAAAACACTCAGTAAATTAAAGTAATTGAAAGCAATAGGAGCAGTGGCATGAAATCTGTTACTTAAAAAACAGTTTTCACATTTCAGGACAGCTTGGTGGCAAATGTGATCTCAATTTTTAAGAGGAGATCTGAAGTGCTATGGACTTCCAAGGCACTACCAGGCAAATGGGTAGAAACTAAGAAATAACATAATTAATGAACACTTGGATAAATAATGACCACTATAGAAACAGTTAAACAGAGTAAAATTCTGCCTTACAAATTCATTAGTGTTCTTTGAAGAGGTCAAGCATACAAAGATGGGTGGATAAATAGACTCTTGTTGGATTTCCAAAAGGCTTTTAACAATGTCCTTCACCAACAGTTTTTAAGAATTTAAGAATCCATGGCATAAGGCCTTTGCAGAAACAAGCAATCCATCAAAAGACTGAAAATAAAGCTTAGGAGTAATTAGTTATTTGTTTAATAAAAAGCAATTAAATTAGCTTCTCACAATAGATGGAGGTCCCTGCTGGAGTTCTGTTGAGCTTCATGGTAGAACCTCTTCTGGGACCCACACTATTTCATAAAAAAAAATTACATGGAAAGGGGAGTGAGCAATGAGGTGTAGATGTCACCTGTTGTTAACAATCACAGATGTAAAGACTACGGCTAACTATGTGTGAGGTGCAGAAGGACCCTGCAAAACCGAGTGATGACAATAAAATGGCAAATGAAATCCAGTGCCAACAAATGTAGATGAACTGATCTACAGACCTAACCTCACACTAAAATGAACTCTTTTGAGCTGCCCAGTACCACTGAGAAGTGATGATCTCAGGGTTATGGCAGACTAATCCATGGAAACTCAGCTTGGTAGAAGTTCCAACAGCAAATGACATACTAGATATGATCAATAAAAGTATGGAGAATAAAGCAGAGAACATGGCACCGTAGGAATAATCCAAGGTTTTGCCACACTTTAAGTACTGTGTGCAGTTCTAGTCCCCTCTATTAAAAAAAGACATAGCAGAGCTGAAAAATTTCCAAGTGGGAGAAGAAGGATGGACAAAGATATCATACACCCTCTGTATAGGGAATAGCTAAGTAAGCTAAGCCTCTTCAGTCTAGATATGACACAATTTATGGCAAAATACTAGAAATCTAAAAAAATCATGTATGGTGTAAGAGTGGACAGAGATTGACTTTCATCAGTCATCAACTGAAGCTAGTAAGCAATAAGCAAAAGAGAGGTCGTCATTCATGCAGTGAAGTAGCAGACTTTTAAAATCCTTGCCAAAGAACATTGTGGATGCTGAAAGTTTACTTTTATTTGAAAGATTGGATAAGCATCTGAACAAAAAAACCATCAAGAATTTTTAAGTATGTAGAAACCATATCCAGCTCAGGCAGTCTCCTGAGCTGAATACAGTTGACAGGAGTGTTAGGGATAAGCATCAGATGCTTGTTTTGTTCATTCTCTCCCACAGACAGCAACTTAACACCACTGCCATAGCCAGGCAGGTTAAGTGGATCTTCTAGCTGACCCAGAATGGCCTTGCATCCTTACAGGTCTATTTGAATAAAGGCTGTTCACATGAACAAAAATGTTATAGGAACTACTTCTCTATGCCCTAGATGTCAGAAGGGAGACTACATGCTACCATTGATTAAGCTAAATATTTAAAAATGGAAACATTATCCAATTCTAGGCTTGAATTTCAGCCACACAGCACTACTCAGTAACACTTTCATTGCCCACTAAGCACTCCTGCACAAAATCCTGTGGTTTTATTACAGTTTGAACAAGAATGATAAGAGCATGTAGCAAAGGTTTTAATTGTGACTTGCAACATCTCTGTAACTTCAGTTTGGCCCTGGAAAACAAACATAAGTGAGGCCTATTCCCTGCTGACACTAAAACATCTCTAGAGAAAAAAAAAAAAAAGGGAGAAAAAACGAAACTTGACAAAAGTGGCCCCTCATGGACAGCTATCCCTCATTTAAAAGCTGGCTGTCTCCCTGGGAGCAGATTCCTTCTATATGGAAATCTGTGCTTAGAATTTTTTTCTTTCCTAGTTTGTTTAGAACTATATAATCCATGATCATGCCTGGCTAACATGCCTTTTACAATCTCATCTCCATCATACACTATCATGTAATCCACAAGAATTTCCACAACAAGCTATTCTGGCAGGATTTCATGGTGTAGCTCTGATACTCTTCTGGACTTGCCAATGTTTCATTCCGAAGAGTTTTTCATTCTGCAGATATCAATCAAATTGGGTCCAGTATGCTGCCACATAATCACTTACTGTCTTAAGCTATATATCTCTGGCAAGCAAAATTCTGTTTGATCATACTTTTTGCTGTGTTTGGCAGGTGACAAAGAGCACCACAGTTCCTCACTAGGGACTATATGATTTATTCACATCTACAGCTGACATATGTATCTCCCCACTTTTTGATTTTACAATTCATCATTTGGAGAGGAAGAGAAAGATATACTGGTCAATCACAGAACCACAGAACACAGCTGCAAAACATGCAAATATGATACTGGAAATACCTTGCCTGACAAAGTCTAGAAAATTATTTATGACATTGTACAAAGCAGTAAGGAGGTTGTATACAAGCTGGCCATCTTTTCTGGTCAAGGCAAACAGATGCCAATCAAAACACAGCAACTGGGATGGTCATGGGACTGGGAAGCCTATCTTCTAGCAGGAAACCAGAAGGTACAAAAGCAAAAGTGAAGGCTGGTTCCCCCTTCAAATGTGCTGGAGAAACAGACGAGCCACTTAAGCACAAGAACAGATATATAGTGGCCATGGCTAAATTCAGTCTGTAAGTTGGAAGCCACCACACACACACACACAAAAAAAAAAAAAAAGCTTTCCAGACTGAGGACAAGTACCAAAACCACTTTTAAAACTGGTTAGTTTTAGACTTGTTTAAAAGGGGGGGTGAAATCCATTTATGAACTCCTTAAGGTATACTATAGCAATCACTGATGATCTAGTCCAATCCAATATCCTTGCAATTTTTATATTTATTTTGAGCTGATGCTTTGCAAATTAAAAACTGCACCTATCTTCAAATACTACTTGATTAACAGTCCCCTTCAAATTCCTGAAGTAGGGCACAAAATTAAACTATGCAACAGTAGGTCAAAACTATGTAACTAACATTGATAAATCTATTTATTACAGCAGGGTAGCAAATGACTACCTGGCAGAGCTCCTCTAGAAACTGTTTTGGTCAACATTTCAACTAGTGACTTGAATATCGGCATAGGAAAGACACCTATTAAACATGAAGAAGCAGAGAGGATCTGCAAGCACACTGAGGAACAGAATTCAGGAACAGGATTCAAAACAAACTGAAACTGTAAAACGAGGTCTGGAAAAACGGGAAGATTCAGCAAAGACATATGCAAAGTACTACACCTAATCAATAATAATCCACTGGACAAATCCAGGCTGGAGAACAATGGGCTAGGAATTTGGCAGAAGCAATCTGTGAACCATAGCAGATCACAAGCTGAACTAAGTCAACAAGGTCAAATGGCTACAGGATAGACAAACACCATAATGGGCAACATACTAGGAGGGCTGTCCTGAACACAGCTGAAGGAATCCTTATGCTGTACTCAGCTGTAATGCTCTAGCAGCTCCTTGCTCAAGAAGCTCACTTCGAAAGACCAGAGTCAAACAGGAAGACTGATCAGTGAAAGCCTGACCTATATGAAACAAAGGAAAGGACTGGGCTTGGATGAAAGAAGATAAAGGTGTGTGGCAGGAAGAGCAGAACTATACAACTTTTCTGATGTTGTTACTCTTTATGTTCATAGAGAAACAAGAAATGCAGGCTTTGAACTGCAGAAAGAGAGAGAGAGTTGAGACTTCACTGGGGCAAAGACAATAATGAGCGACTAGAATCGACCACGGCCTGGCACTGTGGAGCTTCCTTACTGAAGACCTTCGAAAACTGGTTAAGTATCTGCCAGGAAAGATGTGGGCATAGCTGATCCTCCTCAAGGGCACTGCGTTGGACAAACTGATCTGTAGAGATGTGCCCCCTGCCCTTCACTTCTACAACTGTCATCTATTGTCAGCGAGAGGTCATGTCATACCACACATGACCACTGTCACACCAGAGGAATGATGCACTACTGACTTACCTCAGTATGTTTTACAGATTTCTTCTGGTTCTTCCATTTCAGTCTGGCCTGGTCCACTTTATGTATTTTGTTTGAGATGGGCAGTTCCCACAAACATTGCCATTTGTAAATTGGACTTGCAACTAACTGTTATTCTTAAAAGTCTAATTTAGTGTGTGTCTCCCTAAGGGCTTTAAACAAAAAATCATCACATAATTTGTAGCTTGACTACTATGCTGTTAAACAAGATTCTCATCTTCCCTCATTTTGTAACAACATACAAAGACTATTAGATTGCCTCTATCACCAGAACCCATTTGGCACAACCTTTTCTTCATCCATCTCCTAATGAAAGCTCACATTTAGTAGTCATAAGCTCTGCTCTCTCTCCCTCCTCCCTCTCACTTTTAACGACACAGACAAGAGAACTACTGCTAAGTATGAAGTAATTGGCCATGGCATACCCTTTGTATTCTCCACTATTTGCTGGTTTTCTGTTTTTGTGGCATGTGAGCATTTGCAAGAATGTTGTTTCAGTGCTTACATTTTCGAAAGATCTTTCTATCTGGTGGTTATTCTCTACCAGTCCCTAAATGTACTTTTTTCTGACATGAATAAGAGAAAATTCAATTTTCCTTGGTCTGTCTTTGTAAGCCCACTACATCTACATGTGCATACAGCTTAGAGTACACCTAGCTTTGATTCTTTTAGTACCATAGTCTGGTACTTGCATCTTTAATACCCAGGACTTCATTAAACTTATCCCAGGTATTAAATTTTAGTAAGAGTACACTCTGTTTCAATGCTGTGACCACACAGGCTCTTAAGGGGCATGTCTGTTCTATTAACTGTCTATATTATTATTCTGGGGTAGCTGAACATCTTTGCACACAGAAGCCTACCATCCTGCTTTTCTGAGTGATCCCTGTAAGGTGGTGAAGATTATGGTAGCAAACTCCCTTTGCTGAAGACAACAACCTTACTTCAGGCTCTTTATCTTAAAATAAGCTCCCTTTTCTCTTAACTAAATGCTTTTTTTCTAGTTTTCCAATTTCAGCTACTTAGTTTGCAAAATTTTCTTTTGCCTCCCATCAGGAATAGATTTGGAAAATGGAAAACAGTCATTTCTCCCATTCTTTCTGATCAATTGATGTTGTTACACGCCACCTTCTCACCGCAATCAGTGGGACCTCAGGTTTGAAATTAACTAACATTTATTAACTCCTTGTGTGATTTGCTGGCTTTAAATCTATAAACTCCCAATTAAAAAACAAACAAACAAACCTTTCGGCAAATCACATCAGCATTTACATTATCTAAAAAACCACATCTGTGTATCTAACAGTGACTCCTAGGCCACACCTCAAGCTTAGCACACTTAGGTGTCTTTTGGCAAACACTGTGTATTCCTTGCAGGAAGCAAATTGGAGGGAAAGGGTAGTCTGTCACTTGCCAAGGGTGGGAATTAGGCCACTAGACCCTGGAAGAGATCAGAAAAGAAGAATTATTTGAAGAATACAATTAGGAGAGGAAAGATGTGATGTTCAAAAGTGCTGACCCATACTCAAGCCCTGCCTAGAATTAAGAAAGAAAAAGGAATTAGAAGGATCTAAAGTTTACTCCTGTGCTAATTAATGCAGCATTTCTCTCCTTTGTTGGAGCCACGGATAAGATATCTTCATCTCTTCCATTCTTTCATCACCTTTGGGGTATCAGCTGTTTGTTTCTCCTGCTCTTCTGCACCTTCAAAGAAAGTCCCCTGCCTGAATGAGAAACTCCTGGCACCTGATGACAGCAACCTGCAACTCATGAGCCACTACTTTCTAGAAGAGCACAAGCCTAGAAAACATTCCTTATTTTGAAGCCCACACATTTCAAATTCAAATAAATGCATGTGCCCAGTCAGTTACTGGAGCTCCTCCTCTTTTATCTATATAAATGAAGAAGTGAGGGAAAAAAGCTTAAGTCAATAGCTCAAGAGCACAAAAGCTTTCAGCACTGGAGCCTAGAGTAGCATTCCCAGCTTCTCAGATGCTTCACAAGTCATGCCTCTCTAAGCTGGTTCTTTTAGCAGCAAACCACAAATTTATATCCAGTGAGAAGCTGTGTTTACAAGAAATGAGGAAATTAATGGGAATCAAGATGACATATCAGTATACCTTAATTTTCATGGCTGTATCAAAATAAAGCTTCCTTCTTTCACTGTATAGTAAGGAATCACCACGCTGTCAACACAGTCATAATATTTATGCCAATTGTACAAAATGCTACACAGACTATACGTTTAACCCTCAGCAGCTGCGAACAGCAAAAGAAACTTTCCCAAAAGTCAGTGACACATACTTTTCTCTAAGAGAAAGGTCTGCTTAGTGCAGACACTGCAAGACAGAAGGGTAAAATATGTCAGCAAGGAGCTGCTGGGGGATGCATTATACTCCGAATTGCTCCATCCAGCATGTAACTTAGAACAACTCCTTGGCTGCTTTGCATTATACTACCTTATCAAAGTTCCAGAGGGCTTGCTAGTCCAGACCACTTTCTTAAAAGACCCATGCAAAAAGAATAGAGGCAATTTTTTTAACATGAGACAAGGATTTACTCACTAGAGAAACTACTAATTGCACTTCAAGGGTAGGCCAGCAACCCCTGCAATACATGGGAAAAGGGAAAAAAAAAAAGTCAACTCTATTCATTTATGTCCTGATATTACGTTTGTGCTGTTTTAAAGCCCAGTGAAACACAGACCTTGGGCAGATTCTTTTGTAGCTTATACTGATGCTTCACTGTGTTTCCTCCCTTGTCTTTAATGCAGCTGTGCTTATGTCACAGAAATTACATTACCAGTAACCAAGTATTCAAGCCTGAAGTTATGGGACAGGCCTTTAACAGCCTTAGATGAAGGCCTGTTAATTTGAGTGTCAGCTCAAGTGGGCCCTACTGTCCAAATCAGAAGATCCAAACTGGTGGCACTAACTGCAGCAATCAAAATCACTGACTTTCCAAAGGATATCCTGCCCACTTGTGTCAGTCAGTAAGGGGATCTGCTGCCTCTGTTTTTGTGATACATAACCTTTGTTCAGTCCTGTGGGGAAAAGAGTTTTCCGGCAGAAACTGAGTAACAGTTGATACAACGATAGGTCTAAGTTGCTGCTCTATGCTTTTCCAAGCCATAGATGAAGAAAATTAATAACAATGGCACTAGATTCACTGCAAGAATTCAAATATCTTTGAAGAACAAGCTTCTATGTCTACTGTCAACTTCACATCGGTAATGGTAAGGAAATACAGGATAAATGAGCAGTACGTTGGAGCAATTTGTAGGAAACAAGAACCAGAACATGTAGCCTGGAAAAGCACAGAGTAAAAGAGGATTCTTTCTTTGTTGTGCCATGTCCCCTAAAAATTAATGGAAAACTCCTCTTTTCAATAAGCAAAGAAGCTAAAGCATCAAATTTCTGTAACAAGAGATGGAAGCCACAGAAGAAGTTTGAGAGCAACAGGATTTTACCAGAAGCTGTGAGTTGTAGGAGTTCTCAACAGCTCACCAGCGGGTGATCTCACGGCCTCTTTTAACACATCCCTTTCTGCCATCTATTTCTGACTGACTCATCCAGTCATTCAGGTAGGCTTTGTAGCTTTCCTGTCATCAAAGTGGCAATGAAAATCGACTTAAGAGGTATTTCAAGACTCAACTGGATATTCTCCAAATCACACGAGCACCAAAAAAAAGGAAAAGCTAAATTCTGCCTGTTACCAGGAATGCACCAAATACCAAAAACTGGGAGAAGGGATGTTGTCCAATGTTCATGATTAATATTATTACTGAAGTTTTATTTCTCATGCAACCATCATTTAACATTCCTGTATTCATCTTCTACTTGCACTCTCCCTATCTGCATAACTAAGTCACAGTATTGGCTCCCTTCACATATGCTCTCTTTTCATCTACATACCCATTAATGTGTTTTCCAGTTTTTCATTATTTATAGTCTCTATTTTCTCTCATTGCCACCTGTATACCTGATCAATAATGTATCCATTATTAATATCTCATAGGTGTATACATGGCACTTTCACTGACACGTAAGAAGCAATAGTGGCTTACTACCTTTCTTCCTTAATTCAACATGAGGTTTGGATGTTCAAGATATAAAAAAAGCAGGCCCTGAGTTAGCCAGCTGGCCTGACAAAAGACAAAAGGGGAAGAAGCGCATCCTCCAACCGACTAACTGTTGCTTATTTCGGCACTATAAGGGCCCAGATAGGAATACAGAGAAACACCCTGAGCAAAAAATGTGTGTAAGACAAAAAAGAAAGACATCAAGGCAAAAAAATTTGCGCTTGGATTCCTAAACGGCAGTTTCAAGGTGGGAGTTCAATTTTGACATGAAAGCTTCCTCCTGAATTTTTGTGCCTCCAGCTGCGAATAACATTGCCTACCTGCCCAAGTGCTCCAACAGGGAAGTTGGTACTCAGTTTTTCTAAGTAACTGCAGCTTTACACATCACATTTTGTGCTATCTCAGTGTCATTTTCCAGTTTTTCTTATGTAAATTATGTATCTTCATAGCCTGCACAGCTGTCTTATTCAGGCTTGCAACGACTGGGAAGGGTTGAGATGCGTGCTTCAAACTTTTGAGTCAATGATGCACTACACGGGAACTCATTCTACAACACAAACAGTAGTTGGGTCTCACTTCGATCCAGTTGATGTAAAAGGCCTGCTGTGTAAATGCAGCTGCGTTTTTGTGAATCTCATGTATAAGATGAAGCCTTCTGTACCTGTAAATGCTCATTTCTAAACTTTCAGTTGATGTAGTGTAAACTATTGTCTAGAAAGACTGTGCTTGGATGTTCGCACTGGAGCATGCAATGGAATTGTTTATTTTCTAGGCACTCACCTCGCTACTCATGTTTTGAGGGCAATTGTCAGGAAATCCTAGGATACTGGGCACAAACTCTGTCAGAAAAAGTGATCTTAGGACATCCTGAACAGCACCTGTGCCTAGCTGTAGCAGGGGGGGATTTTTCAGCGTGGTGCGATCCAGCGAGAATCAAGGGTTTCCTCACTTGCAGTTCCTGGACCTGGCTGGATCCAAGGATTTTCTCACAGGTCGATCTCTGGATCTAGCCAGTTCAGGTGTTCTCTAGCGGAACATCTGCGGGCTCCGCGGAGCCCAGGTGCTGCCCAACCGGCCGGGCGCAGGCCGGGGAAGCTCTGCCTACAGCGCCGGCATCCGAGAGCCGACTTCTTCTCTCCCCTCGTTCCACCGCAAAGCCGGCGGAAAGCGGGTGGGCTGTGGGACAGCAGCGCGGGCCGCAGCAGCGGGCGGGCCGGCTCCCGCCCTGGGCAGCCCGGCGGTGGCCCCGGCGTTCCTCGGGCGCGCTGCCCTTCCCCGCGGGACCCCGGCGGCCGCCGCACGCCCGGTAGCCGCCCCGGGGCACCGGGGCCACCCCTGTCACCTTTTCCTTCCGCACGCCCCGCCAGAAGGGGGGTCGGGTCGCCCCCCGCGGCAGGCCCACGGCCGCAGCTGCCACGTCCTGGCTGCCGGGGAGACGGGCGCTCGCGGCAGGACGAGCTGCTCCGGTATTGGCGTGTTTTTTGTTTTTTGGGGTTTTTTTCCCCTTTGCAAGGGGGGGGCAAGAGGGTGCCCGGCGCGGAGCGCAAAGTTCAGCCGCCGCGGAGGCAGCGCCCCGGCCGGGTCCCCCGCCCCCCCCTCCTCCGGCCCGCGGGCAGGGCTCCGCGGTGCGCGCCCCGCTCCGCACCTGGCTGCGGAAGGGGCGCTGCGGCCGCGGGAGCGGCCCCGGCCCCGACCCCTCCGGCGCGGCTCCGGCGTACCTGCCCCTGCGCATCACCTCCGCCGGCCCGCGGCGGGAGGCCGGGGCGGCGAGGGGCTTCGCAGGCCGCCCCGCCGCCGCCGCCGCAGCGGCGGGGCCCGCGGCGGAGCCGGGGTCGTGCGGCGGCCGCCGAGTCGCCCGTCCCTTGCCCTTGCCCTTGCCCCTGCCCCGGCGACGCAGGGCGGCGGCGGCAGCGGACCCTGCCCGCCCGCCTGCCGGCCGCGCCTCCGGCGCCCGCTCGGAAGTAGTTGTAAGGAGGGTTACCTGTCCTATATTGACGTATCCATATTTGCTAGCTATCCTGTTGGCCTCCGGGAGCCCCCCAGTTATCCGCACAGCCCAGTGGTTGGTGTACAGGCGCGTCCTGCAGGCGGGCAGCAGGAACCCCAGCACCAGGGTGAGCCGGCAGAGAAGGTCCCCGCCGCCTCCGCCTCCCCAGCAGCAGCGGCGCTTCCAGCCCATCTTCTCCTCCTCCGCACACAACCCCCACAAAACTTCTCCTTCCTTCTTCCGAGGCTCTTCTCCTCACCTCCGGGCGGCACCGGCGGCGCGTCCTCCGAAGTTACCCCGAGGAGGAAACTAGGAAGAGCTTGGAGTAGTGCATTGAACCGCCCGGAGGTTAAATGATGAGGGGTAGGGAATAATGGTTATGATCGGTGATTACTGCTGTCCCCTCCTCCCGCCGCTCTTCGGGGATTAAGTAACTTGCTTGGAAAGCTTCTCTCACAGTTTCTGAGCGCCAGCTTCTCCCTCTGACCCCAGCTACATGGGAAGTCGTCCCTCCGCGGGGAGGAGGGCTCCTTCTCCCTCTCTCCGCGCTTCCCTGCTCTCTGACTTCCTTCCCCCTGCCAGCGATCTTCTGCCTCCTCTCCCGCGTCTGGCTTTTCCTCGCCTTCACTCTCTCCCTGTTGCCCGGGGTCCGGGAGCAGCTCGGCTGCGGCGGCAGGCGGTGTGTGAGTGTTGGCAGCTGAGCGCCTCAGTTCACTCCGGCTCGGCCGCCTCCCTCTCCCCTCCCTCCCTCCCTCCCTCCTACTCCTCCTCCTCCGCCTCCTCCGCCTCCTCCTCCGCCCGCCCTTGCTCCCGCCCGGCAGCGCCGAAGGCCAGGGGAAATGGCAGCCGCGCCGCCCCCCCGCGCTCCCGGGCCCGCTGCTACCGCCGGCCCCGGGCGCCGCCGCCCCCGAGGGCTGCCCCCTCGGCCCCGCCGGGCTGGGAGGCCGCCGCGCCGCCGGCGGGGCTGCGGGAGCCGCGGCGAGGTGCGAGGCCTGCGGCAAGGCCTCGTGCCCCCCCCCCCCCAGCCCTGCCCCCGCGGGGTGCCGGGGGGCGAGGAGGGGCCGTGGGAGAGCCCCGGCGGCCCCGCTCGGCCAGGCCCGCCCCGCCGGCCCCGGGGGAGCGGGCCGGAGTGCCCGGCGGGACAAGAAGAGCCCCAAAGCTGCCTCACCGGCAGTCAGGGGCTGTGCCTGGCGGGCGTCTGCTGGCCGCTGCTTCGCGGAGGTTGCTCGGTGTCTGTTGGCGCTGAGCTGTCCTCCAGAGTCCGTTCGTGGTCACCGCGTTCGGAAAGAAGAGCTGGCGGCTGGCGCTTCAGCGGAGAGGCGGTGGTCGGGGTGAAGAGGAGCACGGCCTGCCTGCTGCCCCCTTGTCCCCGCGCAGCGGGGCTGACAGCTGCCACCACCTTGCTGGCATGCGCTTCCGGCAGCGGGGCACGCAGGGGCCCTAGAAAAGGTGCGGCTGGTCGTGTGGTGGCCCAAAGGCCACCGGCGACTGGAGGTGCCTGAGTGGGGTGGGCGAGAACTCGGCGCCCACCCAAGCCCAAGCTGTTGCTCAGCGGACTAAACCTTTAGAGCCACCGCAATGGCTTGGGCAGCCTGTCGATGTACTACTCCCTTTTATTTGAAATTTAGAAGAAGTGTCAATAAAATTCAGTCCTGCCGACCTACTGTGAGGATCCATTACAGGTTGTGAAGGAATGTGAACACGAGAAGTACTACTCTCATGTACTAATGTAAAAGATGTGGGTTTTTTTCTCAGAGGAACCCAAGGTGTCCTACAAAGTCAGGCAGCCATTCTTTTTCTCCAGGGACGTGAAGTATGAGAAGTTAAATGCTTTACAGAAAGTCATACAGTGAGATGGAGTTCCTCTCGCCTCCCCTAAAACCTGTGCTCCTACCTTTGAAACCACTGTTGCCCTAATAAAGTAGAAATAGTACAATGCAGACAGCCAAAACTACATGTTCCACCTTACACTATCTCTGCCTTAAATTCATTCATTTTTCATTTAAACATCAGTATTATATTAATGGTGAAAGTCTTCCCACATCCTCTGATTGTTTTTAAAGGGGAGAAAAGGGGGAAGTTCATTCTTTACCTCCCTGTTTGTTCTATGTCTCCAAAAATGTATTTGCCAGTGATTAGCTTTCCCCTGTTAGTATTTTTTCCTTTGGTTTGCATTATCATTTGCTCAGTGTATTACAACATACTGTTTGCTTTTGTTTGTAGATTTAAGACCTCGACATGGCCCACCTTCCCTGGGATTTCGCAGATGATGGCTCACTGTTTAGCAAACCATTCGTCCGCTGAAACCACAATTAACACTCTCATCGGATTTAGCAGGCACAGTGTTAGGCCCAGACAGTTACATCTTGCATCTAATATTCATGAATATACATTCATTGAATATGACATTAAATCTTCTCTAGCAATTAGCCCTCCTTATTGATTGGTTCAATGGTTATTATACAAGTCAATTCTCTTCCTATATCTGGAGTGCTTCAAGTATGTTTAAATGTGAATGGCCACCTTACTGAAGTACATAACAATCAATGGGTCACAAAATCTGAACCTTGTGCAGTCTCAGTTTGTTTTTCTGAAGAGGATAAATTTAAAAATCTATTTTCTTATCTTTTCTCAGTGAATGTTACTGTTGTTTTCACTACCTTATTTCCTGCTATAGATGGTAGGGGTTTTTCTGGTACAAAAGGCACAAACTACAAGCAAAAAATAAAGACCTGCTGTCATGTATCTACTTCCAACTTGGCTTATACAACAGAGTGTTTTATACACAGGTACCAAAGCCGCTAGGAATTGGTAGACTTGGTAAGTACATCATTGTCCCCAGGTATCTTTTCCTAACGCTGCACTGCATCACGTAGCATAACAAAAATGTTGTGAAAGTTATGCTTTACCTAAAAACAGCCTCTGAAAAAGGAGGGACATAGTCCCCAGGAGCATTTTTTCTATGATTATAGAGTCTTCTTCGCTGAGGACACTGAGGCAGGTGGCAACTGTAGCTAGTGTGGGAGCATTTGGACATTGGTCGCAATGTGAATCATTTCAACCCGTTTCAGTGTGAATCCCAAACTGCAAAGTTTTGCTGAAAATCTCATCATAGCCACATTCTTAGGGGGGACTGCACTTCCCTGCCCTGCCTTGCCCCCCCCCCCCCCAAAAAAAAAACCAACCACGCAAGAACTCCTGCACTCCTAACCCATGCCATGTTCTAAGCTGTTCCTTTCCAACAGAGCTAGGAAGTAAGTATACTGGGCACCAGCTGAGTGGAGACACCTCTGAGGGGACTGTCAGCAGTGGTATAGTTTTATTCAGCATACCTGCTGTATGTGGACTGCTTGTAGCTGGTAGCAGAGCTTGCTTCTGTACTCTACTGGAGGCCAGATAGCTTGTCTGTACTCACCATGCTTTGGGGAAAGTTTTTCTCCTCTGAGCAAGGGCACTAAATTGGTCCATTTCATCACTATTGTCACAACCTGTGCCTTTTATCTCTTCCGTGCCCCCCCCCCCCACACACACACACACTTCGTACCCCTCTGCTATGATCAAAATCAATATCTGGCTGACTGCTCAAAATGCAAGTTTCCATGTGTCTCTGTCTTGTCCTTTATTTATTGATACTAATCCCTGAATCCCTCCTCTATTGTTAGTTCCAAATGATTGTGATCCAGGATCTGACCTCAGTCTCTGTTCTCACTTTCCTCCTGTTTGATCTAATTGCCTCTCTTCTCGCTATTTTGCCTCCCTAGTCCTGAAATTATTCTTTCCTTTCTAGTGCTTTCCTAGCCTGAAAATCCCTCTGGCTCACTAGCTCTGGCAGCCTCTCTACTGTGCTGTGCTTCATTTCAACTTTCCAGCACTTTTCTTTGTGAGTTTCACACATCAGTGCTCCAGAGATGTGTTAGGCACCCTGGGATCATAATTAAGGAGGAAACCACAGAGGGCATATATATAAAGGAAGTGGCAGCCCAAAGTCCTCCAGGAACAAGTCCTGCAAGCAGATGTGCTGGCCCCTGAAGACCTTCAGGAAAAGAGAACGTTTTCAGAAGGAACTGAGGGTACATGTTCATCAGCTTTTGGAGGGGGAGAGTCTGGAGCATAGTAGATGAAAGAATACTCTTCAGGGAAGAGAAGAGAAATCTTCAAAGAATGGAGGTTGTGTCAGGGAGTCATCTGGAGGTTGTGTCAGGGAGTCATTTAGAGGCTGTCTTAGAAAGATGGATAGTTTTGGAATCCAAAGGAGTATTCAGATTTCCTTAGTTTCAGTGAAAACTGTTTTTTATAAACCATGCAGCTAGGTGACTTGACACCAGCCACCATACGATCCAATTTGCTGGTACACAGTTCTTTGATCTGCAGGTTTCCATGCTTCAGGCTTGCCTCTGATTTTATTTACTTTTAACTTGAACTGCTTTTGAAAAGAATAAAGATGTGTTTGGTTTTTTTTAAATAAAACGCTGTTTTTGCACATGATCAATTATATCAACAGTTTTTTCCTTAACAAATACCTGCCTCCTTATGCTTTGAAACAGGATGTGATCCCTGTTTTGGGTATATCGCTCTACTCATGAAAAGCCACCTATGTATGTCCAAATTTTGGGTGACGGTTTTCACCTGTACATTAGACACTTTTTTGCATTCAGCAGCCAATACCTCGAGATTGCTTATCATCACTGGGCATGCCTTTCACTGTTCCTAGTGTGTACACTATAGGGTCTGTACCCCTAACCCTGTATACAATCCACAGCAAAGCATGACTTTTATGCAGCAATTGCTGTTCCCACTTCTTGTTCGTCACTGTGAGAGCGAGCACGATAATTCACAGCAGTCTTTAATGAGCCTTCTGGTAATGCAGAGGAGGAAAGCCTTCTGCCCTGAATGTAGAGAAGACAAGAAACAGGGCGGGTGAAAGTACTCAACTGGGATAAAGAGTCTGGGGCAGGAGAAAGGAACAGAAATAAATAGGGATGGATATTTGGCAGAGCAGTCGTCTGCCCAGGGTGTGCTCCACCCCAAGCGTTGTGTTTCATCAGAGCAATTTAATGGCAGAAGTTCAGTGATTCACGTAAGGAAATAAAGGGCAGGATCTTTTATTTCCTGTCTGTTGGTAGTGAAGAAATAGAACTTGGGTCTGGACCTTGGAATAGGTGTGAGTCTGAGTTTTTCCTGATCACTGATAATTGGACTGATACTGCCTCATTCAGTTACCATGTGGATTTAATTTTGTTTTTATGAATAAGGCTGCACTGCATATTTTTCCATTCTGTTCACCCTGTGCTTTCTCTTACCTTTCCTTCTTTGATTGTGTTTATTGTCTTTTTTGAAGGATTGGCTCCCACCTTATTATAGTTCCGACCATAGAGGCAGGCACAATTTGAAAAGATGCTAGCGTTAGTGGCAAAACTATCTGAAGAGTCTCCCACTGCTTGTACTGATGCCTGTACCAACATGCTTGTTTGCCACCTTCCCATTTGTGCAGATGCATCTCTTTGATTGGGCTGAAATCTAAACAGTGTCATTAAAATAGTGGTAACTTACATCTTTCTTTTTTCCTTTTTTTTTCCTTTTTTTTTTTTTAAATTTTATTTCAGAGATCTAGTTGACAGTGCAAGTAGCTGTACTAATGTTACTGGCAACCCACAGTGCATAGCTAGGATGAATGGCTAAGGCATGGAGAGAAAAGAAGCATGGTGGAAGCAGCAATCTTTTTCAGCTGGCTTCAGTGCCTGATCCAGCATTCTGTGACACTAAATCCTGAGGTTTTTTCAGAAGAACAACTGCACATTTTCCCTTTCCAACTTCTCATTGGATTGTAAAGTTTCAACTGTAGAATCTCAAATACACGCAGAAAGTAAGCATCAAAATGACATTTCTAATGTTTGGCTATGAATTTTAGCTATGGAAATTATCTTAGGCCCCTTCAGTATGATGGTGGAAAAATCATTTATCTGAAATGACTCATCTGAGTGAATTCATCCTTGTGGAAGAAGTTGGTTTTTTCACCCAAGTTCACTCAAGTTAACATTCCAGTTAACTTGTTTCTCAATTGTCCCCTGAGTCAGAATTATTATAGCTACCCTTTTCTGTAAGACTGACTCAGCTATACTGTAAGTAGCTATAGGATTTTCCTTTCCTATTATAGTATCATAGACACCATCAAATGCAAAATCACTGTTTATTTCACTGTTCTGTCCTTAGGCCAATATGTTGTTGTTAGCATATGGCTGAGATAATGTTCTTGCTAAGAAGAGTGGTCCAGTGGCAAGTGAGAATACAACTCAATTTTAAAACTATAAACATAATTAAAAAATACTAGCTAAATGCCCTTACCTGGAGAGAGAAAATGTAATCCCGCTTATTCCAGGATGGCCCATCCTCATTTCACCAGCTCTAGTTGGGCTAGTTCCATTTGTGCCCAACCACCTCTTAGAGACTACTGCAGACCCTTCACTAGGAGAGCTGGTATTCAGCTGCTGCTTTACAGCCACATTTCGTACCTTCTTTAGACATAGGATTGTCTTCTCAGTCTTGTTCCCTTATCTTTTTTCAGGGGCTTCCATGAGACTTACCTTGTCATGATACTCATGTACATGCCTAAGAAACTAACCTCATGATGATAGGGTGATTATGCTTAAGCTTCTTTGCCCTCTTCTTGTATGAAAAAGTAGGAGTCATGTCTGTAGTCTTTAAGAGAACCTGAGCACCTTTTCCACTGAATAATGTGTAGAAATAATAGTTTTCGAGCAACCTTTTTAAGGTGGGGCTCTCCACTGCTCCCAATACAACTCCTGTGAATTACATGCCCGCCACTTCTTTGCACGGAACTTGTTTAGTGCAATTTGTTGGGCCTTGAAATGAAAAAGAGCTTCTTTACTACAGCCTATGTCTAACAGAAGATATGACCTGGTAGTGGTGAGTTTATTAAAGGCAAAGGAGGCTGAAAGAACACCAACTATCATTTAGGAAGTACGACAGGTTTTTGTACACTCTGTGTTCGAGACAAGGAAGAAGTTGGGAAGGCGTATTTTAGGACATATAACCTCTATTTTTTTGTGATCCAATAAGAAATAATTTTGTTATAATTCTGTAATAATTCTCTCTTGAGGGATTTCAAGATCACAGCTGTGGAACATCCTTTTCTCCTAAGATACCATTCACAAACTTTCTTACTCCTGAATAGCAAGGAACTCGAAGGATTTACCAAACAGAAGGGTAGTGTGACCACTGGTGGAACTGTATATGCTCTTGCCTGCTGTAATAGTAATTAAACCAATGCCAAGAGTGCAAAAATGGAAGTCCCCATTCATTGTTTATTAGTTTTAAACAAAAATGGAAAAATATTCAGTTATGTCTGATACATCCTGGCAGATTTTAAGTCTGAAAGGAGATGGAGGGCAGAAACACGGACACACAGTAAGAATGGCCCAGCTACAAAGAAGGATTCTGTGAGTGCAAAGTGGTTTTTTTTTTCCAAGGGAATGACAGATTTCTCACCTCAGAAACTCATTTTGCTGTGTCAATTCGTTAAGGAGACAATTCTGGTGTTTCTGTTACAATGGATAGAGAAAATGCACATCTCTGCAGATGCCCCTGCACTCTACCTCCTGAAGAGCAGAGGTGCACTGACAGTTTCTGTCAGAGCCTCTCTGGTGTTCTTTGCTTTGGCACAAAGCACAAAGTAATCCATTGATGAGAGATCTTTCCTTTCCCAAATTCTATCCTTCATATACTTTTCTTCAGAGTTTTGTGTTGGGTTGTTGGTTTTGTTTGTTTTGTTTTTTTTTTTCCTTTCTGCAGTCTATCTGCCTTTCCTTCTCTGATCATATTTCTTCTGCTGGAAAGATTTATCTCTTCCCTCTTTGTCCATCCCATCATTTCTCCCCTTCATTCTCACCAAGACATCTATTCTGTATGTCCTAGTCATGGGATGTTATTCTCTGTGCTCACCTCGGTTTATCATGAAAAACAAGGGACATCACAGCTGAAAGTTTTCATGAATGATAATGACCATGATGATGTGTATCTAGTATAGCATTGCTGAGAGATCCTTGCTAAGGTATCGTATCTTCCTGATAGCTAATAGCCTAGTGCTCTGTAACTGGTAGTCCATGCTCAAAATACAGAGTTCTACAGTGGTAATTAACGGTAACTGAACCAGAGTTACAGCACTGGTGAGTCTTCAGCACAGCAATGTGTAAACCAGCACTGGAGGAAGTAGCTTGTGAGGGAAGAAGAGGGATCTGGATGTCTTTAGCTACTCGCTAATTCAGACAACTCATTTCTCCCAGAAAGTTCTGGGAATCTTGTATTTTATGTAAGCCTCCTATGGGTCCAGTTGTGCTCACCTCTGCAGTTTTTGTCTGAAATGTAGTGTCTGGAGAGTGATGATAACTGACAAGTTAAATTAATACATCTATAGCCACAAAGCATCATCTGAGTCTAAAGTTTAGCTAAGTTCTTAGTTGTTTATCTACAGATCATTTTTAGATGGCCTTTTGATTTTGTTGTATGGTGTTACATAACAAGAGTAAAAGAGGACGCAGGAGAAAAGGTAAGGAAGGAATGAAAGAAGGAATTAATAAAGCAAGTAATTAATTACCAAAATGAGGCTAGAAAAGTTAAGCTCCTGGTCAGAGTTAAGGCTGAAATAGATATTTTTTAGTAACTGATAAGAATACTGTGTGACTTTACCATGTGGGTAATACATGATTTATGATCTCCTTATATATTCATTTCCTTGCTGTTAAATGCCCTAGCTTTGTAAATGATGTGATACTGACAATAAAGTACATTTTCTAGAGGGCTTAACTGTTTTTTAAAATGAAAGTTATTTTGGTTTGGATTTATATTGTGAGTGATGCAAAAGACAGTTTTTGCCACCTTTCTCTGCTGTTAGGAAATTAAACTCCCACAGTTCATAAGGAAATTAGATTGCTCCCACAAAAGTTTCACTCATTCTGGAAGAAATATAAAACACTGGTTCTAAATTACGTCAAGTTCTTCTGCACTCATAAGCAGTCCACTCTTTTTTCCCTTCTGTATCTTCCCCTTCATCTCTTCTGTGTTGATTCCTCAGTTGGATAATTCAGAGCCAAATATTTGTATTTTTAAACCTTTGTTTCAGCAGCTGCATAATTACACAGCAAACAAAGCAAGTGAGAACATTTGCCAAGATAACTGTTAGAAGTCTGACACTTCTCTGTGGCCCATTGTATTTACACTGGTTTTCTTCATGCTGCAAAATGCAGATTATTCCATGAAATAGATATAATGCAGAGACCTGTTTAAAGTACAGAATGCATATTTGTGATAGGTAGCAGTTCCAAAAGAACACTGCCAAAATCATCATTAAAAAGAAAAGAGCAGCTATGGAGAGCCACCCTGAAAGTGATGGTGTTTGCACATTGGAAAGGTTTTACCTTCTTGTATTCTGAAGGATTGTTTCCTCAGTGAGAGGTATGTACATTACCATGCAACTATTTGCTGAAATGCAAGAAAGGATTCGTTTTTGTCAGTTCTGCAGGTCATAGCCCTAAATTTCAATATTCACAGTGTAAGAAGTATATCTATAGTTGTTTTGGGTTTGTTCGGCAGGGTTTTGGTAGTGGGGGAGGGACTACAGAGGTGGCTCCTGTGAGAAGCTGCTGGAAGCTTCCCCTGCTCCAAGTTGGACCTGCCTCTGCCGAGGCCGAGCCCATCAGTGACAGTGGTAGCGCCTCTGGGATAATGTATTTAAAAAGGGGAACCTGCAACGGGGGTAGAGATTAGAATGTGAGAGAAACAACTCTGCAGACAGCAATGTCCATGAAGAATGAGGGGAAGGAGATGCGCCGGAGGAGGGGATGCCCCTGCAGCCCTGGTGAGACGGCAGGCTGTGTCCCCCAGCCCACAGAGGGGAGCAGGGGAGCGGAGGCCCACCTGCAGCCCGGGGAGGACCCCACACCGGAGCAGTCAGATGCCCCCCAAGATGGCCGTGACTCCGTGGGAAAGCCCGTGTGGAGCAGTCTGTGCCTGAAGGACTGCAGCCTGTGGGAAGGACTCACTCTGGAGAAGTCTGTGGAGAACTGTCTCTTGTGAGAGGGACCCCACTCTGGAGCAGGGGAAGAGTGAGGAGTCCTCCCCCTGAGGAGGAAGGAGTGGCAGAGACAAGGTGTGATGAACTGACCCCAGCCCCCATTCCCCGTCCAACTGCGCTGTTGCAGGGGAGGAGGGAGAGAAAATTGGGAGTGGAATGGAGCTGGAAAGGAGGGAGGGGTGGGGAGAAAGTGTTTCAAGGTTTGGTTTTACTTCCCATTATCCTGTTTTGATTTGATTGGTAGTAAATCAAATTGATTTTGTATTTTCCCCAAGTTGAGCCTGTTTTCTGTCCGTGACCATAATTGGTGAGTGATCTCTCCCTGTCCTTGTCTCAACCCACAAGCTTTTCTTATATTTTCTCCTCCTCATCGCACCAAGGGGGATGAGTGAGTGAGCAGCCTTGTAGTGCTTTGTTGCCTGCTGGGCTTAAACCACAAAAATAATGTATAGATTATCACCACTGCTGATGTACCAGCTCATTAAGTTCCCTGAAATTTTCATGAGAGTCTCATGAATGCAACAAAATCATGCTCACAGATACACACATGATGTAAATTTGTTGTTTAAAAGTTACATTTTGAAGCTCCACCCAGCAAATAAATCTGATAATCATCAATATTTTGGTGGAGGGGGAATAATGCCTTGGACAAAGCCTGTGTGACCCTGAGAGACAGCAGCTTAAAATGTTCAATCCATCTGAACATCAGATCTCCCTGAGAGATAAGAAAGACTGGGCTATCTGAAGAGCTCCTTCTCACCAGAAGTGTCACACTTGTACTATGAGAGAGAGAAGCAATACGCTCTGATTTACATGATCAGTTAGAACTTGCTAATGCAGATGGATTTTGGTATATCCTGTGTCACTTAGTTCACTTTTCACTTCATCTATCCATTCGTGAAATAAAGAAAACCAGAGAAAATATAATCACTCCCAGCACTAAAGTAATGAGTAAGAAATGACAATTTTTGGTAGACATTCAATAAAAAAAAATAGATGGAACTAAATCCTCAGTCTTGTTACTTGCAATGTGGCAGAGGAATCCAGCAACAAGCAACAGGCTCCCAAGGACGGTGTCCTGTCCTCACTTAGTCAGTTGTGTTCTGAGTTGCTTGGTAGGCTCTAGTTCTGGGCAGTTTTCTGATCAACTCCACAGCTGTATATCACTCTCTGTTGTCATCAGAAGAAATACTCCAGCTTTATGTTGGTGTAACAGTGATCGGGACCTGGCTCACTGAATTAGGGTGATGTGTTTCCAGCATATTTGGGGGAGGGCATTGATTCAGGTCATGTAACTGTACGATGCTGGCTGACTATTTCTGGAATGGGTCCAAATGTGTATTTATTCCTGGTTTGGATTCTCTAGATGCACAGACAAATATTGTTAACTTGGCTGTGAGATGGTCTCAAGATGACAAAGATGATGCAATCATTTCTGAATAATATTATTGCTGTTGCTTCAGCTACAGGAAATTATGCTTGAACACTGCTGCATGCATGAGGAGAAGAAGAATTCCTCCTCCAACAGAACATGCTTTGTTTAACACCAGTAATACCACAGGTGAGGACCAAACGGAAAACCTTTCAACGTAAACAGAGAAAACAATATAACACAACTGGCAAGCTTTTCATCTCTAGTGTCACAGGGAGATGCTGTCAGGATGAGAAATTAACACATGGAAGCCAGCTGTAGCAACTAAATGTCTCAAGGAAACTTGTTCTTAGATAATGAAATCCACTCACAAGAAGTATCACAGAAAGTTGGAGTGACCTGATAAAACTCAGAAGAGATTACCAGATTTATTCTTGGAAAGGCAAGAAAGTGAAGCTCAAAGCCTGGCAGACTCTAAAAATGATGAAAATGTGACTGCTAATTCAAAGCTTTATCTCCAGATGTTTAAAGAAGATTTTTTAAAGATAGCATGTTGCATAATATGTTCGAAACCCACCTGTACATAAAACAAACTAAGATAAAATCAGAAAACGAGTTACATTCAGAAATACAGCTGGACATTCAGTGAATAATGGCTGAAATTACCTGCGCAGAATTCTGGTTTTACCATGAACTCATTATTAGGAAAACCAGGTTGCTATGCTTCCCCTGGAGCAGCCAGGGAAACTAATTTGAGGAAATCGGGACTTACAGAAAGAGGTTACTATACTGGGTTTATACCAAGTGCAGCATATTGTACCTCAATGCAACAGTGCAGCTAAATACAAGACATATTTGATGTGTGCTATGACATTGCTCCTTGCCCTTTCCCTCCAGTGTGCATTAGGAGGAGATCATGGAAATGACAAGGGGCTACTTGAGGCCATCTCATAACCCTGTATTTATTAGAAGAGCAGCCTCTTATACCTATCATGCTTGCCTGTGTGAAACTGTATATTGCAAACATAACTAAGATTTTCCCGTTGCTGCAGACCCTCTAGTTGTTATAACACATTGGAAGCTCCAGGTAACATTCTTTTTTTTTTCTGAATTTTTAGAAGCTACAAGTAGATGAAGAGCTTCTTGTGCTTTAGACATAACAAATTAAAAGCTTACACTAACCTTTTCAAACATTTACAGTAGACTGATGTCCTTAATTGGCTGTGAATGTAGCATAAAAGTTTAAATCATTTGAAGCTCTTAACAAAGACTAATTAAAAGTAAAATCATTCTTCTATGCATTTCACATGGGCTTTTGCTATAGGCCAAGTAAAATCAAGATTTGAACTCAAACTTTCAGGAAGTCCTTAATAAAATGAGTCTCATTAGTGTCAAACTGCTTGATTAGGAACCTGATTAAAAGCCATCTTACATTAATGAGAGTCATTTTATTAAAGGCTTTTAAAATCAGTCCCATATACAGATGCAGGCCAAGTTAAGAAAGTCTATATATGTGTGTGTAACGTATTTGTCTATGAATTCAGTCCTATTCATGCAGTTTGTCTACACAGCTAACAGAATATATTGGAAGATAGGCAGACATACAGAAGATGGCTTACAGCTCACCTTTAAACTACATTGATTTTACTACAAACCTCCTTAAATTTTTTCACTGCTTTATCTTATACTAGTTACAAATTTTCTCAAAAGACAGATGCAGGTCCCCAGGTTGTTAAGATGTAAAGCTGTCTATATTACACATTTTACACATTTCTTACTTCAGTCTCACAAGGAGAATAAGCAGTGAAATTTGAACCTTCTTGGATCTGTTTCTTCCAGCACGACAACACAAAAGGGCTGTACTGTGCTGGAGGTTTTGACAATGTGAGTGCAACAGCTCATTGTTAGACCTTCATGATTAGAATATTCTTTTCACATTTGGATGTGGATGTATCCCCTGTCTGTCAACTGTGTGGGGAGGGGGACAGAGCGGATAAAAGGCTGCATAACGTGCACACACATGTAAGAAATATATTTTTACACTCCTAGAACTAACAAATAATAAAACCAATTCTGTTTAACCTCATAAATGTCTTCACCTTCTCCTGATTTCTACAGGCAAAAATCCATATATCCAAAAAGCGAATTTTACAACGTTTTGTTCTTATTGTATTGAATTGTTGTCTAAAACATTTTGCAAACTTATGTGTAATATTTGCTGCTAATTGAGCTCTCACATGAAGCCAAGTGGTCACATGGAAGTTAAAATGTGCCACCAGGTTTATTTTAAGGATATGTTTGGTTTGTTTTGAAAGTTTGGCTGGAATTAAACAATGCAATTGATATGTCAACAGTTCTTTGTCATGTTACTGCATGATCTTTTTCAGGGGTGGTCAATTGTCTGACTCAATTTTGTTTACGTGTTTAGAAGATGTCACCACAGTAACTTATTTGTTTGTAAAGTTATCTGTATAATTTCAAAGCCTGAATGTGATACTTCTATTTGCTTCACAGGCAATTTGAGGTATTTTCTTGACAGCAAATTTGCAAAAGCAGGACTAGAAGGCATTGTTGACAAGGCAATAAATCATGTTACAGAAGACTGTCAGTCTCTTTAATTTTCCTTTCAGTTAAGTATTTAAGGGCAATACTCAGATTTTTAGGCTTTTAAGTGTTTCTGAGTCTGGAGGACCAGAATTATGCTCATAACTATGCCTTGTGGGACAGCAGTTTCTTACTTTGTTCACACTGTTTTTTGAAGGTTAGGTTCTCACATGCATAAATGTATCTAGTGTGACTGAGGATAGATTTTTGAAAGATGCTGTGTAAGTCCACAGTTCTTACTGAAGTCAATATGCTGTTTCAGTATGGGAAACAGATCATATTGTGCTGTATGCCTTAATTAGTGACCTGTTTTTTCTTTGTGAGACAGGGGCTAGATAAACAGGTACCTGAGACTAAGATCTTTTTCTTTCTGCAACTTTCACAATGCAAGCTACTCTATATTTGCTACTTTTTATCTTGATTCCCTTCTGATTCATAGTTTGGTTCAGTCATCAACTCCAAACCACTTTGCAGAGAACAGAGATATATCAGTGTTTGCCATCCCCTTCCTGCCTGGGAAGCAGGAACAGAGCATGGGGTGCTGTTGTGATGATGACCTTTGGCAAGATGAGATGCAAAGCACCCTGCAGGAATTTCCTCTGGCACAAAGGTATTTAACAAATTCTCCAATTCCGTGGTGGGACCTAGTCAGTAGGTGGTCCACTTGTCTGTCTGTCTGTCTTTCCTTATCCTCTTCTTTGACTTAGAGAAGCTGCAGTAAGAGAAAAAAAAAAAAAGAAAAAAAGAAAAACAAAACAAAAAAACAGCTATTACACTGGAAAGACATGTGATCTGCATAATTGCTCTAATTGCAGCTAGTTCTGCAATGAATAGTCCTGCTGTCAAATTCAACAACGACTTAGGGGGGAAAAATATCTCCAAGTCCTTTACTATAACATGAAAGACATGAAGAAACGCTTATGATCATTGCCATTCAGTTTAGAGCCAGCAACTGATTAAGGGGGGTGGGAAACAGTGCCATTGTTGAATTATTAAAGAAATTATTAAATTGGCAAGCATAAATAAACAAAATTAAACTACGCACCTCTCTGGTCTTTTTAAGTTGAACAAATTGGTATATCAGTCAGGCATGACAGAGGTAGTGATTCATCATCAGTAGGGATTTTTAACATAATTGTGGTGAATGTTGTATCAAACATAGACTACTTCAAATGTTCTGCTATCTCAGGATTCCCAAAGAAACAAAGTAAAACCACATGGACTATTGACAGAAGAAGAATGCCATCCACAGACCTGAAGGCAGGGTTTAGAGAAAGGAAAGCCAGCCAGCCCTGACTCCAACACTAACTCTCTGTGGCCTTGCACAGATTGCTCCATGTCTCTTTCTTGATTTCCTTATCTGTAAAATGGGATAATAAAACATACTTACCTGTCTCATTCTTGTGTTGTGAAACTTAGTTAGTGTCTGGATAGTGCAATCTTTTGCTATAGAGGAGCAAAAGATTTATCGGCCTCTCTTAAAATCTGTTCTTGAGATATGAGCAATGATAAAACTTCTGTTGATATTTAGGAAGCCCAGTTTTACAGAGTGGAAACATAATCAGGCTATCCAAATCTAGTGCCTAGTAATAAAGAAATGGCATCTGAGACAAATGTTTGTTACGTGCTTAACTGTGGCCATGGAGTATGGCCCCTGAACATACTCTGGCTTAAAAAATGAAGAGTGTTTTTCCTGTTTCATTTCTACTTCAATTCAATAGAATTAGCACAGAAATAATTTTCTTTTCCTTTCTTTTTCTTGAAAAATTATATGCTTACCTCTTTGTGGTAGGTTGACCCTGGTCAGCAATTAAGCATCCACCAGCTGCTCGTTTACTCCCCCCTCATTGGGATGAGGTTGAGGATTGGAAGAGCAAATGTGATAAAAACCTCATGGGTCAAGATAAAGACAGTTTAATAAGTGAAGTGGGGGAAAAAAAGAAGAAGAAAAACCCCCAAACCCAAGTGATGCAAAGGCAATCACCACCTCCCACAAGCAGGCTGCTGCCCAGCCAGTCTCTGAGCAATGGCTACTTTGGAAATACTCTCCCCTAGGTCTTTATTGCTGAGCATGATGTTATATGGCATGGGACATCTCTTTGGTCAGTTGGGGTCAGCTGTCCCAGAGATGTCCCCTCCCAGCCTCTTGCCCATCCCCAGCCTCCTTGCTCATAGCAGGCAGAGAGAAACAGAGAAGGCCTTGACACTGTGCAAGCACTGCTTAGCAGTAGCTAAAACACAAGTGAGTTGTCAGCAGTGTTTTGGTCACAGATCCAAAGCATAACACCATACTGGCTGCTGTGACGAAATTTAGCTCCAGCCAGCCAGACCTAGTACACTGTTGCATCATCTAAAGTGTTTTTTCCTGGGGCTTGGGCTCATTCTAAAATTCTAAAGTCTTCTTATTTTGTATGTGTACATGGGACTGAGATGCCTCTAGCCTAGTTCTAGGCATCTCAGACTTTGAAATACAAGTAAGATTCAGACCAGAGGTTATTTCTACCCAGCCTGAACCAAATCCTCAGATTCAGGCATACCAAAAGTTAGGAAAGTTAAGATTTGTGTGTGAGCTTTGTGCCTTGGGACCATCTTTTATAGTAAAGATGGGTAAAGTAAAGGAAAACAAGATGAAATAAAGTCATACTCAAGATGCAGTGGGAGCAGCCCTCTTTAAAAGGTTGAAAACACTCTGCTAATTATTTTTAATCTCTATTTTTTGTGCATTTTTGTTCTTGTTCTTTCCATGATAGAAAGCTAAAGAGCCTGTTTGGTGAAATATCTGGCCTGCCTGGAAGCAGAAAGTACTGTAAATGGCATAAGAAAGCCTGTACTCATAACATTTCTTGTCCAGTTTTGCTGACTATATATTAGAATGCAATCATGTTCAAAATGTCCACTGATTTTGCCTTGTTCCATGCCTGTCATCACATCCCTTTTTACATCCTTTAACTCCTGCTCTCTGTCTGTCTATAGGGTACATCTTGGTGGCTGCATAGTACCTTCTTGCACAAACAGTATTCTTGCGAAAGGCTATCTTCTCTTTCTTTTCATGATTGGGTAGCATGGGTACTTACAATACTGAGCAGGATAGCTTTCAATAGTGGATACTGTTATAGAGTCATGTTCTTATGAGACTGAATGTGGAACAGGCTGGCTATTATTAGGTATTGTTCCCTCTGTTAACATTTATTCTGTGTCATATATATTTGCCTTCCTTCCCCACTGTGGGTACTAACCAATGCCCTAATGGCAGTCTGACCTGTGAGGCTGAGAGCTTCATATTGGTGTTGGCCATTCTCTCCTTACTTACAGCATCTTTCCTCAGTTCTCCAGAATAAATGAACAGCTGTAGAAGACAGGCAGAGAGACCATCTTCAAGAATGAAGTTGCAGCTGTTCCGTGCACTTGCAGTCCCCATATGGAACCTCCATAAACAGTAGGGTTTAGAGGCTGAGGCAGGGTAAACCTCAGTTCTACCCCATGTTCCATGTCCTGCTGATGACATTTGCCATCCTTCTCTTTTGCTGGATGTGGCTGCTTGTGTCTGGCCCCTGCTGATGGAGTGCTCCTCCGTCTTAATTTGGCACTTTAAATTGAATCTGGGCACCAAATAAAATGGATGTTCTGAAAAAACTGCTGCCTCTGGGGAAAACTGAAATCTGAATGTACCACAAAGAAAACAAACCTGGGAAAAGGGCTGAGTGGAGGGAAGGAACTTTAGAAACCCCTCACACCTTAAATTCTCTGTGAGGAAAGGGGATAACTAATGGAGATTTAAGCTGTACTTCACTCTCTTTAATTTTGATTGCATTGCAAATAAAGGAAGCAGCAAAGAAGAAGACAAAAGTTCCCATTATCTCTGGCAATGGATAGGTGTAATAGTTCTGAGGTTAATAATTTCCTCAGGCAGAAGAGAATACCAAGAAAACTTAGTTCTATCTGAAGAATGATACACTCCATGGAAAACTGAAGAAATGTATGAATGGCATGATTTTAAACAAGACCATCAGACAGGAGATAAAATAACAGGAGAGTTCACAATTTCTCCTTGTAAGGCAGACTCAAAAAGAATTGATTTTGAAATTTTGGGTTCTGACTTCCTGAGGAGGCCAGATTTCAAACACTCCAGACTGCTGGGAAGACTTCAGGAAGATACCTGGAATTTGTAAAAGAAGAGATTTCCCCATATCCTGATGAAAATTTATGGAAGGTAGTTAATATTCCAGTAAAGTGGAGAACATAAAAATGGATACATAAAAAAACATTTAAAGAAACATGGAGGACTGCATGTATGCAGATTTAGAGTCCAGTGGAGCAGCATGGAGCTGTATGAGCTGTGTCTTGGCAAGCACTTGCATTGGTGCTGGAGTGTATGCATATGGGTATGGCATGCACCACAGATACAGAGTAATAACAGCACCATTAATTCAGGGGATTTTCTCCAGGAGTGTTAAGCGATTGGGGAAATGATTGGACTATTAATTTGAAAGCAATTAAAGCACCTATTAAATTACTTTGGACATTGTTTTTGGCAACAAATTACACAAAAAGCAGTTTTGTTTACACTGAAGAAAAGCCAGTACCTCTGGAAGTAAACAATTAAACTGTAGGTTTCCACTGCTAAGCTTCTTTTCACCACAGGCACAGGAGAATAAAATGTTTGGATAGGCAGGAATTTGCTGCCATACTCTGTGCTGAGCCCTGGAGCTTGTCAGTAGATTCAAGACTCCAGAACAACCGAGGAAGAAGTTGAGGACCCCTTGCAGAACACTCTGCTCAGAACTGAGAAAATAGAAAACAATTCATGCCACTAGAAATCCCCAACTTTAGGTGGAGGATTAAAAGAGGATTTAGTTAGTTTTATTGTTCTGGGGCTATGGTCCTATGTCCAGGAATACCAGAGCTGTACACCACCAGATCATCTCTTATTACAGATTTGGTCTGGATCAGCCCTGAGTGTATGACTGCGTTTCTGTCAAATTAGCTAGAACACATGGTACACTATTTATTCTGGCTTCATGCTTACTGCAGGAGGACAGGTGATATGTGATTGGCAGAAAGTCTGCCAGGACAAAGTTACCCTTCAAATAATACTTTTTTTTAACAAATTTGGATCCACAGAGTGAGTTTGTACTAGCTGAACTCTTTCTTCTTATGAGTCTACAACATCTTGGATCCAGCATATGTGCCCTAATCCATCCATTTTCTCATGAAGGCATGGCTGAGAAATCACAGGGCCAAGAGGAGAGGGTGGGAAAAAAGGTGGATTTCCTGCACTTGTGTATAGATCTCATTCACTGAGGAAAAAATAAGTAGGAAACAGAATGTAATGCATTACCACTATGTAGATGGTAGATGGCCTCTTCCTTCCCTTTTGGAAGAGGAGACACACTTTATTTGAGAGTTTGCCCAGAGAGGCAATACTTGTCACAGGCTGAGGACCCCAAGGCTTTGCACAACCAGATATGTGCTCCCAGAAGTATTGCTAGCATTTTAGGAAAGCTCTGTGGTTCCTGTCTGCATTGCAGGGAACTACAGTCAATGAAAGGGTGGGGTTTTAAGTTCATTTGGTAGTATGGATAGTTATGTGTATGCTTTCTTTATATTCTCTGCTGGTTATACTCCAGGAAACAAAACAAAGCAAAACAAAACAAATAATAACTGTGGGTTTGTCTTTTAATGATTTAACCAGATGTGAACCTTTCCTGGAGAAGCTGGACACAACAGGAGTCCCAAACTCTGAAAGCCAGTGTACTTGTGACAAAATCTTCTCTCAAAGCTTGTCAGATCAGTATAAGTGGGAGAAAAGAGCTTTTTGAGTAAGATGCTCTTCCGTTGCCTCTGTGGCCTTTGGGTGCAATTTCACTGTATCCTTAATCAGATACAACTGCAGGCTGACACTGAGTGCCCTTCTTCCCACTCCACATCACCTTCGCCTTCCCACCGTTCTTGCACCAGCTTTGACACTGCATGTCTACAGGGTGCAAACTAGGGAGCAAATGGGACCACTTAAGATAACCTGATGTATGCCATAGCCACAAATAATATAAGCCAACATGAACTGACACTGTTGCAACAAAAGTGTGTGCTTTTTTCCTACCAGGACTACTTGGTTCTTTCCCTCTTCCTCCTCCTAAAGGTGTTAAAGCTGTACTTTCTTTCTCTCTGTTTTTTTTTTCTTTCTTTCTTTCCCTACATTGCTGAGTTAATTTTAACCTGGATCAGTTTCCCAATCCAGTTCACTGCATGGTCACACAAGAGCTCGTGCTGTCAGGACCAATTTTGAGGCATTAGGATTGGCTTATGCTAATTTAAACTACATAACTGAGTTAAAGCACCTATCTCAACTACGGACAGAGAGAGAGGAAAAGAAGCCCGAAGAGACTTTATTGTCACCTTTCAGTCACCAGTAATTAACATGCTCATCTTACAATGGTCTGTTTCTCACAGGTAAGATGTTCTCAGATAAGCCAATGCACAGATGTTGTTAAGTAAGTGCCTGTACCATACTGTAAACATAACTGACTACAGTACTCAACTATAAGCGATTTGTGTGTCTACATGTAGAGAACAATTTGTATGTTTATGAGGTTGATGTAAATCTGTCTGTTTATTGTGTACATTTTCAAATATTACTCTCTCAGCTTCAAGAGAACTCAGTAGCAGTGTGGACTGTGCCTTTAAGGGCTGAGGTTCCCAGGCAGAGATTGTGGGCAGGGGGTTGTGAAGCCCTTTTTGTTATTATGCACAGCCAATTAAAACCAAATAGAAAACAAAGCAGATCCTTTGCAAGAACCTTAAGCCTTTGAATGACCACCGCAGGTGTCATCCATCATTTTCTAAAGAACTTGTGGTCTTAAGAGAATGCAGGAGGCACTGGAAGGGGACAGAGAGTAAGCAGGTTAGTTTACCAATATAAGACCAAGCGGGGATACAAGGCACTCTAGAAAGAGCAGAAACATTTTCTAAAGTGCTTGAGCTCTGCTCTTTCCTAAGTAGACTGAATTTGCTGCAGAACTTCCCTTTCCTCAGCATGCCTGTCTGCAGTTGGCTTTGTAGTGACGGCAGCAGCAAGCAGCTGCAGTGAGAGGGATCACGTGAAGATACTTGGTCTATCACTTTGCTTGACAGGCCACTTCTGTTTTGTCTCTCCTTTTGTTTTCTTTGAGGAGACAGATGCTGCATGTGTGCAGTTATGCTGGGTGCTCCACAGAGTTTTCAGTGGACATGAATAGCTACATATGGCCTCCTTAAAAACAGTACATAATTAGGAGATTTTTTCATTTTGTGTGATAGGAAAGTTTATTTATGCAGGTTCTGGGAAGGATACATGGGAGAATTAAGAGCAAACCCATTAGCTTAGCTGAAATGGTGGAGGACAAATGAATATTGCCTCACTGTCTCCTTAAAAGCAGAGATCAGTGGACTGAAATGATACTCTCACTCTAGGTATTTTCTCCCTAGGCATCCACATATGGTCATCAGTGAGGACAGGATGAGTAGGCTACAAGAACCTTTTGTCCAACTTGATATGGCAGATCTTATGTTCCCTGTGCCTGGGAGACCTGAGATTTTGGAGAATGAACCCTCAATAACTCACCTGTGTCTTGGCGAGTTAATGTAGCTCCTGGAGGGCCAGAGACCTGCTAGGGTTGGTACTAGAGCACCAGCTATGCACAGCTAGGAGGGAGAGGGCTCTGTGACACCAACCCTTTACCCATCAGCATGCTACAGGCTTTTTGGTCTCATGGGCTGCTGCTCTTTTTACTACACCTATGCTACCCTGTGTATGCTCTTCACTTCTGGCAGTTGTATTGGGATATTGACAACACATGTAGTTGGTGATCCAAAATACCCGCCCTCAGAGCTTATAATTTAAACCACAAATCAATGATGTCTCCAATAAGAGATATTACTTGACCCTACATGGCTCCACTATCTCCTGTTTCAAATCATCTTTAAGAACTTGAGTGCTTAAAAAATAGAGGGTATGTTCTCGGGTTTTATTGTTAATTCTTTAATTCTCCTCTAGGAAGTCAGTAAAAATTTCAAGATTGTCAGATGGATTTCTTTTTCTGGCTTTTTGGTTTCCTTAAGAAAAATGAAGGACTGATCATAGTGGAGACTACTAATTTTTTCTTCTGTTGTACACAAAAATTTGGTAGCGATATGTCTGTGGATTGAAGAGGGTGAGTGCATAACTGACAAGGAGAAAGATTACTGCAAATTCACTTGTTGAATCTGCAAACCAGGATGTTGCAAGAATATAGGAGCTGGGATTATGGAATAATGAACACCTTCTCTTATTTCTGTCTGTGTGTATCTTCTGCTGGCAAGATGTTCCATGCATAAACAGATGTAGAGATAAAAAGAAAATCTTTTAAGAGTGAAGCAATGATATTAATTTTTACTTTAAAAGCAGTAATAGTTGTGATTTAACTATTGTTTCAGTTCTTTCAGTGAGTAAGGAAGTTGGTCACTGAAGCTGTGATCTTTGATTTTCTTCCAGTCACTTACCTTGAAGTCATCTGGGGATGCCAGTAGACCTGAAGAGGGAAGTCAAAGTCCATTCACCCTCGTTTAACACACACACACACTCTATGTGCATCAGTTAAAAGTTTGCGTTTGCCTAGCTGTATCAGATTAGACATGCTAATGTTTCAGCTGCTGTGCCTTCATCACATGTGTCTTGAACCAGCCCTGCACAGCAGTTTGGAACAGATTTTCACATGTTGAGTTAGTCAGAAATGCTTTGGCAGTCATGTCATGTTTCCTGTCATGACAGCTTTTTGTTGGGCTTTTTTTTGGCAGCTCACTGCTGTCTAAATAAAATCTGTTATATTAGGAACTGGAATTTTGTTCCTTGTTTCCTTGTTGTCTCTCTACCTTAAATACTTTTAGAGGCATTTGTCTGTTAATTACTTTTTTTTTTCATTTGAATAATAATAAAAAAAGTTGATGACAAAGGAAAGAAGGGGGAGGGGGTGTGTGAATGCTACCAGACTGTCTAGATGATCAGATAGTAGTACTGAGTTAATAAAGTCTCTTTCCAATACATTACACTCTTACAGGGACTGACAGAATGTAATCACTGAGAATTTTTTTTACTTTGGATATATCTGAGGTTGGGGGAGAGACTGAAACAGTAGCCCAGGACTGAACATTTCCAAAATTATGATACTCTGGCTCCAGAGAGGGATTTAATTTTTCAAAATATTTGTCCCAGGAAACATAAATCACAGAATACAGATCAACTTAGTTCTGACAGTAATAATAGCACAGCTGTCTGCCATAGGCTATCACATTTTTAAGAAGTATTCAAAGTGCTTGAAATGTAAATCTTGTCCATGAACTGGAATTTTTTTATGGTGTAGCTATTGCCTCTAAAGAACCAAGTCTTTCTTCGTTCTTTACTGTGGGAAAACTCTTACTGAGTTATTTCAATTTATCTTTTCCAGAAGTCCAATAAGTCTGAGGAAGGAGAAAAAAACACCAGTTCCCCAAAATGCCACTTTTACTCTTTATGAGTGACACAAGGAGATCTTTAAGTTACAGGTATGGCTGTATGGTGCTTAATGCTAACAGTTCTCTCAGACTTCCCTGAGGACCATAAGCATTCAGTGCTTTGTAGGACCAGACTCAAATCTAATAAGGAAAAGCTCAAATAATACAGAAATATTTGGTTAAAATTTCTTTAGAAATGCCCTTTACATCTGTTTTAGATACCATTTTTCTCTCTTTTCAGAAGCCTCTCAGAAACTGAGTTTGTGTTTTCCTTTAGTAGCTATTGTTTATAAATTAACACCAAAAAGAGTGGGGCTTTTTAATGCTTGCACCCAATCACTAATCAGCCAGCAGCCTTACACAGAATGAGAACTGAAACTACTAAGGGGGAGCAAGCCTCCACCTAGGACTGTGGTGCCTCCCTGGAGTTTTGCAAGGTAATTTGCAGCATTAAGCGGAAGTAGGATTAGGCAACGATATCTCAGAGCCTCTCCTGCTGATCTTGCTGGTTTCTTTCAGTGGGGAACTGTCCAGCAAAACCATGGCACACGTAAAAAACAAAATGGTATCCTTTCCTGGAGGAAAAACAAAAAAATATTGACTGCATTGAAAAGCAGCTATGCTCAAGAACCAGGCAGTTTTCCTTCTCATTTTCTTTCAGAAATTCTGAAAGGAACATGTGGCTAATGGCTAGTAAACGCTGAGCCTCCATGCAGGAATAATCATCCCCTACTCTGGATGTGCCTTACTGCAGACAGAAGGCATCTGGTGCTGAGTTGTGATACAGAAAGTTTTACCACTGGCTGCTCATGACAGAGTATCAAATTGTTGCTTGTGTCCTTTATTTCTGTCCCAGAATAAAGGAGGGAAGAAACTGTGCTTTTCATAGGACACTGTGCATCTCTTTATGCAGAACATGTGACAAGCCACAGCTGAATTCTTAGTATGCCCCCAAAATTCTCTGTTTATTGAAAAAGTTGTGTATTGATTGTATGGTAGTTGCTTTCTGAGCCACAAAAGGAATGAAATTTAATGATTAAATAGTGTCACCATGCATTTGTGATATCCTATTGTATAGTCTTGAAAGTCTGAATAGTAGATTTCTATTATCTGTCATTATAATGAACACTTGTAGTTTCCTTATGAGCTGCAAGATCTTTCTTTTAGCCTTGCTTTGAAAACTCTGCTTCAGAAATTTGTCCTGTACTAAGATGTGATGTGTAGTGTCAAATCTCTTGCAACAACCATAACTTTCAGTTACCACACAATTCCTTTTTAAGATGTGCTTGAGATATATATATATATATCTCTACAGTCTGACAAACAAGGGTGATAAATGCCTTACAGGTTTCATCTGATGTTTTCATATCTTCCCAGGAGCAGTATTTCAAAGAGAACAAATCATCCTTATAATGTATGTATGTGAGTGTGGACTATTTTTTAAAGAGCTGCTTCATTTAATCCATAAATGTTTAAAGCCATAAACAAAACAAGATTCTAGATAACTTTGGGTTTCCATTCAAATCTGAAATGTGAATTTGGTTTATAGCCAAGATAGACTTTTATTACTGGAAGCTTTTGCAGTGTTTTGGGAATTTTTAGAAGGAATGAGTAAACCCAAATTTAGCTGCTTCTTTCCCAACATTTCACAGTACTACTGCAAGTTGCCCAAGCAGTCACATGGCATATCAGTGCAGATGGGACTTGTCGTATCTGATTCTTCCTTCCTCTGCTCTCATCTGCCTCTGCTGCTCTCATCTACCATTCTTTTGATTCTTCTTATTATTCCTTCAGTAATCCTGCCTGTCCTTCTCTCCTCAGTTCTCCAGTCAGGCTAAGGGAACTTCACCACAGTGAAGGTCCTTGTCATTCCATGGTATCCCACCTACCCTCTCTTGCAGTCTTTTGGGGTCATTGCCTGTACAGGCCCATGCTCTTAGCCAGGCACTGTGATTTCTGCCTACTGCAGCCTTTCACTGAATTACTTTCTTCTGACCCTCTTAACTTGTTCACATTCCTTTTGTTAGCTGTTCTTAGCTCTCCTGCCTGATCTTCTCTCCTTCACTGTTCCTTTTTCCTTTTGCTTCCTTGGGGTCCTTTTAAAAGGTATCCTTTGCATTTTTTTTACTATTCCATCTTTCACTGATTTTGCTCTACTTTAGTGTCACCATGCATTGCTGAAGAAAGGTACTGTGAGCATCGTGGAGTTTTCAATTCCACAAAAGATTTTCTCTTTTCTTGTCCATTTCTCTGTCCCTTGACCAATAGCTTTATTTTTCTTTTCTCTTAAACTAAGATGACCTTTGTCCCTTCAATTCTTTGCTATTTCTGAATTTCCTCTAAAACCTCCTGCTCCGTTCCTATCTCCTCTGCCAAGCATTTTCTGCCAAAGAAATTGTAAAGCTTTTTAAAGGATGGAAAAAAAAGTCATTACTTTCACTCAGGAACCTTTCCCTTTGCTCCACCTGGCAGTCCCTCTACTTTTTCTTATTTTGCCTTTCTCCTTCCTCTCATCTTAAAGCAGTCCTTCTCAGTTCTTTTTTTTTCACCTATATTCCTCCTTATTCTCTGCATTTAATTTTGGTCCTCATTTCTTTGTCCTGAAAAGAACCCTCACTTTTCTTTCCTGTTCTTTGTTTTTCCTCTTTATTTTAAACGTATCTTCTTTTGACTCAGTGGAGCCTGAATTTTGCTTTTTATACATAACTGAGCTTATACATCCTACTCTTCCCAAACTCATCAATGTTTCCCAAACTTCCTGCCTTTTAATATAGCTGAACTCATATTTTGCCTGCATAGTAATCTTTTCCATGTGGTTATTGGTCAGTTATCAGCAGAGGAGGGGTTCTTTTCACTTTGCCCTCTGTCCTCATTTGTGGAAGCCAAAGAAGTTATTTTGGGTGCTGTTTAGAAGGTTACACAATTTTGATTGGTACAATCAATTGGTAAAAGCTTTTCTATAAATCACAAAGTTGCCATTTTAAGGTCCAGCATTTTAAAATCTTTCTGACATGGGAAAGAAAGGTTTCTAGAAATGGCTTGGTGGCCTTATATGTCCTTCTGGAATTGGTTGAATAGCTGGAAGAATGGTGAGGCTAAGGAAGACAAGCATACTGTTTGTCCTGTACTTTCAGTGCTTATCATAGAGCTCTCACTACCATGCCCTTATTTGATTTTAATGAATAGTTATCTGACAGTTGATAGTGTTAATCGATAATAGATATTTTTCCTTCATTTTATTATATTGCATTGGATATGACAAATGTCCTTTTAATTAAAATACAAAAATACTACCACTGTTTCAAAACTGCATAGCATCTTTGCTGTTGCTGATATTTGAAATGAATGCACTTCACCCTTCTCTGTGGAAATGAGCATTTAGATTCCATTTGTTTAGTTAGGTGGATGGCACTGATTCAACCTTTCCCCCACAGTGGCTGCAGAAGATGTAAATTCAGAATGATACCCCAGTAGGGTCATATTGAGTTATGCTCTAGTCTCATGCAAATGAAATTCTTAGTGAAATTTCAAATCAGAGAAGTCAGAATACATCTCTGTGTGGCACTGACAAATACCTTTTCATGGGGAAAAAAAGCACCCTTTTTTCAATAAAACTATCCTTTGCATACAAAGAAATGGGGTTGGAAATGTCAATGAGGCAGGGCCAGGATAGAAATGCAAATCCAACTGCTGTCAATGGAAAAGCATTACATTCAAACTGGAAACCTGATCTTGCAAACGTTACACATAAGGGAGACCTCAGAGTAGGGACTAAGTATGTGAAGGTTTGCAGGATTCAGCCCTGTGATTTGAACTTAATCTGAAGAATCCTTGCTCAGGCAGTGGCATTTACATATTGAGAAGGGACTGTAGGTTGCTGGCGCAAAAAATATGCACTGAGGTGGTAAAGGTCACAGAGGGAATCACTCTAAGAATTTTAAGGGAAGTTAGGGTGAGAGATAGGTTATTTAGAAAGAAAGGCTACATGGAAATAGAGACATCTAGATAATGGAGAAGTGGAAGGAATACATATACTGAGTGTTGAACATAAATGAATCAACAGGGACTGGAACTAGAAGCTCACTTTTGAAAACAAGAATGTGAATCCCTATGAAGAAGAGAATTTGAGAGTATTAGCGTGGCTGTATCAGTGCCAGAGCAAAACTGATCACCCCATTTCTCTTTTCCTCTTCTTTCAGTTGCTAACTGTGTTCTTTTTTCTTTTGTAGTTATCTTCTACTTCCACACCTCTTTGGAATTCCTCTAATGAGCATCTCAGAACATTAGCAATGTATCATGGCTTTTTTGTTACATTTAAAGAATAAATGAAAAGATCATCCAGAAGGGTCAGATTATGAGACTAATTTGCAAAGGTGAACTTCAATTTGCTTCTTTGATTTTGGTATGCTGTGGTAACACATCGTATCCTTGTATGGGAATGCAAACATTTTGAATGTTGTGTGCAAATATATACACACACTTTTGAAAATATGTCTTTTATTCCATTCCTTCCAGAATTGTAAGCAGAAACAGATCTGAAAATATTTATAATCTTGCATCTGAGCTTATTTTTTAAAATTTCAAATTGTATTTATTAGAAGAAAGATTTGTGCTAAGGTTGTGAAGTGGTTGTTGCAATTGGTCTGTTCAAAATTGTGTGAACTGGTTTATCTGTAGATCTTGTCACATTGTTTGATGAGGAGCAGAAGGGTTAATATCCACAAGTTTGTGGAGCTGCAAAAGTGCTTGTGTAGTTTGTGTTACAGAAACAAGACTTCACAGAACAGTTCCAATGGAATGATCCTGATACAGCACTGCGTAGTCTACAAATAATAAGTATATACATAGCAAACAGAAATTACTTCAGCTAGCTGAAAGCCAAAAAGCACTAAGCCTTTCCAAACTTTCTGTCTTCTAACTTTATCCCAGTTTACCTGTCAACAGGGCCAGTGCAGTTTGCATTAGGTAACAAATCCAATCTCTAATTGGCATAAGATTGTCTGTGGGAGAGACTGAGACTATGAAGCCATCCTGTCTGTTTTGAATGCTCCTTTTAAAACATTATGCATGTTCTGGTCAAAGAACATCCAGACAGAGGTAAGTTTTATAGGCAGAATAGATGACAGTGAGGAAAGGGATAAAATGTTTGAGGATGATATTTACAGTCTGTTTGACTTTTCACCTGTTCAGGAGAGAGAATTTAAGCATAATAAATCCTGTGAGCTTATGAACAGATTTCTACACTCCAAAACATGCCATTCTTCATGGCTTTTTTGACTAATTTAAGTGTTAGATGGTAGTTTACATCTCTTACCTTTCAAAGAGGTTAAATCCAACAAAATAACTGCAGCTGTTCAGTATCCACATCTTTACCAAGGTTCACTCTTCTAATCATAACATTTTACCTCAGTTTGAATTGAAAGTCAGAAAGGATCATGAGAATGGCCCATCTAATGGCTAATTTGCAGTGTGCATATGATATAGTCTTGCCTCTGTTACCCAGCCAGGGATGACAGAAGCCATCTTTATTGCAATGTTCTTGTTTGAAAAGTGAGGAGGTTTTCTATAGGGTTTTTTCTCTTTACAAACCAGTTATACACAGGATCTGTGACTGAGCTCCGCTATATTGGTAGTTTGTATTGGAAGATGAAGTATCTTGTTTTCCTAAAGAATCAGTGGGCCTGATTCTTTTTAAGCATAGTATAGGAATTATGGGAGCTCTTCAAGCACTAGAACTGAGCAGAACGTAATAAAAATCTGAGTAAAGGAAAGTATTAAGTCCCAGTGCCAAAAGCAGGAGGAAATCTCCCTTCTTATCTCTAGGAACAGCAGTCTTTCTTTGCTTTTCAAATTATTCTAGTTGTTAATGTCTCCATTTCCCTCTTCCAAAAGCACCTCTCAAACTTGCAGAAGCTAGACCTATCTATTCTTTGCTTTCTGTTGCTCAGGTAGTGTATATTTAAGGACGATATAAATAATTTCCATGACAGATATGAGATTTTGTGATTAAGAGAAATAGTTCATTTCCCCTTGGAGAACCTTTCTGAATCCTGATCTGAGTATCTCACTAAACCACACAGGCAATGCAGTGAACTCCTCAAAAGGTATCACTGAACTACTGCAGGATATAAAGGACTCTCTAAGCTGTATCTGACCCAGAAAAGCAGCATGGATTGCAACTTGCTTTGACTTCCTGAAACATTATGGCATTGTGAATTATGGTGTTTGGCTAGCTAACATATGCAAAGAACTTTGAGATCAGCAGATGGAAGGATAATAACAATACTTTGCACTTATATTGTTCTGTATTAAAACTGTAATTGGAACCTTTTTTTAATACTGTTGATTAATATAATAATAGAAACTCATTGCATTGTAAGCTTACAGCCATTATGTCCATGGTGAAGCCACAGTGAAATGACTGCTTCCCTGATGAAAGTGTTGGCAGAAGCCTTGAATTCTCTCCTGTGTATCTTAACTGGTTTCAACAGTAGAGTGTAAAATAGGAAAAGGCTATTTTGCACTGTTTATTTCACAATGGTATTTAATATGGCAGCCTAGTTATGAAATAAAAGGCAAGAAGGTGGTTCCAGCTTCCTGTTTGACTTATTTTCCATCCTGATTTAGCATTCTAGCATCTAACTCTCTTATACCTTGCTTTTCTCTTTTGCTTTGGAGCAATAAAAAGGTGTGAGCTGTAATAATTTGCCTCCAAGTCAGTTATAAAGACTTACCAATCAAGGGAAAATACCACTTTTATAATTGAAAGAAAAGGTATGTGTGTGATATTATTTCTGCCCAAGAGGGATGTTTTGAAAGTAAAAGTATACAGCATGGGGACAGTCTACTGCCTGTGTTAGATGGCAGATGCAGAGGTGGACATGGGCCAAGGTCTCAGTTACATAAATGTATGGTTTCTAGAGGTGGGGAAATGTAAATTCTTCCAGTGGCCCTCTGTATAAAGAGTTGACCCAGAAATTTGGATACAAATGCTTCTTTGCAGTGTTTGAAATCTGTTCTGTATCTTTTAACTTGAGGCCAGCTGTAACTCAGTGGTGTCAGGAATTAAATGAAAAAAAATGTTGTGTGACAAAATAGAGGGTGGATCTTGTGTGTGGATGGATGAAAGCAGTCTATCATCACTGTACAAGTCATGAACAATCAATGGTTATAAGACTGGTTTTGAAGCACTTTGCATCAGTCCATTTTCTTGTTTAACACAGTCAGCAACTATTTCTGAACACTGTTAAAGTCAGGGGGAGAAATTTAATAAGGATTTTTAATGTGTATCTCTAACAAAATAATGCCTGCAATATGCTGTCCATCCCCTGAAAAAAGCCTTTTTTATCCATTGGTCAGTTCCCATCAAAGACAGTGATGCTGCTGACTATTTCAAGGGAATTGCTGGCTTAACAAAGGATAGAGATCTAAACTAATGTCCTTAAGGTAGTCAGTATGTTCATAACATTTTCAGCTATTCCTGAGCTCTCTTTTACCCTATAGCTGTTTTGAACACATGAAGAACGGTGGCTAGAGAAAGGGTCTAGGAACTTGCAGGAAGTGCAGCCAAATATAAGAACTGAGGGTGAAGTTATATTTAGAATTAGTACTCAGTGAAAAGAGTAGGCAGAAATAGTTTGATCCAGCAAAAGTAGCAAGCACGGGCATGGTACCTTTCTATGCTACTTTGGTATAAATAATACTGGTTTCATTCAAAACCAAACTGTAGTGATGCACAATTACAAACTACATCACAAGCTATAAGCAGAAAAGCAAACAAAAGAACAACCTGTACTTGCTTAGATGGCTCACAGCCTAAATTCAGGTCATGTCCTCTGGGCTATATAGAAGTAGAGAACCTGGGAGAGCCCACTGCTGACTGTAACATGAGACAGGTGGATGGCAGCTCCCTTCTGCCCAGTGGCCTACAGAGCAGGCTGGCATGCAGGACCGGGTCAAGCTAAGCCTTTGGGTGGTTGCAGGGGATGCTGATGCCATCAGACAGCAGTTTTAGTTAGTCATGGACACTTTTTCTTCTTTGCTTTCTGCTTCTTCTACACTTGTCTCAATCTTCCACTGTTTCTCACAAAACTCTTCTTTTTTGATCCCTCAGATTTCTCTATGCCCTTTGATCTTTTCCTGGTTCTTCTTTTCTGTCACTCTTTTTTCTTCCTTTTTTCCTTGTTTGTGACTCCTTTTTATGTAATCCACATTTCTTTTGTTCCATGCTACTTTCATCTGTAAAAAATATGTAAAAAAAATATTTTAAGATATAGGCTGGTCTTTCTGAGTGAGCCCTTGATTAAGCCATTCAGGAGATCTTTGCCAGGGTGCCATGTGGTATAGTTTTCCCTTGACATTGGTCCTGAGTGCTGTCTAGGCCATGAGCCACAGCAGTCTCTTTTGCCTTTGACTTTCTGACATGCTTTCTAGAAGCACTTTGCTTCTGCAAAAAATGGAATTTGCATGCTCATTACACTGCACTCTACAATTTTCCAGTGGTTTATGCTTTCCCAGATCTGAAGAAACCTTCTGGGTTTACACACAGAAGAATAGCTAGTACAAAAAGAAACAGAAATAGACAAAATAAGAAGAACCTTCTTGCTCATTCATACTTCATTTTATCCACAGCTATGAACCACTCCTTAAGCACATGACAGAATGAACCAGCTGTGTCTAGGATTCATGAAGCCTTTACAGCAAATCAGAGCATGCCTTTTATTCTAGGAAATTTTTTAAAAATTTTCCTTCTGCTTCTGGTCTCTTCTCTTTCATCCTCCAGCGTATAACTGTAGAAGGAAAAAAACATGTTTTCTTACTATTCAAATTGGTGTTTAAATGCCATTGCTTTTTTTTAACATCCATACCCATTCATCAAGTGGTCCTGATCCATTTCATATGTTTTCATGCTAATCCAAACTACCCCACCAGCTAATTTGTTGTTTGGTTTTGCTGCTTAGTTACGACCCCATCTCCAGAGTTGAAAAACTCATTTTTTCCAGGTGATAACCATCTCTGTCAAAGTTTTTTTTTATTAAAACTAACATGGAGCTGTGTCATTTCAAGCAAATATATAAACAGTTCCCAATATAATTGGAGTTAAAGACTCCCTTTAAAGAAAAAGAAGTCACAGACCTCTGGGTTGTGGTGTATTTTCCAATCTCTCTGCATCTGTTTAGATTGAGATTTGTGTCAGTCATTGAGTTCCACCTGTCTCCATCCATTATGCAGTTCTGTCCCCACATCTTGTGCCAGGGTTTGCACCCATGAAACCCTCCTCAGCCCTCTGGGCTGATTTTGTTCTTTGTTCCAGTTTGTTTTTATGAACAGGTGCTTTGCAGCATTTCTAAATCAGCTTCTCCATGGAACAAGCCAAGTGCCAGTGAAGCACAGCAAGGAGTAGGTAGGGTGTGGAAGAAGGAAGAGGCAAGAAAGAGTTCAGTGAGTTCAGGCTTCTTTTGTAACTTCCGTTTCTCCAATGATATGCCACTGCAACCTGGATCACAATAAGGCCAGTATCCTTAAATGTAATGAATATGAATGATAATGATTTTAATTGATAAGTCAGCTCATTCAGGTGCAGCCACCTACTCATCACACACTGTGCTCTCTAAGCTTCAGAAGGCAGCTGTGTTAGGGGATGCTGATCCATAAGCAGAGAGACAATTTGTCACTGCTATACACAGACTACTCATAGGTTCCACCTTACCATTTACACACTTTTAATTTCATAGTTGTCCTGGTTTCAGCTGGGATAGAGTTAACTGCTTTCCTAGTAGCTGGTACAGTGCTATGTTGTGAGTTCAGTATGGAAGAATGTTGATAACACTGATGTTTTCAGTTGTTGCTCAGCAGTGTTTAGACTATAGTCAAGGATTTTTCAGCTTCTCATGCCCAGCCAGGGCACAAGAAGTTGGCACAGGACACAGCCAGGGCAGCTGACCCAAACTGGCCAACGGTGTATTCCATACCATGAGACGTCACATCCAGTATAGGAACTGGGAAAGGCGGGGGGGGGCGGGAATCGCTGCTCGGGGACTGGCTGGGTGTCGGTCGGCAGGTGGTGAGCAATTGCCCTGAGCATCATTTGTACATTCCAATCCTTTTATTACCACTGTTGTCATTTTATTAGTGTTATCATTATCATTATTAGTTTCTTCTTCTCTGTTCTGTTAAACTGTTCTTATCTCAACCCAGGAGTTTTACTTCTTTTTCCTGATTTTCTCCCCTATCCCACTGGATGGGGGGGAGTGAGTGAGCGGCTGCGTGGTGCTTAGTTGCTGGCTGGGGTTAAACCACAACAATAGTTCTCCTTTCTTGATGAACAGATCTGTGTCTTAGCCAGCTTCTCATCTGGTCCTCCTGGGTATAACTTCAGGGTACTCTTTTTAAATCTTGTAGAATTATGTATTACTAAGGTGGAGAGACAACAAGTATCTCTCTCTGACTGTGCTGAATAATTCCTCCACTTAGAGCTAAAGTCTATTAATCAGCATGGGGTTGATCTTTATTGGTCCTGCATCTGTTTGAAGGAAAAGCAAATCTCTGTCACTTATCCAAGTTAAAAATTCACCACCACATGTAAGCACAAATTGACCACATACAAAACAGTTAAGACTAAAAAGCAGCGTTTCCAAGCAGGTAGGCTGAACTTTTCTTGTACAAAGCAGAAGACAGAAGGTACCTCCTAATCAACCACTTGATATGTGGGGCCATACCAAACACACAACTAGTGCCTGTCAGTTGCAGACATCACCTACTGCCTCAGAATAAAAAAAGTGAAGACATGAGCCTATAAATGCAAAGATATGTCCAAATCTAACAGAGAAGGGAAGCAAAATGCAAAGCAGTGCAAGACTGTAATTCTGAGTTCTCAAATGCCGTGCAAGAAACTTATCAGAGGTGTTAATTGCACCATTTGTTAAAGGGAGTCAAATCATGCCAATTCCTCTTCTAACAGCAACTGTTTTTTTCTCTAACTTGTTTAGCAGGTAGGTAATTAGAATAATAACAGGGAAGCTGCTAGCGATCCCTAACACCTCCTATGACAAAAGATCCCTGGGACCTTTTTAAAGTTATGCTGACTCTGTTGTTTGCAGCAGATATTTGAAAGGTGGCAAGGGAAGCATCCTAGGGCTAAACAAATGTATTTTCTTTCATGGGATCCAGTTCAACAACAACGTGAGAACTAAAACACTAGGGGCATGTTTATATGACATTAATATGCTATTATATTAAAGAGCCAAGAGTGAAATGCAAGAGTTATATTACTCTTCTCATGACCAATAGAGAAAAAGAAACCGACTTCTTTAATCTCTCTGTATTTTCCATAGATCTTTACTTTGCTGCTATGGAGTGTCCCAGCAAGTAGACTGAGACTACACGTGCTGTGTGTGCACTGGGGATCTATTCATAAAGTGGGTCCAAAGCTAAATGAAGCTTACATTGTACAGCACTTCTTATGGTCTTCCCTTCTGCATCATTTGGCTACAAATCCTTTCCAATGCTAGGGACTTCCTTTTACCTTCAGCATGAACTAGTGAGTTAAGAGCAAGCTAATAAGCTGCAATAAATAACTGTGAGTACTCTGTGGGCATTATGTCCAGTTTGTGACAGCCACATGAATAGCACAAGTTGTTTATTTCTCTTGTACAAGCATGGTGTCACAACAACTGAAATCAACTCTAAAGGTGGTAGTGGTCAGGGAAAGGGCTTCTTATTTCCTTTTCCCTTTGCACCAGCTAAATATGGGGCTGTTCTGTTTCACAGCAACACACAAAATTAGTTGGGGGCCCTGTCCTGGTTTCAGCTGGGATAGAGTTAATTGTCTTCCTAGTAGCTGGTACAGTGCTATGTTTTGAGTTCAGTATGGAAGGATGTTGATAACACACTGATGTTTTCAGTTGTTGCTAAGTAGTGTTTAGTCTAATGTCAAGGATTTTTCAGCTTCTCAAGCCCAGCCAGTGAGAAAGCCAGAGGGGCACAAGAAGTTGGCACAGGACACAGCCAGGGCAGCTGACCCAAACTGGCCAACAGGGTATTCCATACCATGGGACGTCACATCCAGTATAGGAACTGGGGGGAGTGGGGGCGGGGGGAATCCCAGCTCAGGGACTAACTGGGCATCGATCGGCGGGTGGTGAACAATTACACTGCCCATCACTTGTACATTTCGATCCTTTTATCATTACTGTTGTCATTTTATTAGTGTTATCATAATTATTGGTTTCTTCTTTTCTGTTCTATTAAACTGTTCTTATCTCAACCCACGAGTTTTACTTCTTTTCCTGATTTTCTCCCCCATCCCACTGGGGTGGGGGGGAAGTGAGTGAGCAGCTGCGTGGTGCTTAGTTGCTGGCTGGGGTTAAACCACGACAGTTCCTTAACCTTCCCAAAGAGGGCATGGGGCAGTTAAGAGAGAATAAAGGGTCCTGATCAGCCAGCTGAGGGAAAAAAGGGAATGCTATCAGTATTAGCCTCAGCTGTAAGATTTAGGCTTTTTCAATTTGATGAAGTATGCCTCTTCATTAAGCTCCAATTAATAAATAAAAGAACAGGTTATATTTTAAAAGAAAAGAAAAAAGAGGCAAGAGAGAGGAAATTGAAGATGCCTTCAGAAGCCTAACATTGGCACAAGTGTCACATCAGTCATCATCACAGTCATGTATGGCCTTATCACCAGTTGCACCTGAGACACACTTTGGCAGCCCTCCAGGGTGCGCAGCATGAGCAAAGATGCTGCAGTTAACTTTGATCAATGTCAGTCTTTCAGCATTTCTGCCAGTAAAGTCCTTCATTGTTCAGTGGCAGCGTTGTCCTCAGCACTAAATAATTTCTTGGGATTATCATGTGATGTCTTTGCAGAGTGTCAGCATGAGACTTCTGCTCTCAGGCCTCTACTTGAAAGGTGTAAATCTTTCCCCTCATTTATCTTATGATCTTAATTTATTATCTTTTCCATCCCCTTTGCATTTTTAAATGTTTTACTGAATTGTTCATGAAAACAAAAGACTAATAACACTTGCTGTAGGTAGGTGTGATAAAGCAGGCAGGCATGCGTGTTATTTCTGTAGGCCATTTTACTGATAAACCTCAGAAAAGATCCATGCCTCATGTACTACCAATACAAGTACTGGACTTCTGTAAGATGAGTTTACTTGGGTTGGAAAAGAAGGAATTGACATTCTAAGGGACGCAGATTGCCAAATGTACTGTGGTCTGGGTTGTTTCCTGAATCCAAAGTTTCAGTGTGTTTGTAATTGTCCTATATTACTCCTTCTGTGTATGGTATTTCAGATGTCAAGATTTTTCAGTCACACTGCAGAAGTGCATGCCATGTGGGCAGCAAAAATAGTTTGATCTCATGTGAGCTGCTCTTAAGTGAAGAACTAAATCCATAAAACTAGTTAGGTATCTAAATCTCTTCCATGTCAGTGAGAATTTGGCACCTGGCTTAGATTGTATTCACCAGCAGAAGTTCTGTGCATTTGTGCTCTATCAGTTGCACGAGTACTTAAAAAAATTATTCTCTGGACAGAGTAATTTTAAATGATACTTATTATCTACAAGAAATTTGTGTGTGTGTGTTTTTTAATTTGATGACAATTTGAGTATATGTCAAAACTCATTTAAGCTGAAGATGTTCCTGGGTAAGAAGAAACCAAATTAATATTGGAGTTCAGCTAAGGAAAAACTAGCCTTCCTGCCTGAAACATGTTTTAATGACAATATTAAGGCTTTATTTTCACCCAAAATGATAATTCTCTGCCAATAAAAAATGTTGTAGTTGAATTTCTTTTTAACCAGCCTTATAAACCATGGAGTTTAGCAAGTGTCTGAAAGTGAGGGACAAGATAAGTGGACTCAGACAATATCTGTATAACTTAATTCATGTCTTGGAGGCTGTGCATCACTCAGAATAACAGGCATAAGTTACACAATGTGTTCTTTCAGGCAGGAGAGAGGAGGAACATGTCACTCTCCTGCGTTTCTTTCCCCTATTGGTAAGTTATCATTATAACTATGATCTAGTTTAAATACTGGTACCCTCTAGCGTTCACTCATAGTAAAACTTGTACATTTGTCAAAGCTGATTTTCTCTTTTAAATGATTCTTTTTTTCTGCAATGCATGTCTAGATTAGAATATTCTTTTATAAGATACATGATATTTCTTTGTCTCTTTTGGAGACTTTCCACCTAATGTCTCCACCCATATATTGGACTATTGCAGTGTAGACATAAGAAATTTCGCACAGAGACAGCTGGACTCTGTTTCTGCTGCAGTGTGAGTTACTGGGATGCAAAAGGAATTAATTGCTGAGGATGTTTCCTTCTTCTTCCGGACTGCGGTTGCTAGTGGGAACATGCATTCTCCTGGAGGATGTACCTGCATTCAAAGGAATGGAGTGAAGGTCATTTTACAGACCTCGTTTAGATCATCACTCCATGGCCATGGTAAACCAGCCTCAAGAAAAAACAAATTTTTTCAATAATGACAGATCAAGGAAATAATTTAAATTATTTGATTTTGTTTGTGATCACAGAAAATAGTTGGGTAGCATATCTTGGCACTCTTTTCTTAAAAAGACCCTGATAACTCAAGGTTTTATGGGTGTAATCAACAGTATGTGCATTCCTAGAGAATTCTTAGTATCTTCTTAAGTCACAGATAAATGGCACCTGAAATTAATTGTCCAGTAAAATCACTGTAGAAAACATAGAAGTTGGTTGTTCTGAGCTGTGTGGGTGCTTTTTAAGTGTTAGTTGCTTGGGGTTGTGGGGGTTTTTTTGACAGGAAGTTTTGGGAAGGAATAAAGCTCTCACCTAGTCACTGATGACATCCAGTTGCTGTGAGTAGTAAGATTAATTTGCAATGGAGTTGGTGGTTATGAAACCTTTGTAAGATGAAGTAGAAGTGTAGAGAGTAAACATCAGTAACGTAAATATCTGTGGAAAAAGTAGGGAAGTGATGTGAGGAAGTGAATTTTAAAAGTCACAATAAAGTTAGCACAAACCATTAAAATGTATGTCTTGGTGATAATTTGAAATATATGAAGTGTTTCAGTGAGAAACTGTCACTTGTAATAGGAGCTGTTGGCCAGCATTAAACTTGTCCCTGTTTGTTAGTGTGAGTTCTCTCTGTAGTGGGCATCTAAAGTGGAGGTTCAGTAAACCCTTGAAGTGCTGGCTGCAGAAAAGATGATGAGTAGATGCAATCTACTCTTTAAATGTTGGTCTGATGTTGTAACCAGAATTTCAACTTTATCTCTGCTGCAGTTAATGACTCCCTTCCTGCAGAAAGGAAACTGTTCGGCTGCACAGGACTGTTGTAGCATTGCACTGCCCTTTGGCTGGGGCAGGGCAGGTGCCATGGCTAATGCTCCCTGAGTTGTCTTTTGAGGCTTGGGTTTTTTTCAGGCATTTGTATTTTATAAGGGCATTCATATAATCTGATTTTATGCTGGTAGCTTTCAGATGCCTTAATTAGAGCAATAGGAACATTGTTTGATCAGCCAGGCATCCACAGTAGACTATGTAAATGTCTAAGTAAGGTGCCTGCCTTGTCCGTTTAACATAGGGAGACAAAAGTTACACAGGGAGAAAGAGCTTAGCACTGCAGGGCTGCTAGTGCTGCCCAGTGAGCTAGGCTGCATTCACCTCACGATATGAGCTTAATATTTTGATAGGTCTAATCTCCTTTCAAGAGATCTTGAGATGGGGTTTGCTTCTGTCTTTCAAAGTGTTTCTTTAGAATTTAGTGAGTACTTAAAAAAAAAAAAAAAAAAGGCAAAGCAAAAACCTTTAGTTACCTGGCTTTGCTTTTCTGGCCAAATTTAGGTTTAATTCAGCAAGCATTCCCTTTATTATTTATTAGTAATATTGTTGACTGCTTTTCAGTTTCAGTGAGTAAAGACTGGCATAGATATTCCTCCTTCTATAGACGGGGAACTGAGGCACAGAGAGATGAAGTGGTTTCATCGGGGGATGCAATAAGATAGAAAATGAATTTACATCTCTTGTGCCCAAAGATAACACACAGAGATAATCTGTCCCTCTTTAGTGATTCCCAACCAAAGCCTATGTGAATCTTTAAAATTTTTATATACGTATGAAAGTTATACTCTACAAATAATGCAAATTAGTAAATTCTCTTCCTTTGTTAGTGGCTGGAGTTATAATATTTTAGAACAAAGTAGTAAAATATAAAAAGAATCAGTGAACTGATAATTTAATAAATATTACTGGTCCAGCTCCATTTGTGGCACAATTCATGTGACAAGTATATCATTTCTAGCACTTATGAAGTCCTTCAGTGTGCCAGTATGTTGCAATTCTACCCTGAGAATCTACTTGTTATTCAAAAATGTTTTATTAATATTTGAAAGTGGTGGGTTTTTTTAATACTTTGTGGTTTTGTTGTCAAAAGTTTCTCTGCAAGGGAATTTTTTTTTTTCCTGTTTCCTGGGTGGGAGGGGTAAAATTCAACATTTGGATGAAGACCAGTTACTAGATCTCTGCTTGGCATACAATAAACCCTACAGCTTCTTTGCATCAGGAGTACTATGTGTTAGAAACACTCTATGTAATAACACTGAACCTGCAAAATAGTGATTGTCTCCTATTCCCACTGACCCTGGGGATTTGTCACTTCAAATTGCCTTACATAAAGGTGTATTCAGCAGGCTGGGGTTTGGATCAGCAGTGCAGATGATACAATAAGCAATAGCTCATTAGTTTACATACTGCAACAAGAAATCCCCCTCTCGCTCACTGCTGTACTTTTTTTCTACAGCCCCAGTGGATTTGTACACGTTCTCCTCATTGCTTGTTTTTGTGGGAAAACATAGTATGGACAGAAACCTACTTGAAATCAGTGAGGAGGCAACGTTACTTCCATTATACAGCAACTCAAATCCTGGAGAAAAGCAATTGGCAGGAGGGGTAAGTCTGCCTTTCTTTAGCTTTTATAAGAGAATTAAGACAACATGATGTTTTCCAAAGCTCTTGGCAAAGACGGCTGCCTGCTTATGAAAAGTTCATATAGTAACGGATGTGGACAAGACTTAGTGATGTTGTAAAGAATAGTGACTGGTTTGAGATTCTGGCTTGGTTTAAGCACAAGTTACATCTCTGTAAAATACCACAGTGTGCTGCAGAAAAAAATTGTCCATCCTTTGGACAGAAGTGGTGTTAGTGTAGTGATGTGTTTGTAGGTCTGCATTTGCAACCCATTCTGGAGGAGTTCATAGAGAAAAGGGTACTATATCATCATAAAACAATTCTTAGCTCTCTGTGGAAGACCTCCTTTTGTTAGCATCAATGGCCAAACACTGGTTATCCCATAGCAAGGTAGTTTTACAATTTGCTGCTTGTGGGTCAGAAGTCCACTGGCTCACTGATACCTGGGTATTCTGGAGATGGGGGCCTTAGTGCAGCTGGAGTTTGTTCACACTTAGGTATTTCAGATGAGAACATCAAAACAGTTGATGGGGATATCAAGAAGATGATTGTGGCAGTATTTGTTTTAGGAGACCTGGATTTTTGCTGACTTTGCACAACATGTCATAGTCTTCATGTCAGAAGGATATGCCATGGTTTTTTCCTCAGCATATGCCAAGAGAACACACTGGTCCAGAGCAGAGACACTGACTCTAATGTTTTGCTGAGTGGATATAAAAAGGTTGAGACTGCACACCAACAAAGAGATGTCCATTCAGAGAGGAGTTTCTGGGCAGTGAGTCTGGTTTGGCTGGTCCTGTTCCAGCACCTGAACTGCCAGATCAAAGTTGTAGCCAAACCTGAAAATGTCATTGCAGACCTCCTACCCCGCAGACCATTTTTTGCCACTGTTTTGTACTGCTGGAGTCTCACCTACTAGTGCTGCCTTTCTGAAGGGCACTCAGCTCCACAGCGCCCAGGAAAGACAACAAATACAGATTCAGTTTTTCTGTGTGATGAAAAATGAGACATGTAAGGTTGTTCCCTTTAATTTTCTGAATCACAGCAGAAGAAAAGATACAATTTTTGTCTTCTTGATCTGCACTCTTCTCTGTCTTTGCTTTGCTCAAGATTTACCATTACAAAGGAGTGGCCTTATGTTTCAAAGTATATATAAAAATCCTTTTAAAAATAGTTTAATGAACCAGGTATCTAATGGATGTGGCTGTGATAGTACAAGAGTATCAGCGATAGCTTTCATGTTGGAAGACTGGAAACTATGTGAAAATCTAGACTGAGAGGACAGGAGGAGTCAGCTGAGTCTAATTCTGGCTGAAACTGCTTGCCTGGGATATGGTGCTGTTTCATCATCAGCTCAATGGTGGACAGATTACTGGTTAGATCAGGTAAGTGAACCAAAAGAGCAGCAAGGGAAAGTCTGCCAGGAGAAGTGACAAATCATTTGAGCTTTCTTTTGCATAAGAAATTTTCCAACATCCATGGTGGACTAAAATTGAGGCTATTAAAATGGTATCCTTCAGTTACTACAGCAGCATAAAGTCCTACCATTGTGATTTGTACAAACCACAGTGTCATTCCAGCAGAGGTAGCTCAATATTAAATCTTCATTAGTGTTGGCATGGAAAGTGTCAAGATGTAATATTTCTATGGACAGAGCAGGGGATTTATTCTGACCTGTGAAAAATTGCAACATTTTGGATACCACTAATGTGTTACTGTCTAGTCCCAGGTTTGGATAACTTACGCTGACTCATGGGTGCTCTGGAGTGTATTATAAAGTAGCATGAGGAAAGCAAGTAGGACTCTTCCAGTGCAAGACTGAGTAGCAATCAAATGAAATTAGCTCCTCTGTTTCCATGCATCACATGGGAGACTTGAGCTGCTGCCTGAGGCCATTACAAGCTCAAGAAATTCTCCTGCATTCGAGGACACACTGAATGGGCTCTCTGGGAGAGAGATCTGCAGGGGCTTGCTGAAAAGGCAGGCCAGTTCAGATTTGTCATGTGCCCTGAGCTGGAAATAAGCAGCTAATAGAATACCAGGGGGTAAATGATGTGGATGCTGGCCCTCTTACTCTGCTTATTGCTGCTGTAGGAGACAAGCCAGTAGGCCTGGTCTGTATTGTTTTTTTGCATAATACTGAGCTGTTCTTACATTTTAATAAGCTTTACCACCCAGCTAGGATCAGTCTTGTCAAGCCCATTTAAGGTAGTTGACTGGATGAGGAAAGGGAACAAGGGAATTATGATTCTTCTAATTTTGAATGCCACTGATGGTGGAACTAGTTATAAAACCTGAAGTCCAGCAAGCAGTGTGTGCTACAGTTGTCAAAATTAGTGCTAACCTGACAGTGATGTTACAACCTGTCCTGCTTTTCCTGTTTTGTTCTCTGGTTTCTGCCCAACCTGTTTATCAATGCTTTGATGGAAAAAAAGTTGGTTATGGAAGCTCAGATCCCTCTCCCGCCCCGCGCATTTTCCTTGTGACCTTTTTGTGCATGTATGCAAACTACAAAGATAGTTTTGCCACACCTGGATTAGTTTGCCAGTGTCCAAATTAAAATGAATAAGAACTCTTGCGCTTTCAGCCTTAGCTGATCATAATCTCCAGCTGCAATATCCAATGCTCCTAGGAAGAGTTTGTCTGAGCCAGCAATGCCACTTGTGAAAGAACTTTTACTCTACGGAACTAGTTTTTGCAAAATCTTGAAGGATGACATAGAGCTTTTTCTCTCCCTACGTCTTTCTCAGTGTGCCAGTTGTTACTGAGCCTTGAGTGCCACAGTGAACGTAATGACACTGTTGCAGTTTTCAGGGACTTCTGTCTTGGGTTTTCTGTGCAGTGAGCTTTGTGTTTTTTATTTAACACAGTTTGAGACTGGACAGGGTGACTGCTTTTGACCTAGAAGTTAATTTGTTCCAGGTCTTTCAGCAGTCTTGCTCTGAGGACTTTGTCCAAGAAGCGGGTCACCATGGCCACTATGTAGTGTCTAATCATGGACTTGGTTACCATCCTGAGATTTCAAGACCAGTTTACAATCATTAGTGCAATAATAAACTCCTTTCTTGATATCCCTTTAGGTGCTTTTAAAGGCATATTTGCTCTTTCTTTTGTGAAATTTAAGCGTCCCTCACTTTTCTTATCTCCTCTAAATGCTTCTATTCTCCTTTGATAACTAAAATTGTTGAAAATACTGAATGATCCAGATCTAGCTCTTGTCAGAACAAGATTCCCTTCTGCTTTACTTTCTGTTGTACTAGTGAAGGTTGTAGGTACAAATTTTAAGGAATACTGTAAGCTTTCTCTAACTATCCCTGATGTTTGCAGAATTCAGCTCAGATGAAGCTTAGAAAAGTTCTGGGTTTTCTCATTAGGATTATTTTCCTGGTTTGTATTTTTCCTGCTGACATGCTGTACAGGCCATCAGAGGTCCATTGTATGAAATGTTTCCTAACATAAATTTTTTTGTCGCAGGAGAATTCTTATAGAGTAATGGCTGGAACCAGCAGACTGGGCTCATGCAACTGGCAGTGGTAAGGCTGCAGAAGAAACACAGTTTCTCTGAAGTCAGCAATGTTGTACTGATTTATCAAGAAAGTCTGGATACTTCATTCTCAATAGAAGCTTGAGATTTGGGCAGGAGGGAAGCAGAAAGGAGGGTAGAGACACAAAAATATACCAACACACCTTTCACATCAGGATTGTATACTTTACTTTCTTTAATGTATGTATGTTAAGTGCTTGCCAACAGGTATACCCGTTATCTGCAGTGCAACAGGTAGAGGACTCTGGGTTTATTGTATTAAGTCTGACAGTTTCTGACTTACCCCAGGGGTGATCTACAGGAGAATAAAAGCTAGGCATTTATCCAGGACAAATTTAATGAAGCAGAAATTGATTGTACATTTTGGTGATTCTTCTTCAGCTGTCATCTTTTTGCTGTTCCTCTAGGCTACTCTCTGATCCTCTTGTCTGGGATCATAAAGTAGTGCATGCCCTGTCTCAGCATTTGCCAATTATTACTATTCAGAGACAGCCTAGAAAATATACCTCTAAATGTATTGTAGGACTCCTGAAACCATAACTGCAGTATCTACTAGTCAGGTTTTTAAATTTCCCAGTGGCAAAAAAAATTACTCAGGATCATCTTTCTAAGTAAAGCTTGCTCTGTTCTATGCAATGCACATACATCAACGTAGGCAGAAACTTGTGGCTTCTTTTGGCATGATTATTATTATAACTTCACTTGGTCATCTTGTATCATGAGATATCTCAAGAGGCCAGTACACTGAGTTTGTTTCCTACAGAAATGAAAATAATTCTCTTGGAAGAAGGTGATACGGTATTACAAGGAGGAATTGCACAAAAAAAAGGACATTCCTTCTGCATTGATGTTGTTCAATGGCAAATATGAGACAGAGAAGTACAATAGGTCAGGTAGCAGGAACTCTTTCAAAGTAAATTATCTGCTTGGTTAGGCATTCAGAGACATGGGAAGGAAAAGATGTAGAGCAGGGTAAGACCGATATGCTATGCAGACCTGGGTTTAGGGAAAGTGGAAACCTACCACCTTGTTCAGCATAGGTCCTATAGTCCCAATTCCTTCAGCTCGGTTCTTGACTTTCTGTAAGGCATGCAACAAATTACCATGTCTTGGTTTACTAATCAAATTGACTTACTACCATGTTGTAAAGATTAGAACATGTTAAAGTATTTTGATGGCTAGCATAGTATTTTTTGATGATAAGTATTCACTACTTTACTTTGATTTTTGCAATACTTCAAGCTTGAATGCTGCACTTCAAATGTTCCTGTACAGTCTTAGCTATTGATGTACAGAGTGATTAGTTATTGAATTACTGCAACAATAAGAATGATTATTTAGCAGCCAGGGTGTATCAGAAACTACTGAATGTTTGCTTTTGTATGACACAATATCACTTATAGCACAACAGAATGCAGTTGTGCAGCATGGAGCACTATAAATCTTGATTCAGAAAACAGGCTCTGGCTTTGTTGGTCATACTCACGTAAAATAGCAGTAGAAGATGGTAGGTAACATCTGATTTGGGAAAATAGAAGAAGTGAAGCCAACCATTCTGGAGTGGCTGACAATACTGCCACTCCAGACTACTTTCGAAAGGCACGTGCTCAGTAATATGCATAAAAACATTGTGTAGTAGTTTACTTTCTGCACAACAAGACACATAAAATATAAAGTGGAAATCACTCTGGCATTCTGATGTAGTTTCCTTTATAAATAATAAAAGAGGAGAATTTTACTTTCCACCACCATGTGTGCATTCTGCCAGGAAACAAATACATAACTATAAATAACTACAGCAAGAGAGAACATATTTACTTGGCACTGCAGGCATGCTTCTAACAAATCTCTGCTTTTCTATGATGGATAAAGTATTGTGAAGGCTCTGTGACTGGTTGATTGGTAATAGTGCAGAAGAGTGAAATGCACAGAAGCTAATGAATATTATTAGGAAAATGTTTCATTCATGCTGGTTACAATATTAGTTGCAAATCACATAGTGTGTAGTGGCAGTGTTTATTCTGTTTAATTCTGTTGTCAATAGAACACCTGGCTTGAAATGTAGAAAGTGTATTAGATGTCAGCTTGTCATATGGGGCCATCAAAAGGGCAGAGAATTGCTTAATGGACAGTAGTACTCAATAAAAAGTTAAATACAGCTTTCTGAAAGGTAAGAACTCTCTTAAACCAGTCATTTTAGACAGATGGTTGTCTACAGGACTTTGAAATTGATACTTTATGTTAGTAATGTATGTCTAAATTTTAAGACAGTGCAATTCCCTTAATTATATTAAGTAGACAGAACTAGCATAAAGAGTTTATTTCAGTCAGATGTCTGGACATACATGCACCTACTCTACCAGTTGGAGATGTATCTGTGAATGAATGTAATATCTCCTGTTTAGCTTTGGAGGGGCAGTAGTTTAAGGAAATCTGTGTGATTATGAAGACTGAGGTGCAGTGGTTACTTCTTTTACCATTTACATCCATTCTGACTTGTTTCTTAACAAAGTAGGATCATTTTCACTTGCAGCACTAAGCAGCTGTCAGTATTCCCAACTATTTTTGGAGCAGTAAAAGCAAACGACACCCAGCTCTTTACATTCAAGACCATGATCACGAGAGCAGACCAACACATAACTGTAGTGCAAATATCTCAGGGATGATAATGAGTTTACCAGCTGGGAACAAAGTAGGAATTGGATAGAAAAGGGTCTACTTACAGATTTATTTGAATGCATTTCATTAATGCCTTAATCTACATCGATTTTTGGTATCTCCAAACTAAAGTTTAAGTCTTAGCATTTCTTTTAAAATGTATTCTCCTGGGACATAAAGCTGAATGTGATTTGTAATAATAGAGCAACCAGTTCTTGGCCTGATCTTTAGTAATGGTCAGATTTATTTGTGGCATTGCGAATTCAGTCCCCCCAAACTTCCTTGAGGGACAGATTTGATTGTTCTTCTAATCTTGTTTGTGCTGGTGCAAATCTGAAAAGACTCCTTTTACAGCTATAGTTAATGGTGTTTCAGTGGTGTAAATCTGCTGAGTTTAACTCCAGTGCCAGTCAGAGCTGGTGGGAGAGACTTTTCCTCTCCAAACCTCCAAACATTTTCAGAGATTAGCACCAGAAATTCTCAGCCACCTTTCTGCTACCCTGTCTGTAAGCTGGCAGGGAACAAAAAGCAGGCAGCCTTGTGGCTTTTCTGAGTCCTGATGGCTCTGGGTCTGGACTGATGCAATGGCTCTGACTCAGGAGGATGACTGTGAACTTCAAGCCCTGAAATATCTGGCCAGACTCCATATATTTAATACGAAGAATTGAGGGAGTCAGTGCTTGAGAAAATCACAGTATTTTAAAGTGTGTGTGTGGGGGCTGTCCTATTAGAAATTACTTTGCTCTTTTGTTTGGCTGAGACATGAATTCTTATAACCTGAAGAGTATGTGTCAGATGACCTAAAAGCAACACTAGGGACATTAGAAGAGCAAGCTGTGTTTCCAGTATTACCCACAGAGCTTAGCAGACTTGCAGAACAAAGTGGACTGACAGCTACTAACTCAGTTTGTTCCAAATAAATGCTGACTAACCAGACCCTTGTCTTTTATGAGTAACGACAGCTCCCATGGTCTTCAGTGGAAGATGGAAAGCAAAATTTTACATTTTGAAATAAGTTCTTTCTGCAATTTACTAGTAAGTGTTGCAAAGTTTCCCATCTTTTGCTAACATGTCTGCTGGTTGAAATTCAATGAAGATGAATACAGCTATGTTTTAACAAGTGAATTATATTTATTTAGCTGCAGGGCTTTGGCAATACAAAGACTGGCTTTCAAAATATGATAAAAACTCACCCTCGACATACATTTCAGGCAACAGAAAGACATTTCTTGTTGTGTAGGACAGTCCTCTGCTAAATGCTAGTTCAGCTGGAATGAATTTCTTCTTGTGGACTGTTCACGTAGTGTGATACTGAATTCACAAATCAGCAAAACCAGTCATAGTTTTGAAGGCTTCATTTTATAAATAAAATGCTGCTAGCTGCCTTTATTTGACTTTCCAGAAACCCAGAAGCAGAAACTACCTCCTAGTAACCACACAGCTCCCTTCCTGCCAGAGACCAAAATACACAGTTTTCCTTTTTTCATTAAAAATCTATATTCCCTTATTGACATTTTATTAAGATATTCATTGAAGTGGTGGCTAGGTTAATGTTAATTAATGTTAATTATGATTCTAATCAACCAAAAAATAGTGGAGCAAGGAGAGAGCAGAATAGCAGGAAGGTAAAAAGGAAAGTGAAGAAATAACCTGTAGGTCATCCTATGCATTCCCTGGCTGGTGCTGTGCTGCTCTCCACAGCAGATGTCTGCCAGTGTTTTTTCCTGGTAAGGTATTTGCCTTGCCAGTAACAGGCACTACTTTATCAGTCTTGCTCTTTGAGCTTCAGGTCCTGCTTCTTACTCTAGTTGTCTACTTTGAAATTCAGGTTGTGTTTTCAGTCCCCTGGAAGTTATCTGCCTTATGAACAGCAGATTAGGGAAGACAGTTGTTCTGATTCTTGTGTCCATGAATAGGATTCGACAAAACAAACGTAACAAGATCCTGATTACAGAGACTTCTTTTTTTTCAAGTCCCAGAAAGGAAAATGAAAGACACTAGTGGACTGCAGATGTTGATTTGCATGTTAAAGCACAAAAATGGTAGGAAAACAGAAAACTTACCATGAAAACATAGATCTGCACTCATGTGTGATAGAATGGATCCAAAAGGAAGAACAAAAACCAATGTACCTCACGGTGTGTTGTGGCTCCCTACATTGCATCTTAAAGGGAGCTGCTGTAGAATGCCCTGGCAGACCTGACTACAGATTTGCTGTCTGAAGCAAGAAGATACAGACCCACAGAATTTGTCTTGCATCCCTTGTGAGGTCCACAGAGAGGTAAGTGGACCTGCAGTAAGGAAAGCAGTGAGGCAAGCATGTTTTCTGATGAAAATTTGGCAGAAAATTACTCCCCTGTTTTGACTAATGCCAAAGCTCTAAAATGTAAATCCAGAACATCTTCCTTTTCCCTGATCTTATATGATGATTTGGTGGCTCTACAGTTAATTAAGAAAACCTTTTGACTCTTCTTTCTATATACAGTTTTCAGAAACTAGTTTCTTTCTATCTAACATTTACTGACTGTCTCTGTGTAGAAAGGATAATAGCCTCAGTGCTGGGAATTTTGAGGACACAGGGTTCATGAGAACTTAGAAATTCAGAGACTTGTCACTTTTCAAAAACTGTTGAAGCATTTTTTTCTCCTCATGGCTAGATAAAAAGGTCAATTTTTTTTTTTTTCATGCTTACTAGCAAAATATACCTCTTTCAGAGCAATGTTATCTAATGGGTAACAGTCCTTAATTTAGAAGTTACAGATCTACTGGGCAACCTCTTATGTATTTGATAATTTCCTCTCTACCTTACTGCACCATTGCTATTTTTATTGTAAAGATGCTTTTCCCATAGGACATAATGTGTTGCCTCCTGTATGCAACAGCTGCCTTTCCTATTACTGGCAGAAAGGGAAGTCTTAGGAATGTTGCTGTATGGTTGATGTATTTGAGGCACATGGTCTTTGGAAAATCAAACAATACAGTACAATAAGTGGAATAAAGCAATTGTTACCAGGAGCAGGAGTGGGGGATCTTAGAACTACTGCGGTTGACCACTGCCTGATTCTGGCTGCTTGCTTTTGCCAGCCAGAAGGAAGGGTGGCAGGATGTGGCAAGGAAGCTATTAATAATATCTAATTTTACACAACTTAGTCATCTAAAGAACAACTCAGTTCATGAGGAAGGCTCAAAAATTGCATCTTCATTCCCACCTTTCTTCTCTGGCTCTATAGTCAGATGCCCACACTCTGCATTGAATCTCTTCCTGTGCATTGCCTTGAGATTTCTAATAGTCACTTTATGCAGGATTTTTCATGGAGGTCCTGCTACGGCTTTTCTCTGTCATTATTGTTTTCACATCCTTTTGTTCCAAGTATTCTCCTGAACCTGGCAAGAAGATATCCCCTTCCACATGAACTCAGAGAGCTCAGCTGTACAGTCCAAATACTTGGTCCATCCTGATTTTTGCTGTGGGTCTGCCTGGGACCTGCCATAACTGAAAGAAGGGAGCTAATATACATCTTCAATTTCCTCATCTTGTGGGGCACAGTGTGTGGTTTTGTCTTTGCCCTGTTTTCTTCTGTCCTCTATGTGCAGATTACGTATCATGTACCCATACTGCAGTATATGGAAGCTAGGATTCAGCCTTCCCAATCTACCCTGCAAACTTTATCAGTATTTTAGTGAGGCCTGTTTACGTTGATGGCCTTCAGGCAAGAGGCAAAGGGACTCCAAGCATTTCAAAATTCCATCACTCACTCATTGGCTTTTCCTAACACATTCAGATAAAGGTGACTCCCCTGACAGACTCCCCTATGAAAAATTCTTTGCCTGCTAAGTGAAAGAAAAAGGAGCCACTGAGCCACAGCCCACCGCTACTCTACCCTGATGACACTAGTGACATGCTGTGGGAGTGGACTCTGTGGTGAGTAATTCTGTCACATTTGTTTTAAGTTGAGCAGATGCAGGCCAGGAGATGCAAACTGTGCTCCAGGTGTCACCAAGTGTGCGTGTTTCTTCATGAAGATAACATTGTAAAGATGCATCCCTTTTCCTCCTCACCACCTTCCCAACAGAAAAAAAGTGCCTGTTTTTGTTGTTGTGTGCCTGGGGTGTAAAACCCTCAATCTGTACAGATGGGAAGGAAGCAGAGACTGTGGTTTATTGTGCAGCATTTGGGTTGTTCTACTGCTATCTCATCCTTCTTTTGTATCTTGGAAGCTCTAGAGAGTAGGAGTAACTTATTAACTTCATGTTTGGACTGAACTCGCACACTAGAGCCCTGCTCTGTGATTTTCAGCTCTGCATGCATACTGCAGCTATATAAATCTAATAAAGATATAGCCAACAGTGGCCAATCCCTACTCATGCCTTCATACCCAGACAATCAGCTTCAGAGCTGTATTTTATTTCTTCATAAGCCTTTTGCTTAGCTACTTCAGGGGTTTTAGTGTGATTTATCTTGTGACAGTTGTCTGTGTTCTTACCACAAAAGTGAAGAAAAATCTTCTCTTAACCACAGAAGTGAAGAAAAATAGAGTGTAGCAACCCAACCAAGAGGTGAAAGAGAGATGACATTTTATTTGTTATTTATGTAAAAGAAACAAGGAAGGAAACCTAAACACCTCCAAAATTCAATACCTTTCTTTCTAGGTGCATTTGGTAGCTCCATCTATGTCTGTGGTTGCCTGGCACCTCTCAGGGTAAAGATCCCATTTCTAGTTGCTTAGAGCTTTGCCAGACTTTAATGATTTGGGCTTAAGTTTTCCATGCTGTGTTTCTGACTCAGCCTGTCTTTGGAAAAATTGACTAAAAATGGTTCAGCTGTTTCTGAGAAGAGGATTAGAGCAAATTGTATTGTGTTAGCCATGTTAAAAACAAAACAAAACGAAACCAACAAAAAAACAAAGAGAGAAATTCTTGCGAAGTGTTTGTTGAGAAGTGCTAGCGCTGCAATGTTTTGGCAGAGGAACTTGAAATTAGGCAAGTGGGTTGCCTTGGTGACAGGAATGTGCTTTTTCATCTCTATGAAAAACTGCCTAAATTTGGCCAAGTTATAAGCCTTTGAAAAATCTTATTCACATGCTCAGTAGAGACTTGTTAAAGTTTAGCAGCCAATTCTCCAAAGACTCCATCTGCACTGAATGTGTACACTGCTGGACCGACTGAGCAGGGCTTTACCAGCAATCACTGCTCCCACAGGCACCAGGTCATGATGTTACTGCCATTTAGGAGGAAGAAAGGGAGAAGAGAAGGATTTGCTGACTAAAGAGGTTGGAAACAGAGTTCAAAGTTGAAGAATGGGAGAGAGAAGACTGACATGGGCATGGCATGAGGTGATGGGTACGGAAGGGGAGTGGTAGGGCATGCAGCACTGGAGCTGAACAACTCCTGGCTCTGAGCCCAGTAGTCCCCTGGTCTCAGAATGTTGCAGAATAGCTGTGAAATGGATGATTGGCATGAAAAGTAAATTAATAATTCTGTCTTCACAGCAGCATTATCAATAATGTAGAGTAAATAAGGCATGTGCCACAGTGAATGAAGGGGATCATGGAGGAGTACTGAATAGCTGTTATTCTGTGAGGGCAGTCCATCCTGTGCACAGAATGAGGCTGGAGTGCTGTGGAAGAATAGTATGTGGTAATTTAATTAAAGACTGTACCATTATACATGAGCACAAGGGGGCAGAATTAAGGCTCTGAAACTTCAAGCCAGTGCTAACTTTGGAGGCTTGATTTCACATCCTTAAAAACCTGGGCTCTTGGGATAGTACAAATTAAGAGAAAAGTACAGTGAAGCAGCGGTTTCCTTCCATCCTGCAACAGCAAATAACCAGCCAGGGAGAAAATCTGAATACAGAAAAACACAGAGACACCTTTATGAAGTTCTCTTTTTTATTTCCTCCCCCTCCCTGAACCTCGGCAGCGTGTCCTGAATGCTACCGGCTTGCAGATGTTTGGAAAGAGATGAGGTGGTTCCCACCTCTGTGGATTCTTCACACCAAAATGCCCTGCTGAAAACTCATTGAGGAAAGCAGGCTTCAGCCCAAGCACCTTTGCTAAGTACAACTGCAGTAGTATAGCATGAGAAAAAAGGGAGCCTTTTAAACATGCAGATCCAAACCACTGGATTTTTATAAATACATCCTTAGGAAACTTGTAAAACACGGATTATTGGCCTGACAGTCTGAACTCAGACTCAGATATATAAAAACATCACTGAGGACCGGACAAATTGCTGATTGCTTTTTGGTTGGTTGGTTTTAAATGACAGAGAAAGAACTTGGTAGACTATAGCAAGAGCATAGCTCCAGTTTGAAATAAAAAAAACTAGGGCACTCTCTAGTGACCTCTTTTAGGGTCATAAAATATGCATAGAAAGAGCAAAAAAGTAAATATTTAAGAAAATATTTATGTCAGTGTTGCTCCTGCCAGCTTCTGACTGAACAGCAACACAAGCATATTTCTTGAAGTGTAGGATTTCTTTCCAGTAACATAGTGTTTTGAATTAGTTTATCACTGAACAAGTGTCATTAACATTCACTTTGAGCAAAAGAACAGCTTTTATAGTGGCTGTGCTCCTCTGATTCATCCCTTCATGCCAAACACTATTTATCACAATGAATGCTTGCTCCACTGACTGTTTGTTCCTGGTAAACACAAGCAAATTCTTTTTGGCAAAACCATATGGCTTGAACAAACAAACTGGAGTTATAAAAACCCAAAAAGGCCAAATGAAATCCCACCAGGCCCCAAACTGACCTTGTTCTTTTTGACTGAAGAAATGATATATGAGGGTATTTGAGTTTTCCCTGTAGAAGTTCCTTGGACGTCACAGAAATAGTTGTGTTGCCATCTTCCTGGCACTCATTTCAGAGTTAGATCAGTTCTGCACTCATCCTGAAGTGAAGTTAATCCATTTTCTCCCTCCCACCCACACTCCAAAAGAGAAAGAAAATGTCAGCCCAAGCAGAAATGAAAGGATGCGGAGATTAAATGCTCATCTGGAAGGTTAAGAAAAGTCAAACCTGCAGGAAAAAAAAAAAAAAGAAGAGAAACAAAAGACAAAGAGGAAAACTACTAAGGGTGACCAAGCAGGATCGTTCTACAAGCATCACTCCAGTGTGGCTCTGTTCAAAGTGTGTATCATTTGCCAGCTGAGTATTTTGTAAAGGTATTTTGTTCACCAGAGTTCAATCATGGGAATATGACAAAAAGACCGGACTCTGACGTGGGTAAATATTAGAGTGAAACCATAGCTTAGTACAAAGAGGAGTCAAGTATGTTGTTTTCATAGATTTGAAACTGAATTTTCTGCTGGCGAGCCCCGTAAGTGAGCTCTACAGAGTCCTGGCAGAAGAAAACTCAGATGTGTGAATGCAGACCATGCATTACATATCCCAAGGACTCTACTCTCCACTGCATTGACCAAAAATTCGAATTGACCTCAGTGAGGTCAGTAGAGCCAGATTTAGCCTCTCCATGGCCTTTTGGGAAGAGTTTTGTCAAGCGGCTAGATTGCTCTCACAGATGTCTCTACAACAAAACTGTCCTGGGGGGCTGGCATGAGCCCTGAGATGGGTCCGTTGCTTGCAGACATGTAACTTGTCGTCACCTTCACTGCTGGAACAGCGGTCCTCTATTTCCATAGGATTTTATCCATCCTGGTAGTGAATGGAAGGTATTAGCAAGGAAAAATAAAACAGGGTAGTACTGCAGTCCTATGCACACATGCTCTGGTATCTCCCCAGCACTTCTCTTTGGGAACCTTTACATAGCCAATACGATGGCCAGCTGAATGTGAACTAATGTCACACAGTATGTCACTGCCAACACCACCACCCCCTCCCCCCAATCCTTAAAATTCAAATCCAACACTGTATTGAAGGAGACATTTGCATTTAACAATATTATTCTCAAATAATTGTATAATAACATTCACCAGCAGAACAGACAAGTTCCTGGAAACAGTGTTGCTGGTGGTACCTTAGCAAAGGAGTGGTGTGAAGCCTCTGAGGATATGATTGCCAAGTCACTTTTTACAAAATAATCTCTCCCCTCCTAGTAATGATTATAACCTTAGAGAAAAGCCTGACCCTGTTTCCCTTTTCCCCAGTGGGACAAGGTGAACAGGCCTGTGACTGTTTCTACCCATTAAAATATTTCCATATTTGGTCAGTAAAATATGAGTATGCTTTATGTTACAACTGAGTGACCACATCTATCATCAACTGAAAGTAAATAGAAAACACCTAAAATGAAAAAGTTCTTGTGTGCATGTGGTATCTGCTACTACTTAACCAAAATGCTGGGATGGGGAGGGACCTTGATTGTAATTTTTTTCCCCTTAGGTACTTGAGTGCACATGTTTGACCCTAGGCTGTAAAACAAGATCACTCTAACAGTAGAGATAATCCTACAGAGTATCTACAGAGATCTGGACCTGGGCAATTCCACTCCAATGTCTTGTTTTATGATGTCACATTGTGGGGGTGGGTGGTAGGGAGGCATTTGGTGAGTTTACAGGGCAAGTATGATGTCAACGTTCGAGTTGAAATGAATGTGAAGTCATGGTTTAAGCTTCTCTTCCTGACATTGATGAATTACTTTTTGAGATTGCTGCTCTTGTGAGCAATATGTAAGGCAAATTTGCATAGATCCTTTGAAAAAATTAAAATATTTGAAAAGATTGAAAGCATTAATAATGATTGTCCTGTGGAAACAAATTTACTTTTGTCAGTGGAAAGCAATAGATATTAATTCAAAGCAGACATTTCATCTTTCTCACACCATAGGGATGTTTATAGAAAATAAAGTGTTCAGCAACAATGATCAATGCATTGTTCTTGCAATGTTTCAGACTCTAATAAATACTATCAGATTTTAATGTGCCTAATCTGTATACTTCTGACAAGAAATATGCTGCTTGTCTTTGCACTGTCTTCTATTCCTTTGAAATGTTTACCTTGGCTTTCTAGTTTGTACACAAACACACTCTACACATGCAGGAAGCCAGATATATCTGTTGTCATACAGTGCCATTTTCTGAAGCAATTTCACTGGATTATTTTCAAGTCTTACACCAGAAACGAGTAACAACTTTGATACAAGCAATTGAAATTTGAGGCTAGGTTCAATTTCCTGGCTATTTCCCAAGATTATTGCCTCTCTTAAATGCACTTAGCGGGATTAATTTGACAGAAAAACTCAAGAACACAGTTCTGTATTAGAAGGATTTGAAACACAATTAATTTGCAAATCATTTCTGAACGTTAATGAAATCTTTCTTATTAATGGAATACGGGAGTTAAGTTGATGGCACCAGAGAGTATGATCTTGCTGGTGTGGATCAAGTTATGTCCCTTGTTAGTTATCAGAAAGGGTATAGTTACAATGAGGGTATACAGAGCAGAGGAGGGATTGCAGTACATGTGTGGAGAGGGTCTTTGTGGATCCATCAGTCCTACTGAACTATTGAAAGCTTGTCTGGTCATGGCATAGATTTCATATGCAAAGAAAAACTACTTTCTAAATATCATTAAAGTTGAACCTTTTTTAGTGCTTTTAGACATTCACTAGTTATATTCTCCCTAACAAACCCTTCAGCACTGAATTAAGAGTAGTCTTTAAAGATGTTGTAATTTCTTTAACCTTGGGATAAAACTTTCTTTATTACCTCCCTACAATACAATCTACTATTTTATTTTTTATTATTTAGGCAAATGAGCATTAGGGAACACATAGTACCCTGATATTTGATGTAACTCCATGATAGCTGGTTTTGTGTTTTAACTCTGGAAAATGCTGAATGATGTGCCAACTTGAAGAATCCATTTCTTACTCATGCTTGTATACACATCTGTATACCATACACACTAACACAAGCTTTGCATCAGGCTTTCCAAGTCACCTATGTAAGTCATTAGGAAATTAGTTTTATGGACCACTGTTCAGAGCTGCGTCCCCTGTACCAATAATATGAATAAACAAAGGCCTTACATTTTTACTACTGTCAGAGGTGAAAGGCCAGAGCTTGGTCCATTAAGCTGTCTAACTCACAGTTATCACTCAACTTTCGATTTTGGATGAATAGCCTTGGGAAAATGCTTCTTCCTCATGCAAGTAATAAGAGAAAGAAAATTTTTTTTGAGAAAAAAAAAAAAAAGGCAATGCGGAACAAATGCAAAGAAAACCAGATGAAGAGAACTCTATTGTAAGGCTTAGAGGATAAGTTTTGCTAACTTTACATGAATAGCCCCAGTTGCCTTTATGCACAGCAGGGTGCGTAGGAGGTGTTTCTTTATACCAATGTATAGTAAAACTCAATCTCTGTTTAGAAGACTGAAGAATGCAAAGAATCTAAAGTCAGAAAGGAGGTAAATGCATTGACTTTAATGGGGTTGCAGGGGATGAATTTGTTTTACTAGGACTACTCACATGAATGATCTGAAAAGAAGTAATTAATAGAAGAAAAAAGTCTGGAAACATGATTTGTTATTTAAATTCAGACTGAATCTCACTGTTTCCAATAAGCTTAACTAGAATAAATTGCACAAAATGGCCAGAATATCATCAGAAATAAAAGAAAAATAATAAATATTTTTGGTAAGCAAACTGTAAGCTAACCACTGTTATCATTAACTAGAATATAAAATCAATAGGATCCTACCAAAATCCATGGGATTTTCCAAGTGAGCCTGAAAGCAGAGTTGGATACTTAGTGTCAGGGCAAAAAGCCAAACATGTTAAATACCTATATTAACTAATTATTTCACTTCTGATAAGCAATTGTCAACAATTATATTAATGAGGATTCTATTTAACTACAAAGAGTAAAACAATGAATTTAAATAAATGGGGAACCTTCCCTTGGCTTTGATGGCCACTAACTTGCCCAGAGTTTTTTAGCTTAGCCAGCTGGCTTTAAAAATATGGAACTTGCCCCTGACATTTTCAGTCGTAGGTCAACATACCTGGTGAATTTCTTGCCTAACACAGTCCCAGCACATGGTACAGTGTCATAAGAGATGAACAGTCGAAAAAACTATTTTTTCACATCAAGTTCATCTTCTGGAACTTTTTGTTTCTATGAATGGTGTCATATGTCTTTTAACTGAAGGATAGCTGAACTGGTTGTATCTAGGGAGATGGGATATATTTGGAAGTTGGTGTCACCTTTACTCTCTATTCTGAGCCCACACTTTCCATGGCTACTCAGTGAAAGGTTCTGCAGAGGATCTTCATTGCAAAGCTACCTTTGAAATCACCTAGGAAGTGACTCTATGATCCTGAGTGCTAGATGGATGCAATACTGGCATACACACACAGCTTGGAAAGCTATTTCTGCAGCTTTGCCTTCCCTGATGCTCTTCTGCTGTCCTCTTGCCCAGAGAGGTGATAGATGCCCCATCCCTAGGAACACTCAAGGTCAGGTTGGATGGGGCTCTGAGCAACATGATCTAGTTCAAGAAGTCCCTGCTCACTGCAGGGAGGTTGGATTAGATGACCTTTAAAGGTCCTTTCCAACCCAAACCATTCTATGCTTCTGTGAAGGATGTTCTTCTGTGAGAACTCTTGAATGGAGTGTCATTGACAACTTTTAACAGGAGCTTGTATACCTAGTTAGTCTTAATTTGTTTGGCTGTGATAGTATCCAATGGTTTGGGTTATTGTTATCATAAGGGGGCATTAACCTCAAAGACATCTCTTCTATTTCATGCCATATAACTTTAAGGGAAAATAATGCATATGAAACCTCAACTGTACAAACTGAAAGAACTGCACTTTCCACTAATGAAAAAGTTTGTTATCCTTTCGTACAAAGCCTTTGGTCTGACAACCCTGTTGTGACAGTGATGAACCCCTTACATCTAATTGTATGATGCAGTTTTATACTGTTGGGTGTACTGGAAAGATGAAGTCTTTGTACTAGGTCCTGCACATTGGGGTGCTGAGCTCAACTGAGGTTGCAGAGGGCCTGTACAATACAAGTTACTGCTGAATTATTATGTCAGCAACTGGCATGGAGAAGCACAATGAGGGAATGTCATCAACATCATGTATTTGCACTATATAAAAAAGCATCTCTGAAGAATGTGCTGTACTGTTGTATGCTACTAATAAAATGCTATTGTTTGAAGTGGGAGGACCCTAGTCCTTCCATCCCACTATGTTAAAATTTCACATGACTACAGCTCCAGAGTGGCAGGAGAATGGCGGTTCTCAGCTTTATATTGTATTATACAGGAAACAGCCTCTGAAATCCACACTTCCACTCCAATTTTTAAGTGTTAAATAGCAGACTGTAGCCATTACTTTGGCACTCTAAAGAAACATGTCTTCCAGTCAGCTAAAAGTAGAAGCACTTTGGCTGACAAAGTCAAACATGCCCACTGGTGTTTTTACTCCTTGGTTTTAAGGATTTTCGGGGAGGAGAAAGAGTTGGTTTGTGGATTAGGTCTCAAATACAAGGTATGAAAATTACCTGGGGGCAGAGCAGCAGCTGGTGTCATTGCCCTGAGCTCAGAGATATTTGAGGGCAGCTACAGCTCAGCCTCTTGCTCAGCTCCAGCTACCTGGATGTGCAAAATCCCCTGTCAGCATCTTGTAGACCTGTGGTTCTTTGCTAACTTGCTGCTCAATTGTGCTGTACATTATCATTCCTAAGGCAAATTAGACTGAAGTTGAATGTTGTTCCCTTCTTTCTCATCCTGTTATTAATAGACATGTCAAAAAATGCTGCTATATGCAAAAATTGCTGGTATATGCAAAAATCCTTTCCCTCTTCATATTATTATTTATGCTTATTTTACCATAAATTCTGAATTTTGCATGTAATATTGAGTTACATTCAGAGAAGCCATGTCCTGGTTACATGACAAATTAACTTGCTTTTCTGTGGTGGTGCACCAATCAGCCCTTTTACTGTTCCAGCATAGTCTTAAAACATGTTTTTTTCAGAGGTGAAAAGCCCTGCTAAGGGACGCAAAAAATAGTAAAAGGTCATAAATTTTGACAATTTTATCAGCCCTGTGCTTCTGCAGAACAAGTCCTCTTTCTATTGAGAATGTCAAACCTTTCCAAATAAACTAAAGCTTTTGTTTTTAACATGAATACATCTCCAATTATCTTTTTAACAGTTTCAGTTCCATTGTGAGGCTGCTCAGTGAATCAGACAATAAAATGACCACAATCAGAACCATAATACTAAACAATAAAAAAAAATCTTTAATTTGCCTGTGGCTTCCAATGTGCTTGTGCCTTGAAGGCTTTATGGGAGCTTAATATATGGAAGCATATGGAAGGCCCTATTGCTTTGAAGAGGAATATTCAGAGAATTACAATTAAGTGTGAACATAGTTAGAGGCCCACAACCCCAAGCCTGAGTTTCATTGAAGAGACAGAAAACTTCATTAGTGTTTAGAAAATGCAGTTCCAAAATCTTAAGTCAAAATCCAACTTTACGTGAGTGTAGGTGATCTTAACTCAACAGCTTGCCCTTCCCTGCTTGCAAAATTGAATGTTGAACACATTAAAAAAACCCCAACAAACCAAAACCCAAACAAAAAACAAATCTCTACCCCTTCCCTTGCTGGAGCTTATCCCAAGCCTGGTAAGAAAGAAAATCTTTTAGCAAGTTAAGTGGCCTTTGGAGCTACTCTGGTACTCTTAATGATGGAACTAATTTTCCCCTGTACAGCTGTATACGGGCCATGTAACAGCTCAAGACAGGCCCTTAACAAATTACATCCTCTGTTTACAGATGGCATGTAAAGAAAATAAATACGTTTCTGTGCTTGTAAGGAGGAGGAAGTTGTTCTGCTGAGATGAAAGCCCTCCAAGGACCTGGCTTCTTTTGCATGCTGAAAACTCCTCTTACAAACTAAAAAAAATAGCGGTAACCTACTGTTATAAACACAACCCCTTAATAAGCAGGGATTCATTTCCACAGTGAAAAGAAGTTTTCCACATATTCTGAGTTTGCATGTGAGAAGTGTCAGTCTCAGATATGCTCTTGCTCTTGTTAGTGCAGAACAGCTGTTGATACTTGACAGTTACTAGTTTGGAGAAGGGTCAGTAGAGATAACATTGTCTCCTGATCAGCTGAAGCCAACTGAGTTGTCTGGGAGCTGTTAGATTGCCTTTTGCCAGGCTGGTTGTGGGAAATAACAAATATGTTTAAATAGTGAGTGTCTTTGTAGGAAGTGGGCCAGAAAACAGGGATAAATTCACTGGACAGTTTGTTTGCAAATAGTTTGGCGTGTCCTGGTAATGCATAATGATGTCTCCTTGAAGTGAGCTTGTTACTGAAAGACAGTGCTTGATCTTTTTGCTGCAATGCTTGACACTGGATATGATACGTACATGGTGACTCATGATAATGCTTTTCATTGCCATATTACATCAGGATAAGCTAGCAAAAATTTTTGTTAGTCCTACTTTGAATGAGTTAGTCCAAACTCATTCTGGCTCCTTCAAAATCTAGATATGAATCCTGCCAATCAATCCATTGCACTAACCAAACTTCAAAGAAGTCTTTACTTAGTGTTTACATTACATTTGACTTTGTTATTGAGTCTAATGCCATTATGGAAAAGATGAAAACAGAAGAGACGTGGCAGAGATAAAAACAGTTTTTTTGCTTTGCTGGGAGAGAGGGAAAATTGCATTTAGATTAATTGTGATGGATCAGGAATGTTTCTGTAGGTTTTGTCACTGTGAAAACTGACAGATATTTCTATTTTAAGGCTGACATTAAAGGTGAAAAGCCGAGAGCTGTTACCAGGAGAGGAAGAACTCACACAACCTCGTCATAAACTGAATCATCAGGAAACTGTGCTGTGCACCTCACTGCATGATAATGAAGCTTTTAACAATGTTCATCTGACACTCTTACGTGGTTATGAGACATACACAGCTCTACTTATAAATGTGCTCAGGATAAGTGGGAGTTCATCACCATACGTTTGCCTAACTAGGTGTAATTGCTAACCATAAAAGGAATTCCTTGCTTCTCTCCAGCTGCATTTACTCCATTTGGGACTGAGCCTCACCCTCCCATCTTTCTTTCTGCACAAAAGTCTGTGTAATGCTCACACCTTCTTGCTCTGTAATCTTAATTAACCCATGACAATGTAGATAACTAAGGTTTTGCATGGAAAAAGAAACTATTTGCTCTGATGCTCTTCATTGGGTAGATGGTGCCTACTCCCTGACAAGGTGGGTGGAAAGGGCAAGAACTAAGGGAGCTTCTTGGCCTGTGTTGTCCCTCACAGGCAAAGTACAGTCACCATCTCAGAGAGGGGTAGGATGTGATCTTGGATCAAGGGGCAAATGAAAGGCAGCTCAAAAGGAGCAGGGAAGAGGCAGATGTTGGGCCATATTCCCTGCTTTCAGGTTTATGCCTGTTGAGCTCTGCCATAGCATCCCGAAGACAACATACAGCATATGTGGCCCTCCCAGACTGCAGTTCACCCTGGGGCAAGGTGAGTCATTGCTAAGTAAAATGTTAGTTTGGGCCTAATTTGTCTATGCCTACCTTGAAAATATACTGTCTCCTGCACTAAGTAGTGTAATGTTGCTTCAGAGCAGCTTTTTCCTGGCTGTTAAATTCTGCTGAATGGTTTTCACCCAGAAGCTCTCCCCATTTCAATGAGAAAAAACTTTCTTTATCCTTTGGGTGTGTTTAACTCTGTCCCAACAACTGCAAATATGTTTTAGAATTCAAAATATGGACCTAAATTAGAAAGAAACCTCCAGCACTTGATTACATCAAAATATCAATTTTTAATAACCTTTTCTCTAACCTTGTATGTAAATGCCTGATATATATTATGTGCAAAAAATTAAATCATTATTCTAGCACTGTTCTTGAAACAAGTCCTGCAGCACAGTGTTGTTTTCAGATCACTAGCATTTAAGAAATAAGTTCTATAAACTCAAGAGAACTTATAAAATGACACGTAATTAGAAAAAAGTGAGTCTTCCAACCAGATCATTACTGTAATATTTTTTTTATTAAAAAGATGTAACCCTTTGGCTCTCTAGTGTATCTCATTTTCTTAGCTCAAGTGATAAACCCCACATCAAAAGGCAAACACATTTGTACATTTCTGGTGGCTTGTGAATGGCTACACATTTAGTTGAACTGCTTTGTTCCCATTTCTGCAGACAACAATGGGGAACAAGATTAAACCAATCAAGTGCATAGACACCTGTTTTGTGAGGACTATATACAGCTCTTCAGACCTTATGAATGAGTATGTACTTCATATCTTTTGTTCAGAGTTTGCATGATAGAAGAAGTAACCTGCAACAGAATGTAATTTTTCTTTCAGGGAAAAGACAGTGGGAAACTATTTCAGCAGAGTGATTCTTTTGTGAAAAGGTTGACTCCGAATTTTCATAGTCTGTTGTAATAGTTTATTGTTTAGGTTTTGGTTGCTTGGGGTTTTTTTTTACTTTCTACTGTGACAGAACCCATGTGATTGATAGATAAAACCTGAATTTGTGCCTTTTCCTAGCTACATGAAACTGGTGTATTTCTGTTATAGATGGCACCACTCACCTCCCAGATGTTACTGACTTGAGTGGTTACATCCACAGAGGGGGAGTGCTCAGGGTATGTAGCATCCTTATGGCATCCTCTTCAACATGTCTATGCACCACTAAGTGTGTGCAAGCAGGTGCTATAAAGGACTCAACATATTCACTGACTTCAATGAGATTTACTCATGCTCACAGGTTTACTTTTAGGACTAAGGCCAAGGATTTGAGTATATTTCATTTAAATCCTTCATTTTCACAGCTGAGGTACTTAACAAAACAAGTTTCTGCTGTAGAAAGTTGAAAATAGAGTCAGCATAAGGAACTGCTGCCATGCCTCTTGCTTGCTCTCTGGGTACAATTAACTTATTCTTAGAAAAATTGAGTGCCAACTACCAGGCAGTTTTGGCTTAGATTTTGTGCACAGCCTGGGAAAGTTGTTAATTCTGCCTTAATATTTCTCTCCCCAGACTATTAGTTAATATAGTGACCACATAGAGCCTGAGCCCACCCAAATAAATAAAAACACTGTGTGGTGCCAAGTACTACATATTGTTTCTTCTTTGCATGAAAGAATTGTGTGTGTACTTAATTTAAATAGGGCTTTACAGAGATTTCCCATATGGTTCCTGACACTAACATGTACATAGTTTTGCATGGTTTCTCAACTTTGCAAATGTTATTGAATTTAACCAGTTGCATCTATGTCCATAAGTGGCTTGCCTCATCCAGTTTTTTTTCAGTAGGTTTTTTTTTCTTACTATGAACATATTCTGTTTATTTAATTGTACCACTTCCTCCTCTTTGAACATTAGTGTAAGACTAAACATGTTGAGTATCTCTTACAAGACTGCTGGATGAATAATGTAATAAGCGCTGCTTTTCTTTGGTTGCCAGTCATGAGACAGTTCATTGCAAGACTTTCACCCACTCTTGAACTTTATTTCTCTTTTGGGAAAAAACAAAAACAAAACAAAAAAAACAAAAAAAGCCCACAACACCCCCAAATTTATCATGTCCTGTCTGTAGGAACTAGCTAGTTTGCAGTCTACAAGACCTGTGGTTTTCCCTGTGTGTTCCTCCTCAGTCTACTGTGGCATGTATCAGCATACATTCTCATAGCATCTGTGACACCCTGAACACTATGAAGTCGACTCAAAGTCTGTTATCATGTCAGTTTTCTTATTTTTATAACTTGTTGTATCAAATAAAATTCATATCAAGAAATATACTATTCTGGTATGGTGACATCTTTTCTCTAATCTTATTAACAGAAACTTGGTGACACACGAAGAAGTGGGGGGTGGACAGAAGTGGTGTGGAGGAGTTAGTACATCTTGCAGTGGCTGGAAAGGTCTGAATGGTTGTGGTTGTAGTATGTGGGGGGGGTTGTTCTCTTGTTTGAGAGAAAAGACAGATTCTGTTGAGCTCTGTGTTCAAAAACCTAGAAGCTATGATTTTGTAGAGGATGGTGAGTTCTTTGGGAAGAAATTAAATGGTGAAACAGGAAGGCTAGAGTGTAGCAGCTGGGTGGATGGAGTTAGGAAGAATTTCCTATCAGATCATTTAAAATTAATTTGAGTTCCCATTTTGTTCATGCTTACTTCATTTCAGTAGCTTCACCATATTGTGGGGAAGAAAAGGCAAGTTTTTTGCATGTTATACTAAAGTGATAGCAATCTTTGTGCATATATTTTTAAAGTGGCATTGGTACTGGAGGCAGATCTTTCATTAAATAGCATAGCAAATTAATCTTGGTGTATCGAGATATCCCTGCATGTGTCTGCATACACATTATTTTGCTAGCTGTCTGGCTTGCCCAAAAACTTCAGAATTATTTTTGTACTGAGACCACCTTCAGAATGTCAGCACTCTGGTATGGTAAGATGTTTGTGTGGGAAATTATACTCCACAAAAATGTAAAGGGTAGTGTACTTTGTTGCCCTTTTCATTTTCTGTTTCATCAGAACAACTGCACTTCACCAGAGAAACCTGTAACAGTGTAACAGCAAAAGATTTTTCCCATCCAGTAGAAAATGCTCTCTGACCAAGTTCTGCTGTCCCCTGCATCTGCAGGCACCTTTTTTCTTTTTTGTTTGGTCAAATCTTTAAGGAAAGAGAAATAGTTCTGAAAAGTTTTCATTCAGCATGTACTTTGGCAACATTTAAAACTCATAGAGAAGCATGGGTAGAATATTAATCCCCAAAATGCTGCAGCTGCCTTTGAATGTGGGGTGCATTTAAACCAGAATATCACTTTGTTTTCACTTCTGATGCTTTAAGCTTTCCTCAGAAAATAATTGATGTCTTATGCTCCATCTGAACTGACTGTTCTCACAAGGACATACAGTATATTTGCCAAAATTGAGTTACAGTCCAATATTTTGTCCCATTTGATTGTGGAGATACAGTGAATGTGTAGCTTGAAATTTAAAAATTCTTTTCTTTGATCCCACTTTTTCTTTGAGGCAATGATAAGTACTCACTTCAGTACTTGCGAGGGTAATCTAGAGAACTACTGCTACACGGAATATGGGGAAACTTTTGAGGAAGGAATGTTTTTAGTTGATAAAATATCATACACACTGATACTGTTCAAAGGAAGGGTCTGTTAGATCATGTAAGAAATAGACTCCAGGAAAAAAAGCTCTACAAATATAAGTACCTCTCTGATCTTAGAAGTAGGAGTCATGTCTGCCTTTATTGGTGACTATTCAATAGCTTCTTTATTCTGCCTACCAAGTGCTCGTGAAAGGCTATTCTCCCATTTGGGTCCTGGAATTGCTCCAAATTTAAATGGGGGTCCAACTGAAAATACTGCAGAATGTGAGCAGAAAAAGACTCTATTGCTCCAAACTGACATTTTAATGTTTATCCATTAGGACTGATCAGCTGTTTTCTATTGCTGAGAAAAATCCAATTGTTGACTAGAGAGGATAAGAGGAAAAAGAAAGGGGGAAAGATCCTCCAACTTTTGAAAAAATAGATTTAGAAAAGAGGAGGAAAAAATTAAAGAACTAAGCGTGCTATGGAGAATGTATGTTTTCCATCCTGAATGTCCAAACAGTCGTCCGAAAAGGGATGCTGTTACCCGTTCAAGTGAGGAGTGATGACTGGAGCTTGCTACATCCCCAGCAGAGCTTCTCCATTAGGACAGCTGCAAGGATGTGGGAGGGTGAAAGGAGATGCAGTCTAGCAGGGCCTCCTGAGTAACCCTGGAAACTGTCTGTAAGCCTCTCCATTCCTTTTTCTTTTACAAATAACTAGTCTATTTGAGCCCTGTGCTGTATACTTCACAGCTTTCTCTAGCTGCTGGAATGACAGCTGATTATTTCTTAATAAAGAATACATTTCTAGGCAATAGGCTTGACTCAAGTGAACCTGCAATGTTTTGTCAGGATCTCATCCTTATGTGAGAAGAAACGTAATTACTACCGCAGCATGTGTGAAAATTAAGGACTCTTTTGCCTTCCAAATCACAAATGCTGGGTCCAGACTAGGTGGCAGCACCTCTGTCTGCTCCAGACCAGACCAAACAGGTAAGATTGTGAAAGCCCTTCAGCTCTGTGAAAATACAATGTATGTGACAGTAAAAAAATCCTGTGTGGATGAGCCTATCCTGCAGGTAGGACAGAAAAGTTCCTGCCTGGAGCAACAACCCCAGTTGTTTTGCCCACAGCACAGTCCAAACAGGGACTCAGTGCTTCCAGGAGAACTCTGAATTTTTCTCCTTCTGTACAAAGAGCTTCACTTTAAGGTAACAATTAGCCCTTGCTGATGGTTCCTCTGCTCACTGGTATGAGAGAAATAGAGGTCATTTGCTATTTCAGAAATTTAGTCATTTCTTTCCTTCTTCAAGTGTGTTACTTTTACAAGGAAAAACAAAGCCACTTGTTAAAATTACTCCAGCAGCACTCTTTAATGTGTCAATTTATCATGATTAATGCTAGTATATGGGATTTGTTATTAACAAGACATCACTGAAACAACGAAGGCAAGAGACTGCTTCTTAAGACTTATCTTGCAAATCTTGCAAAAAAAAGTGAAAAGGTAAAACATGAAAGTAGACACATGTTTTAATTTTAAAAATTCATTCTTATTTAAAAATAACTGTACATTTGTTTATTTAAGGTGTTTTCATGGAAAAAACCCAGAAATTTTTTATATCATAGTATCTTTCATTGTACTGTGGCTGATTATGCATGACTTTAAAGGCAAAGTTACATGTTTTGGCTTGAACTGATTTTAATAGTCTAGTGCTACCAATACTATTAAGCAGACGAGTCTCCATTCCCCCTTGCTCAAAGCAGAAAATTGACAGGAAATCCAACCAACAAAAAATGCTTTCTATCAGGTTAACAAGTTGAATTCGGCTAGTGAAAACATCAGAACAGATACAAAAGAGTGGATGGGACTGCCTGCCCAAGAATAGGAAGGACAGAAGAGAAGTCTGCTTTTCTTCTTGTTTGGATTTTTTTATTGTTATTATTTTTCAGGCAAAATATCTGGTTTCTGTTTCTGCATGGCCACAGATTTCCAACATTCAAAGTGGAAGTGCACACCTTCAAGTAGTATAAATAGCATGATAGTTGCCTAAACCAGATCTGTGCGGGTGTATAAATACCTGCAACTGCATGTGAGGGCTTTCCTACTACAAAATACAGATGTGTGTACATTGGACATATGTAAAAGTTCCCCCTAGTGAATTACACAGTCTTCTTGCACTCTACACCAATGATCCTGCTCATTAATCCTAATAACGTACTTCTGAGGTAGCACTCAGAATTACAAATGCTTGCAGTTTTACTTTGAGTTTTGTGATATTACCTCTTCTTCCCACTGTCCCAAGTGTCTGTGAATCTTACCCTTCCCTTGAAGAAAGGAAAGCACTGGTAATGAGAAGCTTGGAGAAAGTTTAAACCAAGGAACCAAGTGAAAATGACCTGGAATTTATCCTTTCACAAAATCTTCTGATTTGAAGATATTTGGTATGTTTTATTGTTCAGAGCCAGTGATACTAGTAAAGTTTTTCTGAGTGGAGGATGCAACATAAAATAAAGATGTGAAATCTTATCCTTAACAACTAGAACTCTAATATAGCATGTGGCTGCCTGGATGAAGGTTTTGTTTTCAGAAGAGCTGTGAGAGAGTTAGCGCTCCCTTGCGCCCCTGGTCTGAAACACTCAATACGAGGTTGCCACCTGCAACACTTCCATGTTTCCCATACTTGGTGCTAGACTTTGCCTGTTTTGGCTCCTTTTCATAACTTCAGTCTTAAATGTCTTTTTATACCATTCTTAATTCTCTTCTCCAACCTAGCTGGTATAATCAACTCTAGTCATACAAGCTGAAGTATCTTAGCAGTGTCAGCAGATTTCTTGTCTTCAGTGCTTCAGTGCAGCCTTTCTCACTGGAATAGTCCATAGGCTCCTGCCTGATGCTGTGGCCAACAATGATTTTAACATGTTCATGTGTGTGGCCACTTACATGGCAGTGTTTGATAGTCTGTGCAGAAAGCCTGTAAGATGTCTTTGAATAAGAAATATGTATTAAAGGATCATGTGAAGACAGAAAGGAAGAAATGGGGAGTGACCTCTAAGTTTCCAAATACTGGTATTTAACATAGGTGGAGAAGCAAGACCTAGTTGTGACAAAATCTGCCATGTTGCATATTTCCTATATTGGCTCATGTTTTGTACCAAAAAGAAAGTATGAAGCAGAAACAAAATCTTTGTCTGAGCTGTACAGAAGTTGCAGTGAGGTAGAAGCTGGATTGTAGTTAGGCCGTTTAGAGTAATGATTAAATGTTTTCAGTATGTCTGGCTTCTTGTTACCATGGGATCACTATCTTTTCCTTTTCCTTACGGAAGAATATTAATATAGTACCCTACCCTTAATGTTTCAGAGAGTGTAAGTGCTAGGATTGTATTTCCTCTATTTGCTGGAAAATACTTGTGCACTACAAATGGGAAATCTCTATTTCATAGAGACTGCCTTCTCTTCTAATTTGCTGTTTGCTGCTTTTTTCTTTTCTTTAAGCAACAAGCCAGTAATGGACTGATGTAATTATCAGCACATTAATGGTAGTTCCAAAGGGCTTGGCAGCAATTTACCTTATACGTGGGAAGAGTTTCCTTTTGTTTTAACTTTAGCTATTCAATTCTGTTTCTAATAAGCTTGTTGTAAATATGCAAGGAGAAGCAGTACCATATTGTTCTCTTCATCTTTTGTTAGATGCTTTGCAATAACAACAAAGTAACATTTCTGAAAATGGATAGCTCTGGATATGTGTTAAAACTCACAAAAGATGTCAGTAGTCACACTGCATAGCCTGGTTATTTTATGAATCAGCAGCAGGGAGCTACAGGCAATGCTCTTTTCTGTTCAAAGATAATTAAAGCAGTGGCTGAGAAATTGTTTTGTGATCACAGAGAAATCTCTGGTACCAGACAGCATTGTCCTTTTGTAGTCAATACAGATGCTCTAGCTTGTAGCTGTCTATGATATGAAACATAGGTCAGTTTAAGGACCTAGATATTAAGAGCTCATGAAACAACACCCGCTGTGTTGTTAGCTTTTACAACTAAAGTATAGCAATAGCAATAGTATTTCAATGACAGCAAACAGGGTTTCATTAATGCAGACTGTTTATTTTAAAGAGAAATGCCAAATGCTTAGGATGCACTTGCTTAATAAATAAGCAGTATGTGCATCAATCTATGACTGGAGCTTGGGACTGCACGGCATGAGCATTTAGTATCCTGATTGCTTTATTCTTGTAAGTTTGGGGAGAAGTAAAACAAGGCCTTTGCAACCTGCATTAGCTCACACTCAGCTTGAAACACCTGCCAGAGAGGGGAAGATGCACATTTCTCTTTTTAGAAAGCTTAAAGTATCTGTTCATTCAAATCAGTTTAAAATATTCATTGTGTCAAAAATGTAACATATGTTGTTACTTATAGCAAGCAAAGATTAAGTAGAATTGTCAGGAGACAGACTATCAAGTTTTTCTATCAAGAATTAGTACTTATTCCAGACCACCAAGTGAATTTCTTTGTAATTATAGACTTCTCCAAAACATACACAATCCCCATCTTCTGCTGCTGCAACATTCAAAATTACCTGGGAGTCATTCCACTCTGCTTTCTGAGCATCTTTTGCTGCCTTCTGTCTTTGGCAGTGCAGCAGGGTACTAAGTGAGCAGTTGGGGGTTGGTGGGATGCCTTCTTGATCATATGGTAAGGATTTGGAGCAAAATCCAAACTCTGCTCAGGGCAAAGCCTGAGTAAAATTGTTTAGTCCAGAGGGATGAAATGCTTGAGCTGGGTGCTGGTGCAGTCTGAGAGCAGCTGCCCAACAAATCCTTTCTCTCCTTGCAAATAGGATACTGTGGTACAGATTTCTGCAACTGGGTTCCTTCTGTTTATTCTCAAACTTGAATTTCATTATTACTCTTCCCTTAAGACATGTAGTGTGTGTATGTAGCCTGCACACATTTTGCTGCAGTAAGACCCTGAGTCCTGTCAAAGGATGACCTAGATCTTGGAAGTTTGCCTGTGAGCCCTATCATCCCTATTTGCATAAGCCCAGAATAAGGGGCTCCTGCTTAAAATATTCTGATTTTACCTTTGGCTGACTCGGTAGAACAAGTAGGCTTAACTATCTTCCTGGATCAGGATTGGTACCTGGAAAAGTAATACTCTTGGTGCTTAGGGTTTACCTGGGCAAAGCCCTCTCTGAATTGAATGGGAGTTTTGCCTGGGCAGAGATTCCAATGGAGAGCCCAGGATGCTCAGACTTGCATTGTTTTCAGACAATGCTGCAAAAGTCAGGGGGTCGGTACAGCTACCACATTCTGATACATATACTGAATTGTTACATATACATATTGAGTATGTAGCCCCAGGCAGCAACTTCTTGGGCTGACAGCTCTCATATGATGTATGTACCTCTGGACTGGAGCAAATCACTGAAGATAGAATGCTAGCTCTGCACATCCCAAATCACATGGAAATGCCTTGGTTTAAAATAAGGGCGATGTTGGGGAGAGGGGAATAATGTATGCACAGAAGACTGTTATTTCTTCTAAGACAGTTGCACACTGTCTTATACCTGCACATGTTTCTGTTAACAGTAATATTCTGCATATAAATACAATCTGGTTAGTGAAAAATCCTCGCTTTGATTGAGTGCAGGGGGCACTACCAGGGGAGAGGCTTGACAAATAAAAACTTTAAAGTAGTGTTCTTAACACTGTCTTCCCATCACTATCACTGTACGCAGTGAGAACTACCTGCACCCAGGTTTTGGCTAAATCAAGTTACAGTCTATTCATAATCCCATTGTAATTATGAAGTTTAAAACTATCTGTGAGAAATGGAAGGTCTTGCAGCAACCAACAGACAGGTAAAAAGGTTCATGCCAAGGACATGTTTGTCTAGTTGTTTAGGATAAGTTACTTGACTTTTGGTTTTAGTTTTTGCTGTTTGTTTTTTTTGTTTGTTTGGTTTTTTGTTTTGTTGTTGGGGTTTTTTTTGGTTTTAGATATACATAGTCTGAGATGTTTAAACTTTTAGTATTCCCTAAAGATGCAAAAAAAGAAGAGACAAAAAAATTCTCAAACTTTCATCATTGTGTAAAAATCTGACCTTGTCATCTCCTGATTACATATTGCAAATAAGTGGGCTGTAGCAGAGGTGTCATCTTCTTTGTAAATCATGTAATTAGAGGCTTCCTTTCACTCTATCACAGTAAACCAGGCATGCAATTCATTCTTTTGTTTGGACAGTTGGTCTTCTAATTAAGAAGCAGGTGACTATTCTGCACCAAATGGTTCTCCTTTCTTATCTTTCTACTCCCTGTGAGGTTAATACATATTGAAATGGGATATGTCTGGGCCCAACTAGGAGGGCAAATAACACCAGAACAGAGGGAACAATAAAGGAAGACAGAACTATTGTCAAAGAAGCTAATCCTTAGTGTCTATAAGATACAGAAGGATACAGCAAAAAGGATTGCATCACTGTGTTTGAGCTGCTGCTCACTACAGTCCAAATGACTTCTGTGGTTGATCTTACTGGACCTTGCAGGGATGGGCGTATGCTATGTATGTGTATAAATGCAAAACAGAAATCAAAACAAACTTAATCAGAATTCAAGAGTAATGCACTGCAACCTGGCTGGAAAGCAGCAGGCATGCTGTGCCCCCTTTAGTCATTCCACAGGTGTGAAGTCATGATACATAGGTATTCTGGCTGGAAAATGGGTATGTGATAAGGAGATAATCAGATCTCTGGAAATGTCTAATGTAATATGCTATGAATAAACATCCAAAAGATGCTTTATTTTTTCTTATCCTAAATTCTCAAATCCCCTTATGATTGTCAGATTGTTAAGTGTCAAAGTATATGAGATGTTCTTGCTTTAGAGAGGAAAAATTTGAGTTCAGCAGGTATTATGTGACTTGCCTAAGAACAACAGCAGTAGCCTGGGCACTCTAAACCACTTCCCCTAACTACCTTTCCTCTAGAGGAATGTTTTGTTCGTGTAGGCATTGACAATCTGGGATGAGCTGCATTGCATCTACATACAGGACCTGTGTATTCACTAGTGAAAGAAGGAGACACACAGCAGCAGCCTGTGTGCATGTGTGCTGATGCTCCTCTCTATAGGCATGCTTCTCTCTTCTCAGTTCAGACATACAAAAATATCCATTGTGATCTGCTCATAAACTAACACAGATTAATATTGAAGAATAATGCCAGGAGGAAAATTTGCCTTTCATACTTAATGCTATTCATTGAAATCACTCTCTAGTTCATTCTTTTCCTTTGTTTACTTGTCTTTGTCTTTTGCTGCACCATTTGTTTTACATGAATGTTGTTTAACATGATGATGCTGTTTTCTGACCAGTGGCAGGGTATATCCTGGGCTGAAATTCTGGTTCCAGGATTACTGAGGATTCATAGTATGCATCATTACAGAACAATATGAATGGGAACAAAGACCATTACAAAACTAGTAAGTGAATTTCCCCTCCCTCCCCATGCCCCCCCCATGCCTATTCAAAAAACAACTTTGAAAGCCCAAAATAAATTTGAAAGGAGGGAGCAGGAGGGGGAAAATGTAGGGTTTAGCGTAGATACCATGGCACGTATGGTCTGTGAAAGTCCTCATTCTGTGGAAGCACTTGCACAATGGGGTGTCTTGCAGGCAAATGAAATATCTTGAACTTTGTGCAGGCTTGAGTAAAACTCTAAATGTTACTTGAGACTCTTTTTTTGTGACTTAATTTTTATGAGTTTTTATTTCTCCTTTGAGTAATATTAAAAGATGAGAATGCTCACAGAAAAATAGGACAGCTGAAGTATATAAAAATTCTGGAGATTTGTTTTTTTAACTGTTTTATTAATACAAGCAAGGTTTGTATTAGCTGTGGTATCTCTTCTCCAGGTCTATCAAACTAATAAAACAGGCAAAGTTTCAGGAGCAAAATCCTTCCATTTGATGTCTTATATAAATACATATCACTAGTATGAAACTTGTGTATTAATTCTAGAAATGGAGATCCAAAAGGAGATTTTTAAAAAAATCTGATTAACATTATGTGAAGATAAATATAATTATAAAATGACAGCAATGAACAACTAAAAATGTAGCAGCTTTAATAAAAATTAAAAGAGGGGAGGGAGGAAGTTCTGGCATGAATTTCTGATGTACTGTGAACACTGAGGTTTCCATCTGCTCTCTACTTATTGATCCCTTACTTGCTGTGAACACTGGGCCAGCAAGGCACCAAGTGTTGCTCATTGCAGGAGCATTTGATGATTGCTAGACTATCAGGTTGTATTCCACAGAGAGTGATTTAACAGTCCTCTAAATGAGGTTTCAAGGGATGTTTTCCAATGTCCCACTTGGTCTCTTTTTAGTGATCTGTACAGTGCAGGAAAAATGACAACAAAAACTTAAGTTACAAGATAGTGAATCTGAAACTCCCTGTAACCAAATGGAAATCAGGTGATTGTAATAGCCATGAAAAGGAGGAAGATAACATTTACATTTTGAAGCTTCAAAAGCTGGGGGGGTTTTATGGTGACTTGTATCCATGGCCCTCTGCAACAAATCCTACTCTGCCAGTGCCTTTATGGACTCCCAGTTTTCTCCATCTCACTGGACTCAGTTCTGCACTGAAGAAGCAGAGAGAAGGCTTGCATCTTTCAAACTCACCTTATTGCACAAATGTATATCGGGATGGTGAAAGTCTAATTCATGGCAGCAACAAAAGGTAGTTCTGCTTGACCACAAGCTCTAAATACTGCTTTAATTTTACAGTGTATAGCATCGATCAGAATTAGGAATAAGGAGGTACTCCTTTTTAGTAGGGTGAATCTATGTTAGATGGATTACAAGGAGAGTTAAAAATAGGAGAAGGAAGAAAAAACTCAGGAATAAGATTAAGAAGTTGAAATGGAAAGCACAGAAAGACAAGATAAGCATGCAAAAAGAGCAGATTCAGAAAGAAGTCAGTCTTGTTAGGTCAAAGTTAAACTACTAGGAAAAAAACCTAGGCCTCAAACCTTCTGTGGTAAGCAGCTGAGATCAGGTTCAAATAGCTCCTGTAGTTTTTGGAGTGATCTGAAGTGGTACAAACCTACATGTATCTGTGGAGCCTGTTTTATTGGCTGCAGATTCAACACAGGTAACTGTTAAATGTCCTCTTTGAGAGGGCTACTTGGAGAATGGGTTTCTGTCATTCTTTAACAGGTATTGCACCACCTTCCATGCCACTTTAACAATTTACTCATGTGATCATAATTTTTTATTCCTTTAAAACAAGTGATTTTGAAAAACTCTTGAAGGCATCCGAAATAACTACAAACATCCAGAATTGCTAATGGTGTTATTATGGGTCTGGTTACCTGGGTGCCTTGTAGTCTTTGTTCCTTGCCCATTTGTTATTTACAAAAGGTGTGTTCTTCACCTTTACTTAAGAAAACTGGTCATAGAAGTCTGTGGTTTCTTACCTTGTGAGAATAACTGCAAAAGAGTGAGCTGTAATGCACCAGCTGGAAAGGAGGAAAGACCTTCCTAAGGATGTTGGGTTGCCTGTGCTCAGCTCAGAGAAGCACAGCTTCTGCAGACTTTTAAACAGCGTGTAAGTCATGACGATGGCAGGGAGGCACAGAGAAGACTGCTTTTCTGATCATCCTTGCCCATCATGAGGGATCTGAGATTGTGACAATCCCTCATGCTTTCAAAAGGAGACAAGAAAATACCACTTCTTTCTTGGTTATTTCCTAAACAATAACTGGTCATTGAAATGATGGACCTGCGCATGAAATGATGGACCAACTTGTGTTGATATTTGTAAGGAGCAGGACTGAAATGGATGGGGTGTGTGTGAATCTTCCAGTGCACACCTTCTCTGTTCAACTGTCTCTTAATGGAAAGTTATGACTATAGCTCTCTGGATAACTTGCTAGTATTTACCAATCTACTTCAACCAGAGTGATATTTTGGAGAGGTTCCCCTGCTTGGATGGGCTGCTGAAAGGAATTATTTCCCCTACAAGCATTATGTTGTTTCATAAATACATTCATTTTCAATTGCCTGTAAGTTATTTGGGGGCAGGAAAAAATAAGGTTGAGTAATTGTAACTTACATTGAAAACAAGGGTTGAAGAAATTAAGTCTTATGGTGCCATACAACTTTATAGTAAAAGTATGACTGTTAATTCTTAAATTTGATTGCAGTTACCATGTTACACCTTTACAATATCAAGCGTTATTTCATTTCAATAAGCTACTTTAGGAGACACTTGCTAAGATTAGAAATGAGAAGGGGAAAGAAAACAGAAAACAGTGTTCTGCCTTTACATAGTGATTGCCTTTGTGTTTCCACTAGAATGAGATTTTACTACTAAAATTAATTTCAGTCGTTTTCCAAAAACAGTTTTAATCAGGTATTTGTAGTGCAGATTTTGCCTGTTTTTCTTATTAGCCATGTCTGCACACTTTCTATTGTTACACATATGAGCTGAATCCCTTCATCAATGAGTTTTCAATAGTGTCACTGAATGTAGCTGAAAAATCCATGCAAAACAATAACCTAGTCCCTGTGAGCTTGGACAACAGCTTGCCTGCAAATCCATCCAGTGCAAATGAATATCAGGGATAAACAGCAAAGAAAACATAGTGGGTGGTACCAACAGTAATCATGCCTTGACCAGGTTTCCTGAGTACAAAAAAAATCACTTCAAGGAGAAGTTAATGATCCTTCTGTACTGACCTCCACAGACAAACAGCTGTTTGCTCACCTACTCATCAAACTACCCTGTCCCTTGATTTACATTTGGTGGGGGATTCTCTGTCCTGGGCACCAGCTGTTATTGTCATCAACTACCTCTGTTGTGTACTTTCTGGAAAGCCACATGAATACAGTTTGGTTTCCAGAAAACCACTGAAGCTGAATATTGAACTCTGAGCTGCACTTTTTTTCCTTCCTGTGTGTTGGTTTTGGGTTTTTTCTTATACTGAGTAGTGTATAACAAAATCCTGTGTAATTCTATAGCTGATTTGCAGTGCTTTAAGAAGTTAACTAGTTACTTACTGAACATGAAAATATCCATTGCCTCTGCAAAACTAATACAGGTTTCAGACAGATTGCTCCACTGACCACTGAATTTCATCTCTTATAGAGGGCAGCATGGCCAGGATGGAGGCAGAGAAGGGCTGAGCTGGAGGGGTGAGGGACACTGCAGCACCGGCCACAACAACCCTGTACAATAGCTAAGGGATTGAAGTAGAGCTGACTTTCCACGCTGGGCTCCAGGCAGACTCCAAGAACAGAGTGCCACCTACTGAAATACAACTGATGAAGAGAGTTCTGCAGAGACATGTAAAACCAGTGGAGGCTATGGCTTAGGTAGTAGCTGGATGAATTAAGAGCCCCAGACCTCCACAGCTCTATTACTTCCAGATTTTTTTTTGAAGGTCTTTCTGTCTACATACTCTCTTTTCCCAGTATAGCATTACTATTGCTGGTGTGGCCAGCACTGGTCTAGCAACAGACTCGTATTTCAGAGAGCAATTCTATATAGTCCAGCTATGAAAAAGACATCATCAAAATATGCTAATAGGTCTGGAAAGGGCACTGCACTCTTAGAAGAGGGGGGCTAGCTCCTGTGATGCCACCTCATACTGCAGATCAGCACTAATTTTATTCAATAAATGTATTAGCCTGTATTAAAACTTCAGCACTCAGTCTTTTTGTAGGTGCAGCTGCAAACCCTGCCTTGCTGTTGTTGGGCTGTGCCATTTGGGCTGCATGATGGACTCTTGTACTAAGCTAGGTAAGTTGAAGCACATGATGGCAGTTGTGGTGTGGCAGAACAGGGACATCACAAGTCAAGAGATACAGCTTGCAGTAAGAACCTGCACCAAAATATGAGGATAGGCAAACAGCACTAAATTAAATAGTTGATCACTGGCAAAGGAAGTAGCTTGTGAAACTTATAAGTTGTGCAATATTGTTCCCAGGAAATCAGAATTTGGCATGATCTGGCCAGTCCCCTTCATAATTTGAAAGGAAAAGAATAAGCTAAATTTTATTTCAAACAAGCTGCGAATTGTTTCACTACAGGTTTGTTGTGTTTTCATATCACTGTACCATTACTCAAGATTCCCTTCCACCCGTTACCCTCTAATGTATCATATAAACTTGAATATATTTAATTTTATTACTGTGGTAAAGAAACTGAAATTGTCAGAAAGGGAATTTACTAAGTGTAACAAAACAAAATAGCTAAAGCCAGTCAAAGTTTTTGAATGGAGACATCCCCTGTGACTTTTAAAGATGGATTGTCTACCCTCCTATCTCCCTTACTAGTATAAGTGAGTATAAACACATTTTACTGTATCTTACCTGCAAATATCTAGCACAATTATACCTACATTATCTTGCCTCTTCTTTTTGATCAGATTTTCATTAATAATACCTCAGCTGTCTTTGCTATTGCCTTTTGGATAATGACTGGAAGATGATTTTTATGACTTGTTTTCATTATACTTGGTGCTATGCAGTGAATCAAGAAAGAAAGAGTGTATTTATTCAGAATGTGAGACATCCAACAAAGTAGATAAGGCAAGAGAGAAGAGAGTGAAATATGGGGCAGAAAATATGTGCTGTAGAATACGTAATGACATGGAGCTTGATGAGACCATTTTAAGTTACAGAGGGCTCAAAACAGAGAACAGAAATCCTAATTAAAACTTTAATCCTTGAAATAACTGTGTTTATTATTGACAAAATTATCTCAGGCATCAGCATGCCATATATTTACTGCACTGGTAAGTACTGATTAACGTTTTGGAAACACGTTAGTGAAAGTGCAGTAGTGCTTATAGCAGATCGAACGTGAAGGACATAGGCCTTTAAAAGCAATAGCAGGTAGTGCACACACACATACAGAGCTTCCAGACTGAGGTTCAGTATAAACTAGAAAGTGCCCAGTCCTGAATTAATTGATGTCTCTTGAAGTCTTGTGGGACTTTCACTATCAACTGTACTGACAGCCAAACTAGGCTGTGTAGAAAGCTGTGGCACTACAAAAAATTTGCCTCTGGTGTTTGTTGTTTGTGTTGTCTATTTTTATAGGAAAGGATCCTTTGAAAAGCATCCTGTTAAATACATAAAATCAGGGCTATATCTTTAGCAGGACAAATCTGACAAGTTCTGGATAAAGTATCCTGCAAGCTTAATCTTTTACATCCTTTGCAAACTAATCTTTCTTTCTCCAGTCATTCTCATAAAACACCAATATTTGATAAATAAGTTCATTCATATAGATAATTTGCTATTGATTTTGACTACACTTCTGTCTGGTCTCCAGGGACTGTTTGCTCACCGGTACCCTGAAATGTAATGCTCAACTTGGTGCCTGCTCCTTGGTTGGATATCTGATAATTCCCTCACAGGAGGCAAGGAATACTAAATGCAAATGATAAAGATGAAACAACGAGTGTGAAAACACACACATCCAGTATCCATTTGGAAGTCCCTCTTTTGCTTTATTATTTGTAGAAAGTCCCAAAATTTAAGAATGGTGAGGAATAGGTCCTGCTTTGTCCCCTTATTAGCTGTTTTTAATAGGCTTCTCATAATGGTGACTCAGTGCCACATCAATCATTGCTGACCTTTAATCCAGCTACTCAGTATGCGGTTAGGTAAGTATCTCTTGAGAAGGCCAAATGGCAGGCTACTGCTGTATTAGGGCCTGTTTTCCTTATCTGCTATGTCCTTTTATAAAGAATCACTACAGTGATAAGGAACCAGTTCCCAATTGCTACTCTTGCGTTACAAGTAAATGAGATGAATTAACAGATGGGATGAGCTTTCCAACATTACCACACATATAATTGTTTTTCTGTGAATCTCTGTGGTCACTATACTATTATAGTTTATCCTACAGCATTGTAAGAAGTCCTACTTCAGACAGGGGAGGGGGAATAGGATGTAGATAGGTTAACCAAGGCATTTTTTTCTTAAAAGATATCATTTTAGTGTTAAAATTATTTAGTTTTAGAATTATACTTGTATTAACAAGTAAATGAGAGAGTTTGCTCAACCATCTAAGCTTCTGAGGGGGCCTAGGGAAAGACCAGGTCTCCAGAGGATTGCAGCCCTGCCTTAGCATGGGAGAATGTTGGCCCACTGGCTTCAGTGTCCTCATTTAAAGGTTTTGTTTAGTGGACATTGTACCATTTATGGAAAACTGTGCTCTGAACAGCCAGCATTTGCGTGTGCTGGGCTGTCACCAGCTTTCTGTTGCCTGGATCTTACTGTCTGCAGTGGCCTCATCAGCCCCAATGCAGTAACTATGCTCTCATTCTTCCATGAATTTGGGAAGCAAAGGAGGCTTATTCCAGTACTATTTCCTCTCTTCACATCAATGTGTTCTCTCCAGAACTGCAACCAAGTTAAAACAAGCTAGTTTAAACCAAAGCTGGGCAAGATTTGAATGGGTTTATTTTGCCTTCAGTAGTGTATAAGATACAACCTCAAATAAAAATGCCTGCTTTCTGCAGGCACTCAGGCCATTAATTTTTAATAGCCAAGGTGCTCTTGGAAAAACAGAAAAGCCAATAAATTGATCATCCAGTTGCTAGCCTACCAATAACTAGCAAGATTTTGGCTCAGATCCTCTAAGTATATATTATCACAAACCCAATAACTGGTTAAGATCTGCTCATACAGTTAAATAAGAAATGTACATGGCGGTTTTTATGACCAACTGGAGCTTGTTAATACCAAATGAACATTTTGAAATCAAGTATTTAAAATTCATATCAAATCACACTTATTTCAAACCTTGAAAAGTATTATTTTTATGAAGCCAAATATGACCACGTGAAAAGTCCATCTAAAGATGGACCTTGAGATTTGGCTTAATTTATAGATTATATTTGTAGGATGTAGGCATTGAATTCCACTTACAATGGAGCCTAAAGAGAGATCACAAGTCTCTAGCAGTAGAAATAATAATACTATGGAAAAAGTAGTGAGACGAAGTTCATTAACAATATGCTTCCCAGTTTTCTGATGATGTTTTCAAAGCCCTATTTCTATTTCCTCAATGCTTTGTGCATTTACATCCTTGCAGTTATAAGGAAAATATCTATTTTTCCAGGCTTTAGTAAGCCAATTCTGTCCTCTCTATCTCTGATCATATTTACAAATCAGTAGTACAGCTGTCTAGCAACCAAGGGCAGTGTTTGAGCTCTACATGTGTAGCATTTTTTTCTATTATCTGTGGGTTGCTCGCTGGTCTTTCTCCTATGGATGTTGTGACAGGAGTAAATCTGAGCCTTTATTCACACTGGTGTTGTACGTGGCTCCTGTGGGACCAATGTCATGAAGCCTGGGAGATCCAGCTCCACAGGCAGCCATGGCATGGAGGGGTCCCTACCCTCATGCAGCCCTGCAGAGGCAGAGCTGCCTTCTCGGGGCTGCTGCATGCTGTTTGGCTCCATGTTTCCTTCTTGGAGGTGGCAGAGATGCCCCAGTCTCTTGTAGCTGGGAGGGGAGATACCAGCACCCAGTCTCACTATCTTCCCATCTTCTGCCTGTATGTCAGCCTGGTGCTATCTAGAACTGTCGGGATGAGACCTTGGTCCCTTTAAACAGACATCTGGGAATGACTCCTTGCCCTTCTCCAATTAGTCCATGGATAGTTAAGGTAGACTAAGTATTTTAATGGATCTTACATTATGTTTTCTGCACCTCAGGTTAGAAAGACTTTAAGCTAGTCTGTAGAATCAAGCCTTTGTTCCTCACTGATAAGAGGCAAGACCTTTCAAAGGCTATTAAATAGTGGGTGGGTTTTTTTTGTTGTTGTTTATACTGCATTTGAATGAGGTGTTACTGTAACTGACTCACTGGGGGAGGAAGAGGAAATTGGTGTTTTCTGTGCTCTGTGTCCTGTCTCTGAGGTGTTGATGGAGATGTCCTGTTAGTACACTTGTTGGTAATGAAATGCATAAACTGTTCAAACAGCTGTAACTGTTTGTTTAGCATTTCCCTGATCATTTGGGTTTCTCTAATGATAAGAGTCAAATTTAGCCTAAACATAAAAATGGCCACCCCCCCCCTTAAAAAAAAAAAAAGAAATTATCATATTGGAAAACTCTTGCCACGTCTGTAGATAACAATGTTGTGGCAAGCAGAGGTGGTGGTGTTCAACAATCAAGCAGGAACATCCAAGTCAAGGGATGACTTTTCTGCTGTCCTGCCTGAGAGCTATACCAGGCAAAGCCAGGTGAAATTAGGCAGTGATGGTTTCTGGGGAAATATGAGGTGAATCTGTTCTGAATGTGTAGCATAGCTGAACCACTAGCCAGGGACTGCTGTGCTGGTAGTGCATTACATACATTGCTCATAGGGCATAGAAGTTACTTCCCTAGAAACACTGAATTCTTTAGTATTGAGGCTGCATGGGAGGAGTAGTCTGTGGATGTGCATTGACAGCACTCTCTTAGGCTTCTCCACAGCATCAGAAAGATTCCCTGTGGTGAACTCGAGTCAGACTGTGTGATTTGCTTTCTCTTCCCTGCAAAACATTTTAAATTTTTTTATACAATGTTTAATATTTCATTATTTCCAGTGGATAAAAAGAAAAGTTTGCTCTTAAAAAAATGATAATGCATACCTTCTTCACTCCAAGTTGGTGCTGCCAGCTTCAAAAATGAATGGCTCTGATATCTTCAGAGACCAGATTTTTGTATTTGTTTGCAGAAGAATGGAAAGTACATTTTTAATAAAGCTTCTGTGATGAATAAGTGGCTCAAAAATAGCAGGCTAAAGCTTGCTTCTGTGCTGTCAGAGCAGAGTCTGCCAAGTAATTTGCCTATATAAACTCTGTAAGAGCAAAAGGCCTATTGTAAAGCTGATCTTATTTTTAGAGGTAGATTTTATTATTCGCTCTCACTTCCTTTCCCACCAAGGGCTTGCTTTCAAAACAAGGCCACAATGGCAAATGCATACCATCTGATTGCATAAGAGCTCCAGACAAGATACCCTGCAATTCCCAACTCTGCTTCTGCAGAATAGGGAGGATACATGCTGAAACGTGATTTGCAAAGGCTTCAGCATTGTCCTTCTCTTGCAGTGCGCCAACACAGTCACATTATTATGAAGCAAAGAAACCCACAGCTCGGTTCTGCCCTGATGTTGAACTCTGTACGTCCCTACTAATGCAAGAGGATTTATTTGTGTGGGAGTTAGGGCACAGTCGGAGCTTTGGTACTGAAAGCACTCTATAGTCCTGCACATATATTTCTCCATGCACCCACTCCTCCATCACAATACCAAAGCAGATCTACAAAGTTGATGTAGGAATGTGGAAAATGCCTCCTCTAGGCTGTCATTGAAAGCTGCAACTCAGTTTTTCACAGCTGGAATAAAGCAAACAGGGCTTCTGCTGAGCTTTTCTTTGACAGGGTTAAGCTGGCCACCTTTCCCTATCTCCAAAGCATGAGTGCTCTCACTCAGCACCTCCATCAGATGCCCTGGCTACTTTCTGTGTCCAGACATTTCTGAGGCTGGAGGAGTTGCCTGTGGGGTCTCCGGGGAAGAGACATGCTAGCTAATTTCCAACCTTGCAATCTCCTTTCATTACTGTGTTTTCCAGGATTTGGTCATTCTTTTTTCATTGGAAAGATCACTAGTTGTAATAAGATGATCCCATCCAACACCTATGAATGGGAGTTGGCTTTACTGTAAGAAGTCATGACATTGAGACACAAAGAAATAACTCTTGCTCCATTTGCTTTCCTTGCGCTAGCAGGGCCTCATAAGGAGAATGGCCATTGCCATGTTTTCAGTCCACTTCCACTATCATCTCGTCCCTGCTATTCCAATGTTTCTGGTTCACAATGTTACATATTTCCCCCTAAGGAACACACTTCTCTTTTCAACAGACACCAGACCCTGATGTTTTGTCTGTTACGGGGAAGGAGCCATTCAAATAAATTCACCAGGTCCAATTCAGAAAGAAGACAGAAATGGCCTAAATCTAATGCAATATGGTAGAGCATGTTACATTTTGTGGCTCCCTTTGCTGAAAAGTTCATCATTGTTCCAGCATAAACATGTCTACTGAATGCAATGACAAACAGCATTAAGAACAATTTTCTATTTCTGTGGACAGCATTATTTTACAAGGTTCTTGTGAATACTTTCTTAGCTGCAATTGCTCTTCCATTTAGTAAACTTCTTGTACTAGTTTTGCAAAACTAGTCATTCCTATATCAAAATCAATGTAAGTGGTAAAGTGGTTTAATCTGCATATACCTGACGTGTGACTTATATCATAGTACATGCAATTGCTGGATTTCAAACCACATGACTGTAACTGAACAAGGTGAATTCACCTCTGAAGGCTTTCTGGAAAAATCTTATACTATTATTCCATTTACATCAGCAGATTCAAATAAACATAAAATTAAAACAATGACAAAAAAATATCCTATGGATTGTTCTTTTCAGAAAAATGTTTGTTTTGTTCTTTAACAAGTAATTTTGGTCCATGACATTTTCAATGTTTCCTTCTTTATTTGTTTTACTTAAAGCTGGTCTTTCTTTTGGCTTCCATCCTGTGTCCTTCACTTCAAACAAAATCTTTCTGAACAGTATTTAGAAACCTCTCCTTACTATTCCGTAAATGGTTTTGAGGCAGGCGTCTACTGAAAGTGATACTTAGAGGTCTCCCAGATGGTGCTTGGGGGACATATTTCTGCTTCTGTAGAAGCATTAGTTGATAAGCAGACTTAAAGTTTTAAAAAGGGGGGGACGACACATTTTCATCAGACATGACCCTCTACAGGGCGGTTGCATTTCTTCCTTTGAAAGCTACACACAAGAGAATATTGCACTGGACTTACTAAGTGTCTTTCAGTGGTTTCTCTAAAACAAATGATTTCTTTATACATTGAAATATTAAACACCTTTAGAAAGCTTACTATTCTGTCTTGTAAATTAAAATCTGTCCTCAGAAATGCTAAATAAGATCTTTTTTAAACACCTTGGAAAATCACTAATATTAGAAGCAATAAACTTTCATTGCAATTGATTTTTCATTCTCTCTATTACTGTTGTGGATTATGACATCTTGCAAACCCACTGGTTGAATTATGGTTTATTTTCTATGAGGATCTATGCTTTGTTAAATATATTTGTTAATTCTATGTGGAGGAAAGAAATCTCTCTATATGACAGGGAATTGTGCCATAAAGTTATGCTATTCCTGGATAATTGTTGCCCATCGCCTGTGGAGAGCTCTGCCATGAGCTAATTTTACTTAGGAACACCCTGAGGGAGTAGAAAAGCCTGTCCTGTGGATAGAGTTATACAGGGCAAAAAGACAATATATTTTAAAAACTTGCTAATATGAGCAATGAAAGTGTTGGCAAACTAAATTAAAGCCATGTGATGAAACATATCAGTACTGCTGCAGGACTGCCAAGTAGCTATGATTATGCAAATAAGAATATAAACAGAGTCTGGCTTCAGACAACCTACTGCAAGTCCCAGCTGGAGGCTACTCTAATGATTCAGGGACAGTGGGGCTGGATTAATGGTCATGCATTTACGTAAATAGATAGCTTTCCTCCTTGGTCTTTAGTCTGCTAGAACACCTACTCTAGCTCTGAAACTTCTAGGTTCTTTCCTGACAATTATCTTGATAGTATTTTCAAGTTTAATATCAGAAGGTTTGTCTTGCAATAATTTATAACAGTAATAAACAAAAGTTATCTACCATTTACTTACCGTAGTGAATGCTCTTGGGTTTTTACTGCTTTCTTTTTAAGCCAAATATTTGGGAAAAAAATGTGACTCCAGGACTGATTTATTGAAGTATCTTCAATTTCAGTGTGATTTTGTGTGTTGGGTGTAATAAATACTAACATTAATAAGCTGTGGTCTTCACATTCTAGAAGAAACCTGTTACTTATCTGCTGAACAGTGGAGTTACAGCATTGCAGAAACAGTCTCAAAGGGGCTTAGGAGAACTGTGATAGGTTAGTTTCTTGCAAAGTGCATGAGAAGGTGATGATCAAGTGAGAAATTGTGGGTTCATGGACAAAAAAACCCACCTGGGTGTTTACTCAGGGAAGAGCAGGTGTTTTGTAAAAGAATCTGAAGGTGATTAAGCAAGAGATCTATTTGGTCTACAAAGAGCATTATTTCATCTTTAGTAAAGTACAAATAGTATTGCAGGAAATAGGAGATGGCATGGGACTAAATTCTTTAGTGTCAAGGGTAGTTTCTGAAGTTATTATGATAAAAACCTCTTAATAAGTGAAGCTGTTTATGTTGATGACCCAGACAGCATCCATGATTTGCAATTCTGAGTTCATTCCGAATTAAAGCAGATGACTTTATGAAGATGCAGTGGAGTGTGGGTGATTTTAATGGAATTTCAGAAGAGAATTTGAGTGCCTATGTATATGAAATCATACACTCTAAAAATGAAAAACATCATCCAGGCCATTTACAATGGCCAAGTGTTGTAATGGCAAGCATCTCAGATACAAAGATAGATCTCGGTGGACTTCCTTGCAATTTTCCCGTCCAGTTTCCTCTCAATAGCAATGCCTGGCCTTGTGTTAAAACTGTAAGCAAACCATCTTTCAGCACTTCTCTGGGGAGACCATTATCTGTTAAAACAGATTAGAAGTAGGGTACTGCTTTCTGAGCCAGATAGAGACAGGGAGTTGCATGGTTATATAGGTAGCAGCTAATTGCCTTCAGCAGGCTTTGCACGCTTAGCCTGACGTGCTTCGGTCATGCCAGTGACCCGAAGAGGGTTACTTCTGTTGATACTGAGGTCCAAGCAGGTCACCTCTACAACGGTTGTCCTAACTAAAGCTGGTCTTCAGCAATGTTCAGCGCTTCCCACCTGCCATTTCCAGGGCATGGCTCACAGAAGCTGTTTAGGTTCAGGCTTGCAAGAGCAAGAAAACCTCTGCTGACCTGCCTGGGAATAGAACACGGTCCTCTGCCAGTGCTTTACATTCTTCTGGGGACTTCCATGTGCTAATCCCATGGGACACCCAGCTGCTGTAAATGCCATCCATAATCAGTCTTCTGGGTTTTGGGGTACTTTTTGGAATTAGAGGACAGAAGTTCTCGAAACATGAGGGGACCATCAGTATTGCCACAGGACAGCTACTTCTCTTATCTCTTCTTCTTGTGGTTAGGGAGAAAGAAAGAGGAAAATGTGAATGAAGCTGTTCTAGATGAAATAACCTTCCTGCTTACACTGATGGATTTTGCTGGAGTGGTTACTCCGAGATGATTAAGTAGAATCCTCTATTTTAGTGTTTCATTTTTATTCAAATAGCAAAAGTAGCCTTCCAAGACAGGATAGAAGTTTCCATATTGACTGATTTTGAAAGACTTTGTCAAATAACAGTCTTTCCCTCTGTAACACTTCTATTAATATAACATCAGCATTAAGCCTTGCTGTGAGAACAGTCTGCCTGGCATCAGTGATGAGCAGAGAGAGGGAGGAAAGCACAAGCATACTCCTGCTTTAGGAGTGTTCTGGTTTTGGGAAATCCACGAAAAACTGACTAAGTGTGAACCTCTGCCAGGAATGGGAATTTAGCCTGTGTTTGTTACCAGCAACAATGTACCTTAATGAAATTTCCTATACCTGACAAATGCAAGAAAAAATAAGTGACATGAAATTGTTTTTGGAATAGCAAGTTTAAGTATCTAATGTTATTTCTGGGTCATCTTTCAGGTTAAGAACAGGAGATACAGTATATTGTAGCAGAGGTGGAAAAGTCATAATTTTCAAATGTCTTGTAGTGATTTTAAAAAGTGATTATGGATTAAGTCATTTCTCCATGCACCATACCTGACTGTAATAATCCAAATTGCCTGTGACTTATGATTATATTCGGCAACAATCACCATTTCCCACTCTAGTGTGAAATTAACACCACACACTGTAGCTGTGGCATTTACTGAACACAAGGGAGCCGATTATAGCTCCATAAACTTGAAGACAACCTCTGCTATTATTTAATTAGCATCAGTATCTGTACATAAATTAGAACAGCATTTACAATCACTTTCGTGGTTAAAGGTCTAACAGAGTTTTCACTGTACCACCTATAATTTAAATAATAACCTCAGAGTTGGAGAGATATGTCGGTAAAACAAGTTTGGCTTGCAACTTAGCAGAGTGCATTTCAGAATTTTGTATTTTTTTTCTGTTATTAATATTAGCTTATTATACATTCAAGTCTTTCCTAAAATGAATTTTCATGCAAAATAAATCCACACAGAATTCTAAATTTTCATTTTGTTGATTTATCTCTTTTATTCCTCCCCCTCACACCCACTCACCAAAGAAAGCCTTTGTTTACCTACTAGTGCAATAGTTTGTGTTCAAACACAGATTCATCTAATGCTATCAGAAGGGAACATTTTCTCTATTTGTTTCTTTTGAGAAAGCTTTTCAGAAAGCTTCTGGTTTTATGTTGTAAATTGGTGAATAGTATTGCAGATATGAGTCTGATATAATTCAAATACTTGTCCGTTTGCAATGGGAAGCTAGCTAGCAAACAAATGCAGGCTAAAATGGTTTAGCTGGAGTTTTGCCCAAGAGCTGCTTTGTTCAGGATCTACTGAGCATGGGAGGACAGTGATATCCCCCTTTCAGATGGAGGGAGAAGATATTGTGGGGTGAACCAGGGGCAAAAAATGGCCTGAGAAGGAGTCTGAGAAGAGAGAAGTTGTTAATGGAAGTGTTTCCAAGGAGTTTGCTATACATAACTTCTTATTGTTTCTCCCAATCTAATTTTTTTTTTTTTTATCTACTGGAAATATATCTTTCATTCTCTGTTTGACCCTCTTGGCATATTTTTAGACACTGTGAGAGAATTATCTTCTTCAAAGATAAGCTTTAGGGTAAACATGCCCACATTGTACAAGTACTATGTATTAAAAAAAATGGCTTGTATTGCTCTGGCCCATATCACTCATGAATACTTTTTGATTTTTCTTTTAATTTTTAAAGAGAAATAAAGAAATGTTTTATTAGTGAGCATTTTCTGCTGCATCACCAGAGCAGAATATTATGAATGAGAGATTCCATTTTTAATTCCCTTAACATTAGTTGAAAGTATTTTTGGAACATAACTTCCAGGAGGCCTTTTTATCAACTGAGAAATAAGTCCATATTCCTCAGTCTGCTCCTTAGGGGACTGTCTTCCCTAAACACAGGAAAAATATGCAATTTATTATCATGATTAGTTTACAAAAGTTTTATTGAAAAATATACTGGAAGTGCTAGGAATTAAACATCAATAAGCAGTGAGAGAATAATTGGCTAAATGTAGCTCAAGAGAGCTGCTTAGCCAAATCTATTAATAATATACAGAAAAATGTGTCCACACCTTCTGCACGCACTTTTCTTCTAAAACTATGCTTCTTCAAAAGAGTGTTTTACGAGAAAATTGTATGGTTTGCAGCAGAGAAGCAAAATACTATTGCTTTTCTCTACTTATTACCTCTTGCCAATAACTCATGAGATTTTTGGCTCCAGTTCCTGATTCTCTGCCTGTGCCTGACAGTCAGTGATTCATGCTAATATGCAAGGTCAAGCTGAGGTTATGTGTGCTCTCTAAGAATATCAGGCAGAGACCTTGCTCTCCTCCCAAAGCCACAGAGACTACACTTGCCCTTCTCATGAGACATTCATCAGAGTTGTCCTCCAATTCCCAAGTGGATGGAGCTCTCAGGACTGACTTGGTGACTTTCTTCTGTGAAAGCAAGGATGTGATGTGGTTCTGAAAGGTATGTTGCCTTCTAAATTTGGCTGGAGGCAGGATTTGTTTCAAAAGAAATAACTAAGCATGAAAGGTAGAAAAAAATCCCAGGCAAATCTCCTCCATACCAATGTATCTGTTTAACCATGAATGAGTGTTAGGCCTTGATGAATCTCAAAAAATATAACTTGGAGAAAAGCACTGAATTATATTTGAATCACTATATTGTTACATTGCACCTTGGTTTTGGTTTTCATTTTAATCCAATAACAATGGTGGATTACTAAGATTCAGTCTGGAAAATTTCATTGAAGTGGGCTTGTATCTTCACAGTGTTTCTCTCCAATTTTAAACTGTAGCCTAAGGGTTGATTTTATTCCTTTAGCCTCTCTCATGGTTCTATTAATATCAGGTAACATCTATTTTAAAACATGCCTGCATAGTTATAACTGATGTCCAGATGACACTTTTCAAAATAAGCAAAGGACCAGTAATTTCATCTTCCTTATTGAGAAAATAAAATATCCCATTGACTTTTTTCCTGTTTCAATTACTTTCCATTTTTCCATTGATCAATGATGCTGTGAGAAAATTAATGTGGCAGAGTCTTTCACACCTTGTCTAGGTCAAGAACACATACTAAACTTAGTCATAATAATTGGGTGTTTCAACTGTTGAGCAAATGACCCACTGCTGGCTAGGACTTCGCAATCAGCTTAAATAAAGATGAATCAGGCTAAGTATCATCTCAGATAGTTAACTTTCTAAAAATCATCTGTACCCTAAACCATGCAGTACTTCAACAGTTGGCAAAGGGAACAATAGTTGTTAAAGGTTATAGGAAAGGTGTCCAGGAGCAAGAGTGTCACACAACAGAATCATGGTAGCAGTGTGTAGCGTTGCATATTCAGTATCTGCCTTTCAGGTGGAAGGTGGCTTTGGAAATACTGTCCCAGGTGTTAGTCCCCTTCTGAAAATAAAATGTCAGGTACTTGAAGAAGGAGCTGACTATCTGGGAAGCCACAGGCATTTTCCCACTGTTACAAACCAGGAATGGATCTTGCAAGAGAGTATTTTCCTCCTGGCTATGCATGGTGACCTCTGGCCACATGAGAGGAAGACCCCAATACTCTAAGAAGATAAGTAAGACCCCATGCATTGCTGGGGCTGCCACTGCTAAAATTTTGTCTTTATCATTTTTGGGGGACCCAAATTTTTAATCTTTGGTGCCTAAACACAAATACTTAATCTTTTCAAATAAATGGCAAACAGATTAATTAAACTATTGGCTATACCTTCCCTCCACCTCTTTTCTCCACCTCTGGTTTTCTAAGCAGAGGTTAACTCCACTGGCTCCACCAGTTCCACACAATCCCCTCTGATTTTAATGCTTGCTAAGGCAAAAAAATTCTCTATCAAAGCAACAGAAGTAAAAGTGTATGCTTTCCTCATGCTCTTCATACTGATTAATACTTTCTGCAACTGTAAATACAAAGTGGATTGGGATCTTGGTAGTCTGATTTCTATGTTGCCAGGTAGTTGAAAATCTGGTATGCAGGTCTGAGGAGAGTAAAGGCCCATAATAAATATTTCGGGGAAGACTGAGAGCGGAAAATACATTTTGTATGTTTTAGATAAAATTCTAAGACTAGTCCTGCTTGTTTGAGTGCTCATATAGTTGTACCTGTAACTCAGGTATCTGCTTTGCTTTTTCTGTTGGGGTTTGTTATGCCAGCAACTGTTTGCTGTGGAGTCTGTATACTCATCATGGCCAAGACCTTCCTTTTTCCTTCTGTACTCCTGTAAAGTGCCAGGTATTCATGTGGGTGCTCTAAAATAGTAACAACAAATAAGGATAAGAATCTTGTTACTTTCTTTCACATGGGGATTGACAATAGAAATTGTTGAAGGCTTCTATGAAAATATACTGTATTTAGGAACCAGGAAATAACATTTGTGATTTAAGCTTCTTTTATTCAAGTGGTATTATTATGTGTGCTCCTTTTTTCCAGTTCTATTTTACTGTTATAGGAAATAATGCCATTTCACGTACCCAAGAGAGAGACCAAGGAGGGCTATGGTAAATAATAGACTGCTAAATAAATCAGGTTCAATCTCTCTTTTGCATATATCTGCCATGTTTTATTCTGTCCATGTTTCTGCTAGTCATCTACTGATGACGAAAACTCCCACTGGTGTAATGCAAGATGTCCACAGGTATTACAAATATCCCTTCATAGATGTCTGTTGAGGGATACAGTATGGGGTCAACTCAAAGTCAGTCCTAAATTATTAATGCAAACAAATGTATTATTTGCACAGAGAGTGACAGTCTGTCCCTTAGTTAAAGAAAGATTTATAAAGATCTTAACACCAGAAATAATGTAAAAAAAAAAATAATGACTTTTATTTATTAGGGAGAACTGTTTGCAATCTCCAGGAAATATGCCTTATTTCAGTGAATTGTGAAGGGAATGTAAGGGGAGAAGGGGTGCGCAGAAAGTGCACTTAAGATTTCTTATCCAAAATTTCTCACAGTAGTGAAACCTGGTGGATATCCCACACCAGCTTTGTAGAGAACGTAAACAAGGAACAACAATTTTAACTGCAGACTGTATGCATTTAGGGGAAAATTAAATCGCTACCTTTTCAATTATCTGTATGTTTATCACTGCTGTCCTGTCTTTTGCTCTAATCAAACACAATTTATCTATAAATGGCATCTCTAAGAGGGGAAAAAAATTTCTCAACTGCTAGTAAGGGGAAAAAATTCAATACTGTTGTGGAGGTGCAGGCTAGAGGACCCTGACATTGTGGGAGAAAGAACATCTTCACAAAACACAGTTATGAAGACTGATGCCTCTGATAAACTGAGATGAGGTGCTAGCCTGAAGGTTAAATTAGAATCCAGGTTCACAGACAGCAACAAAATGTACTGAAGTTTGGGGAAGGAGAATGTTATTAGCTAAGAATAATGATTTTCTTTATATCCAAGCTGACACCTTCTTTCATTAATTTAAAATGCCTGTAAAGAAGTCTTCATACATTGTGTGATGTGTTGTTTTATTGATTGCCTTGATTCTCTTCTCATCTCCACCAGATTCCTTGCTAATGTAACTCTGCTTTTAAAACAAAAAGGAGAATTGAACTCTGGAGTAAACCTGCTTTGGTTTACTCTACTGGAAGTATGGAATCAAACTTTGACTTCTATGGATTTTTTCTGTGTTTCCCTAAAAGCATACTCTGTCTCTGGTGTTTACAGTACTGGAAGTACGCTTTAGGTCTACAGATTTGCACTGGTGGAAAACCACAATATAACAGAGCTTTAGAATGAAGTAGTCATACAAGAATAAATATTTTTTTGCAGTGCAGAATTATGCAGCTGAATTTAAGCAGTATGGACATCATATATTATCTAGCAGCAACTACCCCGATCTTCATATGACATAACCTAAGAAACTGGCCTTTCAGGTAAAAATGTTCTGATGGCAAATGCAGATACATGTATGTACTCACCTTTAACTAAAATCTGTCTTTAGATATTTAATAAATAGCATGATGACAAAACTTGCCTGATATTTTTTTTCCATCTACAGTCACAGGAACATGGTTTGTGCAAGTTAGATTATTGCTTTGAGTGCTCCAGGAGGACTTGGTCATTCTGTTCCAAGTATTCTTAATTTTTTTCAGACACTTGGTTATGACATCAGTACAGCAAGAGTTACAAAGTAGAAATGCAGACAAAAATCCCACCAGTTGAAGAGAAGTAAGGCTTATAATACATGTTGTGAAACACTGAAAATGTGTCCTTTGCAGTGAAAGGGAATTTAAATAGGTGTTTGGGGTGATCGTCTTTCAAAGTGATCTCACTACAGTCATGTTAGTTGTCTTCATGCATGTTTCTATCTGTTAGGAAAATAAGTTAGCGAGCCTGGTTCCTTGCTGATACTGCACAATTCTAAAATCATCAATTTTCCTTCACTTCCAGCCATGAAGAAAGATACTCTATTTTTCAACTTTGATGCATGCTGAATTTTAATGAAAATAAAAATATTTTTTCTTTCCCCATTCATACAGTGAAGAAATTATTAATAGATTATGCTTTTTCTCTCTGTAAAGTTCATCTGCATGTATATAAATAATCCATACTTCAAAACCACGGTTACTCACATTGTCTATTTCTTGGTGGCATGGTGCTCCCCCCCCCCCCCCAGGCTATATCATGTCCCACTAAAGGATAACCTACAGTATTTCTCATCAAGCAATGGGGCCAAAGAGATGACAATTCAAGAATGGATCTTAATGCAAAGCTTTCAGGGTGAAGCAGAGAGACAAAGTTACATTCTTGCTTTCTGCAACGTGCTTTCTTGATACTAGCTGGTTCCCAGGTTCATCATCTGAAGTGATTTAGTTATTAAGAAGAACACTTTACAGGAAGAAGTGCTGAAAAAGGAAAGAAAAAAATCTGTATTTCTTTCCTCATAAACGGGCTGGCAAAATAACTCATAACTTTACTTTGCAGTAAAATCAAATTTCTAGTGCTTCTGATTTCTCCCTTCAGAAATACTTCATCTGTTCAGCTCAAGTGTGGACAGGAAAGAGAAAAGGGATGCTTTCACATAGAGGCAGGTCTCTACTGTTGAATGTCTTAAAGGACATTTTTCCTCTCTTCCCCTCTCCTAGAAGCATACAAAACAGAAAAAAAATGCCGAGTTTTGGGAAGCATAAACTGGTGATATTCCTTTTCAAGTTTTTCTGGGCACTTAGATTACATGGTGGATGACTGCTGCTCCCAAGCTTTGTGTGTGCATATGGGTTTTCCCCTCCCTTGTGAAGAAATGCTTAACAGTCTGTCAGATAAGCCTAGTTCCTGCTTAGGCATAAGAAAGCAGATATTTCTTGTTTAAAATGTATTAACAGTGCAAAGACTCTTCAAAATTACTATTTCAGAAGCCTCTGTTATTGAATGACCACCTGATGATAGCTTATTTGGCCTTGATTTTTATGATGTGAATATCTGATGGTTATTTAAAAATCAGACTTCTTTTAAGTATCTCAGGCAGACTACCTGTACCTAGAGGTGTTCTGACAGCCATCATCCTTGTAGTGCAAATATAAGAGTTAAGTCCTCATTCATGGCAAATTCAGCCCTAAGTTTTACTGGTGCAAATCTTAATTAAGTCCATGAATGTTTGTGCAGTTCAATGTCAGCAGAAAGAGCAGGATAAGTTCGTAAAGAACAATCTTCTTGGAACTGGAAGTGTCTGTATTTGATAATTCTTCTGTCACATACTGGAAGGATATACTGGAGACAACTTTTCCAGAACAGTCCTTTTCTTGTATTAAAATATTATTGAGCTTCCAAGTGTAATCTGTACACATCCTCTCTCCTTTCTCCTTCCCCTTTCAAAAGACTTGAACATTTGATATCAAAAGATACCACCAATGTAAGGAAAAACTATTGCAAAAAAAAGAAATTTGCTTATTTTATTGCTATCTCTAGACATCTGCCTGGACGTGCATGAGAAGAGCACACCCAGCAGTCAGCACTTACAAATCAATTTATAGAATTGGTGGTCTAAGTGGCACAATACATTTTTTGCATGCTATTTGATCCGTGAAAGGGAAACAGTCTCAATTGAAATCCTTTCCTCTCAGAAAATCATTCTGATAAAGTGACTCCTGAGGTACAAAAGTGAATTAATTTGGTGCTTACTGACAAATATTTCTTTCAAATTCAGAGTTATTAAACATCAGGGGCCAAATTCATCCCTCATCAACTAAAGTGAAGTAAATAGGATTGCAAAGTAGTTTTACAATGCATTGCTGCTGACCCATCTGTGAAGGAGAAAAGCGTTAACAGCATGAGCTGTGTGGGAAAGCCCACACATTTCCCATTCAAATTTAGGCAAGTTCTGTCCTCTGATTACAGTTTGCATTGTTTGGATAGCTGAATAGTCTCATCAATAATGTGTATACCTGGTGTCTACAGAGTTTTTTATATCACACGTGTTTGGCCTGTAGCAAAGTGCCTAATGAAATGCAAGCTGCAAGTCTAGAACATATTTACAATAAAGACAGGGCAAAATTTGCAGAGTAATGCATTTTTTCAATTACTGTATATGTAAACACAGTGAGTGACAAATTAAATGTGTTCGAAGAAGTCCTTTGTCCCCTAATTTGCTATATGATTTTGATGGCTGATATTTCTGCTTGGTAGTATGTGAGTATGCTGGAGCATGTTCTGTAATGCTGATGATTCCTTAGTGACAGTCTCCTGCAGTTTCATATTCAATCTTTGCTAGAAGGTGGAAGGAGCAAATGAGGCCATCATAGAGGTTAATGAAGTGCAGATAAGCAAGGCTTGAAGTGAACTTCTCTGCTTATAAGCAAAGCAGAACTGGTTTTTGTGTTATACTCAATTCAGAAAACACTTTCATTTTGGCTACTACTCGTATTGAACTTCAACATTCATTTTCTCCCCTGTTCTTTTCTGTTTGCCTGGAAAACCATCAGCTCTAAAGTAGTTACATTATAATGTAGGTTCCTTTCCTCTTCCAAAATCCTCCAAATAAAAAATTCTCAGCCACAGCTGATCTTATAGGCTTTCTCTTGACAGAACAAGTACAGTCTTAAGTGACTAGCAATAAGCATGCAGAATACATACATAAAAATGTTGCTTCACTAGCTAGCACACCTCTTGGTCCAAGACTAATACCCGCCTCCTCAAGAAAGGTATCAAATGCTCTACTCCACTACTAATGTAGTACATTACTGCTGACTTCTCTGCCTGGGAAATAATCTTTACCAGTTTGGCTAGAAAACACCATACTATCTAGCATAGTATCTTACAAAGTAAATGCACTGAGCTATTTTTCTAGCCAGGAAAACTACCAGATCAAACTGGAAAGTATTCTTGAAAATTGTCCGCCCAGAGAAAGTATCCCACCCAAAGGTGTCGTAACTAACACCCATGTAGGCCTAAACCAGGTTTCCATGCAGTAAACAGCCTGTAAAGCTACCTCTTTATATTACCTTTCCCTTGTAAAACTGAGTTGGTTTAATTCTGGGCAATTACTGTAATTCCCACACAAACCTGTTTTCCAGAAAGCTCAGTGCACACAGAATGAGGGCAATATCTAAGAATCATCTGAGAATCATCTCCTATCTATATTAAAAGGATGATGTAACAGTTTGATAATATTTAATTACCGTACAACAATCCTGTAATCAAATATAGACAGCAGTCCTAAAGGTTCTGCTTATTGCTAGTGAAAATTTTCCACATCGTGGGTTTGGATCTTCTCTCACATCTACAGTAAGACTGTCATGCTGCATGATGACTACACCTTGGTATGCATCTTGCCCGTTCTCTCTGTTTGGTGGATAGATCCAAAAGCCTCTTTCCAACTCTTTTCCAGAGGCTAGAGCTTTTAACAATGTTCTTACTTTGATTTTGTTTGATCTCTTCCTTTTCTAAAACATAAAACAATTTTGTTGGAACTGTTGCTAGTCTTGGCTCCCCTTGCCTTTCATTAGGCATGGATATAACTCTTGCAGGCAGCTGAGGAGTTCATGGGGATGCTGAAGTACTGCAATCACATTTCAAGGTATAGTAGACTTTTCTCTGCTGCCTGAGACTGTTTTGCTCATGCTGCTGTGTAGTTTTGCTCTGTATCCACAAGCGTGTAACACACACATCCCCACACATACACACACACCCTACACACACCTAGGGCAGACACAGTCCTGGCCTTATCTGCCTGCTATTGCAAGTAAAGTTTCTTGTTTGCATCATACACATGGTTGGGTTGCCACTGGCTCATTTTTCATGATAGGATACATTTTGAAAACCAGTATACTAGAATCTCTCATGAAAATTAAAAATGCCAAGGCATGAATATGTCTAGTAGATTTTTCTTTTTCGGGTGGTTAAGCACCCCTCTTTTGTGTCTTTGATCTCTAATCTGACAACTGCAAGAGGCTCAGTTGCTGATGTCTGATTTGAGCCTTTTGGTCATTAACATCTGTATGTATTAATCCCTGAAGAATTTAATAATCTTGTATAGAAATCTGATTGTCTTAGCTTATGTTCTTGTTGTGGTCTTCAATATTTATTAACATTTTTCAGCTAGTTCATACTGTTCTATTATTTTCAACATAGCATTTGGTTTTCCTTCAGTCATTCAGGTTTTGCAAGCTTTCTTTACACAGGATGCTGTGGCCCTCACCCTAAGTCTCACATCTTGTGAAGGTTCAATAATTATTTGCCAGTCTTTTGTGTGAGCTTTGGAATAGCAGTCTCTACCTTGGTTGCTGGCTCTTTTAGGTAATTTCTTTCCTCTATCTTCGGAGACATGCTGTTGAGTCCTCAGCAACGAGTAGGACTTGTATTAGTATGGCATGAAACTCTTTCTGACCTAACTCGTATTCAAGGCAGTATACCAAAAGACTTTATGAAGGCACTTTAATTTTCATGGTGTTTTGCTGTTGAACTGTACATCAAGAATGCTGAGTGGACTTGCTATGAGGAACTTGTGAGCTGTCCCGTATGAGGGACTAGATGGGAAGACAGTAATTGCTATTGTTGTTTAACTTAGATTTGGAATGTATTTCTGCATCACAGGAGTTGATTTATTTTTGTTTCTTGTTTATGTTGGAAGGTAATTCCAACATTAAGTTGGAAAGTGGTGCCTTTGCTTTTCCTAATATTCCCAGCTATGCTGTGGGCTGGAACATCTTCTCTGTTTTGGGCACTTCATTAATAGGAGGGTTGCCATACATGGGCTACTGACACTATATCAGCAAATAATTTTATTTTTTCAGTGATCTGATAGCCCATCAAAAATGCCAAGAAATCTTTTCTTAATCTGCAAAGTGTCCTTCAATGGCTTTTGCTTTCATAGGGATTTTTAGCAACATTGATGATTCTAAGTTAATTTTTTCCAATACTAGCTTTATAAGTGTAAGTCAAAATCTAAATGTGCATGTATCAATTGTATCAATTCTTAAGACCATCCTCTGCAGGACAGATGCCCTTCTTAAACTGTTAGTAGCAATTTACTATTAAGTCCTGAGGTAAGATGAGTCTTTTGATGTAGGTTGCACATTTCTCATGTTTAAAATCTTATGGTATCCTTTCTGGACCTACTAGAGAAACAGTTGCCTCATTATTCTGCTCTTTCTTCTGTGAACAAAATTTACATCAGGTCATCTCCACTAAATTTTCATCTTATCATAGATTACTTGTTCCGTTTTGCTTTTCTGTGTCAGGGGGAGTGAGAAAAGACATGCTTCTTGAAAACAGGTTTGTGCCACCTCACACATTCTTCCTTGTTCTGGGTCACACATGGTACAAGTCTACCTTCGGGAGGCCCATTATGTGTGGAACTTGGCCATGTATGTCTTCCCTGCTGGTGGCAAGTGACCTGTTCCTGTGTTTCCTGTTGGCTGCATAAATATATTGTTGATTTTACCTCTTTGTTTCATTCCGTGCATGTCAGGATGAGTGCTAGTACATATCAAGTGCTTACTGCATGTCCCTGTGCTCTAGGCCTTCGAGTGTGAAATTCACTTCGCTTCTGCTTTTTTCTCAGGAAACTTTTGAAGTCTGTACAAAAAGAAAAATGATAAAAGGAGTCATTGCAGATTTTTATTTTCATATACAGTCCGGGGAGCCTCCATTTTTGGATTCTACATTAAGACACTTCTCTTGATCTGTAGTGTTAACACCTGCCTTTCCCTTTCACTCTGTCCCATTTCCTTGTTGATGGGACATGCTGGTGTTTGACACTTCTGCATACCAACTCTACAGATCTTACACTAGCAGTGCAGGATTGATGGGAGCTTCTGAAAAAAAAAGTGGTTCTCAGTATTTAGAAACTTCTGTGGGCAAATTCTGCCTGAGTAGTGTGGCTTAATGATTCATATCTATGTTACTCTTTGACTGAATGTTACCTCGTATTACAGAGCCATACATCAGTTTAATAGTCTCCTTGCTGAAGAAGAACATGCTTGAGACCCCATCTAGCTTGCTCTGTTCAGCATGACTGACTACCTTTCCCAGGTGCTTCCTGCACTGCTGAGACATTTTTGCTTGGACTCCTCTAACCCATTAGACCTTTTATTCTGCAGAACTGCCCATGATCAGCAGTAGCATAAAAGAATGGAGAAAGTTGCTTGAGACAGGGCAACATCTGACTGTCTTGAGGTCAGCTCAAACTTACAAGATAGGTTTTAAGAAAATTGTGAGCCATTTTTCTCAGAGCCAGAGAGCTGGAAGGGAGATACAGGAGTTAGGTAGAAGGAGTCCATAGCTGACTGGTTGATTTCTTGTCCAACCTGCACAAAAGCAAATTGCGCCCATTGGTTCAGCGTGACCTATCCCTTGAGATAGCCATTGCATCATTCCCTTTGCTTCCTTTTGATGACTGGTGTGTTTGTGTGCTGCAGTGATACATGCAATGGTGTGTGTATCCTTCAGGGTCACCCTGCTACTCCAGCTCAAATGAACTTGCTGGTGAGCCTGAAGGTAAAGTGCTGCAACCGACCAAAGACTGACCTCAGACAACCTGGACCCTTTCCTGTTGGATGCATTAATTTTCAATCCTGCTTACACCTTCAGTTTTCACCTGCAAGCTGTCTGTGCATTTGAAATGAAGTCCTGGAAACTAAATGGGTTATACCACTGACTAAGTGAGTTTCATGAGTCAGTAAAACACAAGTGGGGAGAAATGAACCTTTTCTCATACTGTAGGGTCCTCTTCTACTGTCACATCACTTCAAGACATTGTCCCAGGGTGAGAGTAACAATATGAATATATATTTTTTCTATTTAGTTTCCACATGAGTATTACTTCATACTGCCTGGTGTCATAAGCAATACGAGATTGAAATTGATAATGAAGTCTAAAAAATTAACAGAGTTTTTTTATTATTCTAAATTTGTGGGTTTTGGCAATGAAATTATAAATTTAAAAGATAATGGAAAAAATCTGAAATGTCACTGACTTGTTATGTAATAGTACATAAATTCTGTCTGAAAAGAACCTCAGCCACTGTGCTCTCTAGTATCTGCCTGAAATAGTTAACCTGTGTGCACTTCTATAATAAACAGCTCATGTAGCTTTTAAATTCTAGACACAGTGATGTTCTGGGGAGTTTGCTGGAAGCTTAATTAAGTAGGGCACATGATAACACATGTAGGCAATCTGAACACCAAACACCGTTTTTCAGCTTTCTTATATTACACAAGGGTCAGTTCTTGAAATTCTGAGGTGTTTGTAATTCTTCATTTGAAAATCATCAACTAAATTTTTCATAAAATAAGGCTCAACGTTTCACTTCTAACCCACAGTTTGACCACTGAGAGACTCCACTTGTGATCTCATTATCAGCTTTCCCAGAGTCTGGCAAATATGCAGGTAGCTGTTAACCCATCTTTTACAAGTTCGGCTTCTGTAATTTCTTGTTTATTTGTCCTATTATCTAGATCCAGCTGAGGAGGTTCCCAAAAGGATTAAGAGAGGTTTCCTGTGATATCACTCTGCAGCTTCCCAGTTTGCAGACCAACTGCCCTCTCACTTCATATGGAGGGAAATAGTTTCTACAGCCTGTACAGAAATCCTTCTGCAGAAACTCTCTGTAACATATAAGACTTATTTTACAATTTCATTAAAGGCTCAGGAGGATTTGCATTAGCACACAGTGCATCCTGTGAGCTAGTAAGGCATGTTTCCAGTTAATTTGCATTGCAGGAAGATTATATAAACTGGCAACCTGCAGACAGTTCTTCAGTGAAGATTTACCTAGTTCAAGAAAGTCCTGGCTATTTTTTCTTCACATGGGTCAGCCAGAGTCTGACCTCTTCGATGCTTATCTAGAGAGCAAGAACATTACCCATCAAATTTAACCAGCTAGGTATCAAAGCTCCAGTGTTTCTTTTTGTCTGATGATTTCCTGAGGCCCCTGGAGATGATGGTATGAATAAACAAAGCAGTTCTACAACACCACATATGGTCTCTCCCTGACTTCTGCCTGCCCCTGTTGTCTTTCTGTCAGAAGTTATCTGTCTGGCTACATGCATAGATCACAAAGATAAGGCAGAGTTGCAAGCTGCTTTCTTTCATCACCTTTACATTGTGGTGATCTCCCCAGTTGGCCAAACATTCCTTAGATGTGTGTCTAAACCCCCTGAACCCATCTGCTCTTTGCATAGGTGCATGTTAAACACCCTTAACATTTGGGGCTGTCTGTTCCCCAGTGTTTCATAGATTTGTCAAGGATGACATCCACTCTTCCCAGTCCTGCTTTAGTTTGTGAGTGCAGCAATGGCTCACAAATTTAAAGACTAGAAAACAAGTTGCAAAATTATTTGAGAGAGTGCTGGTATGATATTTTTTAATATGCGCACAATATTTTGCAAACGTAGGTGCAATAAATTTTTACAGACTTCAGATCAGAGATGAGGTACCTTTGAATGTTTGTAAGTCCTTCCTCCATTCAAGACTTTCTAAGGGGAGGATATGTGATTGGGTATACTGTATGTAGAAATTGTCCTGATACATACTGACTCCATGAACAAACGGTTAAATAGGTGTTCAGCTAGTGAAAATTGTCAGGTACTTTATATCAGTAAGTAATTCTTGTCATAAGGTTCTCCATAAATAGCAATTTGCCAGTGAAAGAAACTGCAGAAAAGATTTCATCTGAAGTAGATTAGTGCATATAGATATATGTGTAGGTACACATGTGTGTATATACACCTATACATATATGTATACATATACATATTTAAGTATGTATACATAGATGTATACGTGTATATAAACACATATACATATATGTATATACACATATACATATTTAAGCATATATAGTCTTCTTAATAATTATTCCTGATATTTTGCTGCACATGATCTCAGCATAGGTGGTATTTCATTTTTGTTTACTCCCTTGTGGCAACTGTGTTTAAGACCTAGCTCTCCTACAGACTTTGCCACTTAAAATAGTATTTCGGCAACTGATAAAGGCAGTGGGAGCTCCCCCTGGCTGTGTTGTCTAGTCTTGTGGCTCTGGTTCCTGAAGATGGAACCTGTTCCGATGTACCTGGCCTGTAAAGAAAGGACAAAGGCTTCTGAACTGCAATTCTCAATGAAAAGTGTGCCTTTATGAAGAAATATAGCATCAGCTTTAATTTGATACAAATCTTTCTGGATCTTTTGGTTTCAGCTGAAACACTGATCTCTTGAAAACTTTCATATCTTGGGGTTTTTTTCATACTTCTATGCCAGATTTCAAATTTTGAGTTTGCTTCCTATCTGGAGAGGCTGCAAATATTTTGGACCTTGTGGCATGGAAATTCTTGCATCTACTTATTAGCTACAAATGAATTCACACGTTCATTTAAAACGATCACAAAAACATTAAGCTTAGATTGATGCTCAGTCTCTTGCCTTTGATTTTAAGCCCGTTTTAAAAACATTGTGTAATGTTTAGATAAACCAACTGCTCCAGCTCAGATGTAACAATATTTTTCCTGAAGCTTTTCCTCCTTATTTGTATTTTTGTCTTTCTTTTTTTGTTTGCATTCTGTGAGAAATATGCCAAAAAAAAGCTCTAAAAGTAATAGTTACTGATAACCTTCAGTAGCTAGATGTTTTCCAAATGCATACATGTAAGTCTTCTATTAAGCAGAATTGCACTTAAGTATGTCCTATGTTTTTAGTATGCTTCATAGCATATACACGTGCTGACAGAGAATATAATTTTGTTGATCTCTAGTTTGTTTTTCCACACTAAAGAAGAGGTAATTTTGAATTCTCAGTTTTGTGCTACTGTCTTTCTTTGAATAAGAACCAGTTAGAAAAGACTTGCATTTCCAAGTAACATCTTCTGACAACAAGTACTACAGAAGAGTACAAAAGGGCTGAAAAGTAGACATAGCAGCAGTAGCTTATTGAAGATAAAAGTCCTTGATAGGTATTTATAGAAAAACTAATAATTGGTGAACAAAATTTTCCTTTCATTTAACATCTGGCAAAGTTACTTGGATAGGATTGGAACACTTAGGTACTTGTTGGACACTTAGATACTGTTCACTGACAAAATGATCAGGATGCTATTCTTTTCCCTTCCTCATTTTTAAAAATCTTTAGAGTAATAAACAGCAGTGTCAGTGACAAACAGCAATATCCTGCAAATCTTGCACAGCCAGAACTCCTATTGATTCCAGAACAGGACTATAAGCTCAAGCTTCCAGGCTATTGATTGGAGTGAATCTGAATTTATATGACATAATTGTCAGGAATCTACATTTCAAAATGTTTTTAGACTCCTATACATCTTAATTATACCCTCTGGCCTTGGATGCCTAGTGGTAGAGCACCCCTCACAAGCGGTTCTTCTCCTACACCCTGTTTGCAGCCAGCTCCCTGGGGAGTTGTTGCCTCTGTCCTGTGCTACATACAGTTCTTGTCTTCCTTAAAATGAAGCCTCAGCTTTGTTACTGTTTATTTTTTAGGTCTTTTCCTTGATTTCTTATGGGGGGGCAACATCAGCTAGGTAAATTGTAGGTGTGTGCAATAGCATCCCTTTAAGTCTTTGCAAGCTGGAACTAAATTTGCCTAAGTGTTGGGCACCTAAGAGGCCCAAGCAACTGAGTAAATGGGGCTTGAGTCAGCTTGATAAATGGGAAGACTATGACTTGAAGAGGGCTAGAAAACTGGTGAAGGAGGGTGTTGTGGTTTGATCCCAGCCAGCAACCAAGCACCACACAGCTGCTCATTCACCTCCCTCACAGTGGGATGGGGAGAGAATCAGGAGGGTAAAAGTGAGAAAACTCATGGGCTGAGATAGAGACAGTTTAATAGGTAAAGCAAAAGCTGTGCGTACAAGCAAAGCACACCCAGGAATTCATTCACCACTTCCCATCGGCAGGCAGGTGTTCAGCCATCTCCAGGAAAGCAGGGCTCCATCATGTGTGATGGTTAGCTGGGAAGACAAACACCACCACTCCCAATGTCCCCCCCCTTCCTTCTTCTTTCCCCAGCTTTATGTGCTGAGCATGATGTGATATGGTCTGGAATATCCCTTTGGTCAGTTGGGGTCAGCTGTCCCGGCTGTGTCCCCTCCTGACTTTTTGTGCACCTCCAGCCTCCTCGCTGGTGGGGTGGGGTGAGAAGTAGAAAAGGCCTGACTCTGTGTGAGCACTGCTCAGCAGTAACGAAAACGTCTTAGCATTATCAACACTTTTTTCAGCACAAATGCAAAACATAGCCCCATACTAGCTACAATGAAAACAATTAACTCTATCCCAGCCAAAACCAGCATAGAGGGGTTGGTTTTACTGTTGTGAAGTTCCTCCATCTTAAGAGCAACAACAGCCTGCAGCTATCATGCAAAAAGAACCTGAAGGATAGCCCCTCAATGTGAAGGTAAGCCGAGTTACAGCTAAAGCCTTTTCCCCCTGTGGTATACAGAACTGGGGAGATTGAAAAGCAGCTGAAGGGAGGCCTGGGAAGCCAGCTGTACTTGCAGATGCAAACATTGACTACCTGTGTAAAGCTGATATGATTTTTCACTTCTGTGACATGAGAATATACTGTCATTGCTCCCAGTATAAGCATATAACCAGCACAGGTAGTAGAGCTAAGGTGAGTATCTACCAGAGCTGTATTTGCAAGCTTTATTTTGCAACACGTATAGTGAGGTTTCTTTTGGTCTTTCTGCTCTGCATGTTTATTTCTGTAGGTAGTATCATTATGAAATAAGAATGGTCTGGTAAATTCAGCAAATACTGCACCCACAAATAGATTTGTAATGGCTAAAGCATTTTGCTTGAGATGTCTTCTGATTGTGGCTTTGAAACTACTATCAACAGCACTAAATGCTAAAGTCTTGGCGTAATTGGTCTGCTGAGGAGACATCATGTGGCATTAGTACTATTTTGGTGGTTATACCAGTTATTAGCAAATTTCTGCTACTGATAAAATAGATATAGATAATAGCTAGGGGCTAAAGTAACTGAAGAGTAAAAAGCACAGAACGTCATTGGCTTATGCAAAAAGCAAAACAGATTTCTTCTCTGGTTTTTATACACCTGTACACTGTTCTCCTTGTAACAGTGAGTGCGCATGCTGTTTCAGTCTACTTCAATTCTCAGGTATACACAGATTTCCTAGCAATTTCTGAAGAAGCTAACTCAGCTAACAGCAATGTTTAGCTATATTATGAAAGTGTTTGTGGAGTAATGCACCTGCTTCTCAGCATGTTTAGACTGCTGTGCTGCCTGCCTGTGCTGCTTGTTACCAATCCTAATACTCTTCACTCCTACCTGGCACTGTTACGTCGTTAGGCGCCATCATGGATCTGTGGAGCCGATGTCATAACTGAAGTGTAACAGCTAAAAAGAGTAAGAAGCCCTTGTGGATAACGGGTGATCTGCAACCTTCAACTCTGCAATGTGTTATTTACCAGCACCTACAAAAATTAATGGAGAACAAAACAGCTAGTTGGAATAGCTTTAAAGTAATCAGAATAGCTGATTATTACCACACAGGCTTCCAAATCGTAGTTGTGCAAAATATGTGTTTGACCTGGCATTGCCCCTCCATTCACTTAAATGTTTATTCTCTTGACTATTTATTATTCTAAGAGCAGAGTGTAAATTTGTTCAGTGTGGTATCTACTATGATTTTTCTGAGCAGTTCCAAGCAGTTAAGGAAGACTCAAACACTGTCGTTCTACTTAAAATGTATCAGATTCCATTTTGTTTCCAGTATTTTTCCTCACTCTTTCTTCATCTTGCATAACAATGCAATACAAAGATAATATTTTTTTTCATATATTAAACTCTCAATTTAAAGTATATGTGGGTATTCCGGGAACTAGATTGATAATGGGCATATTTATCAACAAAATTACCAGCAGATGTGAAAGAGGTAAGTACCCAATCTGTTTCTTTAATCAACAATTCATAGTCCATTGCTTTCTAGAAAACATTGCAGCTGGGGTTTTTATTGTTTTACTTTATCATCAAACGTATAGATAAAGAGAGATTTTAATAGTCTTTACAGCATATGATGGTGGGAAAAAAAGAAATTACCTACTAAAAATCTGTTAAAGATTTTGTTTTCTAAGTTTATAGAAGGGTAGAGAGAAACTAGATGAAACCTGAGGAAGAAATAAAAGATCTTCTAGACCCTTATAAACTCCTACCTGATAACTAAATAGGCAGGCAGGCTATATTTTTCAAAGAATGGCTTGAATTTTTTTAAGAGAATTTTTTGCAAATGGCCTGTATGTTTGCTGGATGTGGTAATTTCTATTGATTCTCCAGCTGCATGATTAAGATATCCTCAGTTTTCTTCCTTCCTCTATGGACAAGGTGTCACTGGTCCTCCTTCACCCCTGGTAGATTTTATTCATAGGCCTTTTGAATTCTCAGAGGCAAGATTTCTGGTTTTAGTATCTGTATTTCCTGAGGGAGGTACCAAATCTGATTATTCTTGCTAGTTAGCAAGGAAAGTGGAAGCAGAAGGGTTCTCCAACAGGGTAACACCAGCTTGAGGGTACCTACCACTGCATCAAAAATGCTGCTGCTGCTTCTTGACTTTTTGTAATTCTACCATTGTGTGTCCCTGCTGCTCTTTGTTTGGACCTTACAGAGCTGACACCTCCTTGGATGCCTATATAATGGTTTAGCTTAGTTCAGAGCATTAGTACATTTTGCAGTGAATCCCTCACCTGCCCTTATTTATGGTGTGGGCTTTGGATCCAAACAAGTTTTAGTACACATGAATGAAACCAGAGACACTGATAAAGGTGATAGGAAGTGAAGGCTTAGCAAAGTGAACATGCGATATCCCAAAGTAAGCAACCATCCTGTTTAAGACAGCCACACACCCCAGCAGCTATTTGAGTGGGGTTAGCAACAGGTGCTTATGATGTCCCTCCATCTCATGCCTTTCCATGTTCCATGAATCCAGACTTGAAGCCATTCTTCAGTCCACCTCTGCTACTGAAGACCGCATTGGACAGCCCACAGCTTCTCAAGCACCTCCTTGTGGAGTAATGGCAGAGCCTATAGGCACAAGATGGATGCTGATGGGAAATAGAGTACTTAAGTCAGCCTTCTTTGGTACTCCTAACCTTCTGTTCTTCTGTTGGCTTGTGCCTCTAAGTAACCCCAGGCTTTTGTTGCATTCAAGGAGTGAGTGAGACCTGTATTTACACAGTTTTTATCAAATTCTTTTTCATTTGCTCAGTGGAAGAGTTGCTGTTATTGTTTCTGGAGTTCTTGAAATGAAGCAGAAGCATCTGGATTGCCTGTAGGCTGTAAGCCTACACTCTGAGAGAAAGCAAGCTGCAGCAAACAGTAAGAAATGCAGCTAACAGTACTTTATTACCTTCAGTCCAACACAAGCCCCACTTTACACTACAACAAGTGGCCATTAGTGGCTATGATAAAGTAATCTGACAGGACTCATAATTTGACTCTTCTGTCTCTTGTGGATATGTGAACAAGCCACAGCAGCCATAGATAGTAAATGAGGTTTCCTTTGGACTTCCCAACCTCTTTACCATCTATACTGCTGCCGCTGTAACTGTTGCACAGTACAATGTAGGTAAGCAGCATCCTGGAAAACAGCAAATGCAAGTCTGGGCTCTTTCTTACCTTGTGTTGTAGGTTTAACTACAGCTGGTAACTAAGCACCACACAGCTACTCACTCACTGTCCCCCACCCAGTGGGATGGGGGAGACAATCAGAAAAAACAAGTAAAACTCATGGGTTGAGGTATGAACGGTTTAATAGAACAGAATGGAAGAAACTAATAATTATAATAATAACAATAATAAAATGACAAAAATAATAAAAAGGATTGGACTATACAAAACAAGCAATGGACAATGCAATTGCTCACCGCTCACCAACCGATGACCAGTTAGTTCCCAAGCAGTGATCCCCCAAGGCCAACTCCCCCCAGTTTATATACTAGGCATGATGTCACATAGTATGAAATATGCCTTTGGCCAGTTTGGGTCAGCTGCCCTGGCTGTGTCCCGTCCCAACTTCTTGTGCCCCTCCAACCTTCTCGCTGGCTGGGCATGAGAAGTTGAAAAATCCTTAGTCTAAAAATTACTTAGCAACAACTGAAAACATCAGTGTGTTATCAACATTCATCTCACAATGAACCCAAACCAGAATGTTATACCAGCTACTAGAAAGAAAATTAACTCTATCCCAGCCAAAACCAGGACACCTTGACAGAGAGGTGAATCCATGTTTCAAGACTAAGGTGCAGCTGGTCAAACAGCAGCTGAAATATTTTTCTTGTCAGTTAAGGTTTCAGTTCAACAGATTCCTAAATCAGGAGTGTGAAGTCAGTGCACTGCAGTGAAGTCAATGTAGAGGTGACACAGGGACTCAGCTTTGGCACTGGCTGGGATAGCTTGCTTGCATGGCAGAGATGGAACAAGTTTTGTGCAAGACATGTCTCACATCTTTGCCAGGTTAGTCAAGATGATAGCATCAAAATATCTGCAGTATGCATAAAAGTCCATGACTCAGGTGAGAGACACCTTTGAGTGCTGAGAGCAACCCGTGTCTGGTCAAGACAGAGGCAACAGTGATTAAGACTTAGGATGTCCACCAATAGAGCCAACACAAGTAAGGAAGGCCACAGTAGAAAAGGCCTCTGTGAGCTCTTAAGGCTCAAAACCTGCCAGTGGATAGAGGTTACCTCCAGGATGGATTGCTTTACTGAACTTCTAGTTCAGCCTTCCAAACCCGAATTGCTTCCCAGTGGAAAAGGGAAAGAAGAAGCACCTGTGAACACTGGCAACAACTCTTGGCTTAACTATTAGGTTCAGGAGCACTCTCCTGTTCTGCACTTTTCTGTTGATCATCTTCTGAGCCAGTTTTGTGTCAAGCTCACCTGTGAATGCTTTCCCTGCCCTGAAGTTCTTCCTGCATTAGCAGTCCTGCTGTGTTAACAGCGTGACCCTCTGCCACCATTCAATGCTCTATTCACTATCTCAGATGCTGTGTACAACAGCCGTTCATCTTCATCAGCATTCAGAATTTCTAAGCATATAGTCATTTTTCATCTGCTACAGCACTTTCTCCTTCTTTACTTTCTTCTTGCACATGTGAGGGCTCTGTGCAAGGAGCTTTGACAATGCATGAGAGATGTACCTCCCGTACAACAGTGACCAAGCTTGGATGTGTGCAGCTCTTGTTGTTGCCTTGGGGAAGGTGAGAGTGATGTGTTCCCCCTGCATGCTGGGATGAAAGTACAGCAGGATGATACTTCTCAAAAGGCTGTTTCCCAGGTTGGTAGCTGACCCCATTAGGAAAAGATCAGGCATAAGCCTCTGCCCGCAGACACTCCCTACAGCACAATTGCAGGTGAGCAGAGTGCTGCATACAAACCAATTTCATATAGAAGATGACACACCACAGGTTCATGTTACCTAAATTATACAAACTTGCACTAAAATTTCCATCAAAAAGGCAGTAACATACCTCAGTCTGCCTCCATTCTACTCTGCCAGGTGACCTGGGTAGCCGCAGCATTAATGACCACAGGCTGGGCTTCTATAGAAGTGTAACGGTCTTTAAAGAATAAATTTTCACCCATAAACCTCACAAAATCCCTTGAAGGGTTGCCATCATTGCTTTCTCACTCTGCAGTCCCTGAGCACTCTGCTTAAAACAACCCACTCATTAGCAGCTGGCTACCCTCTCAGTCTCGCTGATTTGGGTACTTGCAATAAGACCTGATATCATTCATGGCGGACTGGCTGGGCTTGATCTGCAGCAAAGGAATACTGGAAGGAAAATAGTCCCTACGGTAGTGCCAAACCCTGCAAGTCTCAATCCCTAAGAAAGCATCAGCAAGATTCAAAAATTTCTTTCACTTACTGAAATCCTCAAGCATGAAATCAGTTTAAAGGCTATATGTATTATTTATTCTGCGTGGAAATTGGAACAAGATCCCTCAGCTAACAGCAGGACTAATCCTAATGTGAGATTGCATGATGGAGAAGTGGACAAACATGTCTGAAAAGTGGAATATACTCTCTTTCCTTCAACTAGATCTATGCTTTGGAATTTATATCAAAACCAAAGCAGGATTTGGCTCAGTTTTTCTAGACATACTTATTTTGGAAAAGGAACACATTGATTTGACTGTCAGGAAAACCTCCTTATTTTATCATATTTATTTAAATCCATGGAAAATTATATATTCCCACTTAAATTAATGCACTGTCATCAGGATAAAATAGATCAGAACAAAGACTGGTTTGGATCCTGTGCTTGAGGGTGCACCTAGACTTTGAATTTCTCTCATGGTTTCTTCAGTTCCTGTGAGAATCCTTTAATAACTCATTGGATGTTTTTCCTAGCTTTTTCCACAAGTCCAATGTAGAAAACAACAGGCAATACAGATGAGTCTTAGTGGTTCTCACCTACTGGGATAGTCAGAGTGAACTTTTAAAAACAATTTAGTACAATCCAGAATAAATTCTGGGTCAGCCTTGAATCCCATCAAGGCTGACAGTTCCTCTAAGAGAAGATAAAGGGAGCATTTTCTCACTTCTAGGCTCTGTCCTATACAAAAGTGGGTCCGACTCAAGAAATTTGCTTTCCAGTTCCAAGTGTATCATGCCATCTTGTGCCATAGCATCTTAGTCAATACCTGCTGCTTATGACATATAAATTAACATTCTGAAACAATTTCTGTAATAGCTTCCTGTTCATAGATATGAGTTCGAAGAACTATTCTTTAGAGTGAATTAATTTTCTAATTCTGTATGTAATGGATGAAAATAAAAAGAATGCCACACTCAGCTGAATATATTTTATGTTTTACCACAGCTTTATCTCTGCTTTAGTGTATTCAGATTTAAAGTAACTTTAGTCTCTCTCAAAACAGTTTTTTTGCTATCTGTGAGATTCTGCATATAAAACAAACTTGCTTGGACTCCTAAAAATGAAGTGGTGGGCCATTATGTAGGCATGATGCTTGTTGAAACTAGAGAAAATTATTGTAAGAATTGTGCAGAGATAAATGTGGGAATTGATATTTTTTTTTAAGTCCCTCTTTTTTGATTCTCATATTTGAGAGGTCTCTAGGGACAAAAATGGAAGATCTCTATTGAGAACCATTACTTTTCTGTGCATTTTGGAAAAAGTAATTAAATGGTTCTAAGAAAAGTACGTACTCATGAAAATTGTACACTAAGAATTTCGCGTGTTCATTCTGTGTGCGATTCCACTGCTTTTTAGATCATTCAGAGGTACCTCCCTGTTGAAAAGAGAGTGAAAGCACAGGACGGTTAAATTTCTCTCTGAATATAGATGCCCCATGGCCAGCCTTGTCATTCATTCTTCCACTCTATTTTACAGCAAGGTTTTATGAATATTTGATCATTATTTTGCATTATAAAATGATACATTTTAATTTCTGGGTTTGCATTTTACCAACAGCAATAAAAATTTTTACTCACCTATAATAGGCAAAAAAGAAAAAAATCCCACATTTAGCCTTTGAAGAAGCAGTCCTGACATGGCACCTGGACTACAGAAAAGAGTGAAAAATGTGTCATAAAGCGTATCATAAACTATAATGGGTCACATTGCATTGCCCATTGTGTTATATTTTCATAGAATCATAGAAACATTTAGGTTGGAAAAGACCTTAGACATCATAAAAAAAAGATCACCGAGTCCAACCATAAGCCTAACACCGCCAAGTCCACCACTAAACCATGTCCCTAAGTGCCACATCTAAATGTCTTTTAAACATCTCCAGTGATGGTTACTCTACCACTTCCCTGGGCAGCTGGTTCCAATGCTTGACAACCCTTTCAGTGAAGGAATTTTTCCTAACAGCCGATCTAAACCTCTCCTGGTGCAACTTGAGGCCTTTTCCTCTCATCCTATCACTTGTTAATTGGGAGAAGAGACCAACACCCACCTCATTACAACCTCCTTTCAGGTAGTTGTAGACAGCAATAAGGTCTCCCCTCAGCCTCCTTTTCTCCAGGATACACAATCCCAGTTCCCTCAGCTGGTCCTCATAGGACTTGTGCTCTGGACCCTTCACCAGCTTTGTTGCCCTTCTTTGGACACCCTCCAGCACCCCAGTGTCTTTCTCGTAGTGAAACACCCAAAACTGAACACAGTATTTGAGATGCAGTCTCACCAGTGTCGAGTACGGGGTGACGGTGACTTCCCTGCTCCTGCTGGCCACCCTATTTCTGACACAGGCTAGGATGCCATTGGCCTTCTTGGCCACCTGGGCACACTGCTGGCTCCTATTCAGATGGCTGTTGACAAATACCACCAGGTCTTTTTCTGCTGGGCAGCTTTCCAGCCACTCTTCCCCAAGCCTGTAGCGCTGCATGGGGTTGTTGTGACCCAAGTGCAGGACCCGGCACTTGGCCTTGTTGAACCTCATACAGTTGGCCTCGGCCCATCGATCCAGCCTGTCCAGATCCCTCTGTAGAGCCGTCCTACCCTCAAGCAGACCAACACTCCCACCCAACTTGGGGTCATCTGCAACCTTACTGAGGGTGATCACCTCATCCAGATCATTGATAAAGATTTTAAACAAAGACATGTTTTGCTATTTTAAATAATTGCATTGTATTGAGCAAAATCAAAATTAGTGGGGAATAATGGCGAAGTTCTTTTTAAATTTTTTTTTTCTAAATTCATAACTTTTAAACACAGTATGGTTAAGGATCTTCACTAACCTAAGTGGATAAAGTCTAGTCTTTAGAGTTTTCCAGAGAGACTAGCCAGCAGATAGATTGCAAGAAATTATGTGTGGCTAAGAAGGTGCTATCACAGCTTTTCTTAGATGAAGTGAGATTTCAGAGTTGATGGAAAGAAAATGTTTTTTTTTCTGGACTAAAGCAAAGAAGAGACTGGCAGTATATTAACTGTTATGCTACCTTTTAACAACTATAGAATGACTAATTGGGGGAGGGATAGAAAGTGGCAGAGGGTGGTTCTTCTTCCCCTTCAAGGTAAAAAAAAATAATGCAAACACTTGCTTTGCTAGAAGTATTTTGGGCTGGTTCAGATTATGTATATTGTACTTCCTGGTATGCTTTTGTGGAGTAGCAAAGCCTATGGAATTGAGAGTAGTGTGAGAATAAATCTTCATGGGTCTTTGCAAATGCTTTAATCTAAAAGACAATCAAATAAAAAGAACTGAAATGGGACTAGTTCTGTTGCCTTGCCTTTTGTATCTACTTGTCCTGAATAACAGCCCTTTATGATCATATTTTAAAAGCAGATGTTATAATGAAAAATTTGACTTAGTAAAACCAGTCACTGATTGATGAACATATGAACGTGTATATATATCTGGGTGAAGTTATGCATGCATGTAAGTTTTATAAATGCTAATACAAGGATTGTTTATGCTTATGTATCTCCAGGGCTCACTCCTGCATTCCAAAGGAGAAGGCACTTTCTTACTGTTAATGACACAATGAAAATGGACAAGCCCCCCCCCCCACCCATATTATGACTACTTAAACTTTTCATAGTCCTACTTGTGCAGTCACACAATGCACATTAAATTAGATTGGTTTAATTCTTGAAAGACAGAAGGATAGTCTTCAGGGGTGATGCATCCATATTACAAGTAATTTACATGCAGCCTGCATTCTCCCAGTGAATTGCCAGCACAAGCTGTAGCTAAGCAAAATTTGGGTGTCTTCAGCTGAAGCAGATTGGGCTTTAGTTTCCTTTATTTGAGGATTATTGATGTTTTCTTCTATTCTCCGTTGCTGTTAGAAATGTGGTCTTTTACATTAATGATTACATAGTGTATTTCCAGAGGGAAAACTTGCTAGTGCCTTTGACTTTAGCCCAAAGCTAAATAGTTCCAAGCAGAAAGGTATTTGAGAGGTTTCAATTTTAGACTAAATCAGTGTTTCATTTCTCACATGCTGGAGTTTTCAAGCTGTTTACTGATGAAAAGAACACTCTGTGCACTGAACCATTCAATCCATTTTAGTTAGACGTATGATATTTTCATTTCTTTCAAAAAGATCTGTAAAATCCAAGAGAAGCCTTATATTCTTTTATCTTTAATGCAAATTACTACTGTGAATTTGCCACTTAAAAGAAAAACCATTAGATAGAGATTGTACATTCATTCTTTTCCTACAAAGTGGTTATTTCTTCAATGTAGATAATGAAAGAAAACCAAATGTCTGTAAATAGGATTTTTAATGGATTAGAAAAAGAAGGTGATTTCCAACAAAAACCATGAAGCTGAGAGGACTACTACTGATTCCTGGATTGGTCAGTCAACAGCACACAATAACTTCAATTTTCAACAGAATCTGAATTCCCTGCTGATACTATTAGAAGTTGACAGAAGGAAATCCTGGACAATACTTTTGCCTTCAAAGTTTCTTAGGTGAATGGGAAGCAAGAGGAAGAAGAATAATATTCCATTTGCCCAAGCTGATTTATCAGAACTGATGACAGTTCTAAAATTTAAATTTTTTTTAGTAAAATTTTATATTCTCTAGAAAGGTATTTCTGTCATTAGCTTCTTTGGGAAAGAAGAGGTCAGTGTGAACTCTGTTTTTACAGAACATTAGGGTAATAAAACTGTTAAGTTTGTTTCCACTTCAGTAATAATGGCATTCTTTTCTGTTTCAGTAGATACTGTGGTTCACCTGTATTTTTAATACACCTCAAGTGTATATATACCAATGCACACAGCCTGGGGAGCAAACAGGAGGAACTGGACCTCTGTGCCCATTCAGAAATGTATGATATCATAGGAATAACTGAAACATGGTGGGACAGCTCATATGACTGGAGGATCACAATGGATGGCTATAGTCTGTTTTATAAAGACAGGCAGGGAAGAAGAGGAGGAGTCACGCTATGTTAAGAAGAACCTTGAATGTATAGAAGTCAACTGTATTGGCTTTGCATGGCAAGGTTTTGGTAGCGGGGGCATTACAGGGGTGGCTTCTGTGAGAAGCTACTGGAAGCTTCCCCTGTGTCCGACAGAGCCAATGCCAGCCGGCTCTAAGACGGACCCGCTGCTGGCCAAGGCTGAGCCAATCAGTGATAGTGGTAGTGCCTCTGGGAGAACATATCTAAGAAGGAAAAAAAGTTGCTGGAACACAGAAAGGGCAGCTGGAGAAAGAGTGAGAACATGTAAGAGAAACAACTCTGCAGACACCAAGGTCAGTGCAGAAGGAGGGGAGGAGATGCTCCAGGTACCGGAGCAGAGATTCCCCTGCAGCCCGTGGTGAAGACCATGGTGAGGCAGGCTGTCCCCCTGCAGCCCAGGGACATCCACAGTGGAGCAGATATCCACCTGCAGCCCGTGGAGGACCCCACGCTGGAGCAGGTGGGTTCCCAAAGGAGGCTGTGACCCTGAGGGAAGCCCACACTGGAGCAGGCTCCTGGCAGGACGTGCGGATCTGTGGAGAGAGGAGCCCATGGAGCAGGTTTTCTGGCAGGACTTGTGACCCTGTGGGGGACCCACGCTGAAGCAGTGTGCTCCTGAAGGACTGCACGCCATGGAAAAGACCCATGCTGGAGCAGTTCATGAAGAACTGCAGCCTGTGGGAAGGACTCACGTTGGAGAATTTCATGGAGGACTGTCTCCTGTGGGAGGGACCCCACGCAAGCTTCGGGTCAACAAAACCTGGTTCTTATGGGTGACTACAATTACCCAGACTTTGTTGGAAGAACAATACAGCAACTCACATATCATCCATCAAGTTCCTGGAATGTGTAGAGTACTGCTTCCTCATACAAATGTTAGATGTGGCAACCAGGAATGAGGCACTGCTGGACTTGCTAGTCAATAACCAAGAAAACCTGTTTTGTAATATCTCAGTTAGTAATAGCCTTGGCTGCAGTGATCACAATATTGTGGGGTTTGGGATCCTGCTGAGCATGCTGAAAGTTAGTACTAAGACAAAGGGTTTAGATTTTAGAAGAGCAAACTTCAGCTAGCTCAGAGCTTGATTGGGAGGGATTCCGCGGGAAGCTTCCATGGAGGATAAAGGAGCTAGCGAGTGCTGTAAGGTTTTCAAGAACACTATCCTGGAAGCATAAAACCAGTCATGCCCTTTAAAGGTAAGAGAGGCGGGTAGAGCAAGAGACCCCCTTGGCTTAACTGTGACCTTCTGAGTCTGCTCAAAACCAAAAAGAGAAGCGTACCAGACATAGAAAAGTGGACAAATACATGTTGAGAACTACAAGGGCATTGCCAGCATGTGCAGAGATGCAGTTAGAGAAACAAAAGCTGAGCTCAAATTGAAATTGGCCAGAGATATCAAAAACTACAACAAAGGGTGTTACGGATGCACGACTAACCAAATCCAACAGGTGTTAAAACTCAGATTTATTCTTCAGCAAAAGTTAGTCAGAGGTCCGGTAACATTTTATAAAACCACAGGCTCAATGATGTAAAGAGAATTAATACTACACGGCCGACTCAGGAATCCCCAAGATTTAAAGTGATGGCTCAAAACGCGCGTATCACCCCCCTAAAAGCTGAGGGCTCTCTTCCTCAAGGAGTTACCTCGGGCCGTGCCCTGACCTGAGGTTGAGTCCCTGACTGCAGATCCGCTGCTCCGAGGAGGACTGCCAATGTGTCCTCTGGCAGGACCCCGTTTATACCCCTGTTGAATCTGACCTGTGGTCATTTAATTCTATTGGCTAGGAGGGTTACCTCGGTGTACCTGGTGCATCTTGACTGGCCAGTTCAAATTTCAACCTGCAGCCTCCAGTGTTTCCTTCCCCTTCTCCATTCCTGGAGAAGTTTTGTTTCCTGCTGGCAGGATGGGAGGGGGGCGGGGAGAGGGGGCTGTTGGGGGAAGAATGTACTGCCACAAAGGGTTTTTCAGGTACGTAGACAACAAGCAGAAACCAAAGGAAAATACTGGTCCAGAGTTGAACAGGAGGGGTGAACTGGTCACCAGCAATGCTGAAAAGGCAGAGGCTCTCAACACTTCCTTCATCTCTGTCTTTATCAGCACTGCTGGGCCCCAGGCCTTCAGAGCAAAAATCCAGGTTGATGCAAACACAGGCCCATCATCAGTGACGGAAAAGTTGGTATGTGAACTATTACAGGAACTTGGCGCCTACAAATCAACGGACCCTGACAATATCCACCCAAGGGTGTTAAGAGAGCTGGCTGACATTGTTGCGAGGTTGCTCCCCATAATCTTTAAGAAGTGGTGGAGATGAGGGGAGACCCCAGTATGCTGGAAGAAGGCTAACGTCACCCCATCTACAAGAAGGGCTTAAAGAAGGATCCAGGAAATTATAGGCACATCAGTCTTACTTCAGTCCCTGGGAAAGTTATAGAACAAATCCTCCTGGGGCCTATCACAAGCCAAATGAAGCATGGGATTGGGAAAAGCCAGCATGGATTCACCAAGGGCAAATCACGCTTGACAAACCTGATGTGCTTCTATGACAGAGTAACTTGCTCAGTTGATGTGTGGCGAGCAGTGGACACTGTCTACCCGGATTTCTCCAAGGCTTTTGATATGATTCCCCAGAGACTCCTCCCAGAGAAACCAATGCATTACAGTCTAGACAAGTGGTCTGTGCAGTGAGTGGAGAACTGACTGACAGACCGCTCTCTGACGGTGGTGGATAATAGCTCCTTTTCAAACTGGCAACCTGTCACAAGTGGGGTCCCCCAGGGATCAATATTGGGCCCAATGCTGTTTAATATCTTTCTAAGTGATCTGGATCATGGGATCAAGTATCCCCTGATGAAGTTTGCCAATGATACCAAACTGAGTGGGGAAGTGGACACTTTGGAAGGGAGAGCCACCCTGCAGGAAGACGTGGATAGGCTGGAAGAGTGGGCTAACAAGAACCTTGTAATGTTCAACAAAGACAAATGGAAGGTCTGGGAAAACATAATCCAAGAGTGCAGCACAGGCTGGGATCTACCCATCTGGGGAGCAGCTCTGTGGAAAGGGACCTGGGGGTCCTGGTGGACAAGCAGCTCAGTATGAGTGAACAGTGTGCTGCTGCAGCAAAGGAAGCCAACAGGATGCTGGGTTGCATCAACAAGGGCATCACCAGCAGAGATAAAGAAGTCATTATGCCACTCTACCCGCTGCTTGTCAAGGCACACCTGGAATACTGTGTTCAGTTTTGGTCCCTGCTATACAAAAAAGATGTGGACAGGCTGGAGAAGGTCCAGAGAAGGGCCACAAAAGATGATCAAAGGACTGGGAAGCCTGTGATATGAGGAAAGGCTGAGAGATCTGGGTTTGTTCAGCCTTGAGAAAAGAAGGCTTGGGGAGACCTTATCACCATGTTCCAGTATTTAAAGGTTGGCTACAAAGAAGATGGAGACTCCCTTTCTACAAGGAGTCACACAGAAAAGACAAGGTGTAATGGATACAAGTTACTCCTGGGGAGATTCTGGTTGGACACAAGAGGAAAATTTTTCTTAATGACAACAATCAGCTCTTGAAATAATCTCCCCAGGGCAGTGGTGGATTCCCCAACATTGGACACTTTTAAGATTTGGCTGGACGGACTGCTGGGCCATCTTGTCTAAACCCTGCTTTTGCCAAGAAAGATTGGATCAGATGATCCTTGAGGTCCCTTCCAACCTGGTATTTTATGACTCTATGATATCTCTGAAATGTTTATGTCATTATTCTCCTGAAATTTTCTCCTACACATTTCAGTCTCCTTGAGAGTGAACAAAAGAGGAGCTCCTTCATCATCCTTTAGCTATCTCAATGGCACAAAGAAGACATGGCAGAAAATGGCTTTTTTACTTCGGTCTGTCTCCTTCTTTAGTCTTTGTTCAATTGCTCAGAAGTTCATTGTTGTCTGAGGACATCCTCACACCCTAAGCTTTGCACTTGGTCTCGAAAATTTCTTGTACAGCCTTTCAGGATTCTGAGCATAACTCAGAAAATGGCATTAACATTTATAAAACTTCTTCATGATTATTCTCCCAATGCAAGTGCTATTGCATCTGACAGGAGGTATCTTAAGTTTCAATCTAATTTTAGAAGATAAAGATTAATGGCTCCAGTCCAGTGATTAATTAATCATTGTTGCTTAGGAACCAGCAATGGTGACCTACTACATCTTCTGTAGGCAAATAAAGGACAATCTCAAATGGTGAGAAGCATCAGGTGCACTTAATTTGCCAAAGCTGAGACAAAGTAAGTGAAGTTGATTTGAAGGACAAATTTAAATGGAATAATGCAAGTGAGAGAGAGGCATTCATTAGAAGATCATTAGAGGAACAGCTGGCATAGATTGCACATCCTAGATAAAAGCCCATACAAGGTCAGTGGCAAAGAAAAAGAAGAAATTGGTGGGGGAAGTAGTGTGTAAGAGGGTAAGGGCAATTAGTAATTGTAAACTGAAAATCACTAAGAAATTAATAAGAAACTGAAAGCATCTGTTGGACAAACAACTACAGTTGACATGAATAAGCAAAACTAATGTACCCATATATGTACCTCAGAATTTCCTTTTTTCCCCTAAGGTACATAATTTTTCCTATGAATGCCAGCTGTTTCTATATAGTCAAGAGGTTATGCACTAAGAAACTCTCTAGTAAGAAAAGACTGAAGCCAGATTAATACATATGAACAATGTCTAACCCTGAGGATCATTACAATGTGAGGGTGACTAACCATAGAACAAATGGTTAAGAAAAGCAACCAATTAATCCTTTTATTTTTTCAAAACAAGATATACCTGAGGCATGAAGAGAGAGATGATGCTCAAGAGATAAATCTGAAACAAATACTATCAGGGTAGCTGTTCATGAGCAACTGGTCTGCATAGGAAAAAGTGTGAAAAATAAGCAAGGTGCACAAATAGAGAGGGAGAAACTTTTGAAAGTATAGGAAAACTGTTGTCTTTTACAAAAGACACAAAGAATTTTACCCTTCACCTCTGCTCTTCATTGACTATTGAGGATCTTCATGTTTGCCTGTGAAAGCACTCTCTTCTAGCATGTTCCTTCCTTCACTCAGTATTCACATGCATGGGAAAGCTATCAATTTTCCTTTTGTTAGGGCATGGACACCACGTGTCCAGCAGAGCTGGTTGGAGAGAAAAGATAGACTGGCTTGCTGGCTGTAGAAGGAGGCCACTTTTACACAACCCTTGGGATTGTAGAGTGGTTTGGCCACCATCTGGCCAATGGTTCAGGGAAGCAAAAATTGTTGTGTTGTCCTTCATTGGGCCTAATAATAGCTGGCACCTCATTTGCAATGGGCTTAAGATGTATCACTTCCACCTGCTGTATGTAAACATCTATGCTTGTGTAACAAGGGGGCAAATCTATACAGGTCAGACCATGTTTTGTGGCACCATGTACCTAGAATAACTTCACTGTAGTTAAAAGATCCTCATTTCCAGTTGGTGTTCCTTACTCCTTTGAGAAGGCAAATTAGTCCCAGCATAGGTAAGTAGCTGGCATAGCATTGACATGTCCCTGCAGGTACAGATATTGTATGTGGATAGTTTGCATGGTTTTGAAGTTGTGTTTGGTTGGCAGAGCCGAGTAGGGAACCCAGAAGTATGGTGGATGACTGTTTTTCCTCTTGTAGCTTTATATATCAAATAAAGTAGGGTTTGAATTCATAGTCTTGAACTCTGGAAAACTTTGTTGTTGTTGTTGTCAGGCTTAACAGCATTTTGTATCCACTTTGTTTCAATATTAATGGTTATGGAATATGGTGAAGAATCACAGCTAATACACATTTTCAATTATTTCATTACCTGCTTGCAGATTTTCTTTGTTACCAGCTGGGGTTTTTTTGCTAATAGAGTTAGCTGATGTAGGAAACGGCAACATTTACTGCTGTCTGCTCCCTGCTGGAACTCCTACTATTGCTGTAATGGCAAAGGTAACTTCTAGAGGAAGAAATCAGATTTAGACAAAGGATTTCTAGTTTGAAACACTTGCCAATTAAAGATTAACTTAAAGCTTAATTTTTCACAGTCTTCCTCTCATGAAGAAGTGCTTAGTAAGAACACTGACATCAGCAAATGCAATAGATCAGAAATGTGGCCAATGTGTAGGTGAATAGAGTATCATGGAGAATCAGGATGTTTTCCTGGTATTCAACCATCTCTACAGCAAGCCCTGTATCAGATTCAGCGTACGTGCAGCAATGGGTAGGCTGGTGAAGAGTGTTACTCAGCCTTTTGTGAGATTTCTGTTTCTATGGTCACTACCGTCACCTCTCTGGAGCCAATGGCAGATTTTTTTCTCCCTCTTGAAAGACCTTACTTCTTTTATATTGGTGCAAAATGGAAGCTTTTTAACAAATGATATTTGATTACCTCTGTTTGCCTTCTAATGTAAGGACATAGGACTCAGGGTTAATAGATAAGATTTCAATTTAAATGAGTGATACCTGGAGATTTTGACAGCCCCTTTTTTCATAGGCCTTGATAGCTGTTTCCTGAGTCTGCATTTTGCTAGAAGACCACTGGTTTGTAATAAAGCTTGCCTACTGCCATGTTTGTTGTCTACAAAAAGCCCTCTGGTAGTGTTCATAAAACTAATTTTCCTAGTAATTTTCCTTTAAAACTTATTTATTCATTAAATATCTTGTTGTGTTCTATCTCTAAGGGTATTAGAGTCCAGTTCCACTTTTTTTTTTTTACTTTTTACTTTACTTTACTTATTTCTATTTTTTTTCTCTGTCAGTTTCCCAACCTTATCTGACTTTAAAATTAGTGTATTTATTTAGGAAAGAAACAGAAATTAACCAGAAAATATGTATTGCCCCTTGTCCCTCTCATCTGCCCCTTCAGGATCTGATCTTACCAGATAATGAGGTACCAGCCACAGAAAAGCTCTCTGCACAAAATTTTAGAGCTGAAGTCACTAACAATGTGGTGCTGTAGTTATTGCATCCCTCCACAACTGGAGTTTGAGTTCAGGGGTTTAAAAAGTAATTAGCCAGAAAACAACAAAAAGTCTCAGGTCTCTTTTGCTATGCAAGGCTGTGTTTCTGTAAGTGAACACACAGATGGATTCCCTACAACAAAAAGTGAAAAATATATCAGAAAATTAAACTTACAGTGATTCTTCTGAGACTCTCACAGACTTTTAACTCCAGACCAATAAGATGCCAGAGGAACCTTGCATCTTCCTTTGATCTTGTCCTTCACCTTTTGTGATAAGCATCAACACCTGGAAGCTTCAACCAATGCCTTTTCTTGAAGGGGAGATGAAGAAAGAAAAATGCTTATTTATTTTCAGAGTGATCACCAAGGAACTGGTCATCAGTGTTGTGCCACAAATTATGCTAACACACCCATTAAATGGAAATTATTTTTGCTGAACACAAGCTGAAATGCCATAGAGGTTAGAGAAAGAATGTTAATCAGGTGCAGTGGCATCCCAAGTTTTTTTGACATTCTTAAGGTATCAGGAAACAAAATGTTCATTTAATACAATACCATGACCAGCCATTTTCATAGTAGACTGTTATTCCCAGGAACAAAACTCCACAACATGAAAGGCCTCTGGAGAGCAAATCTGCATGCAGGAGATGAGAATTTGTCTTACGAGATTTGATCTGCTACAAGCACTACAGTTCAGTTGTCCAAAGTTAAATGCACAATTACCCTTAGTATTTTGAATCACTGATGACACCTGTAATGGACTCCTGTCTCTTCAGTCATGCTAATATCACAGAGTCCATTTCCAAAATTACAATAATCATAAAAAAAACCCAAAAAGTCACAGACAAGAAAGTAAAACAGTGGTAGAAATAGCTAGCTTTTGTTTTACTTCAAGTCTTTGTTTCCTCTGCTAAAATTGCTGCAGAAGTTTTGGAGTGTAGTTGAGTCCATAGGCACCTATGTTTCCATGGGAATGCTTTGTTTGCTGAGCTTTTTATCAAGCAGCTGCTAAAGGTAGCGATGGCTCTTGGGCCACAGGGTGCTCCTCAATTATTGCCACATTCCTGGAAGATGAGGGTGATGATCTGCTGCTCTCCAGGAAGAGAGAAGGAAGGAAGGAAGGAAGGAAAGAAAGAAGGAAGAAAGGAAGGAAGGAAGGAAGGAAGGAAGGAAGGAGAGTGGGAGGGAAGGAAGGGTTGGGATAGAGAGTGGCAGCGCCTTGTGGTGGCTGGTCCTTTCCTGCAGAAGAGATTGCTATCTTTTTTCTCCCTTCTCCTCTCCCACCTTTCCCAAATAGATGCAAGCAAACCCAACGCTACTTCCACCAGCTCCAGATCCTTCCCTGTTCCAGGCTCTCTGACCTCAATTTCATCTGCAGCTCTGCCTTAGTTTTCTATGTTCCCCATGACCTTTCCCAGCATGATGACAAGATTTGGATCAACCCTGTCTGGTCATGTTGTTTTCTGTGCCACCTGTCACACTTCTCAGTGGCATCAGTGTGATCCAAAATCCTGTGCAAGTAGAGAATATGTTGTACTTTCTTTGGCTTTTCATGACTGATTGATTCAGCTCAAATGGTAAATAGCGGACAAGACTCATGAGGCTGGTTTTTTGCTATGCCTTAGGCATCTTTGTCTTCTTGAAAATCTGTGGTAACGCTTGATGGTTCTGAGGAAGCAGAAAGGATGATAATATTTAATAATTTCCTGAATAAATTATTTTAAACATTTACATTTAAAAAGGAATGGACTCAGTGTAATCATGATGTTCAAGAGTATGCTGAAGGAGCAAGGAAAAAATTTAAACTTATCTAAATGCATGTTCTTTGCAGGCTAGCTCTGCCTTCTCTTCTCTTCCAAAGCTTTTATGAAAATTAAAGTCAGAGTCCTATTGTAAATTCTCTTTATCTTCTTCAGAGTTTATATTGCAAAACTAAAAACTCAGATCAGTGTATCAAATGCTGCGGATTTTGTTTCCATTCAAGCAACTCCTTGTGATTTTTTTTTGTTTAAAATTAATAAATTTTTGACTCATTAATCATTCTCCTAAGATCATCTCTAAATTTGATACTTTGTTCCTGGATTTTTTTTTCTTGTCTCTGACTTTTACGGCAAACAGATAAAATCTATATTTTATCTGTAAATTACAACATTGAACAGCAGTATCATATGCAATGGTACAATACACAAAAAGCCATTGAAGTAACCAGTTCAACATTATTTACACTTTAAGATCACGTTGTCTAAGCTGATGAAACCACCTTAGAAAACCAGAGAGTTTACTGTGTATGGGAAATAAAAGAAATTACTAAAATCCCATCTGTCTCTTGGAAGTTAGCAAAACCTTCCTTTTTTTCCTTTTCCTTTTCCTTTTCCTTTTTCCTTTTCTATTTCCTGTCCCTTTCCCTTTCTCTTTTTTCTTTTTTCTTTATTTCTTTTTTTTTTTTCCAAATTCTATTTAAGGAACAAAAATGAAATCATTTACTTCAGGCTGTTCACATCCTTTATTTTTCTGTCTTCCACCTCTTTCCCCCCCCTTTTTTCATTATGTTCTGGGTTAAGGTTTCAGATTTATTTGCCAGAGTATTAGGTGTAATGAATTAGTATCCACTAAAGCTCTAAAAAGACCATCTGGATTACAGTAAATGTGAGTCAGTAGGTCCTAGCAGCTGGTATATATGTGCAAACCTCCTGCCTCTCTCCATTTATTTTTTACACTGACTTTTTTCTTCCAAAATATGCTACTGTTCCCTTAAATAAGTTGCTAGTTTTTAACTCTCAGAATTGTCTCAGAAATATTTAACTCTCAGAAATGCTTGGTTTTCTTTAGTTGTTTAAAGATATTCCTTTTTTCTTAGTGCCCTCTTAGAGCATGTTATATCTTTAATAGGTTTTCACCATTCAGAAGTCATACTGATAAGTTATTTTGGTTTGCTTGCATGCTCCAGTGAAATGGGTGGACCATGATATAGCAGGAAATCAATTGCACCTCACAGCAGTTCATGTGGTCCCACTTGTCTGTGAGTGATTCTGGGACCTTCCTCACAGCAAGAGACTGTTTTATTTTCAACAGCAAAAAAGTAAAAATAGCTGAACCACCACTACCCGCAGTGAAAAACTATCAGAAATCATTGACTTCATATCCATGGGTTGTTTTCCCATTCATCCCTCACTGGTGTCTGTGAAAATTACTCTTCCAGACTGCTTTATCATAATCAGCATTCTCTAAATTTAGGATGCTAAGATACCCAGAAGAGGCTGTGGAGCCCATCTAGCCCTCCATTCAGGTGGTCAGAGGATGCTGCAAAATCATAACTCTGCCATGTGTCTGAGGCTGGGCTTCTTACACTGTTGTTTTTGATGCTTATGGAAGTTCACAGACTTGAGGTTGCAAAGTCAAACTACCATCCAGCTACTAGCAGTGTTTCTCAGGGGCTGGTGCTATTTAACCTCCTCATTATTAACCTGGGCAATAGGACAGAGTGCACTCTTGGCACACTTGCAGATGATAGCAAACTGGAGGGAGGAGGTGTTATGGTGGAGACCAGAAGTGCCACCCAGAAAGACTTTGGCATTCTGGGGAACTCGTTTGACCTGAACTTCTTGAAGATTATTTAAGGCAAATGCCAAGTCTTGAGTCTGGGCTGGAATAATCCCATGCAGCAGTACAGGGTACTAACAAGCTAGAAAGCAGCTTTGCAAAAAAGGGCTTAAGATGTCCTGGTAGAAAAGCTGGACACAATTCAGGGTGTGTCCTGGCAAGTTTGAAAGCCATCTGCATCCTGCACTATATTAGCAAAAGTCTACTAAATAAGTGAAAGGAAGTGATTTTTTTTCCTATTTCACACTTGTGAGTTTGCTTCTGTAGCAGGGTCTGGTTGTGCGCTCCCCAGTACAAGAAGATCATTGACATACCAGTGCAAGTTCAGTGGAGGGCTACTGAGAAGTTTAGGGGGCTTGAAGCACAAAGCATGAAGAGAAGGTAAGACAATCAGGTTTGTTCTGCCTTGACACAAAAACACTAAGGGAAGAGTAGAGCTGACTTCATTCCATACCTGATGTTAAAAAAGACAAGGTCAGACTCTTCTTGGAGGTATATGGACAAGGTGACAGGAAAAGAGATAAGAGACAACTTGTATCAAGGGAAATTCCAACTGTGTATTAGGAATAATATTGTCACAAAGCAGGCAGTCACACACTGGAATGGTGTGGCCAGAGAAGTTGTGTAGTCTCCTTCCTTGGAGACAATCAAAACTGACCTGGGCAAGGCACTGGGACACCTTCTTTAACTCTAGCAGGGCTAGGACCAGCTGGTGTCCAGAGATCCTTGCCAACCATCATGTTTCTCAATGATTCTGTAATCCAAAAACAGGGCTGAGCTATGGTAACAGCCTTTCAAAATAACTTTAAAATAGCCATTAAGTAAACCTATGCCAACTTGGACTTGGGTGGGCAGTGAGTGTCTTCTAAAAAGCAATTAAGTACATTTACGTTCTTACACGTCGTATAGTAGCTCTTTCCCATGCCTCATTTTATCTTGTCAGAATTATTTCATCTTCTCCATCCCCTTCATGACAGAGGAACAACGGATGGCTCAGGACATCCAAGTGGCTTGTAAATCCACTTATATATATCCATAACGTATTGAATGTACTTCCCTTGCTACATTTTTAACGAGCTAACAATGTAGAAATCCACGATGATATTACTGAGCAAGAACAGGGGTAAGGTTGTCCTTTCCTTTTTCATGTCCAAACAGTTATGAGAGCAATTACAAATACTCATACAACAATGTGGTTGTCTATGCAAATGCTGACTGAATTTTCAACTTTTTGAAAACCAATGGACAGCTATTCAGCTGCTGGGTTATATAATTTCAGATGTATTCAAAAGACATTCCTCAGTTTTCAGTGACGTTGCCATATTGCTTGTAAGTTTATTCCCTCAGGATTCTTAATTAGTCTACTACCGCAAGATAGGCAGTTCACAGAACTACATGTAGTGAGCAGTAGCTACATGATACACAGTCATCCCTTTCTGATCCTTGTGATTTATCTTCAGTCCTTTCTATTGGAAAATACTATTTTAAGAACTATGGTGACATCTGACACTCTTCATGACTCTTTCTAATAAACCTTAAAGCTATTTTATTCAGAGATAAGGAACTGTGGTGTTCACCAGAAGCAGGCGGGGATGAACTTGTAGAGCAAGTTTGATCAAACATGTTTCTGCCTGTTACTTTTCCATTGGATAACTGAAGAATCATAAGTTTGTAGTTCGAGTGTTAACTAGTACTACTGTGGATTTTCTAAGGAAAATGAAACCATAGATTGATGGATAATATTTGTGGGATGAGTTACTTGTGGCTCATCAGAGATCTTATCTTTGAGGCACCTTTTGACACCTGTGGGTCATACTCACACTTGGAGATGCCTGCACCTAATTATTTTTAGAAAAAGAAACAAAAATCTCTCCACCTATCGAAGCACAGAAGGTTATTACTCCCAGTGGAAAGAGGAAAATCACTGGCCTGGAAATATATAATCCTCTCTTCTTTATGTACATTTCCAAATACATAGTTATTGTACACTATGAAAAAGTTGTGTTACTCTTAAAAGGTCCATACTTTTTCCAGTCTGCAAAGACAAATTTTATGTCAACCTATTAACAAATTATATTCTTTTTTTAATAGCTTACTAACTTTGTCTTTCCAACTTGACAGTCCTTTATTATCTATTCATGTGATGCATATAACATTTTAATGCCATTTAGCAATAAAGCTTCTACAAAGTCATAGTATCTTGGTATTTAGCCTTAAGAACTGTTTCTGGGGAGTGAAGAGAAACTGAACTGTTTACAGTTCACATCCTGGTCTCCCCACCATATCTTTTAACTTGAAGCACCTGCTCACTGGACAAGCACATGGACTATTTCACAACAGACTTAAAAGCTCTGCAGGAGACAAGTCTCTCTGATCCAGGTTGTTATTCTTTTGCCAGATAGATGTACAGTGCAGAGACAACTGCAGGGGTGAACCACTTCAGAACCCAAACAGTGCCTCTGTTATACTGCAGACAGGCAATATGTAAACGTACTTTGTGTTAGGTAATGGACAGCTGAGGTAGTGAGCAATGCCAGGTGCACAAATGGCGAGGCTGCAACAGAAAGCTATTTGCTTCACCTAGGCTGCCTGAAAATTGCCTTCAGAATGAAGCTATGTCAATGATTTATCAAAAAGTTCACAGTTGCATAATAAAACTGCAATCCCAGCTTTTTGCTTTTGAAAGATTTGTTCAAGTGATATCTCCACAGTCACACGCTGCAGGCACAAAATGGTTATTCTAGTTGTCAGCGCTGAGATCTTCTCAGTTGTTAGGAATTCAAGACCATCGGTGATTTCATAAGGTGATTCCCACAATTTGCAGTTATTTGGTTGCTGTCTTGGGTATTATGATAAAATTCCTGTAGGTGCACTTAAGGCAAACAAAAATTTTCTAAGCAAGCTAGAACTGGAATGTTTTACAGGGGTGAAGCAAATAAGAGGTTATTAATTTCGCGCTTGTAATGAACAAGGCACAAGTGATTCTCTCTGATTTTTGGTAGCAAACTCCTGTATCACTGGGCAGAGCTGTGGCCTCTACACTAACCTCTGTAATAGTACTAAATTAAGCATATATTATGGCTGTAAATTAGCCACAAGGGACTGAGGAAGAACTGAGGATCTCAGCAGCATAGATGTGATATGGCTATTAAAGCGATCAGTCACCATTTGTTGTGAATAAGGGATTTGCTAAAGGTAGTTTACATGGATGGAGGAGTAGGGCATTAATGTGGAGTAGGGCACACCCTTCTGAAAAATTCAGAGATCACCTCAGTTTGCTGACTCCTGAGGGAGTTCCAGAGGAAATGTAACAAAACCATCTGACTTCACTCTGCATGGGGATTCCTGTCAGATGCATTATTACCAGAGGCACTGTTTTCTCCAGACTCCACTCAATCACCTGACTCATCAGTTAATTTTCACTATACGGCATGAGTACTTCATCTGTGAGTGGCCCGACTGCAATCATTGCATCTGATTTAGTCCATTCTTGATTGTTTGTAGATAAAGCATGACTCAGAAATGTACCTTGATAAGGATGGAAAATAATATCAACTTCAACTACAGTTTTTTTCTTCAGAGAAAATGTTTTTCGTTTGTTAATGAAGGCCTCTTGATTGATCTGCTTCTGTATTTCTTCTTGCAACCTGATTTGCTCCCTATGGATTAAAGTCACTCTTCCTTTAGAGTAGGATAAAGGTATCTAATAACTGCATGGGGAGGTGAAGGGTCCCTCTGAGAGCAGTCTTCTTCATTCAAGCTCTTTCGCAAATGCTGAATGGCTACACTCCTGGGCCAGTCACTTTTAAAAATTCTGATGTATGAGGGGGTAGCCCCCATAATTCAACCTTCAAGGAGCTTTTCTGCAGGAAAATGGAGAAGTGGTCCACCCTAAAGGCAATGTCCAGATGGTGGTAGTCAGTAGGTGGAGTCATATGAAACCACGCATAAAGTATCACAAGCCTAACACTTTGTACATCCCTTCCCTGTCTACATACTCATCTTTGCCTCTGAACTGGCATGAGTAATGAAAGGTTAATGGGGATATAGGGCAAATGTTTTCCGAGCTAACTGTAATTAAGGAACCAACTCAGTCTTGGACATCCTTGGGACTAATTTACAGTGAAGGTAGTAATGAAGTTGGGTCAGCAGGAGAGCAGGGGCTGTAATGGGGACAAACTTCTTATCCCCTGGCTCGATCAATTCCATCTACAATGACTTCTTAAAGCAAAGTTAAAGTGTAAATTATGCATAGAATAATACCTCAGTGGCCACCTGTCTTGTACTGGGTAAAGTATCAAACGAAAGTATTAGCCTACTTCTCCTAACAGCAGACCCTCTAAGGGCATAAAAATTCCTAATGCTAGAAGCTTTAAAAGGAATCTGTACTGTGAAGCAGAGGAAATGTGACTTTATGCTTCACTGTTGATCATAAGGTCAAATGTGGCCATGCTGGCCTAAAACAGCAGAGGAGTGTATTATTTTGTGAGTGACTTATTTCTTCAAGAAGGAATATTTCTTAAGGATTCCACTTGGGCATTAATTGACTTGAAGATTGGTGCACATACTTAGAAACTTCTAAGAATAGGAAAATGTTAATATCAAGAGAAGTCAGGAGTCAGGTGTCAGTAAGGATGTTAATTTAAGACTAATGGAAACCGACATTTTTTTCTGGATAAACAGAGCAGGAAAAATCTGCCATTTTCAGTTCAAACTTTCATTCACAGAAAGAGTTCCAAATCACTTTGTATGCTTTAATATGTTTGATTTTGAACTTGTGTTTTACTGTTTCACTGTTTCATGCATGCTGATACATCCATCCTAGTTTAAATGTTATTAGCCACTTCTGGTAAGACCTTATAAGGTAAGGTTCTTAATAAAAGTTGTGTGTAATGTCTGTGTATGACAAGTTCAGAGAAACATGTTGAAAAGCCTTGTGTTTCTACAACTCCCTGAAATAACAGAATTTGGGGGAAAAAATAAAGATAAGAAGTGTTAACTGTCTTGTTTTGTGGCAGGGTTTCACAGTTCAAACATGTGAATTCTTCACCCCACTAGCTGGCCCTTTGATGTGTTTTTAAGTCTTCAAGGTTTCTCTGTTTCTCTTGGGATTTTCTAATAGGAAGGAGAAAGGATCATTTAAATATAGCAATATTGGTAAAGAAACATAGGGAGGCAAGTATATCAAACTAGTACAGGCTGTTGCTTGGGTTAGTGATCAAAAAGTGTTTATACAGTTTGAATCTTTGTGAACTTTGTGCTGCCTTGGCCTTCTGATTCCCTCTAGTCTATTTTTATCCAAGAGATCATTTATTAGAAATCTTATCTAAGACATCCTAGATGAAAGACATCTCAGCTGTCATTATATCAGCCAGTTAAGAACAGGTACAAGACTTGCATAGTACTGAGATCATTTAAAAGCCACAGCTTGTATAATAAGGCATGAATAAGTGTCAGTAGCTAGTGGCACAGAGAGACCGATAAAAAAAAAAGATTGCTAGACTACCTTCAGTTTTTAAACACAACTGATTCTGCGATGCCAGTTATTTAGCATGTAACCCACCAGGTATTTGGTCTGAGAAAGCAGATGATGGCTCGGTGACTGTGGCATCTTGACCTTAGCAGACCTTGGTACAGTTTATTTCTTCGTCATTTACTTTCAAGAAGACACGCAGGGTAGATTTACTGTGCATTTTGTGTCTGTGCATGCTCCCAGCTGCTAGGACATGAGCCTTTGCTGCAGCAGAGCCTTCAGGTGGGCTCTGGGGCATGGCAGAAGAGAAAGCACAAGCCTAAGTCTTGCCTCTTGTCCTCTGGCAGATACCGGAGTATAAATTTGAGAGCAGGGGGTGCTCCTGCCATCTTTCTCACCCATTTTCTTAAAGACTGACTTCAGGACAAACTGTGCCTCAGTTCCCAATCTGTAAAATGGGAATAAAGTTTTCTTACAGGATATTTGTAATTATAAAAATATCACTCAAGTTTGTAACTATTTCATTCAAAAGCAGCTGTGCTCAGACATTTGTTTGTGGCTTTTAGCAGTAAAAGTCATGGAGGTAAAAAAAGGGAAAACAATTAGGCTTCCGAGTGACCAAGCTGAAATCCTGTTAGCTTTCATAACCTGCTGTCCTAGTTTCAGCTGCGATAGAGTTAACTGTCTTCCTAGTAGCTGTTACGGTGCTATGTTTTGAGTTCAGTATGTGAAGAATGTTGATAACACACTGACGTTTTCAGTTGTTGCTCAGTAGTGTTTAGACTAAAGTCAAGGATTTTTCAGCTTCTCATGCCCAGCCAACGAGAAAGCTGGAGGGGCACAAGAAGTTGGCACAGGACACAGCCAGGGCAGCTGACCCAAACTGGCCAACAGGGTATTCCATACCATGGGACGTCCCATCTAGTATAGGAACTGGGGGGAGTGGGGGGGGAATCACTGCTCGGGGACTGGCTGGGTGTCGGTCAGTGAGTGGTGAGCAATTGCCCTGTGCATCATTTGTACATTCCAATCCTTTTACTATTACTGGTGTCATTTTATTAGTGTTATCATTATCATTATTAGCTTCTTCTTTTCTGTTCTATTAAACCGTTCTTATCTCAACCCACAAGTTTTACTTCTTTTCCTGATTTTCTCCCCCATCCCAGTGTGGGGGGGGAGGAGTGAGTGAGCGGCTGCATGGTGCTTAGCTGCTGGCTGGGGTTATACCACGACACCTGCATAAAAGAGTTTGTTATAGCAGAACTTACTGTCATGTTTGTAACAGTATAGTGATCTGTCTTCACATAAGATACATATCCTGTCTTAATGAAGGAATAAGACTTTACAGTACATTCATGCATTAGTTTTACATATTTATAAACTGAATAATAAGGATGTTCACAGCATCATAAAAGGATGGTAAAGCCAGGGTATTGTTGCGTCCCAAATTTGAAGTGGCTCAGGTTCGTGGATTTCCTTTATCAGAATTAAGGTGAAATGACACCAGGGCAGTTCAAACAACAATCAACATTTATTCAACCTAGCTAACCTTGCCCAAGTACAAGTGAACTTATCAATATGAACCTTGCAACATGTCATTAAGCTGCTGTTTGAAAAGAGAAGGGAGGTGTAGAAAAAGAAATGGAAAAAGGAACTTGAAATGTATGAAAAGGAGAGCCCTCCCATTGAGTCACGAGGTTCAGGGCAGACCCCCTTGCTTTCTGGACTCCTTCTCAAAGAGGAGCCCGGGGGTGGCTGGATCCACTCCTAGTCTCAGACTTGGTCAACGGTTTATGTTTAAAAGGATGAGGTGTAGGGACTGTGGAAAAGAGAGAAGGAAAAGAGGGAGAGAAAGAGAGAAAGAAAGGAAGAAAGAGAGAAGAAAGGGGTTTCACCAGTCCTGGGTCCAGCATTGGTCCAGCCAGCGTAGAGATCCAGTTCCGGAGGGCGCACGCTGAGAACTCGTTCTCCCTTCTTTTATAGTGTGTTAGTCGATGCTCTTGACATGCTCAGTTCCCATTCCTGGGGTTCTCTGGAATTGGTCGGTGAGCTTTGGGGGGGTTCATTGAAGAGTTGCCTCTCTTTTTCTGCTGGCATGACTGCTTCACATAGAAGCACAGTCCCATCTTCCGTGGGGCCTCCTCCTCCAGGCGCATACGCTGTGCTCCTTCTCCTGGTCACTTAAGATAAGGAATTGCGGCTTTGGAGAAGTATGGTCCCACCCTTCGTGGGGCCCTCTCCTCCAGCCACATTGTCCTATTCACAAAACTCCAGCGTCTTTACAGAGGCCGTTTTCTCCACCAAAGTTCTTCAACAAATGTTTGAGACATTAAGTATGATTTGTCAGACCATCACAGCTATATTTTTAAGGTATTTGCAAAGTTGATATTTAGCAGTGTTATGGTTGCTAACATATGAAAACAGATGCCTGACACTAACCAGTGGAAAAACCTCTGTGGTGAAGCATCCAATCAATGGATACGTTTGATGTCTGAGAGTTAACAGAATATATTTAAGGCTGACTTTGAGAAAGGGTTATTTCCATGGGATGAGGTGGCTGAAAGCTTTTGTTCTTCTTGATCTTGTCTTGCTGGAGAGGCCATGAATATGGTAACAGTTGTTAAAGTTTTCCTTTGCTGGCATGATTGCTTGTAATAATTAATAGAGTCCAACATATAATTGATCAGTAGAAATAGAAAGACCTAATACTTCCATTTATAATGATCGTGTGGGTATTTAGAGGGACAAACTTAAGTAAGGAACAAGTGATAAAGTGATGTATCTTTATTTAAGATTCACCAGTGTGAAAACTTGGCAACGTTTGTACAGCACTCAAAATTTAGACTCTGTGTAAGTATATATATAAATATACACATACATATACATATATATACATACATGCATACACACATAGATATTCCTAATATATAGGTACAAGGATAGTATTGAATGCAAACCTCTTTTCCTTGTTCCTTAAAGCCCAGAACTGTATAGAAGAAATAGAGCAGGGATCATGGCAAAGCTACAGAAGAGACCATTCTTATAAAAAAGGACTGTAACAATGAGGTTTGTGTAAGACCAGTATATGTACTACTCTCTAAAAGTATTTTTTAAATAGTTCACTTTTAGTGTCTATTTTAAATGTCCATTGGGGTGCAATGTGTGCTGAACCAGGCAGGACAGACTGAACTGGGAAGGTATTTTTCTCTGGAAGAAAGAATTTAAGACACCAGCTACTGCAGAACCTGCTGTGCATTGTCCCATGAAAACATGCTAGAAATAACTGAAAGCTGAGAAGCCCTTTTCTTGCAGTTCTTCACAAATGCTTGACCAAAGTATAGCTACGCATATGTAGCTCTTGACCTTTAGTAGCTCTTAGCAGTGTCTGGGAAGGCTGATTATTTGTAAGCCATTTGACCTACAGTTAGAAGAACTTCATATGGAGGCAGGAAGGTTTCTTTATCAGTGATGTTCGGCAGGGATGAGGTGTTTGATTATCTGCCTGTTTCTGGAGCAGGCTGTAACAGAATCAGAGCAAAAAGCTATTTTGTTTTACTCGGATGTTATAGGGAAGCTAAAGAATAGAAGCAATTGCCTTCATTTGCTAAAGCTATTAAGCAGTATGGTACAATCAAGTGCACTTCAGCAAATGAGGATAATTTCTGGCAAATCTAGGACCCGTCTAAATTCTGTAACTGCTGTTTCAGAAGAGCAAGAAGGGCACTGAAAGACAATACAATCAGGATGAGGTTTTTGGAGAAAGAGGTTTCATATAGCAAGGCAGGTTGGAAACCTCCTGTTGAGGGAGAATTAAGTTACATCAACCTGATTTAATAGGGTGAAATTACAATTCAAACAGAGTACTAAAGGGAAGAAAGTAATTGTAACTAGGCACAACTAGCCTAGGACAGCAGTTGGGTATGAATGCATTAAAATTATTATTTATTCATAGCAAGATGAGTTGTCGAAGAGCTAAATCTGAACTTTAACTTTGGAGAAACACAAAACACAATATTCCCTTGTTTGTGGTCTTGATTGGAGAAAATGTATTGGCTTATCAAAATCAGCTTCAGTGATAATGAATGACCTAGGTTTTGTGAAACCTACTTCTCCATTCCATTTTGATACGATTAGAGAGTAACTCTGCTCTGTGATGACATGCTGCTGTTAGCAGTGAGGCAGAGAAACAGAGTTAGGAAGTGGAATGTCTTTGATAAGGAAATGAAGTTTAGTCTGAACAACTGGTTTATGCAAAGCGGAAAAGAGAAGCAGTACTTCCTCTCAGGAGAAAGTCTCAGAAGGTAATTCGCTAATAAATGAGATAAGGGAACTGGAGGCCAACGTTGATTAAATTAAGGGTTTGAAATCAGAAATTAACAGTAAAGCAAGCTGTCCAGAGAGAACACTGCTATTAGTTAGGGTGTGTTGTGTAGGGGATCACTCAAACTGCTTGGAAAGGAACAGGCAGAGAGTGACCCTGTAGTAGAATTTGAATCCCAAAAGAAACTGCATTATTATGCAGGGAAATCACTAGAGAAGAAAGATGGCACTATCTAATTTAACAGAAGTGGCCTATATTTACCATTTAACTCCAAAGTAGCACATTGGAATAACTAATTTAGATTGATAGGAGTATAAAATACAGTGTTTTCTAAAAACTTTCAAGGACAGCAGAAAGCAGATGTGTGGTTTGAAGCCACTGGGTGAAAGGAAATCCTGAGAGAGTCCCTTTAGAGCTTCTGAAAATAAAAGATACACTTGACCTTCAAACTATCAGCAGACTCAAATCCTTAAAAAGGATGGATTGAAAATCAGTTTAAACAAAACAAGGATGATGACATTTTGACTGCTCTTCTTCTGGACAATCTAGACAAATAGACCTTGAGTATTAGACAATATTTTATGTAGGTTTATTGCATGCATAGAGTGTGCTTTTTTTTTTTTTTTAGTGCTAGGACTTACTTTCATATACTATATAAAATATATATCTTTGTGCTACCCTGAAAAAGTGGAGGATCTTGTTACCTTTGTTAGACATAGTAGGTTAGACTTGTGCATTTTTGAAGATAGGTAATAGCAACTGCTGTTACACGCTGACAAGAAATACGTCGTGTACTTTCTGACCATATCTAACAGAATTCTGAGTCCCACTCACTGAATCTTCATGTTACTTTTAGACAGCCATTTCCAATGTTATTTCTGCATATCACAACCTGGTACTTGAAATATATTAATAAATATTTTCTCTACTTGCTGCCAATCAGGGTTTCACATTAGGTGATCAACAGCTGTTTCAGAAAAAGACGAGTAAAATAGTAGCCCCACCTGAATATAGGTTTCATGTCTTTGAAACACAATGTTGATGTTGTTGCAGAAACCTCCCTTTCAGTGAAAGGCAGAAGGAAGGCAACTTTACAAAAGCACCCATCTGTTTTTCAGGTAGTCCAAAGTCTGTTCAGCTGAGTCCTGAAAACAAAAAAAGAAAGCCCAAAGACTCCGTTAGGGGGAAATCTCCAATATGTCCAGTAAGTGCAATACGAGAAATGATGTAGAGGCTTTTTCATTAAACTAACTGGCTACCCAGAATCATTAGGACTAAATGTTTCCATTTTTCATGTTATGTTGATGTAGTATTGAATCAGAAGGTTATATAGGGTATTGTCTTTTTTTTTCTTTCTTGGTTTGCATTGTTTTTGCTAATTTAAACCACCAGGATATTATAGAATGTTACAGCTCATTTAAAATAAATAGGAATATTCTGTCACTTGGTGCAAATGCCACTGGAAATATTGCAGAGTAGCATTGTAATTTCATGGTTTATGATATAGCCAGTAGAACAGACACCTTGAAATTAGCAGTTGCTTTCTCTCTCTTTATAATTATTTACAAGCACCAAATCATGTTGTGTTTATCTTAAGAGTCTTATAAGGCCCCCCTTTCTTTAGCAGCTATAGTCATGGTTCTTTCTCATTCTGCATGCTTGGGATTTTTTAGCAGTAAGTCAGCTGACACCAACCAGTTAGTACAGATCTGGACAAGTCATACCCAGTGTGGTGATACGTGTAGTAACATCTAACTCTGGTCCTTTGACCAAGTTGAGACCCATGTTCATAATTCAACTATTCAACTTTCTTTCCCAATGAAAGATGGGTGGCAGTGTTCAGAAGCTGCTGTGTAATATATTCTAATTTAAAGGAAGGTGAGGGAGGATTAAAGATGTATAATAAAATGAGGGAAAAGCATTTTAAGCCTTGCCCAATGTATGCTCTGTTGTAGTGCCTCTTCTTAACGGCAGCTCCTGCAACAGCTAGACTAGGGTCCCATGGCTTGACCTAGTGGTTCCTCCCAGCCTCTGAGGTATGGCTAGCAGTTAGGATAGCAGAATTCATTACAACAAAAATTATGCAGGAAAATAATTATTGAGATTTTTTTATACTGGACAATAGCATTGCTTGGGAAGGACATACAGAATGAGAGTCCCATTTCCTGTCATGTCTTAAGCAGTAAAGAAATTTATTTGTTTCTGGAACTGAGTATTGGACGGGAAACATTTGTTTAGCTAATGAGGTATGGCTGCATGATGTCATAGCTTATTAATACTGTGGGCTGTGTTCCTGGAATATAGGCTTTGGGTAAAACAAAAAGTCTAAAAGCCCATTCTTGGATATTCAGCGAATAGGAAAATCACCACATCAAGGCCATATTGAAATAACTTACCCCAACAAAATGAACAAATGTGTTGGTAGTTCTCTTTCTTCTCTAAAACTTGTTTCATTTCAATATTGGTCCCTCTTCGGTTCCACCCAGACAGGTAAATAAAACAAAAATAATAAATATCTCTTCCAGTTTTCTGAGCAAACAGAAAAAAAAGTATTTTATTAACACTGGGATGTTTCTTCACACTTTCCCATGGTCTAGTTTCTACATGCCTCGTTTAACAAAATGGCAACACAAAAAATAGAAAATAAAGAAAAGCTGAAGTTCTTCCACTGAAAAAAAGTTTACCAATGGGAAAAAACCAACATCAGATTCTTCTTAGATCTCTGTCTTCTGAAGGTAAGCAGTTCAGCTGTGGTTTCTGACTTTCCAAGTTTTCTTTCATACGGTGCTTAGGAAAAAGAAGTTTACCCTTACTCCTCTTTAACTTCTGGGACTAAACAGTGGAATCAAGTGCTTTCATGGTCATCAGTTAAAAAGATGTTGTCATAGTTTGTTGGGCTTTTTTAATCATTATTGAAAAAAGATTTATAACACTGCTGTTTTTAATAATTTCCCTTAGGATCATACCACTGAAACATTATTCCTAACTGAAATCCTCCCCTTCTGAAATGCATAGAAACAGAAGAGATGTTGTTCTACAACTCCCTCGTCATGAACATAATTCTGCTGACATAGGCTTTGTCTTTTATAAAGGGGGTGGAGGGAAGCATCTTTCTCATTGTTTTCACAATATTGAAACTCTCCATCTAAGCCATCATGGTATATCACTGATCAGAGTTGAGTTGTTTGACTTAGAGAAGAAAGTGGATTTAATGAAATTTAGTTGCGCACATAGAGTTTTCCAGATTGAAAATATCTGATGAAGCACATTATAAAAATGCCACTGCATCATGAACTACACAAGCTATGCAACCTGAAATCAAACAAAAAATTCATCACAGGTTTGATATGTATACGTACTGTCTTGTCTGAGCCATAAATACCAAGAATGTTCTGATTTCCCCTGGAAATTCCTCTTCGGTGTTTTGCTTCTCTTTTCCTCATTTTTCTTTTCAAATGATTATATTTTTGCATGTGTCACATGTAAGACCTAATGAAGGTTTCAAAAGATTGCACAACCAATTGTTCCTACTCCAAGCACATCCATTACTGCAAGTTAGGACAAAGGACCTCAGGAAGCTCTGCTAGACTGACCAGATCACTGGTTAGGTTCCATTATAGCATTATTAGCAACAGAATTGTAATAATATCTTGAGGCTTAAGAGAGATGAAAAGCCTGTTGTACAAGGCCCTGCATCGGCACTGATGCCAAGGAATATTGGTTTCTATTGACATCAAGTTTTTATCTCTGGTCACACAGAAAGAATAAGCCACTTTCTCAAGGTCACACAGGAGTTCAGTAGCCAAAGCTTAACTACTACCTGGATCTTCTGAATTCCTGCTTTACTATCTTATCTGTTGTTCCATATTGCATTTCCTGTTTTAATCTGTTAATTCAAGAATTCTCAAAAGGCAAATAAAATAGGAGGGTATTTCTGCTTCTTTGTGCATAACAGCTCCTTCTATTTCAGTGTCTGCAAGGCTGTAGTATAACATCCCTTTAGCCTTTTCTTCTCAGCTGCAGTCAAATGGCTATGGGAAGGATAGAGCTGTCTCCCCTGCATAAGAAAAATCCAGTTTCCCCTTACCTCAATCTACATTACATATGCATGACCCACAAAAGAATGAAGCTAAGAAAGCCCCCAAGAAAAGAACTTGAATATTTTCCTAAAAGGTATTCATATGTCATCTTACAAGCACTCACCATGTACTGAAATATTTTTAGATTGGTTTGTCCGTGCCCCTGGTGAGCACTGGATATGAAAATGCAGATGCACTGCAGAAGAGGACTGCAGTGTTGCTTGGTGATTTTGTATGAAGTAACTCCTGTATTTTTGTGTCTATGGGTATATTGTGTAAAGCTGTTCATAACGTGTCAAGCATCCACAGTGTATGGAAATCTGACTTGAACTTACTGTCTTATCCCAGAATAATCCAATGTAGCAAGTATTTCTCTATAGTTAAATTCAAAAAGTACTGTAGACAACCCTTAACAGGATTGTTATTATGTGAATTAGCAACCAGACATGGTAAAAACAGCAGTTCTCTTATTCCAACAGTAAATCGAGTTGACTCATGCGAAGCATGCAGGAGCAGGTCATAACATGCAATCTACCAGCTGTAAGAGCCAAGTGCATAGTGACAACATGGGCCTCTGATGTACACCCTCGTGCAATCGCCCATCACATAATCCATGTAGCAATTTGCCCTCTAATGAAAGGAAGAGAACACAGGCTTATAAAAATGAATTAAATTTGAACATCAAACAAGCAAGCAATGATACAAAATGAGAGTAAACATTACCCAGGATACAATTACTTCAGAATGTGATTTCTCAGTTGTCTGTTATCTATACGTTTTCTCAGTTATCATAGGCAGGGTTTGCAGCATCACCTATCATTAAGATGGCCTAACATCTCCCATTGTAAGACCTAGTTTTCAATTGCTTATAACTCTGCTAAAACATAACACTAGGCTGAAGTTTTATGCCAGATGTCTGTCTTGTCTAATTTTTTAAAGCATTAACCAAATACCTTCAGTTGTTTCCAAGGTCAAGAATAGAAAGAAACAAGGCTTTGTGGGAAAAAAAAAAAGGGGGGGGGGGGGGGGAAGAGGAGAAGAGGCCAGGGAGAACTAATAGAGCTTGACTGCTGCTAGTACTTATGTTTCTTCACTTCAATTGAGTTCAGGTATTTCTGCAGTTGACTGTATTAAGCCTGTAGACATATCTTCAATGTCCTAAATACAGTCTAATTGTCTTCTGCAAACTGGGGGATTGACAGAGAAGCTGAAAGTCTGAAACAAGACAATAAAGAATAACAAATTATTTTAATATCTTCTAAGCACTCAGGGCAGCTTAACCTGTTGTAACTTTTCAGGTACTAGCTAGTAGTTTGTGCTGGATTCAAAATGTAGCTATTATTTAGTCTCTGTGGCCTTTTTCACACAGTGATAAACGAGTAAGATGACTTCAGGAAATGCACTATACGCTTATAATTAAAGTAATCAGACCATGCAAGGCATTGAGTCAGATGCTGTGAAAGGTAATGTAATAAGGATGGCCAAATCCTGAGCTCTTCCAAAGGCAGTTATTTGAGATATTTGGTCTTCTGGACTGATTCTGATTTCAGACAGGTTTTACAGGCTTCGCAGAGATGTATCAGAAAGCAGAGTCAATCCCTTACAGCCCTTAGATATTTTGGTCTTTTAAACAGCTAGAAATGCCTTCTCTCTCAGGTCCAAAGGTCACTCACTGGAAAGAAGTACAATGACCCTGCCATGACCCTGCAGCGACCTTGAAATCCCTTAGTCACTGGTTCTTTATTCATAGCTAAGTGTGAAATTGCTCCTTCTGCTGTTCAACTCTTTCTGAGTCACAGCAAAGTTTTTTTCCCAACGCTTTGTCTCCTATGAATATTGGTTTTATTATTCCTCAGAAAAATGTATTCTTCTACTATTTTTTTCTCTAATTCCTGATGTTTTCAGCATGATTTTGGATGTATTGTAACTGTTTTACCATTCTGGAAAGCATATTGTACAGCAAGAAACCAGGAATCCAGCCTCATTCAGAGAGATTAAAAAAACTGACTTTTTCACAACAGTATGATGTTGCAAAATGTGTTGTTGGCGGGGGGTGGGGTGTTAAATGCACCAAGATTACTTGGTATCAACAGAGAAGAAGATGATGAGGATTGTGCTTTTGGTTTAGATCAGTGATGGGAAGCAGTCCAGGAAGCTAGAAAGGCAGATTTGACCAGTGACAGATGGGAAGCAGAGAAAACAGAAAGCTTAGAATGGTGCTTTTCATCTTCATGTGGTACAAACTGAAAACTGCCAAACAAGCTTTGGGTTTCCTCAAAGCTCTTAATGTCATCTCCACAGTTTTGAGTCCCTTCTTCAGTATCAATTTTTAATAACTCTTAGGCTACTGATGGAAGTGGCCTGTCTACCAGCATAGCCAATATTCAGCATTTACTTTCAAGAAGTCTGCAAATGTAGCAGCTGAGCAGATGTTTTTGAAAATATAAATTTTAGAGATGTATCCCTCTGAAGATCCCTTCCCAAGATTTTTTGTGCCTCAGTTTCTGGATGTGCAATGAATGTATCAACAATTCCTTACCATGCAGAGGTGTTGTGAGAATCAGCAGGTTTGAAGTGTCTGAGGGATGATGGAATAAGCAGACAATTTGGGCCCTTGGAGATTTTTAGAGGTTTTACTTTAAATACGCATCAGAGAATTTTTATTGTACATAGAGCCACGACATGCTAACATCAAATACCCTATTAGAAGCATCTAACTGCACTCTACATGGTGAGACATGTCCAGTGTCTCCAGCCTGGGCTGCCTGTACCCAGCCTGTTCTACTGGGGCAGCAAAAGAACTCTTCTCTTTGTAAGATAAAGGCCACATTGTGTGGGCATGTATTTGTCCTTTCATTCATTTTTCACTTTGCTTTGCTTTGTGAGCTTAAAACTGACTTTAGATTACTTCAGATTTCAGGCTAGAGAAGTGATAGTCATTTCAGTCAATTGGGTCTTGAAGATCCAAATTCTATTAACTGATGGTATGGGCAACCTGCTTGACTTCTCTGTGTTGTCCTTCCTTTCTCCCTATTTATTCTTGTCATCTCTTCAGAAAGTTAGAGCCTATCTTCATTATGTACCCACCCATTGCCTGTTATGATGGGACTTTGTTTTTTAGATTCTGTTCTGGTATTGCTAATTCTTTATTTCTGTATTTGTTGGGAGAGCTATTGCTAGTTCAGAAGTTTATAATTTAACATGAAATAGTTAATAATAAACCCCTAGGGTCTGGCAAGCAGAAAACCCTGGTTTTATTTCCCATTGAAGTTGGACTGCATGAGGAATGAGAGTAGGGATGAGATGTTACATCACTATCAGAAACAGTATTTCACTAATGCTGAAAGCAGCAGACTAAACAGTAGTCTGTCTGATGTTGCAACATTAACCTTACTGTTCTATTCAGAAATAGAACTCACAAGCTGATTGTGATTGCTCTAAAATTAAAAATCAGGTAAAATGTTCCTTACTGTTGCAGTCAGGACAGAGGACAGAGAACCTCTGCATTGTGTTTGACTTCATAGTTTTTTTTATATAGATCAAAAGAAGTATGGAGCAGTGAAGACAAATGTAATGTTAAAACTGTTCAACGTAGAAAGTAAAGCCAAGGTTAGGAAGTTAGAACAGCTATGATCTGCTTAGGTCAAGCATTACTTTATGATTCAGTAGAATAAAAAAGAAAACACTGCTCTTTTTGACTGCAGGAATTGTTACACATAGTAATGAGCTAATCCCAGCTATGGCTATGCAGGCACAGTAGGCAAACTAACCAAAATCATTGTGCTTTGGCCAGTAGCTTTTGCACAACCTTAGAAATTAGACTTTGTTGGTGACTGTTGCCTGGATCTCATTGAATATTGCCAGGGGACTTTTTTATAATACATTACAAATGTTAATAGATTTAGCATGGTTCTGTTAACTGAAGATTATGTATTTATACAACAGGAAAAAATAAAAATTCCTGACAATACAAGGAAGCTTTAACAGAAAAGTGAAGCAAACACATTTTTTTTTAGGGCCTGTGCTCTTTAAGGTTTTTATAAATTATCTGGACACAGGAATCAAATGCACATTAAGTAAGTTTGCTGATGATACTAAACTAGGAGGAGCTGTGGACTCCTTCGAGGGTAAAGAGGCCTTACAGAGAGATCTGGACAGAATAGAGAGCTGGACAGTCACCAGTCACATGAAATTTAACAAGAGCAAGTGCCGGCTTCTCCACCTGGGGTGGGGTAATCCTGGTTATACGTACAAACTGGGGGACAAGAGGTTGGAGAGCAGCCCTGCAGAAAGAGATCTGGGGGTTTGGGTTGATGGCAAGTTGAATATGAGTCAACAGTGTGCCCTGGCAGCCAAAAGGGCCAACCGTGTCCTGGGGTGCATCAAGCACAGCATCGCTAGCCCGTCGAGGGAGGTGATTGTCCCACTCTACCCTGCACTGGTGCGGCCCCACCTTGAGTACTGTGGGCAGTTGTGGGCGCCTCAGTATAAGAAGGACATCAGACTACTACAGTGTGTGCAGAGGGGGGCAACCAAGATGGTGAAAGGCCTCGAGGGCAAAATTTCTGAGGAGCAGCTGAGGTCACTTGGCTTGTTCACCTTGGAGAAGAGAAGGCTGAGGGGTGACCTCATGGCAGTCTACAACTTCCTCACGGGGGGCAGCGGAAGGGGAGCTGCTGATGTCCTCTCTCTGGTGACCAGCAATAGGACTCAAGGAGATGGAATGACACTGCATCAACAGAAGTTCAGATTGGACATTAGGAAAAGGTTCTTCACTGAGAGGGTGGTCGGTTACTAAAATAGACTCCCCAGAGAAGCGGTCATGGCACCAAGCCTGACAGAGTTCAAGCAGTGTCTGGACAATGCTCTGAGTTGTATGGTTTAGTTTTAGGTAGTCCTGTGAGAAGCAGGGAGTTGGATTTGATGATCCTGATGGGTCCCTTCCAACTTGAGATATTCTATGATTCTGTGATTTTATGATCTTTCATATCATATGGTATGAGCCACAGCATTCCTATCAAGACCAAGTAATTTACAGCATGTAATAGTTGACAGACAGTAATGCCAAAATTTCCCAAACTGCTGAACACCTCCGTGTTGTTCAACAATTTCTAAAGCTGTAGTCCTACCTTCAGATAAGTTGCCATGCAGAAAGCCTACAGAACTTGTATGATGAGTCCAGTGTGAATTCTTCCCCTGGAATCATTCTCAAAGCCTATTGACATGCAGGAGGTCAATCCAAGCACCGCTTTGTGAAGCTGTAACTGTCCTGAGCCTATGATGAGGACTAATTCTGTCTCACCTCCAGTCCATTCTGCTAAGACTGGAGAACCCTTCATCTCATGGCCTTATCTCAGTGATAACCAGCCTCAAATGGCTGCTCTAACACTCTAGGAGAACTTATTTCAGATCTACTGAATATGCTGTAACAATCTCAACGTGGAGAGCATCCCAGAGAGAGTTAACTTGATTTAGTAAATGGGTTTTGACAGAAAATAGGCTGGAGATAATTAAAGAAGCTTTGTGTAAGGAACTAATTAGTGTTGGGTGGGGAAATGGAATTCCTTCTCCATCTCCAGCCACTTTGTATGCCATGCAGAGCCCCATCCTCTGTTCATGACAGTAGCATCTAAGTGCTTTCCAGTACTGTAGTGAGCAACAATTTGGCCTGTTACACATCTTACTATTTTAATTTCTCCCCCTGAGGCCAAATGTGTTGTGGAATGGTTCTTATTCTGAGTTTCCTTCTGGGTAACATAAGACATATGTTAAGGAAAGAAGTTCAAAGAAAAGAAGTATTGGTATAAGCTATCTTCTTCCTCCTCCCTTACCCCCAGAAATCATATATCTAGATGCTACTTTGAACATCAAAATTTGAACTTCACCATCTCAGATTCTCCAATTAGCATTCATCCTATCATTTAGTTATGTATAGCTGCTTAGGCAAGTTCCTAGGTGACACTTTGGGAGATCTTTCTTTCTCACCAACCAAGTCAACTCATTCTTACTTGGCAGCTGGATAATGACAGTGGTTGAATAATACCCTGTATGTTTGACTATTTATAGCATAAATAACTACTTACTAGGAAAGAGAGATTGAGAGAGAGAGACTGAGATTCTACCTGCCCATTGTTAATGTTTTTTCACCAGTGCAAACTAGAAGTAAGAGAAGGAGGTAAGAGACATGATTCCTCTAACTTGAGATGAGAAGAAATTGCAACCTTTGTCTTGTGTTTCACGGTATTCTAAATAATAGGATATTGTCTGAGAAGCACTGACCCCTGCATCTAATATTAGCTAAGGTTTACAGCTGCAAATCTTGGCTGGGGGAGGTGTGTCCCGGGAACAACAATAATTGTTAGCATTTCAGGGAGGCTGATAAAAAAGACTTTGGATGAGTATCTTTCTTGCTATCAAGGGTGCCTCTAACCCAGAAACAAGAGGCAAGGATCATCTTCAAGTTATCTATTTAGACAGGAAATGAAATGTATGTTTTCTGAAAAGGACAGAAGGAATTAGTAGTAAGACCACAGCAAGGTCTTATTAATAACTTTCCAGTCTGCCTTCTCTTCAAGGTCTGGGAAAGCATCCTCTTTTTAAACCATTGGTATTTAGAGCTTAATATTTCAGAGCGTTCTGGGTACTCATGGCCTATCCTACTTCAATAAAAGGAAAGACACACCAGAATTATTGGTGGTAGGACCCAGATGAAATAGTTCTGGCAAGAGCTGACTGATTCTTGCAAAATGTTGTACCACCTAGACTCCAGCAGAAATCAAGGAGATGATACAGCTTTGTTAGAACACCCTTTGATTTTCCAACAATTTCTTTGCCAGTTGCAGGTTTCTTGGAACCATAAGCTTTAATGTGGTAAGTTTTGTGGGCTTGGTTTTGTTTTGTTGAATCTCTGTGCAAACAAATGAGAGTTCAATATAGATCATGGAAGCATTCCCAGCAGGCAAAAGGCAGTATATAAAATACTATGTAGCGGGATGTCTTTGTTAATAATTTTTCACCTTTAAGTACAGTGATTTGGTTTAGTTACAAAAGTGTTATGGAGCTGGAGGGAGAATGAAGTCTTCTGTTTGCTGAAATGTGCTTCTGTGGAAGACAACCACATTCAAAAGCCTTTTTTTAACTTTTTGTTTCCCTGGCTGCTCTTCCTGAAAGATGTTCAGCCTGTAACCCCCAACTCCAGCCCACCCCCATGCTTGGCACTGCACATGATTTGCAAAGCTGCAAGGCAGGCAACCCTAACACAGAGAGACCATTATGTTTCTTTAAAACAGGTACAGAAACTTCCTTTTTCTATTTTCCAAACATCCCAGTGCCACATCTATATCTTTCATTTAAAAATGAACAACAAAAAAACAGGTCAGCCTGGCCTTTCCCAAGGCTGCCTTATAAACAGTTTTCACTGATCTGCGTGAAGGATGACAAATTTACCTAGGGCTTGGAGGAAGACAACTCAGCTGATGGCAAGTAGACAAAGCCAATCCCCTTGGTTATGGATACATAAAGAAGTAAGGCAAAGGGAGAGAGAAAAAAAAAACTGGGGAGAAGAGGATCCATGTTACTGGATCTACAGTAAGAGCTGGATCTCAAGTTCCTCTCCCCCGTGACTGTTTTCCAGGAAATGCATCCCAGGTAGACATGAAATTTGCCTGAGTCTACAGGAAACAAAGTTTCTCCTATGACACCCAGCCCTTAGCCTTTCCGGTTTTCCAATATAAAATAACATCTTCTTTGGAAAAATGGCTATGGAAGACTAGATTCCTAGATCAGGCAGCTCTTGAGAAACTGTTGAACTAAACCCTTCAAAAAGGAATTTTGGCTGCTTAGCTCTTCAGAGGCCAGCTTAAGACATGCACCTGCTGCCAAGGCCCACTGGAGCAGATGGTTTCCTCTCTCAGCCAGTGGTGCTGAGCACCTGGCAGAAATGGGCACTTTTTGGAAGCACCACTGATTGTTTTCTCCATAGTTACTTAATCTTCATACCAATGTGGCTTCATAGACACCAACAAAATTTCAGTGGCATGGAAGCAGTGCAACAGAGTGGGAAATTGAGCATAAGCCTCTGAATGCATTAAAGCAAACCTGTTTTTCTTCTTCCTAGCCTTCTCCCTCTCTGCCCTTCTTCTTTACGTTCAAATAGTGATATGAATTGCTTCTGATAATTATGTCTTCTCCCTCTTGCACTTGATTAAAATCTTTAGTAGCTTTTTTTTATTAGTGTTCCAATTTAATTGAAACATACAAACAATTGTTACAGTTTGCTGTGTTGCGTTTGTGGCAGAGTGAAAACCCAATTTCAGTTAGAGCAGATTAACTTGTGGGAAAAAAAAAGCAGCTATATTAACATGGTTGCATAGAATTTTTTAAGGAGGGATATTGCTGATTATGGGTGAAGTTCTGGACAATGCTGGGATGCAGGAGTTACACTCACTTCAGAGGTTAATTGCTGCAACTTACAACCAGCAAGCAAAATCACTGATTGGATTTAGACTCCAAATGGTAGTCTTGTCGGTGTAGTGCCAAGACACAGGTTTACAAGAAGTGCCAAGTGACCTTAGCCTCCTCACTGCTACATTGTCCAGTGTTGTACTTGTACTTTTGCATATCTTGTGGTGTAGTTGTATTACAGTATATTTCCTTTCCTCTATTTCAGCATCAGAAGTTCACCTGCCTCTAGCCTGCATGACATCACTATTAGTAATTTACAAAATTCCACAGGATTATTGCATTAGCCTATGCACAGACATGCTACAAAGAATGTCAGAGCAATAAATTGTGGTTTAGCTGCTTATCAATAATGCACAGAAATGAAACAATAATAATTATATTTTCTTTAGATGTACTTCAAATTTAAACATTAGTTATGATAAACTCTTACATAAGTCATTATAGAATATGTACAGGTCATGTCAGAACAAACATCTTTACTTTCAGAGCATTTTGAATGAATAGCCTTCTGTCTTCTCAGCTTGACCAGCTCAGTGACTTGGTTGCCAGGAATCTAAGTGTACATACTTTAGAGAGAAAGAAATATTAAAACAGTTCTATGAAATCTTCTCCAGGAATGACCTAAAACTATTTCCAACACAGAAAAATACCACTTGGTTAAAGTCTGATATCTTTCAGCCCTGGCAAAATCCAGTACTATAACTTTCACCAAAAGGCTAGGGTCCTTTCCTTGCTGAGATTCCCATAAAGACCCCAGCAGAGGTATGACAGACAATATTTTAAGGACCTGACAATGTTACATGCAGGAGAAACTGCTCGTCACTCTTCTTAAATGCTGGCCATCAGTGCTGTTGCTGGAGCAGACCATGTTTCAGAAGGATGTTTTGTGTCTGTGGAAGCAAGAAGACACCCTCTGGCAGGTGATTTACGTGCTCAATTAGTTGCTCTTTGGAACAGTTGAGGGTTTGCAGCAGTACCACATTTCTCCAGGATGCTGACTACCTGACAGCAGAGCCAGACCCTGGATTACAGCCCTGCCTTGGCCTGTGGCATGTCCCTGCGAAAGAGAGGCAAAGCCTGAGTGCCGGCTGTCCTGCTGTGGGACCGGTCAGGGCTCTAGGAGGACATTTGGCACTGCTGTACGGAGCACCATTTAAAGGAGTGTTCCAGGGAACAGAGCACCTCCTCATCCTGCTCTGTGCATGTGAAATTGATCAGGTGGTACCTGCCGCCTTCCCCTTCCCACAGGTGGTGAGTTCAGTTCGGTGCTGTAAGTAAGGGTTCTCAGCCCAGCGGTTGTAAACCCTCCAACCTAAGATCAGCATATGTATCAAGTGGACATGCTGGCAAACAGTAGTCTCCTACCAACTGAAACCCTGTCCCAGGATGCCGTGGGGCTTTTTTTCTATGTATTCTCTGTATACGGAGTATTTTATAGTAAGCTTATCTTCTTTTATTTAAAAGCAACAGCATTTTACTCCCAGCAGTTTATTGTGCAGTTAGAAGGGTTAAAGCTGTAAGAGAACCTGTTGTCAGGATGGGCTTAACATGTAAGGTTTGCCTTGATTGATCCCAGTCCTCAAGTTCATTCACATCAAAGTTCCTCCTTTTAAGCAGTGCAAAGGAGATGAGAGGGACAGCATCAGTACTGAAAACGTACAGCACCAAACTGGGACATGCCAGACTGCTTACTTCTAGTAGGATGCAACAAACTTGAGTGTGCCTCAGTTCCCCACCTGTCAAAGAGGACACAAATTTGTCAGGTAGGCTAGTGCTGTTAGAAGGACATGTATTTCTCTTGAAGGTCATGGAAAGCCCAGAGCCTATGAAGAACACTGGCAAGAAACAAATGATAAATTTGCAGAATTGTGGGCATCTTCAGTTAATCAAACAATACAGGTGCTCAATGTACTTACTACAAAAACAGTGGCTTATGCCCAGCTTTTAACCTGCTACTGAAGAAACTAAAACATTTACCAACAGCAACCACGGTGCCTCCTCCAGAATGTTCAGGATGTTTTACTGACCAGAATTCAGAGCATGAGAGTACTCATGAATGTCTGACAATATTTATCAGGCAAAAAAATCATTTTCATAAGGTATATTTTGTATTTCATACCTAACTGGGCAGAGAAGAAAATACTTGGCAGGGATCTGCTTTACATGCTGTATCCGCTTAAGGAAGAAGAAAAACGTGACTCCTTGAAAGAATCTTCAAAATTATGAGCAGGTCAGTAAAGCATCCTGGGGACTGCATCTTCTATACATTGCATGGAGAGGTTGGCACACAACACCTGCACTCCATAAAGTCTTCAGTCTGAAGGTCTATACTGACTAATAAAAAAATAGATAAAACAGTATTAGCAAGTTAATGGTGTTCCAGTATTCCCCTTTCACAACTGATTCTGAACCCTCTGAGTCAAAAAGAACAACTTAAAATTGTCACAAACACCTGACAAACTATGGGGAAATGGTGAGCATTTTCAGATTTGATGAAAGTATTTTGATCTGGTTTTGCAATTAGATGAGACCCACTGCAGATGGCAGATTTAGACCGTAAGGAGACAGGCTCTCATGCTCATAGCAGGTCAGGGACAAGGAAGACACACAAAGCAAGAAGCTGAGTTTTCATAGCAGAGGAAGGAATTTCCTTATGGATAAAACATTACTTCAGTTATGACTGGTGGTCAAAAAGGGCAAGTGTACACTGAACCATCCTTATTTTGGTACAAGTTTCTTTGTATTTCTGAAGGTGTAGGCCACTGTATGATGAGTACTCTTTTATGCAGGACATTAATTTTCCTTCTTTGCTTCCTCCACATCTTATCCATGGGATGTTCAGGAACTAGCCATTTATTACAGTTTATCTAATATAGCTTTACCTTTACTCCTTGGTAATGTGCTTCTGCAGCCAATTGAAATTGTCAGTTATTGTCTCAGAAATAAGCATTAATTATGAGAAAACTCTTGTGGTCATATATTTTTGCATGAGAAAAATAATTAGGAGAATATTTTGATTTTCAGAATGGATCTGTTCTGAAAAACAGAACAGTATTATGGTTCAAATTCTGGTTTTCAAATCCCAAATTGCTTCAGTTAAGGAAAAAGTACAAGTATTTTAAATACTTTTCCTGTGGGTTTTGACACATTTTCATGGTATCAAAGGGAAATTTTAATTATTCTTTAAGAACAATCTCTTTGGGTAAAAAAAGTCCGGTGAAAAATAAGTGCACCAATTCTACATGTGAAATTTGAGGCCATCTTTTTTTAAAGCGATTGCTGTGGCCTCCATATAATAGATGTTCAGGCAGTGTAACCAGCTGACACTCTACATATGGTAGAGCCCAGGTATGGTTGGTTATGGGCTAATGACTCACAAGCTGTGAGTAACTAATCAGTTAGAAACTGGTAAAACAAGTTTCAAAGCGGGCTGGTTCTGAGATTAGTGTATTCATAGAGTGATTCCTGTGATAATGTGTGATGAACAGGGAAGACTGAAGTAGCTGGGGGGGAGGGAGGGAGGGAGGGAGTGAGTGAATGAGACCTTGTCCTGTCTCAAACATGGGCTCCATGGATGACAGCCAGAAACAGAGGTGAGCCTGGATCAAATATTTTTTTGCCTCTGAGGAGCTTAGAAGTGGCAATAATGCCAAGCTGAACTGAAGAGGCTCTCTTAGTGACTGAATTGCCTAATATTTTTATGGTTTTATCTTTTACATGAATAAGAACTATTAAAAAAAAATCCTCACTTCAGTTGTGAACTGAAAAATGGAATAATGTGATGATTAGGAGTTGTTTATGGGTCAAAATTTGCTGTTTAATTCTTCTTTTCCTTTCTCTGATTTGAAAGTAATGCATCCAGTATGTCAATCTCAAACAGCACAGCCTGAAGAGCTCCTCCTTCTATGTGTAATGACATAGGCAGCTACTGCCTGATTGATTTCACATGAAATCATGATATGTCATGATTTGCTGTGATATATTCCTCTTGTAGCTCTTCTGTTCAGTACAGGCAGATTTCTTTCACTGTTTATTCATACTTCTCTTTTCTTTTCTTCCAAATAAAGCACTAAATATTTCATTGCAACCCAGCAAAAAAATCTGCTTAGATAGAAAAAGTTATTACATGTTCTACCACTGTTACTGCTGCCTTTATTTTTATTATACTGCCTATAATTACTACTGAAAATGGCGGCTGTTTACAATCTGATGTTCATCTTGATCACATTTGAATATTAGTTTTTCACCATGGCTAGAAGTTAATTGGCAGGCAGGTCTGCAGTGTGCACAGAGTTAACACAGGAGGTGCAAGATGGATGGAAAGGAAGTCGTAAATACTCACCGCAGATGGCTTTATTCTTTGGCATGGAGCCAGCAAGGATCATTATCTCTGAATGCTAGCATGTTCCAGGTCATTTAAGGATGCCATCAATGACAGCAATGTGTTGGCCAACACATGGATTAGATGTCCTAATAAGATTCTTTGATGTCTAGATCCACTAAACTAACAGAAGCTCTAATAATAACCTAACATGGTTTAAAAATACCCTCTGATAATGGAGTTTGGAAGAAGCCTTAGCACGTCTTGCGACTGATTCTTGGGACTGGTTCTGACCTGGGTCAGTCCAGGACGACTGTGGCCTTGAGCATGACTCAGTGTCAGGCACCAAAGATGTGTGCCTGGTTACTTCCAGCTGTTCTTCATGCTCAGTAAGAAGGTTGAAGGAGGGCAAAGGCTCTGCTGTGCAAGAAGCTGTGAACATGCTGCAAGGCTAAATGCTGTTTGTGTTTGAACTTAGAGAGCTTCAGGAGACACAAAAAAGCAAAGAAACAACCTGCCATGTGGCTACCAGGACTCCCTATAGGCTTAGCCTATATTAGGTGTGTTATGTCCAGATTCGCATACAAACTAAAACACAGACCTGAGATGGAAAATGGGAGAGTTGCTGTTAGCATTGTCATCTCTCCCTCTCTGTAGCGGTAATTTTCAAAATTGATACCAATTGATACCTCCCAGCTAGGAATTGCACTTTTTCCAGTTAGCATTGTTTAACTGTGACAACTTGCAGCAGTATAGCAGAAGTATTTCTACCTATACCAAAGTGATTGTACTAGAACAAGTCTTCTTTTGCAGAGAATAACTCCCTTTATCACTGCAGTTAGTATAAATTACATACATTTAAAGACTTTATGGTTTTGTGGAAGACTCAGGTATAAATCTTACTGACCACCAGTTCCTCCTTGTGTCAAGGACGTATCTGAGCTACTCCCCTGGCTGAGCTTAAAAATCAAGAAAAGAAATACAAAGTGATTACGTTCCCTTCTCAGCCAGACCTAAACCATGAAATTAAGAAATTACATAAAAACTCTTTTGCTAGGTTAATAGCTATGTTAAAAGACTGGAAACCTACTTGCTTGCTTTGTAATAGACATGTTTCCCAATAAAGTAAAAAAGAAGAAGCTCACATCTGCAGGGGTTGAGGTCAGGGGATTTCTTTGCAGAGATGCTGCTCCCTGGTGTGTAATTAAAACCCTAGAAGAAATCTACCTAAACAAACAATAGCTCTGTTATGACAAGAGTTGCCAGATGGTGCTTGGTCATGCAGGTTTACAAGTTGGGGTTTTTTTAACATATATATAGCAAACTTCCTTTGAAGTAAATTTCTCTTGCTGTAAGTGGGTTTATGCAGGAGAAAACAGATAGCAGGGGACTTTGATTTATCCTTTATCCTGTATTTATGCCCCTTTCCAGGGATACATCTGCTCACAGACCAGTAGGCTCAGTGGTACCATTTGGTGTGATACTCCATGTTATTTACTTCTCTCTTTTTCCCAGGAAGCACTGCCGGTCTTTGGACGTCTGGTTCTGCACAGGAAAGAGATCTGCCAAGAGCATCTCATGACATGTTTTGTGCTCAAAAAGGGCCTTTTTTTCCAAAAAGGAAATGTGATTTGAAAAAAATTGAGAAGATCTTGAATTCCCAGTTGGGACTTATATTTTCTCACTGAAGTGTTTGATGGACTCCTGTGAAGAAAAGCACTTAAAGGTGGTTGCAGGTTGGAGTGGGCTGCCAGCACCCTCGGTGCCAGATGCCAGATCCAGGTGGTGGGGTTCCTGCTGTGTGGTGCCACTGCCCCAGCAGCCCCCTTGGGGACAGGGCTCCTGGATCTCCTCTGTTCCTGTTGCAAGGGGAGATTTTAAATCCAGAAATTGTCCCACTTCACACCCCCTCTCCCCCCTCAAATTCTCTTACCTCAGCAGTTCTCATTTTTCTTCCTCATCTTTTGAAAATATCAATATTAATCAGGACAGAAATTCTGCATTTTTATTAGCTTTTCTCAGAAAAGGTGATGCACTTTGTGCTTTCAATAAACAGATAAGTCTGCCCCTGCTTTACAGATGAAGAAGGTAAACCACAGATAAAGTGGCTTCTTTGAGTTTGCACAGAATATCACGGCAAAACTGAGAACAGTGGCTCGGTACCTCAACTTTCCTTCTGTATCTGCGGCTCCAGGGACAATATCCTGGATTTATTGCAGAGATCACGTAATCAGAAACTGTGTCAAAGTGTTTCCTGAATCAGGAAGATTAGCTTAGTTCTGTGGTGCTAAATCCTGGTTCATCTCAAACCTTCTGCTTACAGAAACAGTCAAAAGTGCATGCTACATGTTTGGGTCATTTCAAGTTTGAGATATCCAGATGTGCAGGGAAGAAAAGGCTGGAGGTATAACTGGGCTGCACCACATTAATTGCTAACCCATTGATAAATAACATCCTTGAGGTTTGTCATTTATACTAGACCCAGAACTGTCACTGATTGTAACTGAACTATTGTATAAACACAGCCGTGGCAAAATATTTGGGACAAATGTTTGACGTGATGCTGTGGTGAAGTACATGGCAATCATGTGGTATCACCTCATTAAACTACTGTTCTGTGATCAGCTCCATCTGCCTGTCACAAAGGTGTTTCCTATTGCAAGCACTTCATTTTTAAGCTGTGTTTTTCTGATGCAGCTGTACTGATTCAGCTTCAGAATTAATTTAAAAATTAACCCATATAACATCAATGTGCAAACCTCTTCTCCACTGACGTGTCATCTGCTATGTACACCAAGATGACAGGTAACTTTATCAAACAGTTAAAAAGGAGTTTGTCCGTTTCATGGGCTTATCGTTTGTTCTTATCTTGTCAGGGGTCCAGAGGAACGAAGGTGTGCAGCTGCTCATGAACCTCAAAGAAGGAAAATACTTGCTTCCTGTTGCCTTTTGGGTGTGACTAGGTCATCAGATGCTATTACACTCAGAGGACGGCTCCACATGTATCCCTTTTTAAACAGTGCTTTTTCATTACAATGATAAAACAGTTACTAGTATGGTTGTACGATTAAGAATTATAGAAATAGAAATTATCTATTTCCTTCACAGCAATGGATGAAAAACACAGGAGGAAATAAGAATGGAACAAAAATGTGAAAATAACACAGAATGTAAAACTACTAAGTACAATGAGAGATGCAGCAGGACTTTGCAGGGAATTCAAGTTCAACAAGACAGAGATTATCCTGTAGACCTGGAGGTGTGGAGCAGGGGCTTTCTAAAAAATCCTGCTGTGCTCTGCATCTGCCTCCCTCTGTGGGGCACTCAGTGATGTGCAACAGGGTTCTCTGGGCAGAAACATGTTTGCAGTAGCACAGAGATGCATTAGTAGTAGATAGATCAGAGCAGTGGGAGCTTCACAGTCTCTGGAAGGAAGGTGACACTGAGATGTCTTTACAGCATGGACTCATCAGAGCAACGGGAAAAGCATCAGTGTCCCCCACTAGCCGTGAGGCAAGCCGTGAAGAAGGAGGGCGCTGGTAGAGGAGAGTCAGGGACCCCGTCCAGGCTGCAGGTAGGGGTCTGAGGCAGGGGGGGCTTGCTGCATCTCTAAACATCCACTCAAGTGAATTTCATTTACTGGCCTTTAGCAACCATTCCTAAGAGAACAAAACGAGGGAAGTGCAATCAGCACAGGGTAATAGCCAAGGCTGTAGTGGCTTAGCTGGGAGGAGAAAAAGGGTAAGGTACAAGTGTTTCAGTCCTCCCAAGGATCCTGAGGGCTTGTGAGTGAAAAGACCCAGAGGTAAGTGATGCTAGTTTGGTTATGTGGAGCTAGAAATAGGAGTCAGCTCTGAGTCAGGGTTCAAGCAATTAATTTGTTTCAGGGTAGGACGCTTTGGCAGACTGAGCTTAGCCCTTGCTGTGGCCATTGGCAGCAGCCAGTGCATTAAATGGAGCTATGGCAATATGAAAGAAATATTGTAACTTCACTTCTTTGATATATTACACTTCCAAATTTTCACTTGCTGTCTAAGAGTCAATTCAAGATAGATACATAGAAGGAATAATACATGCATGGATGTACCACAGCCATGTCTGTTTGCTAATCACGGTACTTACAATGCCGAAAAATGCATTGTGATATTCATGAAATGAAGAAATTTTAGGCCATGCCTTGTCTGAACCTGACATGTTACTTCACAAGTTGTTGGGTTTGTTTATTGGTTTACCATTATCCTGCAATTTGTTTTCCATAATCTTTAGGGGAACCCCACTGATTTATTTGAACTGTCTCCATGCTACTACTTTGATGCTAACCTGCAAGACTTTCCTCCTTTGAATCTGTTCTGTGTCTGCCTTTGTCATGAAGTCTTTTGACATTTAGACAATAAATGGCAGGCTCCAGGAGAAGTCCCAAGGAGTTCATGCTCTTTTCAAACTCAATTTTATGTTCTCATCCACAAAAAAATTTAGAACACTTTTGCATACAGTGCTTTAAGGTCAAGTTGCCCTTATTTGCTTCTGCCCTTCTTCTGCCTGTCTGAGTCTCTAAGCTCTTCAGTCCAAAGATCATGCCCAGGGTTATAAAAGCTTGTATGAAATCTAACAGGTATTATCCTGATCCCAGCCTATGGTCCTTGTGCACCATAAACAAGCACAAATTCCAGTTATTTTGGTGGGGATGTGTTGGATATAAAGGGTTCAGTATTGTTGGGTTTACCAAAGAGTTTGACAGGAGCTTGTCTGAAAGTATGCATGTCTCTGCTCTGCAGGGGATGAGACATTTTTTTAATGCCAGAAACAGGGTATGTCTTTCTAAAGCTGTTTCTGAGCACTGTGGAAAGAGGATCCATGAGCAGATTTGGGCTGGCTGGCTGAAAAACAGTCTCTGCCTTTCCTGCAGAGGCAAAGTGAAGTAGATGATTCGATGGCATGGAATAGACAGTTTCTTAAATAACATTGTTGTTTTTGTAGGCTAGTAAGTTTTATACTTTTAAATCTTTTGTGATGAAACCACATTGTTCTAGCACAACAACAACTAAATTTAACATAATGTTGGGGCTGCTGGGGTGCTTAGGTGGATGGGTAGCTAGTTTTGAGGGAGACATTTTCCCCTTCTGTAATAGTTGAGAGGTGAGCTTGTTTATTGTTTAAGTGAACTAACTTAAAAAATGACATAAAGATATCCCTTTATGCTCTGTTTTTGCTTGCTTTAATCCTCAAATTTTGCTTACACTGAGCACTTGGTAGGATGCCTTTTCTATTACTGTTATTGTCATTATTACTGTTCTTTCAGCATCTCTGTCTCCTTTTAGTTCAGGGCCACAGAGTCAATGAGAATCCATTTCCCCTGGCACAAAATTATTGAATGTCACTGTGTTAAATCCTGGTCTAATCAAATAATAAGATCTATAATTAAGAAATTATGGCATTGCTTAAGTGTTCCTTGTTCTTTGATCAAAAGGTCTAATTTAATTTGAAAACATGAGGCTGTGCTCATGTCTGGGCCAATCAGTCTAGACTAGAGCAATGTGTGTGGGCCAGATGCAGAGTTTGGCTGCTCTCTTCACTGAAGTCGCAACCCTTGTTTTAAAATTCTTGAAGTGCTGGAAGTTGGGGTAGGGGCTGTTTTGTTTTCATTTATTTGTTTTAAACTGAAGACAGCAGCCAGCTCACCTCTGTTCATAGGACTCGGTCAACGCTTGCCTGCTTTATCTGGTAGGACAAGACGATCTTTGAAAAAAAAGATCCTCCTACTCAAAAGCAATGAAACTTCAAAAATGAAATGTGAGGAATTAAATGCTCCTGGAAGTTGAAATCTTGGCTGCTCGCCTCTCTGATGTAAGCACTTGGCGTTGCAGTGCCTCTGTCTAGCTTAGGGCACCCCAGGATGTGTCAGGAGCATGGGACAGTGACTTGAGGAAGCTCCTGCACATACCAACAGCTGCCGTGCCATGGTTCTGGTCCCACAGACCCATGCCTCCCATGCCGAACCACATGGCAGGAACAGGAGAGGTGAAACTGTCTTATGTCCTGTTTACTTACACATCTGCTTAGTTTGGCTTCCAGCCTCCAAGAGTTAACCGTAGTGTCCTGTCCAGGTGATGGTTTCTATACTGGCAGGTGGCATGAGACTTTTTGAGGACTGCTAGTGTTCAGGGTCTATCTTCACTGGAACAATTACTGATGCGGAGAAAAAGCACTAATTCTCTGGAGCATCCCTATCTGAGCAATTCTGAGGAAGGCAGAGGGTGACTACATTCACATGCCAATAACTGAGTTTATATATATGTACCAATAACCATGGCTCTACCCCAACTCCACCACATGCTCTGGCCCATCTTCCTCCTGAATGTCCCTTCTCACTCCAGCTGTCTTTCTCCTCCAGGGAGGGGGAAAGAAGTGTTATAAAGAAACTCATGTGGAGGAAAAAATGTGGACTACTTGTCTCTGGCTTATATTTGATAACTGTAAAACTGAGTAGTGGCTGTGTTGATATGAAATACCAGAATACCAGCTTGAAATTGGCTTTATTAAATAGCTTGTGTGTGGGAAGAGTATATGTAATTTTTAGTGGGTTTTAATAATTCTCTTTTTATTAAATTTTTTCAAGTATAACAAGATATGTTACAAAGTTATAATTTTCAAACAACGATAACCTGTTTCCCTTGGGCACTAGTGGTTTATAAAACTCTTGAGCTAAGACTTGTTACATTTTCATAATTAAGGGTCTATCCTATATTCTTTGACATTCCCACCTTGTATTACCTGTAGTGGCAGTTTTAGATATACAGACAATCTGGTATGGAGCCCGTAATAGTGAAAAAAGTAGCTAGGACCATATATTTAGTGAGTATAGAAAAAAATTGTTTGCTTAAATTAAGGAAAAACCAATAAACAAACAAGAAGAATAAAAATATTTCAGGAGTAGTTCACCAGCCTTGCAACATTGCTATCACAAAAGTCATTCAATTCAACTACTGCTGTAGCATCTCTCTGAGCCTATGTCATGGATTTGTGTCAGAGATTTTTGTTCTTGACCCCAAGCTTTCCAATGCCTACTTAAATCACTCCTGAATTGAATCATGGTGTATCTTCTGTGTATAGTGCTTTGTGTCTTTTGATTTAGAGGTGCATTTAAATCTCAGTGCTTTTTTTTAAGAACTTAATCTTATTGAGGGAAAAACCTGAATCTGCTTTGAGCTTCACCTACTCTGTCAAATATGGACATATGGGAGTAGCTAGCAAAGCAGGACACATTGGCCAAACCCGTGGAAAGCAACATCAAGAACTTCATCCTTGTACAATCCCTGCGAGCAACAGAGCTAAGCAACTACTTAATGGCTTCCCTAAAATCTCTCAAGCAATTGCTGGCTCTAGAAGACCACATCTTATCCAGCTAGTCACTGAGACTTTTCCTCTTTAACAATTAATTATTTGTTTTCTCTGACACACATTTAAAAGGACGTTTCATTCTTTTGTAATTTCTTCCAGAAAATCTCTCCTTGGTTTGGACCAATTTACTCCAAGTCAGATAATAAGATGCAAACACCTGTAGACTTCTCGCTCGGCCTATGACAAGACTGTGGTCTGCTCTTCTTCCTAGAAATTCCACACAGAGAAATCAAACCACACAAAGTGAAATTATTTTTACATGTTTCAAGTTATTTGAAATATATTCTCATATTTTCTACAAAATGGTAATGTAAGGATTTCATTTTTAATAATGTAGCTTTTCTAAAGCTAAGAGTCTTCTAGGCTAAAGAAATGTTATTCTTTGTGTTATTTTTAGCTAATTCTGTAGTAGACTTGTATGTCATCTTGTCTGTTTCAAAGACCTATGTTTGGACTGCAGGACAGTCCAAAAGACTCAGATACATAAAACTATTTGTTGTAGCTTACTACATGCATCTGCAGTTGCAGATCTTGTGAGGTTGAGGAATTTTGCTTCCACAAATGTCAGTACCTCAGATTCTCAGCAGAAAAACAAATACCATGAATTGCAGTTCAGTAGTCACCATTATTTCAGAAAGTTGCCACCACCTTAACATCTACCATGTTGCTTGAAAAGCAAGCAAAACATTTCGTTTTGAATAGCGCATTTCAAGAATATAAAAAATTCAGCTGAAAATACTTCCTGAGATAATAAGATGAAGAACAAAAGAAAAATAAAACTAGTGCAGGCTCATTAAACAGAGCTAGGTGGAGGATTTTCCTTCTGCAAATGGGATCCCATCTCTGATGGGTGTAATTGCCTGCATTATGCCAACAAGAGAGTCTGCTTTGGTGGTCCTGGGTTATTCTGAAGAGTAGTGGTGTTGAACAGTATCCATTGGTGGACAATCCCTAAAGACAGAGGCTTATTTGGAAGGCAGGGGACACTGATTTTAAACCTTAGTACAAACTGTCCTGTTTCCTCCAGTAAAACCTATCTTGCTGGAGTTTTTCCATGTGGCATTGAGTACAGTGAAGCACATGGAGGGAAAGCTCTGTCTTCTTTCTAACAGACCCAACAAGGCTGCCTGGGATGGATGGAGATGGTGTTTCTCTGGATATCAGTTTTAAGGGCCCAGGAGCTCTGTTTTTACATCAGCATTTCTCCCTTGCTCATTTTGCTATTGAATACAGCTACTCCCCTGCAGTCCCTCTCATTACCTCCAGACTCTTCTAGCCACAGCCATGAAGGTTTTTCTTCACTGAACTTCCCTGAGCAGCAGAGGAGGGCTGAAGGAGGATGAAGATCCCATTTGGGTGGGAGCAAAGGCTGCCAAGGCATGCTGGGGAGATCTGCACCACGGTGTGGTACTGGGGGTGGTTCTTGTAGCTTTGCCTGTGCCCAGTGAATATGTCTGTACAGCAGGGTATCAGTGTTATCAAGACTGACTGAGATATCTTGGTGGTTAAGGCATTCTTTGCAGAGCTGGGAAGTGATCCAAAGCAAGTGCCAAACCCATGGGAAACCGGTTGTGCCTGTCCTGAAAACCTGGGCTTTCATTTCCAAAGGCATTCCAAAACTGTTCCAAAAGGAAAGTATTTTATTTCCAGTTAAATGGAACATCTGTTTCAACACAAAATACATTTATCTTTTTTCTTTTCATTTGTTATGGTGAAAAAAATAGACTCCACGTGAATGTTGAATTTTCCATAGTTTTCTCCTTACCTTTCTGCTTCAGCTTTTGAACAAAATTGGTAGTTTATTCACACACCTCTCGTCAAATGCAGGAGCTTTCCTATGCCTTACAGTTCCTTGTGGAAGGGAGAATAATGTTGGGGTTTTTTAAATTCCTCTTATTGTTTTATTTAACAGTAGTGGTACTCAAGATGCATTTTTACAACCAAAGGAGCTCAGCAGAATCCTAAAAGATAACTTGTAATGGTAGGATAAATGTAATGTTGATCAGTCCCAGGATTTCATTGCTGCTGATCTGAAATAAGCAATTGCTTCTGAGCAACAAAGAAAGACAAAAGTGCAAGCAGAGGACATGACTCTAGGAATAATAATAAACAAAGCTGCAAAAATGAACCACTATCTTCACTGACTTGGCATGGCTCACAGGGGTCTGAGAACTTGCTAATGAGGCTGCCAGTATTCCAAAGTTTGGACACCACTCTTTTTAAATAAAAGTAACCAGGGGTATATCTCCCAAAGTCAGAACAGTCTCCAATACGTGAAAAACATCCCTGATAATTCACGGCTATTGGCTTATTACAAAAACCTGTAATTCAACCCAGAGGCATAACTAGCAAATATCACCAACTGTAAGAGCACATTTCAGGGGCCTACAAAAATTAAATTGCAAGGAACATTCCTAAGAGTGTATTTGAGTTCTTGCTTTTCAGTTGAGAGCAAAGATTGTTATTATCACTGTATTGGCATTTGTGAGGAGCTCATGCGGCAAGGATAGATTATTGCATGGGGAGATAAAGGAGACAATGGCTTGAGAAGTGTAGTGATGACAAATCCAGATTACAAGGAATGAATCAAAATTTTGGAGAGTGGCAGAAAATGAAGGTACTACCAGTATTTTCCCTGCAATTGAAGTTGTTATTGTTTCATTTACCATTTTTAGATCATGGGTCAGATTTTCTTGTCATGTATGAGCAGGTAAATCTGGACAAACTTGAACAAGGTCACTTAATGAATGGCAACCATTTTGGCAGCTTTATTGTTAAAGTTAGAATTTCATCAGTGGTGCAGAGAAGGAGACACTGACACTGGATTCATACTGTGAAAGTAATCTGGGTCCCCTGAGCTAATATAGCGCTTAATTGAATCATGGGTCAAGTGATGCAAAAAGCTAAGGGAGCTGTAGTATGGCCCACGAACTGACAATACTCCATCTACCATAAAGTTTAAGAGGAATAAACGATCAAATATTTTATTGGATAGTGAAATGTTAGGAGACCCTGTGTCTCTGATCCGAGAGCTCATCCTTTCTCTAGCTGAACTTGAACTGCAACTCCAATTGTACGTGCCAATGTGACAGAGGGATTTGAAGAAGGTGGAATTACCTTGGTTTTTTTGAAGTTGTAGTTGTCTAGCTAAATACAATTACTGCTTGAATTTGTCCTTATATTTGCTAACACTGCAGTTTTCTTTTTTCTTTTTCTTTTTCTTTTTCATTTTCTTTTTCTTTTCCTTTTCCTTTTCCTTTTCCTTTTCCTTTTCCTTTTCCTTTTCCTTTTCCTTTTTCTTTTTCTTTTTCTTTTCCTTTTCTTTTTCTTTTTCTTTTTCTTTTTCTTTTTCTTTTTCTTTTTCTTTCAGATATTAGGCATGCATTTTCAGATATTAGGCATGCACTCCATACGCCATATGCATGGATCTCTGCACTTAGTCATATATTCATATATTGTAAGCAAGGCTGTGTGGTGCTTAGTGGCTAGCTGGGGTTAAACCACAATAGGATTTTAAAAACAGATCACTGTGCAGGTATTTAGCTAGGTAAATTATACTAAACTCAGAAAAGCCATGTGCCAAAATCCTTGGAACCATCTTCAAATTTCAGACCTGGAAATCTTACTTAGAGCAATAGTGAAGATAGGTAGCTGATGTTGGCAGTTTTCCCTTGCCTGCACTGCACCTGTGTTCTGGGGTGCATACATGCAAACACACACACACACACAGAGAACCCACTATATCAACACACAGGCATATTCTGTAGATCCTTGTTCATTCCTGCAGTATCATTGATGAACTGGAAAATTCAGTATTTATTATACTACAATATTTTCACTCTTCTGAAAAAAGTCCTGTACTTCACAGTTACTTGGGTTTTTTGCTGTTGTCAGTCTGAATCTGCCCACTAGAAGCTTTGCACAAAAAGTGGTTTCTCTTGTGTTAATTGATTCATATGGATGAGTGAAACAAGTACACATCACACAATAATTGTGCTCATTGATGGAGATATACAGCCACATCCTGCTACTGAAATTGCACATAGATCTATCCGGAGAAGACTCTTCATCGGGCGCTAAGCTCTGGCATATCTATCTGATTTGTTTATGTTTAAAGGATTGGGTCTATTTGAAAGTGGCACATCATTAGCAATGAAAAGAAAATGGTTCATATTCTTAAAGCCAAATTTTCAATTACCAGATTACATATATTTTCTGACTCATTTATGATAGGATTAAAAGACCATTTGGTTGATGTATGTTCCCCATATACAAAACCTTAGATTTTGTTCTGCTTTTATTTTTAAGGAGAGATGAAAGCAAATGCAAAGATTAAATACAGCAAGGCTGTCTGTGACATATATTGCCAATTTGCCATGCCAGAAATTAGTGTACAAATCTCTTTGTGGCAATGCTCTGCCATCGGCTTCATGCTGTGCAGCCCTTTTGTTGTCAGTAGTGTTGCATGTCATAAACCAAGAAACAATTAAGATACTCTGGGGAGGAGATGTTCTCCATGTGACCAGATATGACACTTTTTGTCCTGATATTTTAAGACTATTATATGTAAATTTTCTTTACACACATCAGAATTACAGTGTTTGTAAATATAATGAATGATTAATTAGCCACATTTATAGAAGAGATTTTACTTCAAAACTTATCATAACCTCTTCCAGGTTGTCTAACTGCCATTTTTACTCTGGTCTTTTTATGGTAGGGAGTTTATGTGTGTGTGTCTCACTACTGATTTCAAGAGATTTTCCGATCTGAGTGCAAACAAAGAAGGGTTGGATGACCAAAGTAATGAATATCTCAACCCTGGACTGACTTCTCAACCCTAGGCTGGCTGGACAGCAATGGAAAATCATTGTTACTTTGTGCTTCACACTGTTTAATAGGAAACTTTTTTAATTCTGGCACACTGCCCAGTAGGCAGATGGAGTGGTAGGTAGTTTGCACAGTGATGTGACGAAAGGGAGCAGAAAGTGCCATTCCTGCCACTCAGCACTGAGACTCAAATTGCGTTTGCTGTGCCTGTACTTTGGCGATCACAGATGGGAGATTTTTTTTCCTTTGAGACATTTTCAAGTGATTCTTACTCTCCCGTCCACCCCTACACAGTAGTAACACACAGCTTCTTGTGCAGCCAGGCAGCAACCTGGGCCCTGAATTAAAAATAACCAAAGGGAATCACCTACGACATGAGATGTAATGGCCAAACAGCATCTCAGTAATTGAAGGGCTTTACCAAACTGGCTGGAGTGAGATTAAGAGCTTCCCACTACCAGCAGAATTAGGCAGGTGCCTTGATGCTGCAGTTTTAAGTCTACTTTATGCAACTTTAAACTACACCAACAAGGCAGATTATGAACACAATGTGTGAGCTGGGACAGTGCTCGGTAAAATAGCTAAATACCAAGACATCTAAGCAATGTAAAATGAACTGCTTTATTGAACTAGTAATTCATAAGTGTGTCAACATCTCCACATTATGCAGAGTCATTGTGAGAGACTGGATGGAGTTAATGCCTCACTCGTCATGATGGACAGAGACTGGGGCCTGGCTTTTGCGGTTGAGGGAAGGGATGGAACTTGCTTGCAAGGTGCTGCAACAAGGTAAGTTCTGCATAGCAACACCACACGTGACACAGGACGCCAGAGGCGTGTCGGAGGATGCGCAGTCCCATGTCCTGATGAACTGGGTGGAACAACTCACCGTATGTGGTCAGGGGTCACCCGCAGTTTATTTGGGGAAGGGGCTCATGACCACCCCCCACGATGGCGCCTGTGCGGAAAATTGAGAGTTACATAAGTCCTTAGGGGCCCTGCGCAGAAAAACAAGAGCGGCATGATTGACATGAGAAAAGGAGGGATTTGGGCTATAAAAGACACCAACATGAGGATTCCCATGTGCACCCATCACCGGCAGATTACAATGACTGTCAGCATCATCGACCATTAACTTTATGGCAGGATCCAAGGTTGGTAATATCTCTCTCTCTCGCCTTTTCTCGTTTTCCTCTCTTTTTCTTCTCCTTCTCCTCCTTACCTTTGTAGACGTTTCAATAGAAACCACACTGCCTACTCTTATGTCTTCCAGGTTTAGGTTGCTTCTGCCATAAATAAAATGTTTAACTGATCATTTGGTGTTGATTCACCTTAATTTAGCCTAAGGGAATTCTGAACCCACCATAACCCCTCCCTGGTCTATCCAGCACGGGTTGTGACAGTGATGTTACAGGTTAAGATGACTGAAGGATGCTCTTGGCTAGCTCAAAGCCATGGAGGAAGGAGCTGGAGGAAATAGTTCAAAGGAAAAGAGATAAGTAAGTTTTAACTGGAACATTTTGACAAAGATGCATTCCAGTGCCCTCCTAGCACCAGGCCTTCACTGACTTCTTTGCCTGCATATTAGTACTGCTCAGTGAAAAACCATCTCCTATCTTCTTGGGGCCAAATCAAACCCCTGCTGGAATGGGGGGAATGCTGCAGATGGCTTCCTGTAGGAGTAGAACAAAAGCATCACTGAGTTAAGCACTCACCTAGCCCAATAACTATTTGCTGAATTTTTTTGCATCCACACAAATATTTTGGATTACAGAAGCAAATCATAACTGCTTTTTTTTTAAACCATAGCAGATTAGGGTGGGATTTCTGTCTTTCCACAAGCATTCCAGCTGAAGATTGAACTTTCCATGAGACATGCCCTGAATAGTACTACCAGACCATCAGTATGTTGTCTTGTTAAACTGAAAGCATTTTTTTTTCTGCTGAATTATGCCAGTGGTTCCACCAACCCCACCTAGTACAATCTGACTACCTGAGAAGGCCAGAAAACCAAGGGACTCTTCATTTGTTGCATGCTCTATTGGTCTTTGGAAAGTTGTAGCTACTGATCTCGTTGCATAACATCAATTCAGCTACTGCGACCAATTTCAGAACTGGAACCAGAACTGGAGGTGATCAACATTTTAAAGTCCTGTAGAAATGAAGGTGAAAATTATTACATTGCTCTTACTGACTTTTTATTGCAGAAACAGATGTTGGAGTTTTACTGGCTGAAATAATCAGCCACAGAGCTAGTAGGTCATCAGCCCTGCTTTCCTCACCAAGTGCCACAACTGTAAAACGAAATGTACATTCCAGAAATTACAAGTTTTATTGGATATGCCAAAAACAGCATCTAGAGAATAAGTGTATAGATGGGGGGGTATGGAAAAAATTGTAATAGCTTTGTATGATGTTGCTTAGAACACTAAATTTTGTAAATCCACTGTGTCTCCATCCAAAACACTGAAAGTGTTTCTCCATTGGGAAGGAAAATTGGAACGAAAAGTAAGGGTGAAGTTTTATAATAGAATAACTGAGGTGGCACAGTGTTTAAAAAGCAGAAATATGAAAGAGATGTTGAAGATGAGCTAAGGAAATCGAAGTAGAAATTAGGATTTGCTAGCTCTTTCGCCTGTGCTTGGATTATGTATGTCTCCACATGGGAAATTCCTACTTGTGAGGTACAAACAAAACAAATACAGTCCATTGGTTCAAACTGCATGGGATTTTTTGTTTCTACATTTTGGAAAAGTTGTCCAGTTTTCATGTAGTTGATAGTAAGGGAGAGTGAAGGGACCTACTGGGACAGTAGGGAACAGTGAATGAATGATGAACTGCAACTGAGAAATAGAAAGGCTAAGTGAATGCACTTGCAACTGCCACCTTTGGACAAGCTGATGGTAATTAAAAAGCATTTTACCTAAAAGGTGTGTGGCTTGTAAATGCTGTTGAAGATATGAAATAAATCAAACAAAAATAAGGTCGGTGGAAATTTTCTAATGTGACTACAGGCCCAATGTCTTACTGACAATTAATGGGATTTCAATTCAAAAATCCTTAAAGATTCAAGGTAGGGATTTTTTTAGAGTAAAATAATGGGAGCTGAATGTCCTGAATTCCGCTATAAGTTCAGTTCTAAACCATTCTGAAAATTTTACCCAGAGTCTATATGGGCCTGCAACTGGCAGTTCAGACGAAGTTGCAACATATGCATACATAGCACATAAAATGCAAATTGGAATGAACAGGAGGATGTATGAAACTTACTCCTAATGACTGTCTTTACTTGGAGGAAATGAGCAGTTTTTTGCAAGGGGCAATAAGCCAGAAGAAATAGCTTGGTAATGAAAGGTTATGGGTCCTCTTCAGAAAGGAGAGAGGTCAAACTGTTTCCCAGTCATTGTTCTGCTAATTTCCTGGTCATGCAAGAAACCGTGTTTGTTGAGACAAAGCAGTATTTGTGCAGGTGTACAGTACTGTTCATAAGCACATTTCTTCCTCTGTAGGCCCGAGCTGTGAAAGCTTTTATGTCTGTCTTGGGTAAGAAAAATCTGCACATACTCCCTTTGGGAGTTCAAAGCCCAAATTGAATAGCTTCTTCCAAATCATCCCTTACAAAGCTCCTCAGACAAAACCTCAAGAGCTTCAGTTATGGTCTTGCCATTACAACACTGGCCCTGGTATGCTGAGAGCACTTGTTGCATATGTGAGCAGAACCACTTCTGGAGCTGGCAGGCTGCACCTGCCAGAGCTGAGGCTGAATGGCAGTTCACAGGTACCCAGCAGATTACAATAACAAACAGCTAAAATGATGCTTGTCTCAGAAGTTAAATGCCAGGTTACAAGTTCAAGCGGCTGATGAATCTTTTGGACTTAACCAGTATCCATAACATGCCACTGACAGAGCAGAAACAAAGCTTTACATCAGAATGGTAGAATGGTAGACACCAGAAGATAGCAATCTAGGAAACTTCTGACATCTAGATTTGTTTGGATGTTCCTGCTGCATTGTCAACAGAAATGAGATGAGGAAGAAGGAAAGAGCTCCTGTTGAAGTTAGCCTGCCTTAAGTGATCACCAAAGGACCTCTAATAAAAGACCCTACAGAGCAGTGTGATAAGTTGTAGGGTTTTCCCTCACTGCTGTTCCTCCACTGTGGGCCATAATGGCATGAAACAGCCATAGCCTATGCTCAGTCAGGCTCCCATGAAATAGGATTGTCATAAGGCATTGGTATTGCTACCTGACCAACAGAAATATGTTGCCACTAATAGATACAGCATTTCCCATAGACACATAACATGAAGAAAGCTTTAGGGAGAAGGGCAAACATAGCTTTGCCTAATATCGTAGAAGTAATCTACCTCACACACAAATTTCTCAGACAGGAACATAATTTATGACTACAGTGAATCCAAACAGGATTGACAAGTTGGTTTTTTCTCTGAAACAAACGGTTGTTGCACACTGGGCACGACTCTTCACCACCTTGTTGCAACTGATGTGATGCTATGCAGATGGCAAGTGGCTATACCCTATAAAGATGATAAATAAGGGATTTGGGTTTCTGCAGACTTATATTTTTTCTGAAGTTTGGATTATTGCAGGGAAAGATTTAGCACTTTCACTAAACAGTTTAAGAGGCTCCTGTACAGTGTTTCGTGTCACTCATTTGTCTGCGTGCTAATGCCTGCTTCAGTAGGATCTGGTTGCCAATCACAAACATAAAATCAAAGTTGTCTGTAAAGGATCTTTTAATGTCCCACATTGGCATCTATTTCATGTAATTTGGACTGGTTTCACCTCCCCCCTCAAAGAAACTTGGAGGTCATTTCTGGTAGATCCTGTAAGGGGTAAAAGGGTCGTGGCAAATTGGTGCATGCAGGTGAAGTCTCTGATCTGGTGGAGCTCCTTAAAGCCTACAGGGAGAGAATGGGGCTGAGTCAAGGCTGAGTAGGAAACAGGGCTAGCTTGCCAAAGAGATCTGTAATAGAAGTTACACATGTTACTGGCAATTTGTAGTAAAACTCAGCAAAGCTTAGAAAAATCTACCAAGTGAATTGCTGCCTTTATTTGCTTTTCTGTGTTCTTAGACAAATGTCTGCTGTGAGTACTGAGCTGTCACCGTTTGGCAACTGGAAGGCCAGACATGTTAACATGAAGGCAGACCTATGTGCAATGATGTGATTTCCACACACTCTGAAGACAACATCCCATAAACAAAATGCACAGTGCACTATAGCTTATGTAGCTTACATGGCTACATTGAAAGTAGTGGGAAATACCAGCTGAGGTTATAATACAAAGTCCTATCTTGCTTCCTGAATTGCATCTTATGAAGGTTGTTGTTATGCGTATAAAACTACAGATGTTAACATTTTTAAAATTGCAGCCTACAGAAATGAGCATTTGCCCTAGTACCACTGTACAGCTATGAACACAACCTGAAAACGATACAGCTGAAAACAACCTCAGGACCCCCCTGGAAACCAGTCTTGCACCTATCATGTTACCAGCTTGAATGTGTGGCCTCAGGAGTGGCTAGGTTGCACCCTTTGAAGAGACGGAGGGTGATGCATGCCCCGGTATGCCCAGCGTACCTAATGCTGAGAGTGTGCGCTCTTGGTCAGAGCAGGTGGGTGGCCCGCAAGGCGGGGGAAGGAGTGGAGATGACTGAGCTCATGGTGATTCCAGTTTCTCTTGTACAGTGTAAGGTCTGATAAACCGGTTATCTTGTATCAGTAGTAGGTCCATCGGTGATGTTAGAACAAAGTTTATGTAATAAAATGGAGAAACTGATCTCTAAATATGTTTCTCTATGTACTGTGAAATAACATTCCTGTGTTTATCTTGTAGAAGAGTGCATCATGTTATGTTGTAACTAAAGAATGTTATTTTAAATTGAGACCTAACTTTTAGTTATACAGGAACGTGCATTCTTGGACAGAATTCAGGATGCTCACTGTATTATTTACAAGTGGTGGTGGAACCTAAGTATAAAACTAAGCAGTAATTTTAACAAACTATTTTCATAAGAAATTAAATATAACCAGACCTTTTCATGAAAATGTTTCTTAGATTCAAAGTTGTCCTAAGAAGGTTTTCTGGGCCTGGGATGGAATCTGCGATCAGCAGGAGCCAACGATCTGAGATCAGGGCTTCCCATAACCTGGCTGAGTACATTACCAACCAGATAGTTTACTTGTATGAGGAACAATCTTCTGATAACCATTTCACCAGTACAATTCAGAGGAAAATAAATTCCAAAGCCAATTCCTGTTTTTAACTAGGTTTAAGTGGATATCTGATAAACTTCACCTAGAATCTGAAAGCACCTAGTGTTCCTCTTGTACTGATGCCTGGCCATTATTCTTGTTATGAATATTTGACTGTAACCTTATCATGAAAAACATTGCAGTTAATACTGAATATTTATTGAATGCACACAGAAAAACCTAACCTGACAAATCTTACAGGAAGGCTGACCTTGTGATGGAAATACTGTGATTAATGGATTGGTCCTTGCATTTTTTTTTAAGGATCCTGCTGTCCTTTGGTTTAGACTTAGATACAGCACAATAATTTTAATCAAATGAAAGTGCATGTAGTGGCCTGTGGTTGGAGAGGTAGGAACTGTTCGCAGGGAGAGTTTTTTAACTTTCTCACCCGTTTTTCAAATGAAGCGCATTTGCAAAGGCTTTGACAAGCTCCATGGTATGCATGCCCTGCAAAGATAGAACTCCTTTGCCTCTATTAATTTGCAGCCTAAAGAGATCCCACTGGGCCAGCTACAATCTTTTGTCTTTCTAAGATTTAATCCAAGGAATCAGAAGGGGAAAATAGCTGTAAAACGACATGGCCATCTACTGATAGAAAACTGTATAGCTTCTAAAAGGTGTGTAACTGGAAGGAAGGGTGCATAGATTTCAGTACTTGGTTAATGTGAGTTCTCTAAAGATGCCGTCCTCCACAGGGTGGATTTGCATGAAGACCCAACTGCATTTAATGAAGAGCAGGTGTAAACACTGGATGATCAGATTACTAGTTAGAATTTTCCCACCTCCGAAAAAAATACTGGTAGAATTACGGCAGCATTAATCCTCCTGTGGACAATCTGTTGTTGATATGTATGCACATGCATAAGTTTCACTGCTCTAACTTTATGCAGGTAGTTACACCTTCAAGTCCCCAGTGGGAACATGGCCCTAGAGGTAAGCATGTCACTGCAGGAGCTCAGATGCTTAAGAACTCCAAGGACCCCTCTTCCCCCTTTCCTACTTTTACACCACTGGCAGTGAAGAGAGACTGTAGAAATCTCCTGAGTATGAAGGCAGTGACACACAGAATCACAGAACGGTTTGGTTTGGAAGGGACCTTAAGGATCATCTAGTTCCAACTCCTCTGCCATGGGCAGGGACACCTTCCACTAGACCAGGTTGCTCAAAGCCCCATCCAACCTGCCCTTGAACACTTCCAGGGATGGGGCATCCACAACTTCTCCAGGCAACCTGTTCTAGTGCCTCAACACCCTCACAGTAAAGAATTTCTTCCTTACATCTAATGTAAATCTACCCCATTTCTGTTTAAAGGCATTACCCCTCATCCTATTGCTACAGTCCCTGTTAAAGTGTTCCTCCCATTTTTCCCTTAGGCCCACTTTAAGTATTGGAAGGCTGCTATGAGGTGTCCCTGGAACCTTCTCTTCTCCAGGCTGAACAACCCCAACTCTATCAGTCTGTCTTCATAGGAGAGGTGCTCCAGCCCTCTGATCATCTTTGTGGCCCTCCTCTGGACTCACTCCAACAGGTCCATGTCCTTCTTATGTCAGGGGCCCCAGAGCTGGACACAGTACTCCAGGTGGGGTCTCACCAGAGCAGAGTAGAGGGGGAGAATCACCTCCCTTGACCTGCTGGTCATGCTTCTTTTGATGCAGCCCAGGATACAGTTGGCTTTCTGGGCTGCGAGTGCACATTGCTGGGTCATGTTGAGCTTCTTGTCAACCAACACCCCCAAGTCCTTCTCCTCAGGGCTGTTCTCAATCACTCATAGCCCAGCCTGTATTTGTGCTTGGGATTGCCCCAACCCATGTGCAGGACCTTACACTTGGCCTTGTTGAACTTCATGATGTTTGCACGGGCCCACCTCTCAAGCCTGTCAAGGTCCCTCTGGATGGCATCCCTTCCCTCCAGCGTGTCAATGGCACCACACAGCTTGGTGTTGTCAGCAGACTTGCTGAAGCTGCACTCAATCCCGCTGTCCATATTGTCAACAAAGATGTTAAACAGTGCCTGTCCCAATACTGACTCCTGAGGAAACCACTCATCACTGGTCTCCACTTTGGCATCGAGCCATTGACTGCAACTGTTCAAATGCAACCATCCAGCCAGTTCCTTATCCACTGATTGGTCATCCATCAAATCCCTATGTCTCCAATTTAGAGACAAGGATGTCTTGTGGGACAGTGTCAAATGCTTTGCACAAGTCCCAGTAGATGACGTCAGTTGCTCTTCCCTCATCCACCAATGCCATAACCCCATCATAGAAGGCCACCAAATTTGTCAGGCAAAATTTGCCCTTAGTGGAGCCATGCTAGCTGTCACCAATCACCTCCTTATTTTTCATGTGCCTTAGCATAGTTTTCAGGAGGATCTACTCCATGATCTTGCCAGGCACAGAGGTGAGAATGACTGGCCTGTAGTTCTCCGGGTCTTCTTTTTTTCCCTTTTTAAAAATGAGGGTTATTTTCCCCTTTTTCAGCCAGTGGGAACTTCCCCAGACTGCCACGACTTCTCAAATATGAGAACTTAACCATTTCATCCACCATTTCCCTCAGGACCCACAGATGCATCTCATCAGGTCCCATGGACTTGTACACCCTCAGGTTCCTTAGATGGTCTCGAACCTCATCTTCACTTACAGTGGGCAGTACATCATGCAATGTAAAACTTCAATCAGTCTTCTAAGTGGTGTATGGCTGATACTCTACAAGAAATAAAGACGTCTGTCCAAATCTAAAGCATCTCCAGTTTACATTGCCTTAAAAACAGGTGAGAAAGAGGTTTGATATTTAGACATTGCCTTAGTAGAAGCAATATTAGAAACACTGAAGTTGGATATTGTGAGAAATAAAGCCATGCCAGTATTTAAGAGGTTACCCATCAGGTTTGTTTGTGACTCATCCTTTCTGGTCCTTCTGAGCCCCTTCAGCACTGCTGTGATATAAATGTCAGCAAAGTAATTATCCTGGGGACTTTCAGGCCAATTCACCTCTGACAGCTCTGTGAATGCACTTTTCTCTACAAGGATATGCAGAAAGCAATTAATGGTTCTTCTGTAAGCTGTTCTGCAAAATAATTCTTGCACGTAAGGATCAAGTTTGCTATTGGCTGCAGCTGTTTCAGTCACAGTGAAGTACCATCACAGGGGAGATTATACTAGTTAGCCCAGGGGTTTAGAGATCAAGGTCCCCTCGGGAGGGGGCCTTCCAGAAGGAAAACACCTCTTTGCTCCATACTCTGCATGAATATCAAAATTATGTGAGGAGAAGGTGAGATCACAAAAGTAGGCAGAATTTAAATGCCAAGCAGGAATTAGAAATAGCAACATTGACAGAGGTTAGAATAAGCTGCTACAGATTGAGGCAGAAGCACAATACCTTTCAATGAGCATGTGCTGGTTGTGGCTGGGAGTTAATTTTCTTCATAGTAGCTGGTATGGGGCTATGTTTTGGGTTTGTGCTGAAAACAGTGTTGATAATACAGGGATGTTTTCGTTATTGCTGAGCAGTGCTTACATAGAGTCAAGGTCTTTTCTGCTTCTCACCCCACCCCACCAGCGAGGAGGTTGGGGATGCACAAGAAGTTGGGAGGGGACACAGCTGGGACAGCTGACCCCAACTGACCAAAGGGATATTCCAGACCATATGGCACCATGCTCAGCATGTAAAGCTGGGAGTAAGAAGAAGGAAGGGGGGGACATTTGGCGTGATGGCGTTTGTCTTCCCAAGTAATGGTTATGCGCGATGGAGCCCTGCTTTCCTGGAGGTGGCTGAACACCTGCCTGCCAATGGGAAGTGGTGACTGAATTCCTTGTTTTGCTTTGCTTGTGTGCGCAGCTTTTGCTTAACCTATTAAACTGTCTTTATCTCAACCCATGAGTTTTCTCAACTTTACCCCTCTGATTCACTTCCCCATCCCAACAGGGAGGAATGAGCAAGCAACTGCATGGTGCTTAGTTGCCAGCTGGGGTTAAACCATGACAGAGTATAAGTGCGCTGCCTTAAGACTAGAAAAAGAAAGTTTAACTTTCCCTCTGTGGAGTGACACGATAAGCTGGATTTGATCTTGCATATGAACTGTGCACTAATAACTGAGTTCTTATGTGGATATAGGTATACCTGTGTGTATGTATACATGCTCCTTGTGAATACAATGACGCAGATACCTTCTGATGTACTAGTATACAGCAAGAATCACCTTCCATGTGTCAGTCATCTGCTACTGCTATGTTCAGACAAGTCCCTCAAGATATTCCAATTAATTTAGACACATAAATCATTTTAAGGAGAGTGTGGACATGAATGACATATGCACATATATATGTGTATGGAGAAAATCCACTGACAGTTAAGTCACCCTCTGTGATTAAATGGATGAGGAATGGATGAATGGAAAGATTCACAGGCTGACAGCTTCATAATGTATACGTAACTAGGAAGCCAAATCAAGCTACATTCATCCTCAATGTCTGAGAAGAAGATAAGGGCAAAGTTAGTCCTTTCCTGTCCTACCAAGTTATTTCATTTTCTGACATGACTGCTCCACAGGTAGAAATATACACTGATACATATTTCATCACAGTGGCTACCTGTCAGATGGAAGTTGGAAAACACATTAGCAAAAGAGGATAACAGCATTTGGTATCTAGCTCTGAGTTTTGCCAGTAAAATAATTGCACTAGAAAGCTACCTTTGATGGCTGCTACTCGTTACGAAATGCATGCAGCAGGATGCTCAGCCAAGGAAAGAGCATATGCTGTACAAAGAGATGAAGTAATGTGACAGCAAAGGGTTAAAGTTCACCTTGTTCTGGTTTTGGTCCCATATTCTCTCTTCTCTTTTCCTATAGCTGAAGCCTTCCCGTTAACCAAAATCTTCCTGTGTCATTCTAGGAGAAGCACTCAAGGGTTGCATAGCCAGAGGCTGTGGTTACTGAGTCACTTCAATCCAATACAAATTCATGCTCATTCTAGGAGAAGTGATGCTGCTTCACCACCACTCATCACTGCTGTGGGCACAGGCACTTGTCAGGCACCGTAAAGGAAATGATTTGTCTGAAAATGTTGGGGTGTGCCATCAGGGGCATGCATTCATGTTGGATTAAAATGAACCCACAGCTATGGCCTGAGAAAGGGTGGCTTCTGTCTCAGGTGTCCATGAAAGGCAGGGTGGGGATGTGGGAGCCAGTGGACAATCAGAACTGGCACATGAAGTCAGCTGTCTAAAGACCCTAATTAGAAACTTAGGCGTAGCCATCCGTAGCTCCAGGGCAAAGGTATGTGAGGCTTTATGCTTCCCCCTTTTTTTACTTTTTCTATAAAAGTTGCTCTGAACTATGTTGAAATAAATGTGGAGCCCCAGCCTTTAAATGTGCTGTGTTTTTATAGAAGCTGGGGCTAACGCTCAGCTCAAACTGGTGTTCATCTAAAAAACATTGACAGTATGGACACGTGAGTCCAGGGCAGGAACCTAACCACTTAGATTTAGCTGTGGGTGCTAGGTGACAAACGAGTGTAAAGCAAACTGCCTTTGCCTAGAGATTACATTTTGCCACAGGCAATAGGCATGGCTGAGTGCAAGTCGATGCTCTCTCAGCAGTCAAGAGCTTCACAGTTGGGAAGCATGTCTTAATTTTTAGCTTAATGTGTGCAACAGAATTAATTATCACTTGTTTAAAAAACAGAAAACATTTGAAACAACAGATTCTTATTTAAAACGGCAATAGGAGGATAGCAATAGTTGTTTGAAGGGTTTCTTTATTTTTTGTCAGTATTTTGTGAATTATAAAAATACTTTCATGCTTTCTCTTTTTAAAAAAGGTTGGCAGGAAAATAATCTTTTTCATCTGTTTTTAGCCTTAAATTTGTACTTTCTTTGCTCTCCTGAGGGTTTTTTCACAGTTATGAGGGCTAGAAATGTCTGAACTTTTAATAAAAAGCGCACTGAGATTCTTATAAAAGATTTTGATTTCTGGCAGCCCAGGCTTGAAAGGAAAAAAGCCAAATATCACAGAACCTGCATGAAAATTAAGATAGCTGGCAATGTAATAAAGTGTGTCATCTTTCAATCTTTCTGTTTTTCTATACTTTTACCTGCAATTTTTCACAGATCATTATCTCCCACCTACAAACTTAACTCTTTTAAAGAAGCGTGCTCTATTATTAAGGTGAAAGCAATAATGGGAATTGGGAAGAAAAAAGTGGGAAAAAATACAGAGTATGAGATCATGATTTAACAAAGGAGTTAACAAAAAGAAACAAAGAAACACCTGTCCTAGGAAACAGTGATTCACAACACGCCAGAATATAGCTTCAAATCCTTTCCTAGGTTTTGTTTGCTTGGCGCTTTGTTGTTCTCTTTTGGTTTTGTGGAAAAAGTAAGTTCCACTGTACCTTTTCAACTCCTGACCTCTGATCATTATCAGGTAAGAACCTTATCAATTATCATAAATGTAGTTACACTGCTTTTAGTATTATGCAGAAAATCATGCATGGCAAAACTTGTGCTTCTTATCTACTTCTATAAATGTGTTATGCTGAAAGTAGATTTTTTTTTTTATTTTATTTTTCTTTTTTTGTCTGTAAAGATGAAATAAGCCTAAAGGATTTTTTTTAGAAAGGAGTTAAGAACTTCTCCTGATAAAATACTTTTATTCCCCTTTCCCATTTTCTCCCAGAAGAAATGTCTGTTGATTCCTTTCCTTGAAGATTAACAGTTTAATCTTCTTAAATGATTGATGTTATTTTACTCACAATAGAAAATTTGGTTATGATTCAATTCACAGGACCAAGCCCTTTTGGTGTCATCACATCCTCTAACACAAGAAAATTTCATTGGGCTCTCTGCTGTGCCATGGAAAGGGAATTAAAACACTTAACTAAATTACAACTCTTAATTTTTCCAAATTTCTCCTTTCAGTCCTGCATGGTCCCCTTGTTACATCCAGACACTGCCTTCAACCTATTATCTTGAACTTTATTCACGTTTCTGACCCAGGATCTGCTTTTGTGATCATTTTTTTATTGAAAACAATGATCTGACTAGACATAAGAATGAGATCTGTTCTTTATAAATTATCTAGGTGTTGGCTAAATGTTGGATTCAGTTTATGGTTAACTATCAGTTGCTCAATTTTCCAAGGTTTTCTATTCTGCATTGCTAGTTTCTGGTGGTAAACTCTGGTCCAGGTAGCTCTGACAGGCCTTGTATGATATTGCTCTTTGGTTTACAGTTGAATACATGACTGGTGCCATGTGGTTTGTAGGTAATGAATTAAATCTTGGATTTAAATCTTTAAATCCAATTCTTTAAATTTTGGAAATATTAAAAAAAAACTTAAATTAATTGACTTGACGGTCCTAAATAAAACAGGGGAAGTTTCCTCTGCAATTACAAAAAGAGGGCTTTACCTGAATCTGGCTGAGGCAAAACTACTGCTAGAAACTTTTGCATGAACACTGCCCTTATGTTAAGCCTTCACAAATTTCAGATCTCCAGAGAAAGTGTGAATCAGTTGTCTTGTAACAGTTAAGAATAAAATGTTCCCACAAAACTAAAGCTGCTAAATCTTTTCACTGCTCACATTGCCTGGGCAGTTGGTTGGCTTCCAGCGAGGATAAACGGAGGCTCAGCCCATGGGGATATGAAAGATTTGAGGGCATCATCAACAGGGAATTAAGCGTCAGCTTTTTACTGACAATTTGCTTGTGTAGAGGCAGCAACTGCCATGACACTTCTTAAAAAAGGTCTTCTACAATATTAAAGTAAGGTTTTGTTTGTTGTTTTTTTTCAGGAGAGAAAAGGCATTAGAAAAAGTCTTGTATGTGAATCTTTGTTATCTTTGAAAAATGTATTTTCATTGAAAGTTTTCTCTCATAGTATTATGAAATTAAACTGCTGAATATGAGGTCGTTGGTGCAACTCTCACACTCCCAACAACTTGCCAGAAGTCTGAACTTGTCGGCACTGCCAAAATTCCCAGATTGCAAAGATGGAGAAACTATTGTTTTATCTAGCCAACAAGCAATAATGATGGACCCTGGAAAATTCTTGCTTAATCTTACCTAAGGAACATTACAAATGTTTATAATAAAACCAAAAAAGGTAATATTGCCATCTACCCCTAGCTATCATCAGCAGTGTGTTAAAACTCTCTATATGCAAGACTGGCCTCCAAGGGCTGGTTCTTGGTTGTCCCATTCAAAGTGCCTGGTTGGTCACTCTGGAGCAAGATGCTGTGATGCAGGAGGAGATCAAACCTGTGCGAAAGACTTCCAAGGAATAATGGTGAATACTTGGGATTTGCAAGCCTATGTTTTAATGAAACAGAAAATGGATCACAGTAAATGGTTAATTGTGGCTATGTGTTAGGGAAGGACTGCTAGAAATGAGTTTGTACAGTCACAAATCAGATTTTGGAGGACAACATAGATGTTTTAATTGCACTGCTTTTAACATCAAACCTAACTGGTGCTATTCTAACACTTTATAATTAGTAAGATCATTTTTAAGCATAAAACAACTAGTCAGAGTTAAGGTTTGTAAGATATTGTACATCATGCTAGTATTTTTTAAAGAAAACATAGTTCTAACCCATTGGATTTCCTCCATGCCATGGCATAGAAACTTCAAACTCTCATGGTACCAAACTTTGGACTGCTAATGTTTCTGTATCTGAAGCACCTCCATGAATTTCAATATTGTGTGCATCCGCAAAAGGAGAGACACTTCGTGATGTATGGCACAATTACTACATACAGATTGGAATACATCTTATTATACAGAGGAAATTATCTGCCAGTTCCATAACTTGTTATTTCTCAGAATTTAGGATATTAGATTTTTTTCATATAAATGAATATCACCACTTTAACTGAACACAAAACTATTTTCTCTCCCCCAAAGATTGATGTTGGACTGACTATATTTTAAGTCAGCTCTACAATAAAACAAGGATATCTCTCACTGATTTTGATTTATACTTTCAATATTGTATTTTAGAAAAAAATATGCTCATTGCTCTTATTATTTTGCCAGATGAGCTTTTCTAATAAAATTGTGGTTTATACATGTGCAATAAATATACATCCAGTCTGTGTTGTGTTATATGTTGGACCACATGGTGTTCCAGCTTTTAAAGAGGATGATTATATCCTGCAGAACCAGAGGTACCATTCAGTAGATTATTTTTTTTCTTTTTTAGCAGGGAAAATGCAATTGGGTATGATTTTTTTATCAGATATGAGAGCTATTTGTACTTTGAGGCTAAATCTGATGTGCTAAATGCATTTAAAGACTGAGCTGTGTGAAATCTATTAGAATTAGAATAGAAACAGCAGATCAACAGTTTTGTCCCTCCAGCACAATGCTGTGGTTTTGGCAGTGGCCAATACCCTATTTTTCATAAAATGGTCACCTACCAAAACCATAGGTGCTACTTTTGGTCAGTAACACAGTGTCAGAGACTACATCTTGTGAGGGAGACCAGATTCTTCCTAATCTCCAAAATAATGGATATATTCCCAAATAACCAGGGTTTACACTTTACCTGAACCTTTAGATCTGCTTCATACCTGAGCATTCGAAACAGCCTCCATGTTCGTTTTGTTTTATCCGGCTTTTGAATGCAATGGCATGTATGGGGCTGTGTAAGCTGAAAGAGTGTTTGTATATTCAAGTGAACTGGTCCAAATCACACAGTGAAAAGGCAAAAAAGGTGGAAAAACAAGAAACAGAAGATTAGCATCAAGAGGATCTTGGTGCTTTTTTATGGCACTGCTATAGTTGAGGGGAAAATTTAAACATAGGTGGTATGGAAGAGAACTGCTAATCTGTACATGATAAGCATCAGGTAATTCCATAAAATAGGAGATTTTTTTGTACAACATGAATCAGGATCATGTATTAATAACAGTTTTATGGCTTCCCACAGCAAGAGTATTGCAAGTATTGCATATCATTTGGACTGAAGAGCATTTAGCAGAGGTATTTTAAAATTGTTTACAGTATCAAGGCTAACTCTATCAGTGGAAAGCTCCTTTTAATCCATGCAGCTAATCCAGAAGTCTACAGAAAGTGAATTTGTGTTTCACTCAGGAATGTGAATTTGTGTAATAGGTGTAGAAAAGAAATTTATAGTAGAAATAGTTTTTCAATCCTGTTTTTCAGAAGCTGTATAAACTGGTGATTTTTGTTCTAAGTGAGCAAATTTTCAACCATTAATTGTGATCAAGTTTGCATCATTGTTGTGTACAGTTATTATATTCTATATAAAATGCCTGCCTTAGAGGTCTTACTGCTCAGTGAAAGTATGTTTCTGAGACAACGTGTGATGCTTCCATGTTAGGGAAAAAAGGAGCTGTGAGAAGAGGAAAAAAAGTAGAAAGAATCTCCCTTCATCTCAATTCTCTATAGTTTTCATAATCATTTCAAAGCATAGTTCTTCTACTTTGAAGAAAGACCACATTGTGTCTGTGGAGCGATGCTAAAAAAGGGCTGATGCAAGCAGAACAGTTTCAGGCACAGTAAAATGCATCCAAACATGACTTACTTAGTAAGCATACCTAGAGGTAAATTGAACCATGCTTCAGCTGTTGCATAACAACACAACAGTTTATAATTTATTGAGCTCATCTCACAGTTCATACTTACATTTGCAGATTTTGCCTGACTTATTTGCAAACAAAAGTTAAAAATTTGGTTGAGGATTACACGGTCAAGTCCTAACCAAGCACAGGCGACAAATAGCACCTACATCTTGGCATTGTAAAAGGAATTTGTTCTAATAAGATTCCTTGAAGATTACTTGGTGCCTTCAAGAAATGGGTTTTTCTACTGGCTTTTACACAGAAACAAATCAGGCAGTTGGCAAATCTCTTTGCTGCTTTCTTTTCCCAAACAGAGATAACAGCAGTTCCGTGAAATTCTTCCCTAGCACTAAAATTTCTGATGACTAGTAAGCAGGAGCATGAGGAACAGGTAGGACTAGAAATTAGTCTGTACAAAATGTCAAATGTTCAAACATCCCATCTTTAGATTAAAAAAACAGTGTAATGAAATTGTTGTAGGATGAGTGGGGGAGGAGAGGATAATGCACAGATAATGGCCATAAAGACCAACTTCTGGTGAAATACATTCAGATAAAGCTGATTTAAAAATGAAAACAATCTAATGCACATGAAGAAACAGGACAACTTTGTTTCAGAGAGTCTTACAAGACATTTCTATTCCACTTAGCATATACTCTGGTTTTCCTTCTAGGCCTGAATTTCTACTGCCCTTCACCATGCAATCAGTTATTGAGATTTTTTTATTATTATTATTACCTTCTACACTAATTGATGGTACTACAAAAGCTATTTACTACACATAAATCTTTCCTTGCTTTCTTCTTAAGACTCCATATGTGACTCCATATGTGACCACACATGTGACCAGCAGAGGTAGACTTTTATTTTGAAGCTCATCCCTAGTTTAACAAGTATTTGCAGGTCTCCATGCTCTGCTCATATCTGGTTTACAGAGGGGAAATATTTTCCCTTCTGCAGTGAGATAAGAATGACATAATTTTTTCCACACATTTTATCTTTAACTCTTGATTCTCTCAATTCTTTAAAACACCAGGCAGTTTCCTAACTAAGTCTTGTGAAGCATTTGCACACTTTAGCGAATCTTTCATGCCCAGTCCTCCACCAACTTTCAACCTTTCAACTGTGTTCAGGCTTTTAGAAAATTCAGTGGCACTCTCCTGTAGCTCTTCAAAGTAGCCACCTTGTGCTTTGTTGTGTTTTCAAATTTCTTTAAAAGGAAGTTTCAGGAAAGATGGTCTAAGACATCACAATAGAACTGTGTCTCTTTGGCAAGCTGTTCTCCATCTCACATGTCACGACAAGTTTGTAAGGAATTTCTTTTGCAATAGATACAGCAGACTTGATAACAACTACTGCCATGATTGCTTGCTCAGATAAAATCATCTCTTCAGGAGTGGATGGCAAATTATCTCTACAGTCAGTGTCCTAGTCCCTTCCCATGTGTAGGGATGGGAGCAAAGATAACAGACAATTTATTCCACAGAGCCCTGTTCTTTCTGCATTGTCATTAGCTAGACTAGAACTGGTCTAGACTTGAAATGTACTTAGCCAGAATGGAATTTTTTTTTTTTTTTACTATTTCTCCTTGGTAAGAAAAACCATTTCTACACCTTTAAAATCTATAAATTGTCAGGATCTTTTGGATGTTAAGGGGCAGCATAAAAATAAACTGAAATAATGAGTGACTTGGGAAAACAAGAGTATATTCAGGTAAGAGAGCAACCCAAGTCAAAACCAGTAAACAGCTTCCTGCTGGCTCAGTATTTGCTCTCCAGGGGATGGGGCAAGTACAGGAGGGAGAGCTAGGAAGAAGGAAGAATTGTGTGGCCAGGAGGAGTGTGAAAGGACTATTTGTCCAGGCCAAGTTCCAAAATTAACCTATTTTTTTTTTCAGTGTTTTCATGTCACTCCTTTGATCTTTCTAGCACTGAGGAGATACCAGTCACCTTAGAAGGGGAAAGCCATCCAATGGCCAGAGGTCTCCTGGGAGCAAGCATGAAAACTTGCTTGGGAATTTTAAACCCATGTTTCAGATTGGCACCTGACAAACAGTACTCACCACATCTTTGCAATAAAATGATATCAGTGCACATGCCGGACCAGCCCTTGCCAAACCATTTGCAGTGCCATATAAGGAAAGTTTTCAGAAGCATCATTCCTTGTAATCCAACTTCTTTACTTCAGTTGCAAGTGTAAATAACAAAGTAATTTATCTGAACAGGTGAAATGTTAAACATAAAGATGCAGTCCTGATTTTATGGAGGTTTTTTAATTTTTATTGCAATTGTCTGCCATTTTAGGACTACAAAAAAAAGGCTGAAAAAAGCAGTATTACTGCTTTATGCATGGTATTTGTTAAAACACAAGGTGGGGGGAAGGTTCAGACAGGTTTTTACACCAAGAGCAAGAGTTAATCAAAAATTACATTGCTTAGTGTGGCTTTGTAAAGAGTTTATTGCTTCTGCTTTCTCACTCATGTGACCAGAAGAATGTAAGACAGATGTTCTTGAACATAAGGGATGAATGGTCACAGTAACTTAGTGTCAAATTAAAATTGCATGCATCTTTCTTAAAGTAATTTTAAGATGAGGTAGAAAATCTGCAGCTATTAAAAATGTGTATATGAGATCACAAAAGAATATCCTCTCTTGCAGTACTTAAGCACAACTGAGTGCTCAAGTGTTCAGAAAATAATTCTGAAGCTACTTTAAAGTGCTGCAGACAATGTGCTTTAATCTTACAGGGGCATCCGGTAGGCTATGTAGCTCTGAAAGGAAACTTGCCTTGGCTTCTAGATTGTTCATCTTCAAGTTACTAAGTTTTCAAAAGCACAGCAGCTGTTGCAGTAAGGCATGAATTGTTTGGGTGTTTTTTTTTCCTGTAGTGTCTTTGTTTCAAATTAGTTCTGCTAACTTCTTGAACATTTGAACCCCTCACTGCAATGCTGGGAAGTTTATGGGTTTTATTACTAAGGCAGTTTTGTTGTTTATTTTAAAAGTTACTACTTCTCAAATAGCATATCATAGAAAATGAAAATTTTATAGAATTGCAATACTATGGCAAATAAAAAGTCATGTAACAAAAGGCACTGTACTGTATATTTCAAATAAAATATTGGTAAATATATTTCAGGCACCTTCTGAAGCATCTCTTCTTTTTAATGACCACTGATATTGTGTAAGTAGATTGAAAAGTTAGTATCAAAATGATGGTTGCTATCAAATGAGTCATAGTTTTTCATCTGTATAAAATATGATGGGACAAGTTAGGCCTGCTCCACCATTTTTTCTAAGGAAGTTAGCAATACCTGGTCAGAGGATAAATTCTAGAAAAACTGAGGTGTGCCCTCATAGATGTCAGCAGTTCAAACTGCATAGGCATTAACTCTAGGAAAAGTGTTAAAATTGACTTCTTTATCATTGCTGGAATTTTGCACAAGTCTTGCCAGAAGAAGTTACTCTAGAAGACTGGTTTTCTCTTAACTGACTGTATTTGTAAGCCGTTTCTGATATTGTAAGGATTAATTTTCTAACAGTTGAGACAGCAGCTAACATGGGAGCCTTGGAGCACACAAGGGAACAATACACTCAGCCTTTCCCAGGACAGAAAACTTACTGTAAAAATTTGTGCTGTAACATTAAATGCTGGGAGGAGGGACAACTAAAACAACAACAACAACAAAAGGTTACAAGTGAAAGAATTAAAATCCTTCAGTGAAGGCAGGAAACGTCTTTGTTTCTGAATTGAGAAAGACAGATGATGGTGAGTGAAACAGGAAGGCAGGAAAGAAGACTGCCCATCACAGTTATAATGAAAGAGGCTACCTGAGCCAAACAGGTTAAAGCATATGAAAAGCAGGAAGCTTCTGAAATTAATATTGCCTTTGCTGCATTTCCAGCCAGTGATGAGAACAGAAGGACTCATTAGGAAAACAGGAGAGAAATTGCCATTTCTTTCCTCACTTCCAAGCATGGTGAGGGTGCATGGGGCAGGCTTCTTTTCTCAGTAGGTAAAGCTCAGGTTCAGCTAGAAAAGGAGAGCAAAACTGAAGGTGCTGGTGCAAAGTAAAATGAATAAATTTTGTATGCCAGAGGCTTGTCAAACAGACAGATCATTTGGCTGTATTTCTTGACAGAAATTTTTCAGCATGTTGGAACAGTGAAAACCAGAAGCTCTAACAAAAGTTTTGTTACACCTTAAACTGCCTGTTTTCTATGAGCGTGACCAGGGACATGCAAGGTCATACTTCCCAGCAAGTGTGTTAATAATAATTACAATACAGCAGCAGCCAGTTGAGCCCTCACTTAGAAAGATGAATGTGTGGATAGCACACTTGCAGCATATGCTCTTAGGCAGATGAAAGAATAAAGCAGGGAAAGGCTCCCTCCAGAGCACCTGATGGATAGGTCATTAACACATGCAGCTGTCAGAGTAGCAGCAGCCAAAAACGCCCTCTTTACCAGAGCAAAATATACTGTAGGGTGTCATTAATGTGCCCTGGCCTAATGGCTCTGAAATTCCCAGTTTTCTGACACACTTGGTGTTCCAGACAGAAGAGTTTTCCTTTTCTTTGTTATATATTATTTAACCAAGTGTGCAGTCTTCAGTACCACAAAGAAAACATGTTTGATACGTCTGCCTTCCATGCTGCAGAAGTTAACAAGAGCTTGTAGATGGGAATAACACATGGTAAACGGAAAAATTTTAAAGCGGGGTGAAAAACGTTACCCTAGCTACCCTAGCCTGGGTTGCCATAAGTAAATGGCAAGTGCTTGGTCAGTTAATTGATTGTGTATGGATTTATCACCAGGACAAACGCTTTGCCACTGTCCCTGCTGTCAGTCATGGTGACCTCAATGTCGGGTCACACCAGGGGCCTTTACCTCAGCTGGCACAAGTAAACCTGAAGAGGGTTTGGCTCACTATGTCCTCTGACTTCAGGCAATAAAGCTCATACACAAATTTACCAGCTAGGAAATGGCATTTGCCCTGTCCCAATAGGCTGCTTTGGTCAAAAAAGAGCTTCCCACAGCGGCTGCCAAACTGTCTGAAACACAGCAGCACAGCCCATTTGCCCCCAATCCTCTGGGCCCTTCCTTCCATCAGTTCAGGTGAAAATACTGCATATTAACACAATTTATCCATCTTGTGTGAAAAGGATACAGTAGTGTAACTATAAATTCACTCAGCATAGTTGACTGCGGATAAGGTGAATTGATTTTCCATTCTCTCTCTCAGAGCTTATTTCCTTGAAGAGACAAGTCTGGATACAACCTGGGTAACCAGTAAATCAAAAAGGCTTTTTTTTCTTGCTGTATAGTTGGATAAGTTTCAGTGACCATTGCTCTTGCTTTTCTTTATATTTTTATTTTTTTATAAAAGAGTGTATCCTAATGTCACCCCAGGGATGTTGGGAATAGTCAGCAAGGTTAAGAGCTCTGAAATTCATTGAATAAGCTCATGTTCTACAGCTTAGGCTTTGTGTTTGACCGAAAGTACCTTTTTTATTACTTCTAATAGTCTATAAATTCTCCTGTTTCCAAAACCTCGAATCTCTAAGGTTTATTTGTCAGATATTTTTTTTTTTTCTGTTTTCTTAAGCCTTGGGCCTTTAAATTTTGAAAGTGTTTAGACATTGTAGTCAGTGCAATAAAAGTTCAATCATCACTTTATACATGTCATTGTAACTACCCAGTCATATAAGAACAATTTCTGATTCAAGCTGTTTATGGTCTAGTTCAGATACAGCAAACATGATTTTTAAGGAACAGTAGAATTAAAAGAACCGAGGATGTACCAAGATACCTATCAAAACATCTTTAATTATTTTTTGAGTGAGAATAGGGTTGTCTGAGTAGAAGGGCTTTGCTTCAAGCAAACAGTTGTAGTAATAATAAAGCTGAGGGTAACAACGGATAAGATTTGGGGTTACATAGAAAGGCCAGTAGATCAACATCTGATTTGCAGAAGACCTCTAACAACTCTGCTGTTCATTACAAGAGCTCATAAAACTGAATTCAGACAGACAGGGGACCTGATGTAGGAAATGCATGGGGACATTAAGACATGTCTGCTGCCCAGGGCTGCTTCTGAGTGAAGCCTAAAGATGTACAGTTTCTCAAACACCATGATGTCTTCCTTAACTCAGCTGCCAAGCAAAAACCTGTCAAAGTAAGTGGTGCCTGTCCATGTAAATGAAAAGCTGCATAGCAGGGCGCACCCTCAACTTTCTTAAAGCTTCTTTTAGTTTTATTCCTCTTAAACTTTGCACACTGAAACCCTGTCAGCCACCCAGCCATACAATCACATGGAATACTGAGAGTGGTAGGGGAGACTCCTTACATCTCCTTGCTGCTATCTGCATGGTGCTTTTTCTTTGAAGTGGGGGTACCTCGTTCCCATACATTTTGCAGTATAAAGCTCGGGAGCAAAGTTATGTTTGTTGATTTGTTTTCTCTTTTTCTCTCTGTCTATATTTTTTGACCCAAAGAACCTGTTTCATTTCCAAATACTTTTATTCCTAGCACTTTGCTGAAGCTTGACCTCTCACTGGTCTCCCAGCAAAATGTGGTATGTTGTTGTACTACAGGTGTTACAATAAAAGAAAAGACAAATCAAGGGCTACATTAAAATCCCAGTGAACCAAATCAGTTCGCCATAATCTCATACCTAGGATACCTGTGAGCTTGTTTCTGTGATGGGTTAGTGATTGAATCATGGCAAATTAATATTTTTACACAATAGTTTTTGAACAATCTGGCTTATTTAATAAGACGGGGGCACTCTGGCTGATATATTAATATCAATATAAAATATAAATAAGTACTTTTACACAATAGTTTTTTAACAATCTGGCTTATTTAATAAGATGGGGGCATGCCAGCAATTTATATATTGATATAAATTAGAGCTTGTAAAATGAAATGTTGCCAGAGTACAATGCTATATGCAAACCAGAGTATTTCTTGGAGAAAAATCAGTTTTGACAAGTTCTCACAGAGGAGAGGGGGCTCATAAGAGCATGTCTAGCACTCTGTGCTTGGCAAAATATCATCAGGTGATGGGAGCCACATCAGGCAGAAAGGAGAACTGAACATAAACTTCTTATACTTTATATGCAAGTACTTTGGGATTGAAAAAATAAAAACAACCCCAAACCAAACTTTTGCTCTTCCTCAGTTGAACAGGAAAAGATGAGTCCTGGGCCAGGGTTTTCATGCTGCAGGTCACCCACAGGCATGCTGACATAGTCCTGTTTCCTCAAAACGAGAGAGGTTTTGTTTAGATTCTAATTCAAGGAGAGGAAGAAGTTGAAATGTCCAAAGCTTTAGTAAAATAGAGCTTCTGTTCTTCAGTTAGTTTCACCAAAAGCAGTGAGACATTCTTGTGCTGAGAAGCCTTTGAGCACTGCTGGCTGGGAGGTTGCATTTTATAAATAGATAGCCTGTGCCTTCCTCCCACGAGTTGAGGATGTGCAGGAAGGTTGCTCGGTGCGTGCCTGCTGTGGAGCTGCCCATGCCTTGTTGCAATGCTAACAGGAGCGGTTTAGGGGCAGTTAGTTTCAGCTTACGCTGTGGGCGATACCTGGCCGCTCGAAGCGCAGGATGTGAGGAGCAGAGGGAGAACACCGAGGCTGGGAAACCTGGGAGCTGTTTCTAGTGCTGTTACCAATGACCTCTTGTGGCTCAGACACTGCCGTGCCAGGAGAACATTTAACCTGGGCCAGGAATGGGAGGCTGCTGCGAACAGTCTGCATTGCAGGTGTCTCATCTATTGCTCTGCATGTTGCCCACTTCTCCCACCCCGCCCTCCGGCATCGACGTGTAAGTTGTCAACGTGCATGCACGTTGAATGTCTCCTTCTAAGCCTTGTCTGAGGAAAAGGGTAAGTTACATGGGAGGTGTCTTTATATGCTGCTAAAATCTTGGGGTTTCATTCTCCCAGAGAATGTTTTTACCATGTGTTTCTACCCACTCACTTCTCAGTCACTCCCTCCTGTATGCTGGCAGTTTTTGGCCACCTTAAATTCAAACCACAGGTGTTAACAGGCTATCTCCATGAAGCCTGCCCCAGTTTAGGTACAAAACTTCTGGGAAACGACAAGATTTTATTGAGGGGAATATCACAAAATCCATGATTTCTTAGACATGTGCCTGGAATTTGCATTCATGTGAAGTTACTGCAAGAACTTGGCAAAGACAGGGTTTCATGTTGTAAGACATCTAGGGTAGGGAGTGTGTCAAGTGCATGAAATGCCTGCATGACAAAATTAAGAACAGCATTAGCAAATTTGACAAGTCCACCCTGTTTTGAGGAGTCTGGGCCTTGAGCTCATATCCCACTGACTTACCCTAATCAATCACTACCCAGTGAGCAGATAAGAAATGAGCAGATTGGGGGAGGAGGCAGGGGGTGCTCCAGAAAATGTCTTGACAGAAGTCCTCAGAGCTGCTCTCAGTGCCAGATGCCCATACACTGGTAGCAGCATGACTGAGTTTATTGGCTGCATTTTCTGGTCAAATCAAGGAACAGTCTGAGTAGAGTGTGAGCAGCAATTGGTGTATCTAGTATCAGCAAGTTCTCAGGAACTTCTGGTAGACTGTGAGCAAGGCATTGTCACAGAGGAGGGGGTTTGGGATCAAATAAAGAGGAGCCAGGGTAAAAAGGAAGAAACAGCTCTTTTTCCTTGCAGAGGAAAGAGACAAAAAGCACACCATCGTTTAACTTATCATTCCTCTTAACTTCTAAGCAGCCAACTATTACAGTATTGGCCTTCGTAATCCATGTTGCTGAGACTGCTGCTCTGTCTGCTGGTAGCATGCCTGCAATCCAAGAGTGTCCTGGGTCCCCCCCTATTTCCTCTTACCCACAGGTGTCACACAGAACGTCTTACTGCAGTAACAAAGGGAGTATGAGCCATTTATGTTTGTGTGGTCCCACTTTCCGCCTGGCAAATGTATATTCCACTGGCAATCTTTGGGTGTCCCTAAGCTGCTTTTTGCAAAGTTGTATGGCTTTTTACAGAAGTTGTGTGGCTGTAATACAGCTGAACAAGCTAGAGATAGAGGGCAGTGGACACAGAACAAGCAGAATAGCTCTCCTCGTTCATACAAGGAAGTGCCACATTCTTCTGCACTGTGCATCTCTGGTGTGTCCCATACAGTGATTTATGAACTATCATCCACGAACAGTTGCTGTTGTCAGGAGACAGATGTGTGCATTGTGTAAGTATGTGAGTGCCTCTGCTGATCTCAGGTTGTTTAGAAAAGCAGCCATCGTAGTCCTCCTTTCACTTTTGGAGTATCGGTTACATCTACAGCATTTTGGGGCAGTTGACTTCCAGATTACAGCTAGCTAGTAGAAACTGTCCTCTCAATATGCTCCTTAATAGAAGGAGTGCAAGCTCTTCACGCTGCTTCATAGACAGAGGTTTCCTCTGTTTTCCTGTTCTGCTGCAGAGACCTTGGACCAGATCCCAAGGCTTTGGGGTGGTGTCAGGAGGCACGAACAAGATCTGAAAAATCTGGGCAAAACATCACATTAAAAAGGCTGTATGAGCATCATGAAGCTTAAAAACAGACAAAAAAATTGATTGACTCAAAGATTTTATTACTGTAACTTCTAAGACATGGTTCCATCTACCTGGAGCTTTGTCCAGGGATAGGTCCCAGACCAGGGGTCTGGAAACTCTCGTGCCTGTTACAGGTATGCGATTGTAAGGAGTGAAATCAACAGTCTGCCAGAAGGAAGCTCAGAGGTAAGCATACAGTGGGTATGTCTGACACCAGACCTGCTTTCTGGGGGCAATTCTTTCACACAGTGCCACTGTCAAAAGAATAACAGAAGAACCACTTGAACTCTTTAGTAGTTTATATCCCAAAACACAGAGTAGCAGATCACAAACAGATTTCCAAGTGTTTATGTTAAAGGATTTTTATCAACTTTGCAGAAATCAAGGCCATTCAAATGACCTTTTATCATCCTTAGACATACAGACTAGTGTAGCAAATGAATCAGTCCCTCAGAGGAATGCTGTAAAAGTATTTGCAGGCAGATCCCTAGCATATGGATAAGTTGTAGTTTCATCTTTTATTTGCATTTTCTAAATCCTCCAGACTTCACTGAGATTTCCTCCACTTGCATATACACAATAGCTTCATGACACATTAGCTATGACTAAGAAAACCCAAGAGGACTGAACCTTAGATTCTTCCAGTATCATGGATTGATCATAAAGAGGAGTGGAAAGCCTGCAGACATTTCTCAGCTCACCACAGATAATGTAGATATGAGGTAGATTAAGTGACTCCAAGGAGGAACGCACCCGGCAACACACGGAACAAGGCAGCATGGTTACTGTCATTTTTTACAAAATGGTAAGTAACATTTATAGTGGCAGGCAAGCTGGGTCAGTGAGTTGATATTGACCTGTCAGACAAATGGAAAAATGTCTTTCATGTACAGTTGTTAAAAATACTGTTGAAAGAAAAGATTGGAAACTATGCTTATTAAATGATACAAAATACCATTTGTATTGCTGCGTTTCACAGAAGAGCTGTTGGGGGCATCTGCACTCAAATCCAATTGCTTAAGGGATCTGCTGCTCACATCCAAAACAGGCAGCACGCTTGGGTGACGGTATTACTCTAGAGGGTCACTGAAAGTGTTGCTTGAGTCATTTAGAAGTTTCTACACGACGAGACATAAAAAACTACCTCAACTATTAACCTCCAGGTGTGTGCTAGCTTGCTGGAGGATGATATCCCTAGGGTATCTGGTGAGGGAATGGAAAAGTTGATCTGAATTTTTCCAAGAATATAGAAGCTTTCATTCTTTCACAGAGAAAAAAGGTGATCAAGAAAAAATAAAAAAGACAGAAAACTCCTAAAGCATACTTAAATTACTTTTTATGTCTTAAAGAAAATTCTTAGCTTGGAACCAGCTTTAGCTTTAAAAATATTACTACAGTGGAAATACACACCAGAGTAGGGCTGCAAGCTGTACTAATCTAGAAGAAAGAGGAAAAACATGCCCTGTTAAAAATTAGCAGAAAAGGCCATCTCATAGTAAAACGGTCATTGGAAACAGCAGAGTTTTGCCCCTGAGGATTTGTTTTTACATGAGTATGAAAAGGTTTCATTGAAATGGTAAAATAGAATCAGGTATGAGAATGCCACTTACCAAGTATGACTAAGAGATGCTTGGTCTTGCAGCCTTACACACCAGGAAGTGGGATATAGAAAGTTTTGGGGTGGTTTTGTTTGTTTTTTAGGGTTTTTTTTTCCACCAAAGACAAACAGCCTTTTCTCATTTCACTTCTGATATCTTTTACGGCACATCAGCCAAATTCTATCACAAAATCTGATTGCTTGGGTTGCAACAGGTTCTCTAGCAATTGTTGAGAAGCACTGTATGAAGTGAGCTTGTAGTGCTGGCTTTGCAGTGATATTACTCATTCTTTTCTTCTGCTACAAATCAATATATAATTTAGTGAAAACAGAATAAAATCTCATTCACACTTGCACAAAAAAACCCCAAACCCAACTCCCCAAACTCCCCCAAACTCAAACCCACAACAAATTTGCCACCCTTGTTTGCTCTGTGCCAAAAGGTATGTGGGGTGACAGACTCATCCATTTGAACATGGCATGGAGTCGTAAGAACAGGGAAAAGGACAGAGAATATTTTACAAATTGTCCCTCAGAGGAGGAAATTGATGTATGGGAGAGATTACAGCCTGAGCTGAATCACAGTTCCCTATTCTGTAACTGTATTCTCTTCATTCCTCCTTCCAGGTGCATAAACTTGCATCTGTCTTTCTTAAAAACCACTTCATTTGAACAGACCCTCATAAACTGCATTATTATTTACTGTTTCACAAATTTGCTATTACGTCCACATATCTGGTCAACAGTGATTGTAAATTTTGGTATCATTGATAAGTATGACATAGTTTTCAGCATTTAACAGATCTTTGCCAAAACTGACCTTTTTCTAAGTATGAGATAGTAGACATACCTTGCATTATAACTGTATTTGAATGAGAATACCAGGTAGCATTAAGTTACATAGTGCATGAAAACAGATATGCTGCCTCTGAAAATTGGTCAGCTACACAAATAGCACCATCAGGTTTGATGAGACACTCACGCTCATGCTGCATTGGTGTTACACTGCTAGCCTTTATTGGTAAACTCAATGTTATGGGTCTGTATGGCATGGGTTTTTTGGTAGCAGGGGAGGGGCTGCAGGGGTGGCTCCTGTGAGAAGCTGCTGGAAGCTTCCGCAGCTCCAGGTCGGACCCACCGCTGGCCCAGGCCGAGCCCATCAGCGACGGTAGTAGCACCTCTGGGATGTAACAGATTTAAGAGGGGGAACCTGCCGTGAGTGGGGGGATCGGGATGTGAGAGGAACCCCTCTGCAGACACCGAGGTCAGTGCGGCAGGAGGGGAGGAGGAGCGGGGGAGGAGGGGATGCCCCTGCAGCCCTGGTGAGACGGCAGGCTGTGTCCCCCAGCCCACGGAGGGGAGCGGGGGAGCGGAGGCCCACCTGCAGCCCGGGGAGGACCCCACGCCGGAGTGGGGGGAGGCCCCCCAAGATGGCCGTGACTCTGTGGGAGAGCCCGTGCTGGAGCAGTCTGTGCCTGAAGATCGACCCGCAGAAACGACCCATGCTGGAGCAGTTCATGAAGAACTGCAGCCTGTGGGAAGGACCCATGCCAGAGAAGTTCATGAAGAACTGTCTCCTGTGAGAGGGACCCCATGCTGGAGCAGGGGAAGAGTGAGGAGTCCTCCCCCTGAGGAGGAAGGAGCGGCAGAGACAAGGTGTGATGAACTGTCCCCAGCCCCCATTCTCCGTCCCCCTGCGCTGCTGGGGGGGAGGGAGAGAGAATCGGGAGTGGAGTTGAGCCGGGAAGGAGGGAGGAGTGGGGGGAAGGTGTTCCAAGGTTTGGGTTTCCTTCTCAGTATCCTTGCTTTGTTTTGATTTGTAGCAAATTAAATTGATTTTGTTTCTTCCCCAAGTTGAGCCTGTCCTTTGCCCATGACCATAAGTGATCCCTCCCTGTCCTTGTCTCGACCCATGAGCCTGCCTTTGTATTTTCTCCTCATCCCACTGGATCCAAGGGGGAGGAGAGAGCGAGTGGCTGCATGGTGCTTTGTTACTGGTTGGGTTTAAACGATGACAGTCCATCATACCAAATTTCTGTAGGCTTACTGCAGCTGTGCTGCTTTTGCTTCCTGCATATGGACACAACATTAATTTTCTTCTATCTGCCTGGAATTTTCTAGTGTTCAAGGTTATGTTCCAGTTTTAAATACTCATCCTTAACAATGTTAAAAGCCTTTCACACTAAGGAACTGGAAAATATTTCATTGCAATATATATAAATGGCTGATAATGAATTATAATATTCATATCATCATTCTTCCTTTATTAACTCTCCTGGTTTTCCTGCATCTTGTGCTGTGCTTGCTCTACGATGGCCAACCTTGATATGGTTCCTTAGAACAATTCATATTGGCCATGGTCTACTCTTTCTTGAAAGGCCTCTGGATGAGAATACAAATACTGCCTTGACCTTAAGAGAATTACAGCAGATAGGAATGTTTTGTTTCTTCTGGCCCTGTGGTGGGGCACTGCTGTGTGTTACATCATGTGAAGGGGATGTCTGTGTGCATGGTCCTTATGGTGGGTAAGTGGAAGAGCATATGTAGAACCTATATGGGCTGCCCTTAACAGTTTTTTGATGCTTAAAAAAAAAATCAGCCAAACCCTCCTTTCCACTTAGTCCATTACCATGTCCATTTATCCACTCTTGTGCAGAATTGAACATGATCATTGTCTGCTGCATTAGGACTGTGTTAAATGGTTGCAACAGCCAGCAAAATTAAGGTAACTGAGAGCGCAGTGGCTTGTCTTGCCTACAAATTATATCTGCTCTGGCTTTAAAAGTGAGATTAAGTCATCTTTCCAAGTAATTGGTAAAAGGCTAGGAAATTAAATTAGAAAAAATGTTTTTAAGGAGAGAGATACAGCTTATCTTAAAGCGTAGGGGAGCAGGAAATGACTAACCACAAACCTAAGCAAGTCTTGGTTCTTCCCTCTCCTTTCTCTTTCCTTCTGCATCCCCCAGGCTAAACAGAAAGAGATATATAGATTTTTAGTTTGTTTTTTTTTTTTAAGAAAAAATAAAGAAGGAATCATTAATTAAACTGGAGGTTAAGTCCGTCAGCTAGAAAGTGGTGCAAATATGCTGCAAGGATGAAAATTTTACAGTAGAAGTCACACATTAATACTTAAATGGGGAAATCGTCCTGAAGCCAGAGTTGTTTGTGTGTTCTCTTAAAAAAAATCATATTTTATGCTGATTTGGGCAATTTCCTTTGGACAATCCCTCACACTCCCAGACTGGCCTAATCCCAGCTTCTGGATGTAGTTCCACGATAGCCTATTTCAAGAGTCTTCCTCCTTGCAAAACTGTTGAAAACAGCTGTTTCAGAAGAGTAGGAGAAACACCATGATTGACTTCAGATCATGTCTAGACTTCTGTTTTGAGCCTGGAAATCTTGTGGTTGTTAATACACTTAATTACACATCCTGCTCTGCATCCACTACAAATTTAGTTCACAGGAATACTACTTGACTAGGCAAAAAAAATTTGCCCGTCTAGTGAAATGAAAGTAAACTACTGAAGGACTGGTCAGCAGATTTTTGCAAAGTGCCAGGATTTTTTGGTCAAAATCAACAAGTTTTACTGCAATCACAGGGTAAGCATTCATGTAAACTGAGATGATTTATGTTTAATGAACTGATCAATACAGGAAAATTTTCCATGTGTTCTTATTAGGAGAACCAAACAGAATGTTTTTCTACAAATCAGGCTTTCTTCTCTAGTACATAAATATAACTAATTTTTACAGAAGAGAGTTATAAAAAATTCAAATCAAGAAATTCATTCTGTTTATAGTGAGCAAATAATATTTTTGTGCTACCTTATACTCCATCATTTAACCAGAAATCAAGAGACTGGGCACAGCTCTTTAGCTTCAATTTGCTTGACTGCAAGTGCAGCTGTATTTTGCAGTCTGTCTGTGTAGTCACCTTGTACAGACAATAAGTTTGTTTGTACAGCATAATGATTAGGATCTGGTCAACACAGAAAACAGAATTGCACAGAGGATGTAATGAGGTCTGCAGACTTTATGCTTCTGATACAGAAAGTGGAAGAATTCAGCTTTGCTCTTTAAACCCCAAAAGAACCACTTAGCTCATTAGCAAAGTCCACTTGATAAGGTAATGAAAGTGATGTATTTGGGTCCACTAAGCCATGTGTGTGATCAATTTTCAGAGCACAGTATGAAGGAAATCACTAGTTTACATAACTTTATTTAAAATAAAATCAAAATTATTGATTAAATAATAAAGCTCTGACATACAGGAGCAAAAATCAAAATGATTGATTAAATAATAAAGCTCTGACATACAGGAGCAAAAATCAGTAATATATTAACATACCAGAGTCTGGGTCAAATCGTCTTTTAACACAAGTGGGAAGTACTTTAGAATCAATCAATGCTTAGCGGCTCTTAATTACTTGTAAAAAGCAAAATTTTTCAACTTGTGTCTTAATACATGAAGTATTAAGCAGATTTTTTCAACTCATGGCTCAAAGCATTAAGTTACAGGTATGTAAAACCACCAAACATGCAAAAAATATTTTTTACTTCTTTCATGTAAGACTGAAATTGCCCCTCCTGAATTAAGGCCAAAGCAAATGCTTCTTGGAAACAAGAAACCAAGTTTTGACAAATGATCATTTAATTTTAAGAAAGCCCCAAATCAAGCCATAAATATGTGCACACTTTAATTATACAATCAGGTAACAGTAATTTCAGGCTGCCTGTATGGATTTACATAAAAATAATGCTATTATATTGGTGTGCAGGTACTCAGATACCTGGTCTTTCTACCATGTATGCAAAGACGCCATACTGCACTCTCACCTTTATGCATCTGAGAAGACGCATGAGTTTTCACTAACCCACAGGTCAACAAAAATATTAGATTTATAAAGTCCATGCACTAAGATTAGTTTTTATTTTTTTCTCCTTTTCTTCAACTTTCAAGATACTTTTAACTGTTGAAGGAAATCCACTCACTGAGGTAAGGAGAAGGCTACATTGCACTTCAGTGGGTCATCCAGTTTCAGCAACTGGAAAACTAAGACTAGCACAAGAATATCAAATTTTGTTTAAACTTCTTAAGTACTACACTGAAATGCAAGGAATAACAGTACATAGGCTGCAGGCAACTGGTGTCACTAGGGAAAGTACAAAGCCAGAGCTCAGCTAATTAACAGCTAACAGCCCTTAAAATGGCCATGTAACACTAAACTGGAGTTTCCCTAAAATAATGAGTAAAACTGAATCTTTTAAGTGGCAAGAAAACTGCTGAAGCTGTGTCTGCTGTAGCCTGGCTTTGGGTGAAGCTCAACAGAAATTAATCCTAGTTAGATATAAGCATCCCAGACTCTTTGAACCTGTTTTCTCCTGTGTAATAATGGCTTTTCATTTCAAGCTCATTTAATTTGAACAACCTTGTCACACCTATTTAAGTAATCCAAGCATTTTCAGCACTAGTTGGAAGAAGCATGCATAAACTGTTCATCTTCAGAGAACTCCCTACTCATGGGAAACTATGTGCAGTGGTTCAGCCTCTGCAGTGGTTCATGCTTTCAAATTATTGTCTGACTAGAGACCACTCTATAGTCTTTTAGCAAGATGAAATTTGGAAGCATTTTGATTATTCCATGACTTTCTACTGCTATAACTCCATGTGGGAACTATTTTTCTAGAAAAGTGTTCATAGCATTATAACTGACAAAGCAAATGCTAGCTCGAGGCTTTAATCAATCTTAAGTTTCTCTTAAGTACAACGCTTGCTACTCAACCTGCCTCTTGTTCAACTTTTTCATTAACAAAATGCTTACTGCTCTTGCTTTCAGCATAACTGCATGTAGTCCAGCCACATTTTTGTTTCTTTGTTCCTCTTCTGTTTTAAACTCATAGCTAGGCAGTAGGATGTCAGATCTCCGTGGGATTTTCTAGCAAAATAGCTTAAAACAGAAATCTTATGGAAAAGCATAAATTAGCTTTTGTAGAAAAGTAAAAATTGATAGACTGAGAAGGAAATGTACTACTCTTTCATGAATTTCAGATTATGTGAAATGTGCTATAACTTTACCTACATTAGGGAAATTATATGGGAAGATAAAATTAAAACCTTAAGTTACAAAAGCCTGAGGTGAATTACTAACACTTGGGAACTACTTGTGTTATAGAAGTCTCCTGAACAGGACAGACACATTAAAATTGGATGTAAATTTTGAGGATTTAATTCTAATTGTATGTTGAACATCCTTAAAGAGGGTTAAGGATTAATTTCAGTGTATCCTTGTAGACATGAAGTCAATTAGAGGTATGACTGCAGTAAAGCTCTGAGCAAAAATATAGTGTATTAAGCAACAAAAATCAAGAAAACAAAAATAGGTTTGTAGTGAACTTAAAGACACAGTTCCTCCATTTCCCATGTATCTTCACTGGTTTCCAGACTTGCTTCAGACCTTCACATCAGAAATATGATTATAATCAATTTGCCTGTGTTACCTTATGTCTTCACACCTGTTTTATGTTAAATCTCACTAAAGACCTTTAAGTTAAGAATCAATCTTTGAAGAGGAAGAAGAAATATGGATTTCCATGCTAAGAAACAGCACATATTCCAAATAATCCAACTCTCTAAGAAAAAGCTCCCAAGTGATGGTGGAGAACAGATATAGATCCTCTGATGTGTGCTTCAGGATTTCAGTGAAAGCTCCAACTCTCAATGGAGCAGGGTAAGTTATGCACACTTTCCTGGCTGCATAAACTTAATGTACGTGGAACAGCTGAGCACTGGTACCCTGCCAAGATCTGTGCTGTTCTACATGCACTAAAAAAAGCCCACCTAATCTACCACTATCTTTGCAACAGGCTCCCTCAGCCTCTGATCTCAGGAGTTGCTTACAGCTACAGGAATTGGCCCTGCTTTTGTAACTGAGAGAGTGAACATTTACTGGACCATTCTTAATTTTTCCAGTGACACTGCTCATGCGTCAGTTGATGATTGTCTCACAGCAATATTTCTTCCAGTGGAGTTTTCCAGTGTGCTATAGACCTGCTCTACAGAGCCCAAAGGAAGGCTGCTAAGCTTGGGAGAAGGATAAAGTAGTGATGCAGCTTTCTAGGAGAGGCTGCACACTGGATACATCATCTTCAGCATCAGTTACCAGCTGGGAAACAGCAGGGATCAGGTAAATGAGTACCTGGTAGTTTTTTCCCTGCCAAAGGCAGACACTACCACCAGTCCAAATTCTGCCCCCAAACTTCTCATGTGAAGTTACCATTTTCTGAACTGTTTTTGTACTACTGTCTTATTTTTTAGCTTCTCCACTTTTTTTTGTGTAGCTTTAAAAAAAAGCCAGCTGTTGCCTTTTCATCTGTTTAACAAATGATAGATTTTGTACCAAATTAGGTATCAAATGAATGTATTTTGAAGAATCCTGTTTCAAGTTCTTCAAAACCATTTCTGCTTGTTTCCCTCTCCTGATATGATCAAAGCACAGTACAGCTAGCATTGTCCTGAAACACTTTCTGTAACTTCAGCTTACATCTGTCTCAAGAAGCAGCAAATTGATGGCCCATTACCTTTTACTCTGCTGTGTTCCATTTCAATGGCTTTATTAGAAGATGGCAACAGCTGAAAACAAATCTTTAATTCAGTGATGCATGCTGCATGCTCAAATACCTGACTTTGTAGCATATAACAGAAATGATCACAAGGTCAGGCTAACTTACTTTCAGCAGTTTTTGGTCCTTGATATAAAACTCAAGCACAAGAAACACAATGCTGTCTTCAGAAATTATGATTCAGGAGCAGGGAGGGCTCTAAGCTGGAGAGTGTGTTAGAAAATGGGCCACTGATTTTGAACATTTAATGTGACTGTTTTAAGCAAATTACATTTCAGGTGATGGGACATATAAGAAGAGCTGAATTCAGTAAGGTGGGTTTTGTCTTAGTAGAACAGCATAATAACTTGAAGATTACACACAGACTGTCTAAGAACTACACTAAAGACAGTTCAAGAAATGTCCCATTTTCTCTTCTAGAAAACACGGATTAAGTATTTGGGTTTTGGTGAAACAGACAGGAAATTTACTGGTTTAGTCTGAAAAAGCCTCAAATAAATCAGTACAATTTCTATCCTTTAACAGTACAGCACTTCTAACTGGAACATAGCTGATTTTCAATAGAAAGGGACACACGTAATTCAACCAGAAGCACACCAGACAGAATATCCTTCAATGTGCAGTTAGTAGACACCATGAGCTTGACAACTTTCATTTTGCTGCTCTTCTTAAAAACCTACTTTTCTTATTGTTACAAACCTGAATGCAGCTGTCCTTGGAGAGTCTTAAATTTATCCAAGAGCCTACAGTGACACACACATTGGAGAAAAGTAAGGGGAGTAAGTAGGTTTGCATAACTAGTAAGACATTGTATCATCGTACTCCAGCTGTAATTCCTTCTAGCTATAAGACTTTTGCTGTTTTTTTAAAATCAAAACTTAACTGCTACAATTAGGCAAAAAGTAATTTATTGCCTGAAAGTTTTCACAGTCATTTGTATTTCACAAGATGAGTAGACAGTTGCATGAGGAAAACCAAAGTTGTTAAAAAAAACAGTAGCAGTAATTTCGGTCCTAGAAACAAATTACAGCACTAGCTAGCTGCCTTGTGATGTAACTATGTCTCCTTCAGGACACTCCAGTAAGGACTTTACAGGCAATCTTTGGGCCCAACTTGCACTTCTGTCACTATTCTTCCCTTGCAGCACCTAGATCTGTTCGCAGAACACAGTGGCTTCCGGCAGCAGCTAATTCCACAGATGTAAGCATAACATTAATATTTTAAATCAAATGCTGCAACTAACTTGTAGGATGTTGAACCCATGGTAGCAGAAGACATCACATTAAGAGTTATTTATGAACACAAATTCTGCCTCCAAAGCTTGACAGAGAAACTGGTGACTTCGGAAGAGCCATTCTCTCCATGTCCTGTGACACTGAAGAATTTTAACCTTGTGAGCTTCATTTATGCATGCAGGAAAAAGACTCACATAAGAGATACCTGAACCTTCTTGCTGCTCTACCCTTAGTACAGGTCCTTTTTTGCTTGCACAGTGAAACAGCATCATGTTAATCAACAGCATGCAACATAACATGTGGCTTGACTGTGGTAAAAGTCTGAGCTAGTAAAAACAGCTGGCTGATAAAATGTGAAGCAGGACAGTGTCTATTATGAGTCATGTTCAACAATTGTTCTAATGAAAGCTACAGAGAAAAACTTGGTGGCTTTGGTTTTTATTTCTTCCTCTCTAGGATCTTCAGGTTCACACAAAACAAAGCATTGCTGTTCAGTTAATCACAGTATTTCACAGGGCTAAAACATTTGTTCTGTGGTTTTAACACTTAAACAGTTTAGAATTGTATCTGCAGATGACTACTTATGCAATGCCTCCATCTTACACAGTTCTGGTCAATCAAATGCTGCCTTCTTTGGTGAGTGCTCATTTAACAAGCTATACCTGTATCTAGTTCTTTCCAGGATAATAAAAATATAAAAAATCTGGTTCAATATATATAAGTGGGATGTTAGAGTGCTCTAGACTTCTTTTAATCTCTAAAATACTTAGTGTGATTTTCATTTATCCCCAATCTTTTGCAAGAGCTTTTCATTTATCCCCAATCTTTCACAAGAGCTTTTTTTTGCCTTTTTTTTTTTTTTAAGTATCACAGACTTGTGCTGGAGTGTATCTGTCAAAGTTGCTAATAGGGAAGGTTAGCAACAAAAATTAAAAATGAGATTGTATCTCAAATACTTGTAACATTTTCTTACCATCACAGTAAGGAACAATCCTTCAGTAGGATATAATATTTGGCTGCAGCTATTTGAGCAATCTGAAGGACATACTTATTTTTTAACTCTGCAGGGAAGATTCAAAGTGGCTCAATTCATTTTTTAGTTCTCTTTAATTCACAAGAAGAAGCAATAAATTTTAAAAATGTTTATTCAGCTTCAGATATCTCTTCTAAAGATACCTGTGGTATATTTGATATACATCTTCCCTCATTCCTTCAAACATGTTTAAGCTTTGAGGTACTTTAGGACAATATATAAGAATACTTTTAAAAAATAAAAGTGAGAGATCAGTAAAAAAAATTAGGCAAGATAAATAGAAAAATATTCTGTCTTCCTTTCACTATGAATAGTTTCAGCATAATGCACTTCAAAAAGCAAAATAATCAAGTCATTAAATCCAAAATTAAGTGTATTTCTCAAACAGAACTGACTTAAGCAAGCATTTCACCTGAGTTTACATTTCAGGGATCGGGCCCATAGCAATAGAGAAGACAAAGCATCCAGGGGCAGATCATCCCATGTCATTCTACCCCTTAAAGGAGTACAGGAAGGAATAGGGGGAAAAAAATTTTACCAAAAAAATCAAACCTTGTCTTGCTGGCTCCATGTGGGCAAAAGATAGTCACTCTTTACAACAGCATCTCCACTCATGCCTGTCAGCCAGTACTGACTTTGCCAGTATTATCTTATCTGCACAAAGGAACCTATACCCAGGGAGGTTTTGGGAAACATTAGCAAGGGTGTTCTGCTGTCCCAGAGGGACCTTTCAGTTTGAGAAGCGTATTCCAGAGACACGAGGCACTTGCTGGGAAGGCCTGAGAAGAAACCTATGAGTGTAGAAGGCAGTCCTTTGCCCATTCAACAGTAAGGGAATGCCACACTTCCTCTGTGAGATAATTCCAAAGGAACTCTGATTTAAAATATGGCTTCTACTGGCACACATCAAGAACATTCCTTTGGAAAGCATGATTTCACCCTCTCATTTATATGTCATATTGGAAGACTCTAAGTAAGGTATTTTTACAGTTGTAAAGGTATGTTTTGGGAATGACATAGGCAATGCAAGTTATAGTTCTTTAGGCTGAATGAAAAAAGCTAATCGGAGTCTTCATCATCAAGGTATTCCTCTGCATTACTTAATGTTCGGACTGTACCTGGAAAGAAACAAAGCTCTCTCTTAATCCAGAATAAAATCAGAAAAAGCTTCACATTTGCCATGCTTGCAAACAAGCATCTAAGAAATCTGATTCCTCTATCATTTAGAGCTGTTATGGCTACACAGATGGGGCTGTAGATCTGGATCTCAAAGGTAGGGCTAAACCAGTAATCACTTCTCCTACATACAAGTTTTCTTCTGTTCATGACCTTCAAGAGCCATCTGCTGGCTCCTTGTAACCTCTACAGCAGAGTTGGAACTCTTTAATTCTATTTTCTGTACATATTACCTTTAAAAAGCAAAGGAAAGGATGGGTGAGTTGGTGGAAGGGCCTCTATGGTTTTATTCTGAGTGCCTAGCTGGCTGCCATTCTCTGCTTAAAATCAAACACATTCCACCTATCCTCTCCCCTACCTCTTCACTCACCCAGATTTTTTCCTGAATATTTATTTCTTAGATCTACTTATGAGCTTTTGCTTTTGAAGGATAGTGAGCAGAAAACAGGAGTATTAAAGTATATTCACCAGATGTGCAGCAGCACGTGGAGAACTACACTTACCTTTGCGACTGTACAAAGATAAACAGCATGGGTTTTTTCTGATAGATTATTATTTGCCTACAGATTTTCAAATATCTGGGAATAGGAATATGGATTATATATGAAGTATATTATATTGTACTACTGAGAGCCAGGAATCACAAGATCCTAACCAGCCATAACTTTGCAATAATGTATTAAAACAAAGTACTAAAAATATCAGGTGCAGACATAACAAGACTGACATAATTCACAGGAGTGATAACCATGTTATCCTAGACTTCTGCAAGAAGAAAAATGAGTATATTTAAAACTGACCAGCTCAATTGTTTTGATAAAAGAAATCTAAGAGAATTTTTTTTTCTTTTTGCGTAGGAGAAGCAACAAAGGAAGAAAGGAAAGAAAAGAAAGAAATTCTAGAGCCCTGTGCTCAAGGGGCCATACTTCAAGAAAGGACAAATCTCATTTCTTCTGTATAACAATTGTTCCCTCATTCAGGAGCACAAACACCACAATCTTTTTGCATTTCTATGACAGGATTTTACTAGCTTTCATTTCTTAGCATACACTTCAGCAATCATGACATTTGAATGTCTGTGTATACATGTAAAACAAAACTGAACATTTAAGTGGAGGCAAAGTAAGCCTCCTTGGATAAAACAATGTTTTATAGACAATGTTTTATAAAAACCGTATTTATTAGGAACAGATTTGAAACTGGGGACAGGGAGACTACTGATTTAGGACTGAATCTCTGAAAAAGAACATTTGTTTCACTCAGACTTTGGAAATCCTGAAATGTAGAACCAATATACACAGAAATGAAAAATAAAAAACCCCAAGAAAATACAGAATACAATAAAAGTATACAGATCAGTGGTGTCACAGAGATTATAAAAGGCCAAATTAAGACAGAAAAAACAAACAAGAAAGCTAATACTGAAATTCCAGTTAGACGGGGAAATTCAGCTCTTATATCAAGGCAATCAAGAAAAGATAGTGTGTAAGAGCACCAGAGACCGGTGATAGATGAAGTGACTAAGGATGAAAAAATCAGTCAGCCATGAAACAAAATTAACTTGGAGTGAAGCAAGTGCACCAGAAGTAGAAGATAAGTTACCTAGTATCAGAAAATGAAACATTAACACAATTATTAGGGCCATTAGAACAGAGAATACTACTGTACCAGGTGCCTACAATTGACAAAGATTAAATAAGTGCTCCTAACAGGCATTAACTAACACTAGAAAAAAAATGAAAACGAAGAAATTCCACCCTTTGTTAAAACTGCTTTTTTCAGTCAAAACTGAGGGAAATAATTTGTCAAGGTTTTCTGGAAAAACCTGATATTACCTCTATCAAAAAGTTGGACAGTATTTTTGCTGCAACTGCTCTTCTTGGCCTTTTAAAGCTGCAGTCAGCCATTCCACCATTTAATTCCCATAACCACTAATCACCCACAGGTTAGTATTCCCTCTGTTCTCACTAGCCCTGTGACAATACAATTGGCTAGACTGCATATCTCACTGATACAAGCTATAGCTCTGCCTGTGTTTTTAAGTAATTTCTCATTTAATGTGTAATTCACCTAGGGTTTCCACCCTAACTTCAGCCTCCTGAAAGCTACAGGTAACATTAATTATGTCACACTGAATATTCAGTCTTTGTTCAGCTTTTTAAAATAGCCATGTATCTCTAACTCTTTTGTACATGGACACTGTGCCATTAGGAGAGATGAACACAAGCGGAAGGCAGTGAGACAACTTTGATAAATACCTGAAAGCATTCTTTCTTTATTTCTCTATTACAGAGTCACTCAGGGAGACATCGAAATAAGAAATGTAAAAAAATTAGCAGTAAGAAAATAAAAGAGAAGCATCTATTGGTGTTTGTTTGGCTTAGTTTGGAAGAACAGACAGCAGTAAGGGGGAACATATGACATTGTTTTACTCTCATACCATGTCCCTTGTGGTATACTACTTTTAAAGCAGTTTCCATCCTTGCTTTCTTTCTGTCTCTCCACATCTCTGAACTCTCCTGCCTCTTGCTGACAAAAGATGGCATTTTGTGTGGAATCAGCAATATTGAATGCAATAAACCACAGGTCTCTATCATAGCCCTGCTGAACTAGCCCTCTCAAGTGAACCATCCCAAACACAACTCTTAGCCTGTGTAGCTCCCAAGTGGTTTTTATGGCTATCAAGATATTGATATTTGGCCAAAACATTAAGTGTCCTCTAAAAAGGAAAACTGTATCAGTATAACAAAATCAGAAATACCTGCACTGTGTTTCTTTTTAAGCAGGGAAGCACAAGATGCATTGGTCGCCATGTCTAAAGCCAGTTTCTTCTCATTGTTCTTCAGATCTGTTCTTGCTCCTTTATAACAGAAAATTTTCATCATGAAACAGTCCCAGCTATTTCTTGAGCAATGGTATTATGATACAAGTTTCAGTAGCATGGGTGGAACAGTAATGGACAAGGGAATCTCATCTGTGGACTGCTCTGAAGCAGAATAAAAACTGCAGATGCTCTTCCATAAGCTACAGTTGGCTAGGGAACTTCCTGTCTGCTCTCCCTTTCCAGGAATCAGATGTTCGTTGCCGTTCTGGGGTTAAGTACCTAATTTTGTCCGCAAAGCAGGATGAAATTTATCTTAAGCAGGTGAGGTATCTACTTTCCAAACAGCTGCCAGGATTTTCTGTAAAGCTTATAAAGTCAGGCAGGTAAGCTGGCTATGGACTGTGCCTGGGTTATAGGAAAACCCTTAAAAAAATACAGATTAATAAACATTCAGAAATCTAGTCTGCTACACAGATTGTTGAAACCTTGGTGAAGATCTTTACCCTTTGCCAGCAGCATCTCTACAATATCTGCATAACCTTTCCATGCAGCAGCATGCAAAGCTGTGTCTCCCAGTTTGTTCTGTAGAGTTAGAGGGAAAAGCAACAGGATTAAAATACAGCAAAAAAAACCTTTCAGCTTGTACCAAGGATGAATAACATCACACCTCTACTGTAAGGGTCTGTTGGTTTAACCTACCTGTTGGTTTAACTCTAGGTTTGCCTGAGTAAACAGAACATCCACTATATCTGCAGAAAACAAGGTGGGGGGAATAAAGAGAAAAATTTAGTGGAAACAGAATAGGCTTTTTTTGTGTTCATAGTATAAATTTTGGTTAAGATTCAGTGAAAGACCGATCCAATCAGCCAATGAAAATCTGTAACAAGCAGACTGCATTGAGCAAACAACCATTAGTCACAAAGAAATGCTACTGCATAAGATACCCAAAACAATACAACACTTTTTGGTCTGTCCTTCTTCCCACTCTGCTTCTAAGTTACACTGATTAGAATGCCTACATCAACAGCAACAACAAAACACACAGCATTTGATGGAGCTGAACCTACCTTCTAGCTTTAGCTTTTCTTTAAAAAAAAAAAAGACATCAAAAAAAATCTGGCTTTATTATTTAGTACTGCAATTTTAGCAGTCAGTCTAACAAGCAAATCAAGAAAACCAGAGAACAGTAATTTCAAATTAATTCTCCAATACCTTTGTGGCCTCCATGGCATGCCCAGTACAGAGCTGTGTTTCCTGCTTTGTCTAAGCCATTGACCCCAACTCGATTATCCAAACACTCTCTCAACCAGCTTAGGTTGCCTGAAAGACAAATCCAGTTTTGATGTTTTTTTTCTTTGAAAAGTTAACAGAACCATTAAAGGCACACAGTTCTTTCTGAAGGTTGTCAGTCCCCCCTCCTATGAACTTATGAGGAGAAAAAGTAATTAGCAGCAACATTTATAATTCATAAAACAACCAGTGCAAGTCATACCAAACATCTTTTCTTCCACTCCCAGAAGACCTTTAGATCCCTATGCAGTTAAATGGATGGTACCAAACTCTTTTTTCTGTGTATACAATCACAGAGTGGCAATTCCACCAGGCTGTAAACCAGCTCAGCTTCTGAAAGCTGCAAAACCTACCAGATAACTTGTTCAAGATACCAAACAACCAAAACAGACAGGACATGTTCATTCCATATGTATTATTATTTTAGCAGAAAGCAAACACATCATCCTTTAACATTACACAACTAGAACCCAAATCACACTCACCACGTTTGGCAGCTTCATGCAGTGGGTTATCAATAGACTCAGCTTGCTCTGCCACTGAAATGAAACAGAGAATAAATTCTAACTACTTCTGAAACTGAACAGATATTTGATGCCTATGTGGAAATAAAACTTTGATTTATTCCAGAAGAACCAGTAATATGTATTTGATTCTAATGTGAAAAGGGATTTGAGAGTGATAGACTAGTCAGATGGACTTCAATTTCCTGTGTACGGGAAAGCAATTCAGAGGAGAGCCTGTGAAAACTTCAAAGAACAGCATCAAATTGATCAGTGGTTACAAGACACTGGGAATCTGGCAATATTTCATCTTGGTTGTTACTTCCCTTTCTACACTTGTAAGATGGTTTTGAGCAGTTGCATGTGGCTAGGCTTTCACCCTACAGCTTGCCATCTGTAGTTATGAGTGAATTATTTCCCACAGGTCTGTGAAGGCTAACTAAAAAAATCCACTGTCAATAGGATTCCTACTTGTTTTACAGAGATTTTTTATTTTTCCCTGGAAAACTTGCAGGAGGTCTGCAAATCAAAACTGCGTAAACAATGAATGTAGTAATGGGCAGATTGGAGTTCAGGCTTCTGTAGACCTCTTCTTCACCTCAAAAGCTTTAGGTTTTACTAGAGAGGAGTCACAAACAGTTCCTGGTCACTGTGCTGTTGCAACAGCAAAAAGAAACTGAACAGCACTGTGAAACAGTTGCAAGTGGGACCATGATCTGAAAACTCTTTTTTAAAATCTTCTTTTTCAGGTAGCAAACACTGTGACTATGAAGGATACAGCCAAGAAGGACAGTGTACGATCTGAGATGAGCGGGCTCTCTATGCCCTTGTACTATGGCTTGTTACAGAAGGCAGGGAGAATGTGAAAAGGTGTTCCTCAGATCAAACTGTTAACTGTAGTCAGGTGCAATACAGGCAAATACAATGTACATGAGTTACCAGAAATAAAAGTCTCAAGACTGTTGTGGCCTATCTAGATCTTTTCTTACTTTAGCATGTATTCCTCCCGTAATGCTTGTTAACTGCAAGATTTCACATGCTTAACTCTCTAGCTGTGAGTAAAATAAACCCCAAATGCTAGATTCTGGTATTTCGGTTTAAAACAATCTGAGCACACAGTGAACAGAATCCTAAATCAGAGTGGGAGAAGCCAGTCCCAGAGCAGACAGTCATTACACAAGCAGAACATGCTCATCATATTGAACAGTGCTTGTTGTGCACAGTAGAAAGCATTAACATTAACACTGCCTCAAAAGCCTAAAAATGACTTTGCCTTTAGAAAATTCTTGTCCGAAGTGCAGTAATAAGTATTTTTAATACAGATACACTGATTCTGTCATCTTCAGCTTTTCTGTTCAGTGTTTTCAGATGTGTTACTTCAAGCCCAGCAGATGGAGCACAAGACCCCAGGAGAGACTCAGTAGTTTCACATCTGTCTCCACCTTTTACAAAAAGGTTGTGGAAGAGCACAGGAGATCACCGTGTTTCAGTGGTTCAGACTAAACCTAGGCAGTCCTAATGGGTGGCAACCAGCGGAAGCAGGCCTCTTTGGGGCTTTTGCACAATTTGCCTAAATCAGAAACGACACATTCCTGGTACTCATTGTTTTTAGGGTCTGTAAAGGCTTCTCTTCTGCTTACACATGAAATTTTTGCATATGTGCAGAGACACCACCACCTCACACACCCTTGTCTGGCCTAAAATGGAAGTTAAACCATTGCTCAGGTAACTTTTCAGTAAAGCACTCTGAAAGCAACTTTTCCAAATGATCTCAATGGGAACACAAACTGAATTAATAAGTTGATGGGTTTATTTTAAATATAACACACTTCAATGTTCAAAAGAAAGTTGAGTGTAGGTAAGCATGTGTAAACTATTCTTCTTTTATGTAACACTGACCACTTCTGGCAGATGGCAGAATCAGTCTGGAAGTCACAAACTAAAGTGACATTTAATGCCATGGTCTCAATAACAACCACAGGCTTCTGTGAATGTATTTCTACTAACTACAAGTCAGGGCAGGGAATCATAGCATTGCTGCCATAACGTCTCCTAGGGAAGAAGGGACAGCATGAAGCAACCACAGTTACTAACATTATTAGCAGTTCTGACACAATCTGTCATGTGACACTGCTACTCTGCCTACATTTCCTGGGAGGACTTGGAAGAATTGTGCTGTGTTGTCTGTACTCATGGCTTTTCAATGTGATTTTAGTTGAATCTGAAAAAGCAGTTTCTAGTCAGTCCAAAGAGGTATGGGATATTTAATGTGGTGCAATCCCCCCCAAAATCAATGTTTTCTGTGGCTGAATATATTCATTAAAAAGTAACAAATGGCAAACAAAACAGCCCTACTTCTTAAGGGGGGGGGCCGGGCAAAGGAGGTCTACCGAATTGCTCACAATCTGTTTTAGCTTCCTGTCCATATGCAGATTTACTTAACAAATCCAGTATTGATTATCTATCTCTGTAACAAGCCACCCCACACTGTGTCAGACTTCTTGATCTCAAAGCTACTAAAGGCTGCAGCTGTCCATCCTTAGGTCTACTTAAAAAAAAAGGCAATGTACACACTGAAGGAATATAGCCAAGATACTGCTAATGAGAAGATCTTAAAAACTGCAGTACATTCATTGAGGGTATCAAGAATACAAGCCTATAGCTTCATGTGCCATCTGTAAAACCATCCTTTAGCTCCAAGCATTCTTCCCCTCAAAACTGAGAGCGTCTCTTGCTGTTAACCTGCACAACCAGAAACATGAACACTTGGCAAACTCAAGCTGTACCTAGGTTATAAAAAACAAAAGACAGCCTGTCCACTGCTGATGTACAGTGGTAACTGGTATCGCAGATGTATTCTGAAAGACTGTGGTACAGGACTGTCAAATGCCAATACTGTGATCAGTTTTTGAACTGTAACAGTTATTTTTATTTAGTGATTTCTTTTGACTGTGAATGATCTTGCCAAATAAAAATATTCTAGACATTACCATAGTTGCTTGGAATTAGTCCAGTTCTCCCTTTGCAAGTTCCTTTCCACCAATTTGTATCACTCTGCAGAGAAAAAGGAAAATATTTTAGAAGGGATAAGCCACATCTCAGAAGTATTCAGTCTATATGGGATGTCTTGTAGACTCACCATATCTGAGATGTAAATGATATCTCCTTCTTCAAAGTACAGTTCATCTGGCTTAAAAAAAATTAAAAAAGGAAAAGTAAACAAAAATCTGAGTGTGTATACTTAGGTAAAACAAGTCCCTGGATAAAGTAGAACACATTCAGCTCTTCTTTCAAAAGAACAATAACTCAAATTCTGTAGCAACTAGGCAACAGCCTGACAGTCTTTCATACTATAGTTTGATTTGCCTACAGCTAACTTTTTGGATCTGTGACCTTCGTGATAAAGAAAAAGACTATGGCCTTTCCAACACAGCACTGTGCAAAAAAAGCAGTGAAATTGTATTTGTTAACTTCATTCCCTTTTTGGTTGGTGCCAGTTCATCAAATATCTTAGTTCTCGATTATCTTTGTTGCCTTTGGAAGAAAAGAAAAACATCACTTAGATTGCTGATCTTATATTGCAGGTAAGTGATGCTAGAGGAGAAAGCATGCTGCTTTTAAAAAAAAGCTGGACTTAAAGGAAAGTGATGATTAATCAGGGAGTTTTAGTCACATTAAGAACGATATCCATCAACAGGCTTTTTCAAAGAAAACATAGTACAGTAAGTCTAATAGGCCAACCCTAGCAGAACTGAAGAAATGCTATTATAGACAAAATTAAAATTTAGCTTCTCAAAACCCTAAAATCTAGATATACTTACCGTTCTGGGCTCAAATGTATACAGGGCCCTGAACACTTTAACCTGCCCTGAAAAAAAGAGAAAAAAACAACAAACCAGTATCAGTATCATGACTTCTAAAGACAGCATATACATACAGACCTCAAATCCAAATAAACTCCTTTCCTTAACCCTTAAAGCTGCTTGCTGAAGGAATTTGTGCTATGCCTCTGTCAATGAAAATCATGATGAAAAGACTCAACCCAGCAGCGCAGGTTCTGAAGAAAATGGGCCAACTGGTCAGCTAAGTGCAAGCTTCCTCTTGTGCACACTTAATACAGTCTTCATAGGTCATCATGCAAGTCAACTGTTGCCATCAATTTCTGAGGCAAAGTTAGTTTCAGTCATATACACCCTTATACACACACTCATACAAGCTGTATATCTTTTATTAATACTACCAGATTTGTCAAGTGATACAGAATTAAGGAAAGAATAAAGAAACAAAGCAATGACCAATATCTGCAACGTTCTCATACCTACCTGTAGTTGTTACTAATTAGGAAAATAATGTAGTAGCACAGAATCGTTGCATTTAAGAAAAATGACAAATGGTCACCTAGTCCGATTTAAGGAATGTACAACTGATATGGTGTTCTGTTCAGATGCTTAAAATAAGCTATAGTGTTTACAATTCTAATAAGTGGGCAATGTTTATTTTAATAGGGCAGTTTTGAAGACATTGTCAGCAGCATCCAAGCCAAGAAAAGATAACCTTACTGCAGAGAGGTACGAATTTAATTGCATAAACTGCAAAAGAAGCATTTCTATAAACATTTTTTTAAAAATTCGATAAAGGTACATTTCAAGAACACCAAGCAGAAAGTCTTGATGAAAGAAAGCAGAAAGATGAGTACAGGAGAAGAAACATATATGTTACATAATTTTATTAGCTGAACTGTTGAAGTCCACTGAACTCAGTGGAGAAATATATTATGCAGACTGTTCTGTATTGTTTACTTTTAAATATCTGAAGTCTTAAGTATGTAGGTTTGTTTACTTTTAAACATGTTAAGTATGTAGCTGTATTTCAGGTTCTTACACTATACTTCACATGTTTATATCGATTAACTTGTGATTAAAGCAGTATTTGGTCCATCAGGACAATGTATTACTTAGACCACACTTAGCTGAGGCTATTTTGTATCCTCAGACAAACTTATGAATTTACTGCCAAAGATTAGTACTGTACAATAAAGTGTGCACACACAAAATCTTTTGTAGTACATTGTATGGAGAGAACTGAGTAACGAGAGAGTAGGTTTCCTTATGTGTCAAGAATAAGCCTTTACCCTTTTGTAAAGAAGAACCATTGCTACCAAATTTTTGCCTTTTTTTTTGCCAGATGGAGCCTTTATTACCCCAGTATCTAAAGCCTACCCACAACAGTGATAATTTTAGAAAGTTAACTTAAAGGCTTTAGAAATGTCAGTCTAAATGCATATATGCTGACAGGCTTGAGAAGGGAGGATGGTACTCAACTGTGTATGCTGCTGTTTTGCAGCATACCTCACAGTCTTGGGGTGACTCTCAAAAGATGTTTTCAAATACCTCTGGATATTCCCTAGCAAGAGCCATGCCACAGCATATGTTTATGAAGTGGTATTTACCAAGGCATAACTACAAAGCAAAACATTTCTGTAGTCCTCTGTCTTACACTTTTTTGGAGCTAACTGTATGTAAAAGTATCACCATGAAAATAATCTGTGTAAACTTGCTAGATTGCCAAATGCATGTAGACACTGTATACATGATTCTTCTTCCAATTTGTAACTGTACCCCCATTACAGATCTTATTTTTTAGTAACACCATAGAATTTCAATTTGGCTTTACTGGTTCTCTCACACAGCAGCCACTTCCTAGACATAAAAGGTCCAACACTTCTCAGGTCTTTGCCTCAGAAACTAAGTACCTGCACTATAGCAACAGCTAAAAAGGATGAAACCTGTGTTCTGTTCATTACCCATATAGAAATTATGAACAAGGACAGCAGACAGTAATTTGTCCTAAGAGCTTCAGAATGAAATGTCTGAACTGCAGCTGGGGAGAAGCCAAACAAAAAAAAAAGAGAATGGGATGGGTGACATGAAATACTGTCCCTTCTGCTTGGCTTTCTTACACAGATGACAGAAAAATGCAAGACAGAACTGCACACTGATGACTCTGGCAACTTTAACCATCACCCACCAATTTTCAAGGTTTTATGTAAGTAAAAGGAGGAAATGGACAACAAAAGGGAAGAGTAAGAAATATTAAAAGGGGAAATGAGAATACAGCAGAAGACAGGGAAAAGCAAGAAATATAGATGTGTGTTGTACGTGTTTCCTGTAATAATGTACTGCATCTGTGTCAACAGGTTTTCTAAACCTATCACACCCTAAGGGAAAGAAAAGAATGGAAACACTGATGCTGATAGAAGCTTTGCTGACATGTTTAAACAAAAGTCAATTAATGGTCGGGGGTTTTGTGGTGGGTTTTTGTCTTTTGGGGTTTGTTTTGTTTTAATGCTATACAACTGAAACAGACAGTTACTTCCCCAAATGTCAAGCTGTGGTGTCACACACAGCACAACACATTCTAAAACATTTTCCTGTGATGAAATACAAAGTACAGATCTGCATCTGTAGAACTGCAGGTCTGGTTAACTTTACAGCACCTTATATGGGAGTTAAACTCTATTCATTACTGGCACCAATCTTCTAAATATTTCCTGATAAACAGACATGAAGGCTTGTTATATTGCTGCGTTTAAGAACCAAGAACAGGACTTTAGCACTTGGCATGGCAATTATTTGTGCCAAATTTTAATGCAAAGTATCAGTCTAGAAGATTTAAAATAACAAAATGTAAGGACACAAAGGGCACATTAGACTTGAATCTTTGTTCTGCAAATACTGACAAATTATATTTTACTAGGCACATGAGTACCTGTAATCACTTGAAGTACTTTTATCTAGTAATGCCCATCCCTAGGCATGCAGACAGACTTAGAGCTTGCATTAGCAGGTATCCTTTGGAATAAGCAAAAAGTTAGGGAGCACAGGAGGTCCTCAGGTGCTTTCCCTTACTACTATCTCTCCACTACAAACCACATTGTAAGATACATATAGGATGGAGAAATAATACATGAGCACTGATTTGGAAGTTGACTGTACCTCCCCAACTGTGTACTTCTAGAGGGCAAAATAACTGGAATCCAGAAGACACATGTAACTAAGATTTCAAGGCACCAGGCAAACATTAATGACTTTTTTCTCAGCATGACTAATGAGGGGAGTATCCTTTTTAAAAAGGAAAGGAAATGGAGGCACAGTGCAGTGATGTGTCCCACAATAAACCTTTTTCTAAGCACAGGGACAAATGTAAAAGATTCTTTTCAAACCCACACTTTAGCCACAAGACTGTCTTCTCCCTTCTCATGGAATTTGTATTAAACATCTGCAAAACAACTATCTGACAAATAAAAAAAGATAACTTATTACACATACTAAACAGATACAAATATTCTCAGCATACAAACTCCCCAAGCCACAATTTGCCAAACTCTCCCCCAGCAACACAATAGGATAAAGGAGTCAAACTAACAATCCCCTCTAACCAGCAACATAAACCAAACAGCTTTATCAGGCTGGGCTGACCTCACACCCTTCAAATTATTTTGGATAACTTATAGAAGTTATGCTTTTATGAGGAAAGGAAACAGGCAACTTACTTCTAATACGACCCTCTCCCAGCTAAGTGCATAAAAGAAAAGAAACTGAGGTGCTAAACAGTAACAGCAGCTTAAAAATTCAGCTTCTGATATGTACTGAACTGAAACAAGATCGCTGCTGTGCTTTGTAATACAAAGTAATAAAAAGACCATTTTCTCAAGAGACTAGAAGCTTTTTGTTTCCTCCTAGCAATTTTGAGGTTTATTTTTAATTAATTGCAGTATCATTAACAGAAGATTGTTTCCAAAGAAGCCCTAAGTGTTTTCACAACAAGGAGTTACTGTTTCTCCCACAATGATGCTTTTTCTTTCCCACTTCCTTTTAGTTCTTTTACACCAGCTTCTCTGCACCACTACAGACACTAGCCTTAAAATCCCCTTTTACTCAACTTGCCACCAAACCATTCTCTGCTTTCCTCTTGTTTGCTTTCACTCGAAAAAGAAAAAAAAAAGGGGAGGGGGGGAATGACCCACCCATCCATGGCATTACTTATTTACATTTTGAGTTAGGCTGAACTTCCAGCACCAAAGGGGAGGGAAAGCAATTTCATTAGCTGTCAGTTTATCTTACTTCCTCCAGCAGAAAAAAAAAGTACTTTGTCAAGAGCCATTTATTTTAATTAAGAAAATAATCATGGCAGTAAGCCAATGTTCACAGGAGCTACCAAGGCTTGGCCCCAGTGGAGTGATAGGAGTCTTTTGTTAGCATTTCACACCCTGCTTCTCCTGCCATAGAGAGACATAATCACATCTCATTGATGAAAACAAGGTTCTACAAATCAGATATTGATCTTGATGCAGCATCTTTTCATTAGCTATATTTAGAGTGAGCAGTTCTAGACTATCATAAAAATCAGAATAATTAACCTACTGTAAACAAACAGACTCACTGGGTGTCACAAAGCACTACCAGTGCCTATAATACAAAGAATGGGATAATCTCTGTACTCTGGAAAATCAGAATTAGCCATGGTCATCTACAGATAAATTAGAAAACTTCAAGTCTATCAACTCCCATACAGGTTCAAGCTAATCCTGGGCTAACTGTCATGAGCCATCCTCCCCCTTGCTCCCCTAAGGCTACGCAGAAGCAGTTGAGAATCAGGTACTCTCTCTAGCACCAACCTGATTGAAAACAACTGATTTGAATCCCCAGCTGTAACAAATGGACCAAAAAGAATATATGCATAAGATTTGGGATGTGGGAGGAAAAAGGACAGTTTACATGTTCCAGGGCCTATGCTGGTTTCAGAGTCTCCTCCCAGAACATGTATAACTGGGAATATGAATTTTGATAAATGTTCAGATGAATTTCTCTGAAGGAAGTGAGAGGCATCTTCTGCCTGACATCACAGAAAGCATGGTGGCAGAAGGACAGTGTGTTTGTTTTCTCAATGTTGGCCTAAGAACCTTCAAAGGAATTACACAGCCTGACACTGTATACCAGCAATATGAAGTCACAATCTTTTGGTCAATTGACAATGACAAAGGTAAACTGCAGATCAGAATAATTTGCAATATGCTTGCAGTTTGCTTTAGTAAGCAAAGAGATGTTCATTTTATGATCTGCATGTCTCTTAGGAGACAGGCAATTTTATTAGAGAGACATTATGGCCAGACTGAAACATTTTTTTTCTGGCTTCTCAGGAACTGGAAAATAAGGTGCTTTACACCCAGATCTTCAAGCAGGAATAAAATTAGTGGAAATATGTTTTACAGGAGTGCAAGCTCGTATTTTGGCATTTTGATCACAGGGTCTTGCACAGAGACACAACAGAGTACAACAGCATTTAAGGATTGACACAGCTGAGACAGAAAAAAGTGGAGTCCCCGCTGTTTAGAGAACCATCTTCCACTTCTAAGTAGTGGTTGTTAGAAAGGGGAAGTGAACATAGGGCATACAAATCAGAGTGGGGAAGGGGGGAGGGTGTATTAAACAAAAAAGCCTATGAATCCGCTTAGGGACATGTTGAAAAGAATGCAAAAGGTAGACTGGTGTCAGTGTAGATGACAAACTGGGGTAGCCCAGGAACAGTCATGGACTCCACCAGTCAGTAGCTGGTGTGGAAGGAACAAATAGCATTTGTTTACAGAAAATCAGAATTCAAGAATATTCTCACAGAAGATGTATGTGAACACAATTTCACAAATTAATTTTGGCTGGCACAGTTTGATGCTAAAATCTTCTACTACTTATAATTTTATTTCTCCAAATACACAGAATGCCTTCACTTGTAAGAAGCCTGCTTGTGGCCACAGCAGCTTGCAGTAAGAGGAGCGTTTGGGGTCACAAACGCAAGTTTAAAATTCATGTTGAAATCAGACTTGGAACTGTTTAATTGTTCCTCTGGTGTTTTCCTCCCCATAGAGCTGACTACCACAGCATAACTACCTTCATTCACATGCTCACGTCTCCCTAGCTAACAGAAATCTTTGACTACAGAAACAACCCAAACTACCACCACCTAAGCCAAATTTAAGCCTACTTCTAAAACCTTAGGCATGTGACTCAATGCAGGTCTTCTGCTCCTGCGAATGCGGTCACAGCTCCTACTTTAAGAATTAAGGTGAAGTGAACTTGATTGTGATTCAAACTAAATACTTACACTCAGAATTCTATTTTTAACTGTGACAGCTATGAGTGGCTGCAAAGTCAACAAAGCTACTTTAAGGTAGTAACCCTTTATGTTACATACATTATATTTCCTCCTGCCTCCCTTCCCCTCAGTTGGAATAATTTAAAACTGTAGTTCCCTTGGGACAAAGGCTGGTCTTTCTCCATAAAATGTAAATGATGTGTGGACTCTAGGCCAGGATCAACAAATCTTTACTCTATCTGTTGAATACAAAATTAAGTAAGGTCTCTTTAAAATATTAATATACCACTTTCATCTCCCCAAAGCTGCTGCTGCACACTGTGTAAGGCTCTAATAAAAAAAATGCATAATCAGACAGAGAGCACTGTTCAAGGAGACAACTAGCAGAAGCCAATATAGCTTGTCAAGTTCCAAGGACTTAGCAAGTAACTTTCGTAAACAGGATTAACACCCAACACAGAATGTTTAAGAGGTTTATGAACTCTGCACATAATGTAGTTTGAGACATCAATAGAATTTTTGAAAGATGGAGGGGAAACCCTACCCTTGCATAATGCTGACAGAGAAAGTTTCTGCTATTTTCAACTCCCACTCCACTCCTTTGTATCTTCAACAGCAACTCTAAATAGAGAATACAGCTAGAAAACGATAATAATACAAAGCCCCAAGAGAAAAGCAAAGCTAGGCACTTGTTTAAACAAGAAAAGTCTAAAAACACTAGAAATTAAAGGCCCTCTAAAGCCTCCAAAAACAATCATGACCCCTTACTCAAGGGCTAACCACAGGCCCCAAAATACTAGCTCAAGTGTTGACAAACATATCAGATGATTGTCTAAAACATATTGATGACAAAACAATCTCTCTGTAACTGAAATCCTAATGGGCTGTGCATGCCACAGGATTAACAGAAGAGCCTTCCGTCAGGTAAAATGCTCTCATGTACTGAAGAAAACCACATAATGCTAAAGCTAGTTGTTTTTTCTCCCTTCACACATTTTTTTCCCCCCACTGTCTAGCCATCCAACTCTAAAGCCGAACACCCCTGTGATGAGCGGTGAACTCTCAATGTTTTAGAAAGGATGAATATTTGTTTCACTAAATATTTTCACTTGCCTACCACCTGCTCTATCTCCTTCCATCTCTATCTAGCCTGCATTTCCCCCCACCCCGAACACAAAGGAAAGGACTACAGCAACCAATGTCTTGTTTTCTCTTCTGTCTTGAACTGTAACAATGCAACAGCAAGGCAAGCAGGTTTGCTGCTCCCTGACACAGGTTATAGCCCCGTTTATAGACTGGATACCTGGTAATAGTCAGTGAAGAAAAATTAACCCAGCTTGACCAAATGCACCAAGACATTCCACCAACTGCAGTCTAAAAGCTGCCAAAAGAGACAGCATTACGCTGCTGTAGCAACTATTTCACCACATGCAGTTCCTGTATTTATCTGTCTTTAATTAGCACATTTTAACATCTATAACCCTGAGAGATTCAATGACAGTACCATTGACATAACTGATATTAAAGACAGAACAAAGCCAGTCGTACAACTACAGAAAATTTTTGGTGTGTGCTAGAAGACAGTCCGTTCCTGAAAATGCCTTGGAAAAAAATTACCACAACAACCTCCATAAGACTTTCTTCAAAAATTAGGGATTTGGCAAAATTAATCTTATTACCCTTAATCAGCTGTGAAAGCCACTACCAAGAGAGTCTTACTCTCTTCCTCCTTCTTCAGCCATTTATTTCTACCCATTTCCTTTTGCTGTGTCAAGCACTCAAAAGGTAAACGAGCTCAGCAAGTTCATTAGACATAGAAATAACCTAACATAAAAAGTCAGAGCACTGATCCAGCTTGTCATGTCACTAAATGGAATGGACAGGGGATTGTGAAGGTGTGGAAGGGATAGGTAACCTGTCCTTTTGACGGCAATCTGCATTTTATCAGATCAAGCATACCACAAAACTGCACCCCAGCAAACTAGCGAGAGACACCTAGTATTAGATGTAACTCATCTGACTTAGCTCCCGCAGGTTAGGTAGGACTATAGCCTTTAATTCCTTAAGAATCTTGGGTTAAATTTAACTCATCTTTTTGCAAATCAGAAAACTGAGTTATCAACTTCACTGGAAAAATCTACTCTTCTTACACATTTGGCTGTTAGGAGCAACACCACACCCTTTCAGAAGCCCACAGATTTCCTCAGTATGGGTTTTCAGTGAGAGTCCACAACAGCAATGCTTCTGTTACTGTCTTTTTCATTTCAAGTAGGCTGTTTTCAAAGATGCTTAGCAAACTGCAGGGCAGAGGAAATTCTTCCAAGGATGAAACTCTACATGGAGGGCTTTACCAGGTTTTGCTTGTGTGTGTAGGTCGAGACTGACAGTTTAAATGGTTTAAACTGGGTTTGCACTTACTTGACTTCAAATTAAAAACTTGTTTTATAAGCTGTCTAGTTGAAATACTCGATTAGGCTACGTATTTAACTACTTCTAAAAATGTCAGTATTTCAAATACTATTTTAAGTGTGAAAAACAATGAAATTCAGATGTATTTAGGGATCAGATAATCATGTTTTGGGAGAAAACAACTAGTCCTATCTATTTAATTACATTCCCAATGAATTCTTAACTTTAAAGTAAGAATTTAACCTCTCGTACTGGGAGATACACACACACGATAAACAGCAACTGCATTTTCCAGATCAGTTCCTTATTTAAAAAACTAAACCTAATGACTTAAATTTTGACAGAATAATGTACGTTTACCTGAAACATGCCACTTCTATTCCAAGGTTTAAAACCCCACAACTTCCAAAGTCTGTGACTGTCACTGATTTATTGGAACTAACTTTGCACTGAATCTATCCGGAAAGGGTGCAGGAGCAAAAAATTTATGCATCAATGACTAAATGCACCAGGAAGGGCAACACGCACATTTGCACCAGAACGTCAAAGGGCAGACACGCTGAGAGTTTGCTGTTGGGAGTCCTATGATGGAAAGCAGTGGATGCCATGGGAGAAGGAGAACGTAGCATGGGACCAGACTAGAAAACCGCTTTCATGCCCGTCTCGCTAGTCCAGGCAGTCACAGGGCAAACCTCAACAGTATTTCGACACCTGTTTCTTAACAGGTTGAAAGATTTCCTGTGCGCTTCAGCCCACACAAGCTTCCCCCCCACAGCAGCCGGTGGCGTGGCCGCGGGCACCACAGTCCCCGGGCCTCGGCCGCGCCTCAGAGGCGGAAGGCCGGGGCGAGGGGGCTCTGCGCAAGCCCGAGAGAGGGGCGGGAGGGAGCGGGGGGGGGGTCTGTCCCCGGGCGGCGGCCTTGCCCCGCGGGCACTCTCGAACCTTCTCCCGAGCCAGAGCGGGCGCGGCATCCCGCCCAGGCACGACGCCTGCGTGCCGAGGGCGGCTCCGCCGCGGAAGGGGCTGCCTCCCCGGCCGACACCGAGCAAGCGGTGCGGAGGCTAATGGCGGCGGGGCGGGGAAAGGAAGGGGTAGGCGGCCCGGCCCTGCCCCGCGGCCCCCCTCCCCGGCCGGGCTCCCTGCTCTGACCGCCTAGCCCCGACCCCCAAGCCGTCCACGTGTCACGGGGCAGCGGGCTGCTCCGCGCCCCGCACCGACTGCGCGCGGCCAGGGGCGGCCGCCGGGGCGGCCGGGACGCGGCGGGGCGGGCCGCCGGGCCCCTCCCTTACCTGGCTTGGCCGGTTTAGGTGGCGGCTTGGACATGGCTGGGGCCGGCCCGAGCGCGGACGGGGAAGCGGCGGGGCGGCGACCGGCTGCCTGCGAGCGGGCCCGCGGTAGACGGGCGCGGGGGGCGGCAGCGCGAGCCCTCGCCGGGCTCCCGGGTGCGGTGCGCGGCGGGCTGCGGGCAGCGGGAGGGAGGGAGGAAGGAAGGGCGGGGGGGGGCGGGCGTTATAGGCAGCGGCCCCCAGTGGCGGCCGCCGGCGCTTCGCCAGCCGCAGCCAATCCCCGCGCCCGCCGACGCCCCGCCCCTCGCTGTCCCCGTCCCCTCCCCCTCACCGGCGGGTGCCGCCGCGGGTGGGGCGAGCGGCCTGCGGAGGCGGCCGCTGGGGGTGCGCAGCTGGGGCGGGGCAGGGGCGGGGCGCGGGAAGCGGCGGGGCTGGTGCCCAAAGAGCGGGCGGCGGCGGCGAGGGCCGAGGAGTGCGGGCACGTACTTGCGCGGCGCCGAGCCGAGCCGAGCCGAGCCGTGGCCCGGCGACACCGGTGGATTGCGAGCTGCCCCGTCCCGGGCGTGGGACGGGAGCTTCGTGCCGGCGGGGGCCGCCCCGGCTGGGTGGTAGGCACGCCTTGGACAGCTCCGTAGCTGCGCGTGAGAGGCGGGGGCTCCGCCTGCGTGGAAGCCCTTCGGGCGGAGCGGCTTCTTTCGGGTACACCCCCCCCCCCGCCCGTGTCTTTAAGGTTAAAGGTTCAGCCCAGGGACGCTGAAGCGTTGTGAGCTGTTGGGAGAGGTGCGGGGCTCTGTGGCCGTCGGCGTGCCGTCGCTCCCCTCGGCCCCTCCGCCAGCCCTGGAGTGCGGGTTTGGTGCCCGGGAGAGACGATTCCTGCCCGGGTCTGTGGTGGTGCCTAGAAGGAAGCATGCTTCGGCTGTTGGTTACCGTGTGCTGCTGCAGCCTTGTCACGCGATGCCGTTCAAAACAGGGTGATGGCAGTTCTACGGTAGGGTTATCATGGGTTTATGTTCTGTTTAAAGATGCTACGCCGAGCCCGGGTAGGGTGGTTCAGGACTTCTGCGTTGCAACACTGGTGACAAATTTGCCTTTGCCGTTTGTGTTACTCATTACCCTGGGGGGAGGAGGAGTTGGTGGGTTTTTTCATCCTGGTGGGTTTTTTTTGCCTTAAACTGGGATTAACTTTCATATGGACAATGACGTAAATTAGAGTCCAAAGCTCAGCACATGTGTCCAGGTGTTATTTAGATTGTTACAAAGCATTTTTTATGAGTCATAAGGCTAATCCTCTGGAACACAAACCTTACTGAGGATTTTTAGAAAAGAGTTGGGTTTTTTGTTTTTCTAATGGACTGACTATCATCACTTCCTGAGAACAGATCATCTGTTTGCACTCTTTCAATAGATAGCCGATTACCATAAACAGGCAATGCATCACTGGATTTGAGAATTACAATATTCTTAGAAGACCCTTGCATGCTAACGTATAAAATTTGCCAGTGCCAACTACTGTAGGTGTGCAGCACCACTGCAGAGCTATGGCTATCGTACTGGTGATAACTTGGACTAGTCAGTATGTCTTTTTTTTTTTTTAATGGAAAAAACCATATAAAGCAACCATGCAAAGATCATATAACAGACCCATGAAACAGTTGAACTTGCAGTCATTGCACCAAATGCAAAAGGATATTATTACTTCAGACTCTGCCTGAATGCCTAAAACTTTCACAGAAATAGGGCGGGTTTACTTCCCTGCTGATGCCCCGTAACAGTCTTCCTGTCTAGTATAGTACAGATACTTGTTTGTCAGGGAGGGGAGATGGTGTTACCTGCTCAGTCCTTTCAGGTCTTAGGTGTCATAGGCCCTACCTCTTTAAATGTGACCTAGGAGGACAGAGCAGGTGAAAAACAGGGTGTTTGCATGTGGTTAAATAGTTATTAACTGATGTGTGCTCATGGAAAGCAATGCTTGACAAATGTTAAACTGGCTTGACAAACTCTGTAGATTAGCACTGCTGCCAAGAGAAGCAGCCCCGTTACTACCTGTCCTTCTGCTACACGGTACTGTTGCAGGCACAGGTAACTGGATGGTAAACTGGAGGGAATTTTTTTCAGCTGAAAACTAACGTTCTTCCCCTCCCTCCTCTTTTGCAGAATTGTTTTTCAGCTGGAGTAGTTTTCCAGTATAGTTCACTATGGACTCTGCAAACACCTGCTCTAGAAGAATGTTCTAGGAGAAGAGTCAGGGAAAGACAGGATTGTGTCTTCTGGCAGCTCTGACCACCAAAGGTGTTCAGCCAGCCAGAGCCTAAGGGTTGGTTTCTTAGCAGCAACAGGGATATGGGTGGGCAAATGTAACCTTTTTCAGAGTTTCAGTCTTCAGTCTTTTCTGGAGAGGATTGAGTGCTATCTAGTCCTTCTCAGTGCTAAGTCAGCTAGGATGGCTTATACTGCCCTTACAGTAGTTTTAATGATTTCAGATTATTCTGTGGTGGAGTAGAGGAGGAGCACATGTATGGTTTGCGCTGTTAACTCTCACAACAAGGGAGTGGTGAATTCTTACACTGCTGAGACCAGATTCATAAAAGAGTCTTTGAACATACTCTTTTATTATAAACCTTAATGAAATTTTAAAAACATCTTTCTCCTCAGTATGTCACTTATTTCTTTTTTAAGTTTTTTGTTTGTTTTGCCACCGCAGCTTCTGTTTACCTAGTCTTTTTTATATCATTAATACTTGAGCTAATGATTGTACTTTTCTGTAGGGACTTCTGTGGTACTAATATTGGTAGAATTAAGTCTCTCAGAGTTCTCCCCAAATGATTAAAATACTGTCTAAGGTAAAATGCATTGAAATCTGTGAAGCGGCATGTATGTTGCAGGTTTTTTTGTTAGCATTAGAACAAGCAGTTGAGGTTTTGACAGTAGCTTTGCAAAAAGAAAAAAAAAGGACAAAAGGACAGAAAATAAGGCTTATCTATTAATGGTATTTGTTAATACAATAGCTGCTTTCCTTGTTGCTGAATTAAGAGTTTTCACTGGCTACTATTTTTCACAGTGAAAAGGAAGAACTGAGGAGAAAACAAACTATGAAAGTATTGGTTATTGGTCTTGGAGGGTAAGTATTAGCAAATTAAGTTTCCTTTACAGCTCAAGATTGGTCTTCCTTTCAGAATGAAGTGATATAATTTCTATTTCTGAATGCATATTTTTTGAAAATAGATTACAAATACAACTTATAATTGTGTCATTTTATGGCATGTAACATGTAAGAAATTGTTCAGTCTCTGTTGGAGATCTCAGGTACCATCTCTCTCTAACCTCTTTCTTGGCACTGCTAGATTTACTGTCTGAAAGCTGTTGGAACCTGTCAGAAAATTTCTAGAGGTAGAGAGTATTTAATGTGAATAAACTTCGGGGAGGGGGGTTGGTTCGTGTCTTTTTGTCTAACTATATAGAACTCTGTGTGTGAGGTTGTACATATGTTTAGAAGATTGGGGTTTGTCTTCATGCAGTTTTTACTATGTTTTCTAACTCAGTGTAACAAATGGGGGGAAAACAACGCTGGCAGAAAAGCTTAAGAAAATGCTTCCCAACTGTGATATAATCTCTCAAGATGACTTCTTTAAGGTAACATTATTGATGGAAGGACCTGACAGGTAAAAGTAGGCTCGAGTAGATTTTTAGTATCATTTCTTCTCTGTTCAGTTCTCCTATTGATAAAACTTTTAAAATTGATGCTGCTTAAAATAATGTTAACTTAATGAGAAAGAGAAATAAAATGAGCACTGGGGTAATTGAAATTCCAGTGATCAAAACCACGGAGTATACTCAGCAAAAAAGAAGTTTACTGTCTTCTTTGATACCCTTTTAAAATAAGGAATGGATATACGTTGGATGCATTTTTCAAGATACTTTGTTTTAAATGAAGTTAATGATATTGTGTTAACCCTACACCCATACAGCAATAGGTAATTCTTTGTCTCCGAAATCAAAACAGAAAAACAACTTTTGCATTGACATTGGAGCTTTTTATTAAGGAGGGTGAAGGAGCTCTTATTTCTGAAGTAAAGCTCTAATGAATTTAAGAGGTATGATTTGGAGAATTTGTTGTTCTAGATTTAGTAAAGTGTTTGTATTTTAACAGTTGTATACAGCAGTTTAATTTTGAAGAGAAGTTTAATCAATTGGGATAAAAAAGTGTATAACAATTATGTTTGTAACTGAAGAGTATGTATCTGTGACAGTGGTCATAAAAGCAGCCTTGAAAATATTCACTTTTTTTCCCCTTCAGCCAGAGTCTGAAGTAGAAACAGATGAACGTGGATTTAAGCTATATGATGGTCAGTAACTTTGATGCATTGCTTTTGAAAATTGGACTGAAATTCTGTTGTGCTGAGCTTCAACACTTCTTCCCCTCTACCCCCTGCCCCTCTTCCATTCTGAGCAAGGCAGTAAACAAATGGTTGTTTCAGAGCATTCCTTTGCTCAGTTTCTTTCAGGTCACTGAGATAAATAAGAAAACTTGCTGAACTAGTAAATAGTTCAAGTTAATGCTTGACCTTTCCTTCTCTCTTTTTAATCTTTTCCTCTATTTCTACAGTTGCGTCTGGTACAGTAGCAAATGGTCCTGTTCAGTTAGAAGTCTTGGCTTGCAGCACTGGCATAAGTTTAACCTCATCACTTTCCATGTAATGATGGATTTTTTTTTTTTCACTCTGATAATGAACTCAGGGGATATCACCACTGAGTCTCTTTCATTGTCATATTCCAAATCATTCAAAACTTGGGTCTGATCCTGACATGTTTATATCATGTCAGATCTCACATACAGATGAAGTGTTTTGAAGTTCATGGTTAATGCTGTCTCAATGTGCCAATTTAGTCTTAGAAACTTCTAGATCCAAATCCACTTTAGGCCAGTGCTTTGGTTCAGGTCTTATCTAGTTGTGAACAGTTGCTTATTAGCTAATCTCTGTTGATACTTGGTGATAACAAAATGTATTACTCAGAACATTGGCCAGAACCTTAAATTGTATCTGAAAACTGACTCTTATCAGCTATGCAGTCTTTGGCTCAAGTTCTAGACTTCATGAAACTGAAATGTGAAACTGGAGCGATAAGTTGGACATTCTGGTTCAAATATGTGGGTTTAATGCTGCTCTTACAAGCTCCTCTAAAATGTGTTCGCTCTTATGTTACCCAAAGGCTGCCTTCTCTCTACCATTTACTCAATACATTCTTACATACCTACAGACAAAAATAGTTGCTACACTGCCCTGTTTTGCTTTGTATGCCAGGCTCCTTTCAATCCATCCATCCCCACCCTCCAAATACCTGAACACAGTAAAAACCCAAAGCAAAAATGTTGAGCACCTGCTCCCTTCACATGTGTCAGTGACAACTGACAGAAGGGTGGAGGTCTTGGGGTAAGTAAGTTCTCACAAGTTTTTTTGAATAGGAGAACAGTCCATGCAGTTTCTGTTGCCAAGGGAAAGGCTGTGAAACGAGTTCACACACTTTTTAGTGCCACAGAGTTGAGAGAGACCACATCCACCAGAAATACCCCCATCCTGGGGAAAGCTTTAGTTTCAGGGTATCATCAGTTGCAAACATGGAACTAATTGTATGCCTGAGAGAGAATTTTGGGGGTAATCCTGTTCCCTTTCATTTAGACTTGTATGTAGATTATTTGATTCTTACTGATTAACCTAGGGGTACTTAAGGGTTTGCTGGTTGTTTTTTTTTTTTATTCTCTGTTTTTAAGGTGTGCCTAACTTTCTGTTTTCATCTAGTACTTGATGCCCTCTATATGGATGAAATGGTGAAAAGTATTCGCAATTGGATGAAAAGCCCAACAAGCTTAGGTGTTGTGACGCAAGAGCCACAGAATACATGTGACAACCTGAAAGATACAGAAGATGTTTCTATTTTGATTGTTGAAGGCTTTCTGCTATACAATTATGAGTAAGCGGTAACATGTAACCTGGTATATTAAAAGCTGCCCTAAAAAGCAAGTGGGAACTAAATATTTTATTATCTTAGGCCACTTAATGAACTATGGAATAGAAGATATTTTTTGACCCTCCCTTACGAAGAGTGCAAAAGGAGAAGGAGGTAAGATTATTTGGTTACTGCTCACAGAGGTTCATTGTAGCCCGTAAGCTGGAGTGGTTCTTTTGTACTAGCTTTTCTTCAGTGCTTGCCAAATGTAAGCTATTAAGATCATCTGTCCTCTGTGATTCCCAGGGAAGACTGTGTGGGTATTTAACCAACATTAACAAAAGCATGCAGAGATGGGGGGAGGGTTGGTTTGGGGTTTTTTTGCATTTTGCAGCACAGGGATATTAGTGTTTTATAAACACTGAAAAGATAATTTGTTGGCCAGATAAATTATTACTGACTGCATATTGGAGTTAAACCATATTTAAAATGAGAAACAGTTAAAAAAAGCAGTCTTATCTTTGGTTGAATACAGCTACATGATGATTATTGTTAAAGTAACAATGTTCATGTGTGGTTTTATTGTACACTTTGTTTAGGCTGTGCATTAGTTGTACCATATATGTGATTTAGATTATTAAGCCATTGTCTGACTTGCCTCCAAGTTTGGAGGAAAACCATGTGCTTGGAGCAATACATGTGCATGAAGTCCGAATCTGCTGGCTGGGTGAAGAAATCATCTATTCAGCTAGCTTTGGTTGATTCTACTTTCTTGGTTCTCACTAGACTCACCTTTAAAGGACTTCAGTGTCCAGGCTGGAAGTGACTAGACAAAACTGCTAGTCATTTAAAACTTGAGAAACCTGTATACCCAATAAAAAAAAAAAAAAGAAAAAGTAATTTGTTTTGGTAACACTTTCAAGACAGCTTAATTTATGTGTAATACCTTTTTCAATTTAAAAAACAAAACAAAACAAACTTTTACCCTATCTTAAATGTAATTTGATTGGCAAAAATATTTAAGTTAGCAAGAGTTTAGTATCACAGATTATATTAAAACAAAGGAGCCACCATTGCTCCAACAGTTATGCAGCCTGCCAGTCTTTTTTTTTTTTTTTTCACTTTGGATAGATGCTTTTATTAAACCAGCTGAAATTAGGGGAAAATGTAAAACTTGTATGGGAAAGCAAATATATTTTTGTGTAGCACCAGAGTCTATCAGCCAGCAGATACACCAGGGTACTTCGATGGACACGTGTGGCCTATGTATCTGAAATATAAAAATGAATTGGAAGAGAATGCAAGTAACATTGGTATGGTATCCTTAATTTTAAACTTATAAAATGTTGCAGTGTGGCACTTGTGCAGGTTTTTGGGGGTTGTGGGTTTTTTTGAATGGGATGAAGTTTTGTTCAAATGTTTTTGTGGCACTTGGACAGTAGGTTTGGACCTTTTGTTGGTTTATTTTTCAAGTCTATAGGGTTTCTGCTTTTTTAACAATGAAAATTATGAACTTGAAAAATAGAAATGTTCTGATCAATAATTAAGTCCATTTAACAAGCTAGTTTGTGTGTGCATGTGTGCATACATACGTATAGCTAAATAGGAAGCTTCTGAAACGATAGATGATGCACTGGCAGAATTCTTCAGAATGGAACTGAAATTCTGGATGAAGGCCTATAATAAGCTGAAGATATTTCCTAGGTGCTGACTGTACACACTACAGTTACCAGTCTCGCATGAGAAGTGTCAAAGCTGGGCCAGGTGATGGGATGCTGACATGAGCTTGTGTAATGTTCACGCTTACACAGCTCTTGAACTGCCCACTTCTGGAGTGGGGGCCAGAGGAAAGAGAAGTCAGGTGGCTGCTTCATCAGCACACAGCTTCTTACTGTACTGTGAGCATGGGAACCGCAGTGCCGTTCCCTGACTTGCTCAAACCCTGAAGCTGAGGAAGAACCTGAGGTCTTCCACTGCACAGGAACATTTCTGCTGAATTATTCCATTGCTCCACTGTCCTAACGTTATTACCGCTACCTTTATGGAGACTTCTATGCCACAAAAAAATTGTAAATTAATTCTTAATTAGAATACTTTTCCTTTATGTTGTTTTTTAACATGTAAAATGAATTTGGGAAAGAAGAAAAGGGAGGTACTGTTCTTGGTTTTTATTTTTTCATCTCTTCTGATGGCACCCATAGAAATACCGAAAACTTTGCCAATTGCCATTACAGATAACTGGTATAGAATTCATGAAAACTTTTTCTTTCATCTTTCTTAGTTTATTTGGATGGCACAAAATCCCAAGAGGAGCTTTTATCCTGTGTGTATAGTGATATAATACAGGAATTAAAAAAGCTGAGGGAAGGAAGTAAGTAATGTTACTGGAAATTGAATCTGCTTATCCCATTCCAAGTTAACAAAAAGCTAATCCTTTTATATGAAAATAACTGCAAGTATTATATAGATCTATATCTCCTTATGTATTACAGTCCTTATACATGTTTGCCCATTAGTCTAAGTCATCATAAGCTTTAAGTTCATTGAAACTGGATGTTCTGAAATAATAGGTGAATCCACTGTTATCTAGTGATAAAATAATAATAAAAGAAGGGGGAACAGAAGGAATATGGGGCAAAACATTGATGAAAGAAGATGTGTTGGTGGCATTAGTTTCTAATACACAGTGGTGTCACATGCAAACAGCAAAGTGACACTACAGGTTAAATGTGTACTTTTTATTTTTATTTTAGATCAGCGGGTCACAGCATGATAATGTAGAAAGCCTGGGTTCCATTTGATATGAATTGAAAACCCCAAGACTGTCATACTTGGCAGGCCAACCGAGCAGATGTTATGTGTACATCCATAACACTAGTTCATACAACACAAGTGGATTTGTAGTGACTATTAACTCTGTAAGCCTCAAATATTGTTGAGTAGTATCAACAATGCATTATTATTTAGAATTCCTTTAACCAGTCATGCTTTGGCTTATCTTTAAATATGATTGAATGTGTACATTTTAAAGAACATAAATATATTTTTGTGTGTAAAACTAAACAGTAAAGATGCAGTTCTGCTGGATTAATAAGTATATCTGAGCATGAATGAATGCAATTTGAAGTGTTTGTATAGGAATGACAGTGATTACCTCTAATATTTTTATGAGCTTCTAATCACTGATAAACATCGGTAGAGGAACTAGCTATATGCTGAGGCAATAGTAAGTTTAAGATTGTATAAGATGTTATACTTATTCAGTAACTGAAGGTGTTACTGAATACATCAGAACTGAACTTACTTAGACTTGCTAAATATCTCTGTGGTGTTTGTCAAGTAATTTTTGTGTTGTGTATTGGTTGGGCCGGTTGAGAATGGGTATTTAAAAAAATCCAAACCTGAAGGGAAGTCAGGTTGTTGGAAAAAGATGGGGGAATAAGCTGTTGGAGAGAATGCAGATGCATCGCTAACAAGATTAAGTACATGTATTGTGCAGAGATCAAGGATTGGGGTGACACAGACTACTAGACAATAAATGCATGCTTCAGGGAGGAGGAAGGAAGAAATAATTCTTATTAATATTCATAGCTCAGGTTGAAATTATAGTAATGAAAGTGTTCAGAAAGTATGCTAAATGTATGTTAAAGCTTTGTTATAGGATTTATGTACATATGTTTAAACTAGGAAACTGGGAGTTGAATCATATTTGGTTGCTGAATAAGTAGTATTAACTCTTACATTTTCTATACAATAACTTAGATTTTTATCAGCCAGAATAAAAATCAAGCTACAGACATGAAGAGCAAAGGATGGACTAAATTACTTACTATGTGTCACCTGAACTGATCACAGTGATGGAAATGTAATGCTTTATTGTTAACAGTATTAAGAGTCCTAAACCTGTATATAATAAAAAGTTCTTAAACAGATTACAACTATGTAAAGCTGTGTTTAAGACAAAGTGCTTCCAGATACTATTTTGTATTATTGTTTTGCAGTAAAAATACTTCAAGTCGCATTTGTTCAAATGCAGTGATGGACAGTCTGACTTTAAACTGTATTTTTGTTTTTATTTCCCTTTGGAAAGGGGTGCAACTGTGAGAGATTAGCTCATACTTGGATGGTTGTGGTGTGTTGACCTTGGCTAGCGACCAGGTGCCCACCAAGCCACTCCATCACTCCCCCTCCTCAACTGGAAGGGGCAGGGGCAGGGAATAAAATGAAAGGCTTATGGGTCAAGATAAGGACAGGGAGATCACTCAGCAGTTACTGTCACAGGCAAAACAGACTTGGCTTGGGGAAATTAATTTACTGCCAATCAAATCAGAGTAGGATAGCAAGAAATAAGAACAGATCTTCAACACCTTCACCCCACCCCTCCCTTCTTCCTGAGCTCAACTTCACTCCTGATTTTCTCTACCTCGTTCCCCTGAGCGGCACAGGGGGACAGGGAATGGGGGTTGGGGTCAGTTCATCACACGTCTCTGCCGCTCCTTCCTCCTCACTCGCTTCCCTTCTTCCATCTCCCCATTCCCTTCATCCACCTGCTCTGGCTTGGGGTCCTCCACAGACTGCAGGGTGGATATCTGCTCCACTGTGGACCTCCATGGGCAGGGGGGCAAACTGCCTCACCTTGTGTAGGGCACGAGAAGACTTTGTTATGGTAACCCAGGACAGTTTGCCTCCCCCATCTGAGTACGTAGAGTCCCAAGCATGTGTTACCTCTCTGTTACAGTAAGCTGGGGTAGTTCGCTTCCCCCCTGTCTGCATATACCCCTGCACAGGTGCCAACATGACGGCCAGCTGTGGATCTCAGAATTCGGACAATAGTACCTGCATTACCTCAGCAAGTACGCTCATGAGCAAGACAGGACAGTGCATATGCACGATACGTTAAACAGTGCAAGTTTTATTTTCCACCCCTGCAGTGCTTTCCCTTGAGCTTCACTCCTGAGCAGGGCTCCACTGCATCAGGTCCCCATTTGATTAGCATCGGTGTCCCGTGCCTCCCACTGTGGTAATGCTATGTTTTCTATAAAGCCGAAGCTTTCACTTGTTGAGTGATGTGCCTTGGCCCTGAGGCACCTGCTTTTCGCTTGTAACACCATGGTCTTCACCACAGGCTGCAGGGGAATCTCTGCTCCAGCGCCTGGAGCACCTCCTCCCCCTCCTTCTTCACTGACCTGAGTGTCTGCAGGGCTGTTTTTCTCACATCTCACTCCTCTCTCCCAGCTGCTGTTGCAGTTTTTTTCCCCTTCTTAAATACATTATCACAGAGGTGCTGCCACCATCACTGATGGGCTCAGCCTTGGCCAGCAGTGGATCCGTCTTGGAGCTGACTGGCATTGGCTCTGTCAGACATGAGGGAAGCTTCTGGCATCTTCTCACAGAAGCCACCCCTGTAAGCCCCTTGCTACCAAAACCCTGCCATGTAAGACCAATACAATGGCAAGGGGAAGAAATATTTTGTCGTTGCTTTTCCCATCCCTGCATGGGATTTGTAGGCTTGTGGTGCCCCTTTGATAAACTTCTGAAGTATTTTCTTACATGGAGAAATGCGTGAGTACCTGTTGGTTCTAGAGGAACATAAGTGATCTTTTTATGAGTTGAGAAGGGTAGGAAGAGGAAGTGAAGGGTTAAGACTTAATGGGCTCCTCTCAGGAGGAGGAAGAATTTCAGTATTGGCAGTCCCTGAGTGATTTTATTCAGCAAGTTTAGTGGCGATTCAGAGGAAAGAATGAACAATGAAATCACCCAACTTTGCAGATGATACAGAGCTTCCTCAAGTAGTCCGACATTGGACCAGTGACAAGGAGGTCAGTTTTGTGAGATCCTTCCATGGGCAAAAGGGGTAGATGAGCCCAAGTTCAGATTTATGCATTTGTGCTGTAAATCAGAATATACATGGTACTGAACTTGTAGTTCCGCAACTTGTAGTTACAGCTCAGGCCAGAGATCTTTGACAATTCTTCTGAAACCATCACCACAGTGCAGAGCTCCATCAAAATATTAGGTAGGCATCTAAGGCTATTGCAAACAAAACAGGTGGTGCTACTTTGCGCCTGTGTAAAACTGGTAGACCCACGTTTTCTGTATTAGGCAGTTTCAATTTCTACATCAGGAGGGAACCCATAGTGAAGTTAAAAAAAGGGCAACTAATGTGATCAAGGGAATGGAGCAGCCATTTTTTGAGGAGAGACTAAAAATGCTGGGACCCTTCACTCTGGAGAGGAGAAGACTGAGGGGAAAAAATTCAAGGTTTACAAAATCTTGAAAGCTGTGAGTCAAGTGAATGCAGAACTTGTATTCACCAAATTGTACAAATACTAGTTTAGGGGGCACCCCTCCTTCACTTGAAACAGATTGACCAATTATATTAAGCTGGTATTTCACATAGCAGGCAGTGAGCTTCTAAGATTTAATGGCATAGGAGGCAGACAGTACCGGCAAGTTCAAAAGGGATTGGGAAGATGAATTAACACCACACCTGTAATTAGTAAAAGAAGTAGGCAGAGCTATACCATGGATGGACTGTAGAAATTGGCCAGGCTCACCTCTGGTGCCTAAATTGTGTGTCCTCTTGCCAGTTGCCACAGCAACTCACCTTAGTGGGAAAAGACAATGAATTCTTCTGTGTCTCTTTGGGAGATGAAATATTTCAGGTGCCATTACAAAAGCTTACAGAACACGCCTGTAATGTTGGAATGTTGGCAGAATGCTTTTGCTTTGAAGGTGGTACAGCCCCTGACAGGAAAAATCTAGTTTGCCCCTGGCAGGTGCCTTTTGACTGCCAGGGCTGTGCCAGCTGTAAAATAGTTGGGAAGAGCTGCAGGACAGGAGCCTGTGGTTCTTTTGTGAAGAAAGGAAGTTCTTTTGTAAGTGGCATCACCCTTTGCTGGTTGCAACTTCAGGCTGTCATAGCTGAAAGAAAGCTTTGCTAAGTGTCTTGCATATGTTTAGAAACACGATGGCAATAGAAGTGGTGGTGTTCTATAGAAGGGTAATGGCTTATGTATAAGCACAGAAATGCAAGTACAGTGAAAGTGATTTCTTCATGATATCAAAATAAGGGAAAAAACACGACAGTGTAGTAGTCATAAATGCCGATGTAGTAGGAACAAACTTTTCATCTCGCAGAGCTATTGCTCCCACTCTACCCTTCAAAGTTAAGTCTAAAAGCTGAATTTCTAACTGTTTACACTTTGTATCATTGATTCAGATGTTCGTTTTGTCAAATACGTGGTGTTTCCTACTTCACAAAACCGCTTAATGTGCCCTTGGGAACAATGACTCTTGTCTGTGCAACTGGGGATGATATCTCTGCTTTCTCTGGCACTGCCACTGAACACCTTTGTAGTCAAAACTGTCCCGTCAGTTAACGTAGTTGCAAGAGAGCAAGAGCAGTGCAAGAGTGAAGAAAACTGGAAAACATTAAGTGAGAGTGTTTGTTAGGAGGCTGATGCTCCTATTTGCACAGAGAGGAGGTTAGTGTGCCAAAAATACTTCTGTTCCTCAGCTGATGTTACTTGGTTTACTAAAAGACTACCAATTCCTGCATATCTTTAGACAAAGAGTGTTGTAGGGTAGTACTCTTTCAGGTCCTCAAACCGAGGAGGGGATAGGCCCATACAAAGGAGGGCCTCTGGTATGAGCAGCCTCTTCTCAAAGGAAGTTGGAAAGATGCATGGTGACTTGCTGCAGGACACAGACAGTGTCAGTACCTGGTCAAACAAGTTTTGTCAGGTGGAGGAGGATGTGCTCAATTGTCTCAATTGTTGACAGTGTGAAAGTGTGTTACTGTATTAGCATTTAGTAACTCATGCACTGCTGGACACTGCTTAACTTGCCTCCTTGCTTTTTGGTCCCCACAGCTGGTACTCATCCTTGTTTTCAGGAAGCATACTCCATCCAGCTTTGGTCTGGCGCAGAGGGACTTGCAGGGCTCCCTTTGCGGCTCCTACCTCTCGTCAGCGCAGCGACCTCCGTGCTTGTGGCAGGCCATGGGATGGGGCTGGATGCCTAACTTACCACAACCTGGAACAGCCGACCAGACTGAGCGAGAGCCACGCTTTATTAACTGCTGAACTTGTACTTCGTTAACTTCTGCGTGAGGACTCCAGAGGGGCCAGGCAGGCACGCATCCTCCCCCGGTCTGCTCCAGAGGGGTTTCAGCATCACTGCTGCCACGTGGTGAGCCCAGCGTGCCACTTTGTACAGGCTGGGACTAGCACTTTTCCACAGTGAGTTTTCTCTCCCTCCCTGCGGCAGCTAACGCGTGGATATCGAGTGCTCTGCCAGGGCCCCGATCTAAAACACCGCCCGCGGGGCTGCCTCTGCCTCTCGCCTGGGGGCTCCACCGTTAACCTGGCCAGCTCGTCGCCCGTGCAGAAATCGCCCAAGACCTGGCGGCCGCCGCAGCCGCCCGCCCGTTACGCTGCCTCGCCTCGCCTCACCTCCCCTCACCTCGCCTCACCAACCCCCCGCCCCGCCCCGCCCCGCCCCGCCCACCGCCGGCAGGAGCGCGCCTGCGCCTGCCGCCGCCCATCTTCTCGCGATATTCCCCGCCTGCCTGCCTGGCTGGGCGGGCTTGGCGCGCCTCGGTCTGCCTCCCTCCACCCCGCGCCGGAAGTGCGCGGGGGAGCGTGCGCGCCGGGCGCGACCGTTGGCGGCGGCCGTTGCGAGGATGTCGGCCACGTGCGCCGTCTCCCGTAAAGCGCAGCCGCCGCCGCCGCCGCTGCCGCCGCCGCGTCCTCCGAGCGAGAGGGATCCGCCGGCCAAGGCGATGCGCAGGGGGCTGCGGCGGGGCCACGAGGAGGAGCGGGAGCAGATGCCGTGGCCGGGAGAGAGCGCGGTCGGCGGGTGCGGCGAGCCCGAGGTGGAGCAGGCGGCCTCGCTGAGCGACGAGCGGCGCAGGCGACAGCCGCAAGAGCCGAGGGCGCTGGCGGCCGCGGCGGCCGGGGAGGAGGAGGAGGCGGAGGCGGAGGAGGAGCGGCTGGAGCGGGAGCATTTCCGGAGGATCATCAACGCCTTCCGATACTACGGGTAACCGAGACCTGCCGCCCCGTGCGTGGGGCCCGGCGAGCGTCCCTTCCCTCCCTCCTTCTCTCCTCGCACCCACCTGCCTCCGCAGGTGTCGGGAGCTCGCCGGCCCCGCGGGCGGCCCGCCGGGATCCCGGAGCTCTTTCCTCTTCCGTGCATGTCGTGTGGCCGCCGCCCTCGGTCTGTACGCCCCGGGGAGCGCCGTGCCTGTGACGGGGGAACAGAAACTCGAGTCGGGAAGGGACCTCCGCTCCCCTTTGCTTTCTGAATGTGCCCCAAGTCGCCTCGGTGTGTTTGTCGGCTAGGAAACATAAAAAGGGGGAGGGAGAAGCCACAAGTCATCTCAAAGTACGACGCACCTGAAGAGGGTGCGAAAGGTCTCTTTTTATAAGATAAAATGCTTTAAGACGCTGTAGAGTACTCAAAACAATAGTAGCTCCTGCTGGTAAAGAAGTGCAAACGGTGTTTCGATTGTTGGGGACGTTTCTGAAGGACGTGTTAATTTGCACGAGAGATAAGACCTGTTGATAGGGTTAATGGATGCCTTTTTTTATAACTCTAGTTTTCTAGACACTGGTGGAGTCAGTAAAGGCCTCGATGGCCTTATAGGAATGAGATTAAGGCAGGGGCACAGGGACCCGACTTTATATCCGAATCCATTGAATGGAATCAGAAACAAAAGTTACTCAAATAGCGAGGTGGAGGGGACTGGCTGAAAAAGTCCAGTCCTCTGGCAGTATTTTGGTAAACTCTTCTGTTACTCTAGGCTTGGCAAGCAGATTTGGGTTAGAGCTACACTACATATTTGTATACCGAAATTGTCAAACCCCAATCATCTGAGTCATTATTATGTGCTGGGCAATTTTTGTCAATGTAAAACAAGCATAATTTTTACATGACAGTGGGGTTCTTGGAAGGAGTGGGTCATACTTAGAGTATTTCTTCTGTTTACTCTTTTTATGTCTTGGGTTTTTTCTTGTTGTTTTCCAGGACTAATATTTGAGTGGGAGGTTGGTCTAGATGACACTTCAATGTCTCTTCCAAACGGAATGCTCTAATTCAACTTGGTTCCACCAAAGACTTTATGTTAGTTATTACTATTAGCACAACAACCAACTGTAATTCACTTACGTCGGTGATGTAGTTGTGTTGTTCCAAAAGTGGTGTCATTTACTGGTGTGCGAAATGCCAAAATACACACAGAGCAGATGTAATTTATTCCAGTTCATATTTGAGCAAAGATGGGGACTAGGTGGTAAACCACAAAGGTAGCACACCTCCTGTATCCTCAGGCCTTAGAAGCTGGGAACATCCTTCTCAGCCATGCTCAGCTGTGACTCTGGGTTGCTTTTGAATACTTCAGTTTAAGTAAACACATAACAAAAGGATATGACTCAAATTTCCTGTACAGAAATAGAATTTAATTACCTCTGCCTCAAAGAAATAACTCAGAATTTAAGTGAAATTACATATCTTGCTAGTCAAAAAGAATTTAATTGGAAATGTCTGTATGAATAAGGCAATAGCATGCTTTCAGATGAGTCCAGATTAAAGTTCTTGTCTTCTGGAGATACATGGACTTAGCTTCATTCTTTGTGCATAGTTCTTCTGATTTCAGTGAATTATTCATTCTGCTAGAAGGTTGCAATTCAACATGAAAGGGTGGAGGATTAGTTCAAAGAGTTTTTCTGACAAAACTTTCAATACGATGATACTAAGCTAAGCTGATGTGCGTTATATAGAGGATGAGTTTATTTTTCTTACTGTTCCTTCTCTGGTTTTTGTTCTTAAATGTCACTTTAAACCAGTGCAGCTATTGCAATGAACATGCCCTTCTTAGTAGCGTATATGTAATTTTAGAGGTATTAACTGGTCAAATTTCCAGAATGAGGTTGCAGCTAAAATTGCAGCAGTTGCACCTTACTCTCTGATGGCTAGTTTTCAACTCTGTGCTGCTGTATGCTGACACTGAGTCTAAGAAACTGCAGTGTGACTTGACCTGATAAAGTCATTTGCTGCTGCCAAAAGGGGCAGTATCCCTTGTCCTGGCCTTGTGACCTCTCTCTCTACAGTCCTGTAGTGGTTTCAGCCCAGCTGGTAACAAAGCACCACGCAGCTGCTCACTTACTCTCCCCCCTCCCCTGCCCTGGCCACGGTGGGATGAGGAGAAAATACAAAGGCAGGCTCATGGGTCGAGACAAGGACAGGGAGGGATCACTTATGGTCATGGGCAAAGGACAGGCTCAACTTGGGGAAGAAACAAAATCAATTTAATTTGCTACAAATCAAAACAAAGCAAGGATACTGAGAAGGAAACCCAAACCTTGGAACACCTTCCCCCCACTCCTCCCTCCTTCCTGGCTCAACCCCACTCCCGTTTCTCTCTCCCTCCTCCCCCCAGCAGTGCAGGGGGATGGGGAATGGGGGCTGGGGTCAGTTCATCACACCTTGTCTCTGCCGCTCCTTCCTCCTCAGGGGGAGGACTCCTCACTCTTCCCCTGCTCCAGCATGGGGTCCCTCTCACAGGAGACAGTTCTTCATGAACTTCTCTGGCATGGGTCCTTCCCACAGGCTGCAGTTCTTCACGAACTGCTCCAGCATGGGTCGTTTCTGTGTGTCGATCTTCAGTCACAAACTGCTCCAGCGCGGGCTCTCCCACGGAGTCATGGCCATCTTCGTGGGCATCCCCCCACTCCGGTGTGGGCTTCTCTCTCCCCAGGCTGCAGGTGGGCCTCCGCTCCCCCGCTCCCCTCCGTGGGCTGGGGGACACAGCCTGCCGTCTCACCAGGGCTGCAGGGGCATCCCCTCCTCCCCCGCTCCTCCTCCCCTCCTGCCGCACTGACCTCGGTGTCTGCAGAGGGGTTCCTCTCACATCCCGATCCCCCCACTCACAGCAGGTTCCCCTTCTTAAATCTGTTACATCCCAGAGGTGCTACCACTGTCCCTGATGGGCTCGTCCTGGGCAGAGGTGGGTCTGACCTGGAGCTGGGGAAGCTTCCAGCAGCTTCTCACCTGTGCAGCCCCCTCCCCCACTACCAAAAAACCCGTGTCACACAAACCCGTAACAAGTCCTTATGACTGTGCTCAGCCAACCTGACTTGTTAAACTGACAGAAATCAAATCCAGCAAAATCTATACAGGTCTCTTCAGGGTTAGCAACTTAAACGAGCTTTGTGCCAGGCCTGGTGAGTCCTAGAACAAGGTAGAGAGCAGAACTGTTCTGGGTAAGGAGAAGGAAGAAGAAAAAAAAAACCAGACCTCTTTCTCTTGTGGCAGTAGATTCACCTTTTTTATGGAACTTCTATTTTGGGGAAGTGGAAGAGTTATTTTTAGCCTGGATCAGTTACTTGATCAAATTCACAGTACTCATACTTGAGGGGAATATGCTGAAAAAAAAAAAAGGTAGCTTAGTGTCTTAGTGTGGCTGCCAGAACTCCAGTATGGTCCAGCTGTGACTTCTATGGTTCTTTTAGAAGCAGTTGATTCTGAGGATCCCTGTTCACACTCCACATCTCACTATTTCTCTAGCTAAAGTTTACCATAACATTCAGCTATTCATTCAATTTAAATTGCATTTGTGAAACAACCTGGCTGGTTTTGATGGGTTTGAGGGCTGGTGGTTCATTAAATTTTGTAGATCCATGTATTAAGATAGCCATCACCTATGCTGGAAATGAGTGGCTGATGACAAAACTGCAAGAAGAAAACAATGTTCCTCTTAAACTGCAGCATGTGGAGCAGTAATGTAGAACTAAAGCTTAAAAGAAACATTTTGCCTAAAAAAATACTGAAAACTTGTTCTCTAGTAAGGAATTGCAAAGTCTGATCACTTTCTCTGTCTAAAGAAATGAGTAATTGTAATTAGAGTAGCTTAAGAGTGAATTACTTGTATTTAGTGTATGTACTGCTTCTTAATATCTAAAGCCCTTAAACTTTTTGCTTTTTAGAACAAATATGCACGAACGAGTGAACAGAACAGAGAGGCAGTTTAAATCTCTCCCACCTAACCAACAGAATCTTCTTCCTCAATTCCTTCCTCACCTTGACAAGATTCGGAAGTGCATTGACCATAATCAAGAGATACTACAGACCATTGTGAATGACTGCGTTCATATGTTTGAAAATAAAGAATATGGAGAAGATGTATGTTAAAATGGAATTTTTCATACTCCAAAATTAAATTCTGTACGCTTTGAGATTTTCTACATTTGTTTTTCACACTTTTAGGCCTCCAACTGTCTTTTCTTTTTACCTTCTTTATTTTCCCCTTTCTTATTTCATGTTTGCTTACATTTTCTCACTCTTGTCTTTCACATCTTGTAGAGCTGATGTTTAATAAAACTATTTGTTGTTAGTCCTTGTAGTTATACTTATGAAAACTAATTGTGAATCTGGCAAATGACAGTAATCACTTATTGTAAAAAAAGCAGTTTTTCACTCCAGAGTTCTAGGTCTACCCTGGTTACATTTTAAACTTACTTTTTCAGTTAACGATGTAAAGCATAAATGGTATTGTTTGTCTTACTGTAGGTTATTACATGTTGAGCATTCTAAATCAGTTACAATTTTAGATAGGCCAAGAATTTTTAATGTTTTCATCCTTAAAAACTTTTTCACTACTTACCTACTCTTTCAGTGTGGCATATCTATAAAAAAAAATGCTCTCAGACTTAAAAGACTGGCAGAGATGGAAACCGAAGTCCTTTTTTGGTATCTGCAGGCAAGGTAACAGTAATGGGCAGATCTAATGTGAGCTTCTCAGTGTTGCCTTATCAGTACCTAAAGGGATCCTTTTCTCAGGATAAGCAGGTCAACCTCTGCACTAGCTAAGCCCTGGTCCTTTCCTGAATAAGGATTACCAATTGTGCTCTGCTATGCCATACTATGTATTGGTTTTTTGATCTGGAACCTTGGTCTCTTGGGTGCCAAACAGAGATCAGTAAATTCAATTTGTTTGGGATTGTAGGTTGGATTTGAGCCTTGGTCCCAGGAGTGAAAGGCAAGTGCTTTGTCAGCTAAAACTCCCAACAGCCCTTATAGCATGGCTTTTGTCTGTTTATAATTTACTTTTTTTTTTTTCCTTTCAAGACTAAAGGTACTTGGTACATTTTCCACTAACTTTTCCCCCTCCACCCACTTTAATCAGGGAAGAGGGAAGATTACACCAGCTTCAACGTTTGACATGGATAAATTAAAATCCACTTTGAAGCAATTTGTGAGAGACTGGAGTGAAGAGGGAAAGCCTGAGAGAGACTCCTGCTACCAGCCAATCATTAGTGAAATTGTAAAGAACTTCCCAAAAGAAAGATGGTAATAGTGTTTTCAGACTTACTTTTATGTGGGCATATGCTGTTGCATTAATCTAACAAGTTTTTGTCAGGTAATGAAAAGCTTGGGTTTAAAAATACAGAAATTATTGTGAATGCAGCGGAATTTACTTTTTAATCAAGAAAGTTTTTGTTTCTAATACAAGGTGTTGGAAAAGAGCATAGTCATAAACTTCAGAGAGGAATACCAGGTAAACAAGAAATAATTTATTCTTTTTTTCCTGCAGCTTGATGTAACGGGAGATCTGTTAACTTTTCAAGTAAGAGACCTCAGGAAGTTGTGAAGTTAATGCAGTTGTGCTCAGTGCGGTAAAGTGTGCAGGTTAGCAGATTCTCAGAGAGTGTGTGCTGCATGCGGATGAAGGGAAGGACCCTTGTGACAGCAGCGAGTATGAGTATTGCCCTTCATGGTGGAAGGAGGGAATAAGACTCTTAACCTCTAGCACAGTTTTATTACACTAAGAGTTTACCCTGCAAATACTTAATTCTAGCCTTGGTTTCAGACAGGTGTTACAAGGCAAGTCTTAAAGTCTTGTTGCATTATGTGAGGGTAGCTTTGTAACTGCATTGGATTGTGAACACCACCAAAGTAGTCATTGGCGGGGTGTTTTAGGTAACTTTAGGAGTATACTGGTAGAATCTCAGAAGGTACTGCTTCTGTAAGAATGTGTTAATGGTTCTGCCATTTAGTCAGCCTAGTCATCATAAAGTACATTTCAGTTTAAACTTAACACTCTTATAATGGGAAAATCTAAACTTTGTACTCATAAATGTAACGGGTCAGAACTTAGGTTTGATATAGCTTAGTGGTACTGTGGGTTTCCTTCTTTCTCAGTAATTGCTAATAATGCATTCCTACCAATTTGAAAATATCTTCCACTAGCCATCTTTTCATTAGTAAAGACTGTTAGTGGTGGCAGAACATGGGAGTGAACATAGTTGGATGTTTCCTCTTTTGCTTTGGGCTAACTTATCTCCAGGTGGATGCACCACTAAAAGTGTTTTATCTGAAGGTGAACTTTCTGCAACGTTTTTAGTGCTAATAGTGCCCTAAAGATAAAAATGAATTAAATACTACAGATTACCTGATGTGCCTCTGATGTACAGATGTAGAAAAAGTCATAGCTTTGAAAGTAATCATCCTGATCTTCAAGGTAGCAGTTCACCTTTTTCTCTGTATGCTAGCTTTTAAAGCATTTTCGTTATGAGAGAGGTACCTTAACGTCAAGAGATGCGAGACTGAACCTGAAAAGTCTTGACTTTTACATTTATCATCAATCAATTCTATTTCAAAACTTCCAGTTGGTGTTAGGAGACAACATGTGGTAACAGATTGGGTGAATCTGAAGTTGATAGCTTTGTGCTTTTTTACAAGGAATTCTGTTTGTTGCTGTCAAACACAACTAATGTGACAGTGCTTCTGTCCCTGTTGTAATGGCTCTGAAATACCAGTTTGGGGTTTTTTTGTCACTACAGAAATCTCAAAACATCAGTGTATAGATCAAACATCACTACTACAAGTTCAAGTTTGTCAGATGAAACAATTTTTTTATTTAGAAAATGTGTATTACATATATACCTGTTTAAAAGTGTGATCATTATGGAACTGTCCTAGCACTTACGTAAAACCTTTTATTTGTTAACATATCGTTACTATCATCAGCTCAGTCTTTTTCCTAGTGACCAGAGGCTCTCCTACTTTGGTGTAATTTATCTCTTTGAGGCGAGAAGCAGAAATGTTCAGAAGGGCCTGTTCTCTTTGTGCATTATCAGGCATAACTGGCAGTGCTACCTCACCCTTGTGTGAGAAGTAACTTCCCTGGCAAGGCAAGCTGGCTGGTCAATCTGTTTCCTTTTTTACAGTTTTGGAGGGGAGCAGTTGTTTCAGTTTGAAGGGATGGACAGGGCCTGAACTAACTGTAGTGAAGTTATTCTGGCTGTTCTGTATAGTGGGTACAAAGTTTCCTCCGGAGAGAACTGACTGTGGGTGCTAATGGAGGAAAACAGCCTGTAGATAGAACCTCAGAGTGCAGCTCTGCATTTCTTTAGAGTTCCCTTATGTAGCACAGAGTGCTGAAGTCTCCTGAGATGATGAAGGGAATGCTAGAGAAAAAGTGTATTGTTGGCATTGGGTGATGAAAACAGCTTTGTCTAGATGTATTTTGCATTGAAAAAGATGGAGAAATAAATATTTTAAAACTGTCAGTACAAGTCACCTTTTACCTTTTAATGCCTTCAATGGAATTGTACATTCAGTTTCTAGTTAACATTATTTGTTAACATTATTGATTCCATGCATTGGAATAATGTGAAAAAGGAGTTTAAATTTTTGAAACTATTCAAGTATGTTTTGCTCCACGCATGCACATTTTGTGTTGCTCTTTGCAAGATTGGCCTGTATAGGTTCAGTTGGGTCTGCAAAGAACAGGAAAAGTGCTCTGAATGCTTGCTCTTCTGGGACGCAGAAAAGATACAAGCAATGGTGGAAAGCACCTGTAAATTAGAACAGTCTTGTGAGTAGGTGCTACTGTTACCTTGTGTTTCAGTCCAGTCTTCTGAAGACCATCATCTAAAATTAAAATAAAATGGCACAAGCTGTTTCTGCCTCCCATTCCTTTTCAGAAGCAATTCCTTCTTTCTGTTTAGCACCTTAACACAGAATGTTAGTAGGATCAACAAAGCAGTTTTAAGTGAAGTCCTGTGAGATAAGGTCTTCCTGAAGAACTGATAGACTTCCTGTGTTATTCATGTTGGAATTTACTTGTGTTTCATCTCACAGGGTCTATAATATTGTCTACTTTTTGATGAAGCCTTTTAAATTTCTTGGATTTCTTGGATCTGAATGAACCATGATCACTGCTTTCTGTGGGAGAAAATAGTAGAACATAGGTACATTTTTATTTTTTGATGGAATGTGTTCATTAAAGCATTTTTATGGGGAAACTTTAAGTTGACAATCTAAATAAGCATACCGGTATATTGTTTTTTTTTTTTTTCTAATTCCCCTTTTATTTTGCTGTCTTTATTTTCTTTTACTTCTACTGTTACCCTTCCTACTTATGTGAGAGGATGCAAAGATCATCAGCTTCTTGTCCAAAAGGAACCAAAGAAATAGTTAACCTTTTAGTTAACTATCATTCCATGTCCAAGAACAGTAACTTAGGTATTCTCTCCAAGTTTTCCTTCATTCATTAACTTGGCCTCTGGAACCACCTATAACTTGAAATTTAAATCTATCATGCTGTCCGGCGATTGATTGCATTTTCCAAGATGCTGGCAGGACAGCCCAAAAGAAATCATCAGTGCTTAGTTTTCTTTCTATTTGAAAAACATAGCTTATTAGTCCTAAGCCTGAGCTTGGCTATACTTCTTGCATGTGCTCAGTCACATTTATAGTGATGATAAAGTTTCTGCCTTATATGAATTTTATTTAACTTCATTTAAAATACATCTGTTCTTGCAGAGTTTTTAATCTTGTCAAACATTGTACTTAGCCTAAACTTTGCTTTAAACATTGGATTTAAGAGCAAACTATATCTTCAGTATTACTGCAGTCCTCTGAAGGCTTTGCAGGTCTTTACATGAAAGTATATAAACCTCAGCTGCTAAGTTTGGAGAAGAATTGCTCTTCAAATGATTGTGCTTTATAGCTACCTTCGTTATTTTATTTGATAAGTAGTTGTCTCTCTGAAAATATGATTACAGTAAAATTGTGAGAAATACTATACTGAGAATTGCATCTGTTCACTATCTAAATTTACAAACATTAGAGAGATAACAAAGACATCAGGAAAGAAGGTGTCCCACAGTGTGATTCTATGCTGATATTTCCACTGATCTTCTGTGTATGGGCTGTATGTTTCTTATCACTTCTTATCATTAGATAACATTGAATTGCAGTGTTTAGTTTATGAAAATGACGTTTGTGTTTGATCACACACACTAATTTTTCTTTTACTGAAATTCAGTTTACCCCTTCAGCACCATCATTTTTTTTGTTAAAGCACAATAGGCATAAAGTAAGAAGCTTCTATTTTTATAATGTATATTTTTTTCCCTTTAAAAAAGGACACCAACTTAAAATTCATTAATGGCATTAAAATTCTAAAAGCTGAAAATAAATCACACTGCAAAATGCAGTACAATAATGGCATGACAGATTTTAGTTGTTTCTGATACTTCTCCACTGTCTTTTTAAGAGACTGCTGCAGTTTCAGTAGTTCGGCCAAACAGTACCATGCAGCCCTCTTCCCTTCTTTTTGGCCAGCCCCTTCCTTGTCCCCACAGCTGTTGTGTTGATAGGCCAATATTTCTTCCCTATTGCCCCACAGGTTTTTAATGGGTACTTGTTGGATACCTATTTAAGTTCCTAGCCAGTGCTAGATCTGTGTCATAGAAATCCTGCTGCTGCTGGCTAGTTCAAGACTAGTTTCACTGTAGGTGACCTTCGGCTATTATCAGTTATCACAGTCTTGGATGTTTTTGTAATTGTCTTTTGCTACTGCAGCAATTGCATATCCACCAAAGGAAAGCAGGTTTTTCTAGACCCCTAAATTATCTTATGACTGTAGTCATTAAAAAAGCAGTTTCTGTGCAATTAAAAATTCTTAGCTGTTCTAAGGATTAAAAAATTAGCATAATACAGTGCATCGGCATGCTCCCACTACCACTGGTTTTGTACCTTAACTTTTTTGAAATTCATAAATGGTTTGTCACCAAATTCCTTTTAAGTCTTGAAAAGTAAAAGGTATTTGAGCTTTTTTTTTTTTTGATAGCAGGACACTATCAACAGTCACCACTTGTTATGCAGTAGGTTTGCCACTTACCTCGTTTCTGGTATTATAGATTAAAAAAAATACTCTTAAACCATTTTGGAAGGCTAGTGTCAATGTTAGTGGACTCAGATTTGATTATATTGTATTGTTAGCTGTGTTCTGTATGCTGAAATGAAGTTGGTGACCAGCACCAGACCCTAGCAACTCTTATGAAGAGGATAGATATAAATTAAATTGCTAACAAGTTTCCAGGCAGACTTCAATCCCTTAATAAAGGTGCAAAGGAAGGTGCAGTTAAAATCAACTATTTCCTAAGAGAGAATTGGGAAAATTAGTTGAGAGATAGAAAAGCTTTCTATTGTGAAGTAAAAAGATGGAAGAGAATTACAGGCAATTTAAAATCAACTTACTTGACTGTTAGAGGCTTTATCTTGTTTTAGGATGAATAAAGGTGCCCTGCATAGCTATTAGTTATTAGGTTGTTTTAAGAAAAGTGTGTTTTCTAATCAAGATGTGATAATGTTGAAGTGGCATAAGTCTTTCCAACACCCTCATTATAGAAATGTCCACATAGGGGTGCAAAAACCTGTGTAGAGCTAGCCTAAATATTTTATAAATAAATTGTAAGGAAATGAAGAAATAGATGAGGTTGGAAATGCATTTGGAGTAACAGCGTACCACTACAAATAGAAAAAGCTGTAAGATTGAGGTTTTTCTAGCTTCTTCCAGAAAGTGGATTTTCTTCCTCCTCCTTCTCGGTCCCTATTGTCAAAAATTTCATCTTGAGCAAGTAGTTTTCCCCTGAATTAATCTTTCTTTTTTCAGTAGGACTTCCTGGCTAGCTTTCTGCTGGCTTTCCTTCTAGAAGAGATAAGGAGAACCGTTGCTTCACAGGAGTGCTCTTAAGTGATAGCAAAGTCTTGATTTCCTGCTTCTTGTTAATTGGTATAATAATATTCAATGTAATCAATACGATAATATCATAATTTCATAAAAACATTGGCCTATCAACCCAATAGCTGTGGGGAGAGGAGGCTGGCCAATCAACATAATAATAATAATAAAAAAACAAAGAATCTGAAAGTATAATGGAATGGAAATGAAAATCAGGAATGAGAAGAACTTTGATTTTCCATTTGGGAGGTTTCATTAATTAGATGATTAAGCCAGAAACCAAAAGGCACTGTTAAAACTGCTTTGCTAGTTTGTGTGACCTTCAGAAAATAATAATGCTTTCTTTTGGTTTTGGGTAATAGTCTTCAGAAATGTACTACTTTTCAGAATTTACATAACTCCTTCACTCATCCTCATGCTTATGCAACATGCTAACTCTTTCGAACCCTTTTTGGCATCCTGAATTTTTATGTAGTCACGGGCTTTGTGTTCTGCTTGCTTTCATCATGTTTGGAAGTGCCGATTGTGGCTTCCTTCATTTAGTTGCCTATAAATTGATAAATGTATGTTTTGTCTTTGGAGGTTACATACAAAAGAGAGGGTAGTCTTTGAGTGTTCACACTTGGTTTTTTGGTATATGAAATGATGAAGTGTTGTTCATGACTGGAAACTGAAAAATTATTTCTTTTTAGATTACATATATTTTCAGTTTGTTGTGGGAGTGTCTTGGTCTATGAGTGAAGGTTTGATTGCATTGTGATGGAAGTCTAATGGTTAGAATAAGTATATATTGCCTTTTCTGCCTGGAAGAGGAGAAAATTTTGAGATTCTTAGTTCTCTTTATTAGTTGCTGAACTTGGAAGATGGGAGAGGTTTTTCTAGGTATCTCAGTAAACACACCCTGCCAGACATCTTCTGCTGGTTGTCTTCAGCTTGATACTTAATTATGGGAACTGAAGGGTTAGAGAGCTGCAATGTACTTTGATCTAGGAAATCTTATGTCACTTAATGTGCTTCAGTGAAATCTGTGAGCAGCATATGTAAAACCCACAGTTGTTGAGAAGGTAACTACTTTAAGGTTTTTAAAGTCTGAATTGCTCATCAGCTTATGGAAGTTTTGCTTGTTTTGTGTTTCTGATGTCGAAATACTTGTTTATTTTTCATGTGATGTAACCAAGAAGATTTCTAGAATGTTTACTAGTTATCAGTGAGCCTCACAGAAAAATAAATGGTGCTATATGATAATGTTCGTTCTTCGATTCACTTAAGAGATTTTTAGCTTGATAACTGTAAAAGTGTTCAGGAAAATAACTGTTTTGTAATTGTGCTCTGTATTCTGAATGAGGGTTGTATATATTCTTATGGGTCATTTCTGTGAATTGTTTTGACTGCACAATTAACCTATCTCATCAGAACTAGCTCAGTTTGCATTTAAAAAGTAAAGTCATACAGGAAATACATTATAATATCTAAGTATATGGTGGGGGGAAATGTTTTACTGGACCTCTGTAAGTTTTGTTAAGAGGTATCAGATAAAGACTTAACTATTATTTTTGTTCTGTTGCAGGGATTTCTCCAAAGTTAATATCCTGGTACCTGGTGCTGGGCTAGGTAGATTGGCGTGGGAAATAGCTATGCTCGGTTATGCTTGCCAAGGAAATGAATGGAGCCTCTTTATGCTCTTTTCTTCTAACTTTGTACTCAACAGGTACATAGCTTATGTTTTACTTGCTGATTGAAACCTAGGGAGGCAAAATTATAAATGAGAAAAACTTGAATAAATAGAACTTACAAGAACAGATTTGTAAGTCTTAACACAGGACACACATAACCACTCATAGAATGTTTTAATGAAAAAAAATAATCAGTGGGATAAAGGGGGGAGGAAACCATTCTTATCCGAGTCATTAAAATTATAGCAGGAAGCATGGCTTTTAAGTTATGAGACTTAAAATCTCTAGATTGTACCACAGATTTTCTGCATAATCTTGAATAGGTTTTATGGTTTATTTCACATCTGTTTCTGTAAAATGCATGCCTATCTCACTGGTGTCAAATATAGGCTAGTTAATATATGCATGGTACTTAGTGTTGGTGATTAGTAACAGAGGAATCTCGTTAAAGAAAGTGTTACATTCCATGCTAAAATTTTAGGCACTGTTTTGACATGAAAAACAAACCACTGAAGCATGCTGAACCACTTCTTAAGCAAGTGGCTAAAATAATAGAGTTAATAGTTCTGCAATGAATGCTGAAGTACTAAATTTGAAGGTAGTAAATCTTGCTTTATAGGTTCAACTTTGAGTGACATTTCTGTATTTGGTATTCTGTCACCTAAATTAGAAATTACTGGTTTTATAATGAACTTATTAGAGAGGATAGAAGGCAGCAAATTCAATTGTTCATTTTCAGAAAGAAGGTGGGAAGACTATGTGTGGGCAAGTATGAAAGAGGTCTGAGACGGTGTTTTGTTTTTTGGGGGAGTTGGTACCAGGTTGAGAGAGACAGAATTTGCCAGTTCATTCTTCCATCTGAAACGATACACCTTCACTGAAAACACCTAAACTATTGGCTTGTATTTGGTATTATCATGATGTTTTGGAGCCCTGTTTGTGGACTGATTGTCCACACCAGACTGTGAGGGTATTAAATCTATTATAGCTTACTGTTCAAAAACAAGGGGGAAACACTGTTTATTACAGCTGCTGCATGTCTGCTTAAAACAGTATTTGGTCAGTGTGATGAAAACAGATACTTGCTAGAGGTTTATTTGTTCTTTTTCTTATGTCATTCTTAAATGACAGCTGTGGTTTAACCCCAGCTGGTAACTAAGCACCACGCAGCCACTCACTCACCCCCCAACCAGTGGGATGGGGGGGGGGGGGAGTAAAACTCATGGGTTGAGATAAGAGCAGTTTAATAGAACAAAGGAGGAAACTAATAACAATAAAAAAATGACAATAATGGTAAAAGGATTGGAATATACAAAACAGATGATGCTCAGTGCGATTGCTCACCACTCACTGACTGATGCCCAGTTAGTTCCCAAGCAGCGATCCCCCCAGGCCAGCTCCCCACAGTTTATATACTGGACATGACATCATATGGTATGGAATACCCCTTTGGCCAGTTTGGGTCATCTGTATGTCTGTGTCCCCTCACAACTTCTTGTGCCCCTCCAGGCCTTTTTGCTGGCTGGGCATGAGAAGCTGAAAAATCCTTGACTTAGTCTAAACACTACTTAGCAACAACTGAAAACTTCAGTGTTATCAACATTCTTATACTGAACCCAAACCATAACACTATACCAGCTACTAGAAAGAAAAGTAACTCTTCCCCAGCTGAAACTAGGACAATGACTCATCTGGTGGTGAAATTGTGTATTACAGTTGAGCTGATCTAAAGCTTGCAGCTACCGAAAAGGCATCACATTCTTCTTGTCCTTAGCTATACAGCCTTGCTGGTTTTTACGCTCTTTGGAACTTCTGAAACTATTTAAAGCAGCATACAAGTATTCATTTGCCATCTTTGGGAGCACTCATCAGCTGTCATAGCTGTTCAAACCTGAAAGTTAACTTCACCCCTAGCTACCTCTGATGACATGTTTTTTTGTCTTCCTTAAATAATGAAGTTTTGGCCTATGTGTGGAATTCTCCTGAAAATCCATGCTTAGCTTATGATAGTAATCATTCTTAGCATCTAATGCTCATGTGGTGTTTCCTATTTATATAAGATATTTAGGAAAGGTGTAGTTGCATGAGATTTGCTAACAGTATTAGATTTTAGCCAGCAAAATTGAGCGTTGCTCAGCTGCTGTAATCTTGATCTTTACTGGGCGAATTGTCAGTTACAAGTTCCTTGTTAGCATGGAAGAGAATACTGCTAATGTGACTCTGAATTTCAGTCAATTCAGTTGAAGTCCAAGCATTCCTTTCTGCCACATCTAATTGTGGGCTTGGAATGTCTATTAAGAAGGTGTTAGGGACTTCTGGGTCTTTCTTTTTAGTCTTAAGTGGCTGTTTGCAGTTAGCCTTCTGAAATGGATGTTTGCCTTCCTGGAACTGGAAGAAACAGCAATGATCAATATGAGCTGAAGATACCAGTTCCGGAAGAGTGGTAAGAAAGAAGGATTTTGCAAATTAGTTTTTAACTACAGTTTTAATTTAATTAATTTTTGGTTTCAGTTGATAAAACCATGAGGATTTTGATAATGTTCTTAGTTTGGATATACCTTCTTTCTTTGACCTTGGTTTATTTTTAGGAAGACAAAGTACTGTCTTGAGTGTCCAGCAAACTACTGCAGTGGGCTCCTAGATGTGGCACAGTGACTTAAGTCTTCTGTATGTGAAGTGGTATAATTCTCTTAAATTGTGAACTTTTGTTACTGTGGATAAAGTTGCACAGCATGGTATGTAGAGAGTGCGTCAAAGCATAACTGTGGTCACTGTATTTGAAATTAGAGTGCATCATTCAATTGAGGAAGCTCTAATTTGAAAACAAAGTGACCCTGCAGTAGTTAAGCTACAATGGCTTCAAGGCTGCTGCAGTCCTTATATGGGAAATTGTGCTTTTTCTTGTATGGGTAAGGTTCTTAACTGCTGCTGTATTTTTCTAGTGTTTACATGAGTTCTGAATATGACAGATGGCAGAGGTGATCATTGGTGATGTAGAGACACGCTTCATTTCTTATATGTTTTGGAAGAGAAAAAACTGAAAAGCATAATCTGTTGTCCTGGCTCTGGAAAGCATACCAAAGTTTTCAGGCAGTCTAGAACCACAGGTCATATGTTACTTCCCTTTGACATCTGACAGGAGGGGAAACAATACTAGGGTGGTATCTGTGTGGAGGAGACTGGAGCAGGTGGTTGCTGACTTCTTGTTTTCTGCAGCTGGAGATTCAGAGCATGTGGTCTGTAGCCGTGGTCCAACAGCTGTTCAGTAGCAACCTACTAATATTTGAGAAAGTTCAGTTGAAGTAATAGAAAATCACTTTGTAGCCAAGCCAGAGCAGGGTTAGTTTAAAAAAGCTTTAATTAAGACCAGTAGAATTCATGCTAATAATTGGCTAATACTTACTTTCTGGGGAGAATGTAATTTCAGATAAATCTTGGCATTTGAGAAGGCTGCTTAACTGTATTTGTTGCATGTCCATGAATGCCTTGCGATGAAAACAGTTAGGCATTTTATCTTTAAATCTGTGGTCAGAAGTAGCATTTGACCTACCCATCTTTTCCAGAACTGTCTTTTTGACTGAATGTTGAACAGTAAATGCCCTGCCCCTATGGAAATACTGAAGTGTGTCACACCTAGCTGAAGATGTTAAATTTTTACAACATAACTTACATCATTCATCTTTTGTTGCAAGGATGGAATTGTGAAGGACTGCAGTACTTAGTTTTGAAGTATAAGTTACTGAAGCTGGAAAGGAAGATTTTAGAGCTTGAATATGGAGAGGGATCGGTCTTTTATATTAAATTTGGAATTCTTTTGGGGACTGCTCGAAAGTCTACAAGAATATATTTTGTGCTGAGAAAAAAAAAATACAGGGATGTGTGTGTTCCCTTATAGCTGGGGAAAAAAACCCCTCCTTTCTAATCTGCTCGGATCTCTTACTTTCTTTACCTTGCTTTTGGGTGAATTTTCATTGTTAAAGAAAAATGTTCTGAGGATGATACAGATTGACTGGGAACATAAGGAGAATGCTAGAATAGTTAACACAACTTTTGCTGGCCAATGTGGGGGTTTTGGGGTGGGTTTTTTTGTTGTTGTTGAGGGGGTGTTGTTTGTTTGGGGGGGTGGCTTTTTGTTTGGTTTGTTTTGTTTTTTAACCAAAATAGAAATGCCTTTCTTGAATAAAATGTTACCAATGTTATAAGGTTTTTTCCCTGCTTTTTTCCCTTTAATTGACGGCAGATATCTGTTATTTATTTATTCATTCTATATAGAGGCAGTTAATGAGCGCAGTATACTGCTGCTCAAATACAGGTTGGTTTTGTATTTTTTTTTTTTACTGATAAAATGAAATATAAGTATGACATGAAGAAGGTAACAAATGTTATTTCAAAGACTTGACTACAGATGTTTTCTATCCACCAGCCAAAAGAGTGCATGTTCTATAACCTGGTAGAGTTTGCACTTTATGAAGGGTTTGGCGATACATGTTTATGGGATGGATGTGTCCTCTGTTGTCTCTGAAAGAAAATGGCTTCGTTTTTTAATTTAAAACTGTGGGAAAAGCTGCTTTTTATACTCTAATGCTGTATTTTATCACTTTGTAAAGTAAGAGTTGACTTAGTTGGTTATGTCAACCCACAAATTTATTTTACAAAGACCTGTTTACTTGGCATAATTGCAGCACTCCAGATGTCACTAACTTAAAATGACATCCAGTGCAAAACTATTATGCTTTGCAAAATGGAATTTATTTATTGAAATTTAAAAGAATCCTTTCAGTTAGCATCTGAAAAATGCTTTTTTTCTGCTGTGCTTCAAAACCCTTACTAGTATAGTTCAGAAAAGTCTAGAATGAGAACGAATGTTTCCAATAAAATTCATGTAACTAATGTTACTAATTTTCTTTTTTTTAATAGAAAAATCATTCAGAAAGGCTTAGCTTTACTGAACATACTAAATCATAAATTTCATTAATCTTATTGAAGAATCTTGTGCATTTTCTTTTCAGTGGAGAAATAAGTTAGGGAAAATGGTAAAAAAGTGGCAAAAGAAAATTTTAAAATTAAAAAAAGCAGTTATTTTATGGTGGTAATTTGTGTGTCAAGAGTAGAATTGGGTTTTCGATCAGTTCATAAATTGACGGGCAGTGTGAAATGTGATGAACTAGATAAAAGTCCTTTAGAAAACATGTAGCTTTTGCAAGAACTTTATCAACAAAACAATAGATGTTGGTGAAAGTCTTTGACTCCTACATTTATAGATAATAGATAAGCAATGAGTTGAAACTGAATTGTGCTGATTTCTGTATTTTGCAGATGCTCTGAAATTAACTCATGTAAGCTTTATCCCTGGATTCATCAGTTTAGCAATAACAGAAGATCTGCTGATCAGATACGTCCAATTTATTTCCCTGATGTTGATCCTCACAGTCTTCCTTCTGGTTCAAACTTCTCTATGACAGCAGGGGATTTTCAAGAAATATATTCTGAGTGCAGTGAGTAAATGCAAACTTCTAGGCTACCCATGTAACTGCATTGTCAGAGTATTTGTTACAGGACAGTTAATGATTACAAATAGAAGGGAACTGTATTTATAAGCATTAAGCAAAAAGTACTAACTGTACTAAGATTTTCCTAGTACAAATCAGCTTTTCTTCTTAGTTATAACAAAATGTGGATACCTCCTTGTCTAACAGATCTTTGTTGCAGTAGCTCCTTTTAGAGTAAGACAGCATAGTAGTATCATGGAAAGGTTTACTTGATCTAGAAAAGTGATGTTACTGTGGTGGATCAACCCTGACTGGATGCCAGGTGCCCACCAAAGCTGCTGTATCACTCTTACTCCAACTTAGCTGGACAGGGGAGAGAAAATATAACGAAAAGCTTATCAGTCGAGATAAGGACAGGGAGAGATCACTCAACCAATTACTGTCACGGGCAAAACAGACTCAACTTAGGGAGAATTAACTTATTGCCAATCAACCAGAGTAGGGTAATGAGAAATAAAACTAAATCTTGAGACACCTTCTGTCCACCCCTCCCTTCTTCCCGGGCACAACTTCCCTCCTGGATTCTCTACCAACCCCCCCAGCGGCACAGGGGGACAGGGAATGGGGTTTATGGTCAGTTCATCACACGTTATTTTTCTGCTGCTTCATCCTCCTCAGGGGCAGGACTCATCACACTCTTCCCCTGCCCCAGCGTGGGGTCCCTCCCATGGGAGACAGTTCTCCACAAACTCTCCAATGTGGGTCCTTCCCACGGGCTGCAGTTCTTCACGAACTGCTCCAGCATGGGTCCTTTCCACGGTGTGCAGTCCTTCAGGAGCACACTGCTCCAGCGCAGGTCCCCCACAGGGTCACAAGTCCTGCCAGAAAACCTGCTCCAGCGTGGGCTCCTCTCGCCACAGATCCACAGGTCCTGCCAGGAGCCTGCTCCAGCGCGGGGTTCCCACAGGGTCACAGTCTCCTTCGGGAACCCACCTGCTCCAGCGTGGGGTCCTCCCTGGGCTGCAGGTGGAGATCTGCTCCACCGTGGACCTCCACGGGCTGCAGGGGGACAGCCTGCCTCACCAGGGTCTTCACCACAGGCTGCAGGGGAATCTCTGCTCTGGCACCTTGATCACCTCCTCCTCCTCCTTCTTCACTGACCTTGGTGTCTGCAGGGCTGTTTCTCTTAACATGTTTTCATTCCTCTCTGTGCCTGCAGTTTCTGTGCCGCCACAACTTTTTTTCCTTCTTAAATCTGTTCTCCCAGAGGCACTACCGCTGTCACTGATGGGCTCAGCCTTGGCCGGCAGCGGGTCCGTCTTGGAGCTGGTTGGCCTTGGCTCTGTCGGACATGGGGGAAGCTTCTGGCAGCTTCTCATAGAAGCCACCCCTGGTACAGCCCCCCCCCCCGTCCCGTCCCGCCCCGTCCCGCCCCGTCCCGTCCCGCTACCAAAACCTTGCCACACAAACCTAATACAGCTACAGAGGGAACAATGTAACTTGTCACTTCTCTTCTTCAGTATAAAAAATAGAAACATGAGTATTTTTTTGTTAATTTATTTCCTGTTGTAAAAGCAAAGTAAACTGTTTCAGTAGTAGCAAATTACAAATGAAAAAAATATATACTTAGTGACTGTCAATAGTAAATATTTCAGAAGCATGTTATGGACATGATAATTATCAAAGATTGAGACTTCTGTCAGTACAAATAACCTTTTTTTTTTTTTTTTTGTGATACCAGGTTAGTTGTGCTGTCCTCATTGCAGCTATGAAGTAATGTTTTATGACTAACCTAATGTTGAATTAACCTGTAGAAGACTATCTTATTTATGCCTACTCTACCAATTGCATATTCGGGATTTGATCAAGGGTAGCACTTACCCAGTTGTTTTATATGTAGTCTAATATTCTAATATATGGCTTTTTAGGAGTCACAATTTCTTCCTTACACAGGATTGGATTATCACCTGAGACAGCTATTTTCTGTTTCCACCTTTCTGTCCCTATTAGACCCATAGCCATTGTTCACCAGGATTATATAGTTATTGATCTGCCACTTATTGTGCAGCTAGACTTCAAGAAACTTTCTTGCAGGAGCTTTTCTTAACAGTTACTTAATTTTCTGAAGGTTCTGTCTTACATTAGAACCTTTGATACTGGCATAAATTGAGTTTAATTTTTTTATTTACACAAAACTTTTGCCATTTCAAGGATACATGTTTAGAGAAAAACAGGAAAACATGCTTTAAAAGGTAGACTTTGAAAGATTCTGCGTGTTAAATTAAGTGGTAAAAAACAGCTAGAGAAATACTCAGATACTGAATAAAATGTTTTAAAGCTATGTGGTTTGTGAAAGTACACTTTAGTGTACAGACTTGTAGTGCCCTAGGTATTAACTAGAGAGGCTGAAAATCACTATTTTTGTAGTTGTATTTTTAACAGTTGTGGTAATGAAGTTCATAGGACAGGTGAGTAACAGCATACTTGGGCCTTCATTTATATAAAATGTGTTATAATATTTACATATGAATAATTTTATAAAATGCATAAATAAATATACATGCCGAGTATATAAACAATACAAATGTAAACAAAAAAAGTTCAATTATGAACTTTTACGGGGTAGAGACATTGAAACTAATCTCTGTATACTTTGCTCTTTTTATGCAGATACATGGGACTGCATAGCGACTTGCTTTTTCATAGATACAGCACATAATGTTATTGATTACATTGATACTATATGGAAAATACTAAAGCCTGGAGGAATATGGATAAATGTAGGCAAGTGTGACCAACCTCTCTTTCTGCTAGCCCTGGCTTGTTTGATCATGTAACAGGCACCTAGTACTTGAAAAGAGTTGTGGGGATGAATGTGTCTGTGCTGAAAACTCTGTAGAGCTAGAAACATCTAGGGCTTGGAAGTTACCTCAGATGTGTTCAGAATATGTCCAGGTGTATGCTAGTTACAATCAAGTCAACACCATGTGATTTTTAAATAGAGAATGAAATTTTCCCAGTGGCAGGTTTTGCATTCATGCATCAAACATTTGTTATTTGGCAAATGTAGTGTCCTGTATTCTTTTTTGCTCTTTTTCTAAGAAAACAGGACTTGTTTTGCGTGTAAATACATCCTTGCATTTTTTTCTTAGTCTGTTGTCTAATTTGTACTGTGCTTCTAAGCAGAAGCTTTGGGAATGAGATTTATCTATGCCTTGGCTCAAAAGAAAAGAGACAATTTAAGTCTTCCATGGTGAAGGAATGGCAGACAAAACTCAGGAGTTAAACATTTTGGGTGGTAGAAACTGGTCAGTCACTGGTCAGTCAGTCACTACACAAGTCCTGGCCAGTCAAGCGAGCTACTGAGTGTAGGCCACAGTATGTCCTGTCTTCTGTTTATAGAGACAGCAGTGATGCTAGACTGGAGAAATTTTAAGATTCAGAAAACAGTTTGGTAAGAAATGAGACTGTTGTTGAATAAGCAGCTGAACGAATTTGTTTTCATTTTGCATTGATTCTGAAATTTGTTATAAAAATCATATTTGAGTGATGGAATTGTGTTCTTTTGTCTGTATTTGAATATGTGAGTCTAGCTATAAGCATTCTTTGGACTTTCAGTGTGTGCTTTTGATTTTTAAAACATTTTTGTCTTTTTGATAGCCATTTCCCTTGTATCTTTGTACTCTAGGTCCCCTCTTGTACCACTTCGAAAACTTGGGAAATGAACTTTCTATAGAATTAAGCTACGAGGATATAAAAAATGTTATACTGCAATATGGATTCCATATAGAGGTAAGAAGACACTGTAGTTTGCAATAAGTAAGTAGTATTGGTATAAACTAGATAAACTGCTTTGAATAAACCCTTACCTTAAATTTAGCTCAACATAATGGCATATACTTATAACTTCTAGGAGAATTAAATGTTTGTGTTGCAAATTATTTGCTCTCCTCATTTTTTAAAACGTATAGATGAGCCTTGAAATCTAGTAAGTATATAGCAATTTCTTTCTTATTAAGAGAAACTTCTGTAATTCTTGTAGAGAAGGTGTTTTGAAAACTGCTGGGGTTTTTTTTCAGGTGGAGAAAGAATCTGTACTGTCAACTTACACTGTGAATGAACTCTCCATGATGAAATACTACTATGAATGCGTGTTGTTTGTGGTGAGAAAACCAGAATAAAAGTGGTCTGAATAGGTTAATCAGAAAAAAATGATGGCTTGAAAGCTAGAAATGAGAATAAAATGGACTGGGTGATGTCTGGACACAACCTCGAATCAGTGGTGCCTTCTTATTCCTAATAGGATTTAGATAGTGTCTATTTTCTTAATATCTCTGTTGCTATCCAGACATGTACAATGCCATGTGTATTTGTAATATACTTGTGAAAACAGGGGAGGAAATGATCACATACACTGTCTTCGTGCTTTGGAATGCATTAAAAATAAGAGCAAAAAAAGTTTTCTTGAGAATAAATACTAATGTTTGGCATACCTAGGCTAATTCTCTGCATATGCTGCCTCACTTTTCATAGATTTATAATTATTTTCTTTTTTCTACTTTCTGATTTTAGGAATGCATAGAGATGCTTACTGTACTAGCTGTGTCACATTTAGAGAAATATTTCTAAACCTATACTTAAAATTATGAAGTCTGAAATGGTTGGAAAGTGATAAAATTATTCTTGATAGATAAAATAGCCATCAGAACTGTTCGAGCATTTTCTCTGGAACTGAAATAAAGTAGATTATTATACAAATTGTAATCTTTGACTGTACCACTATTCACACTTTAATCAAAACACAAAACCTATAGGCAATTTGAAATACTATGTGAAGGCAGAATACTGAGTGAAGAAAAAGCAGCACGTCACAGGGAAGCCTCTGGTATGTTAACCTCAGTTACGGAATAACACCAATTTTGACTGATCTGTTTACCCTTGTGACTTTGGCTTCTTGGTTCCTTTTCCTAATGTTTTTTTTTTTTTTCCTGGCAGATGTGGCTTAGGTGAATATTTAATCTGCAAATTGTGATACCATACAAGAGGCTGAATCTTCTGTCACTTAGAAGTTATGTACATGAGAAAACATTAATTAATAATCACTGTGCTGAGAGGAGGTGTCATGTTAGCCATTTTGTTGGCTAGCTTAAGTGCCATTTTCATCCACTTTAAAAAATTTCTTTAAAATATAAAACATCATGATAAGGAATTAAGGTTTTTTCATATTTGGTCATAATGGCACTGGACAATAGCTTGTTTGTTTCCCATTATTTCTAGTCCCTTTTTTCATGGTGATGTCCCAATCGCATCTCTTTAATAGATCTGTTACTGGCTTTTGGATTTTTCCCATTAAGGCCAGAAATTTGTGCCTTTGTTCCTAAATTGAAAGTCTGCAAGGAGGGAAAACACAAACTTTTTTCTTTTATATAGTTTCAACACTGTGTGAGAGAACACATGCCTGGGTATCTTTCAGTATTGTGCCCCTTTCTGCTGAGAATCCTTACTGAGAATAAAGGCTTCTTGTCTACAGAAGGTTTTCAGTTAGAGCTTTGTTTAAAGTAGTCTTACTTGAATTCTCTTTTCTTTCTAAAAGTGGCCGACCAAGATTTAGCTCCATAAAAGAACTGTCAAAGTTCTACCGTGCTCCAAGAAAAATGTGTTTAAAGCTGAAACACTGCCATTGCAACAAGTAGATTAAAAATGAAAGCCCTTGCACACCTGAAGTTAAGGGGGAAAAAAAAAGTTGCTTTAAGTTCCTTATTGTGCTGTTTATATTTTGAGGGACTTTGTGATTCTTTGCTTTCATTCTGATTTTTTTTTTTCCTTAGATAGAATATTAGTATTTTACTTGATTTTCAAGCTCCTTGAAATAGGATGTTAGGTGAATGTCAATTATGCTGTTGCTGGGTAGTGTATCTATCTGTAATATTGCCCAGTTTCTGCCTCCTACCCAGTCTGTAGTTACACTTGCACTGTGGTGTTCTCGTTTTTCACAAATAGGCAATCGAAATCTTGCTTTCTGGTTGAATGTCAATATCCTTTGTTCTGGTGGTTTTGTTCTTTCCCACCCCATGTTGTCACAAGTGCCATTTTTGTGTTATTTTTGGAAAATATGTTTTTATTTACTTATGTCAGGTATATAGTGATGTGCTTCTGTTTCTAATGTAGAAAATGCTGGTTTTCCCTACTGTTCTCCTTTTAAATTAGAACAGTTGCATTAAGAGTTAGTAATGCAGAGTAATCTTGTGAATAAGCTGTATGAGTGAGTAGTGATTTACCTGCAGTCCTATTTATGAGTTCTCTAAATTCATCACTTGTAGTTTTATGTGCAGGGATGACCATGTATTATTGAATGTGATCACATTCTTCTAGTCAATTGTATACATGGGGGTAAAACGCTTAAGGTGTTGTATCAGCTGAAGCCAAGACCATGTAAACTATTAAACTGTACGTGGTATCGGGAGTAAAATAAAATGCTGCATAATCTTCAGTGTAATACTTCTTTCTATGGAGCAAGTTTGACAAATGCGTAACGTGTCCCATATTTTTATTTACATCAGTTATGAAGGTACGAAGGGGAATCGTGAACTTCCCACCGTTTTCAGCGTGTGTCATGGACTTAGATTTTTCTTGGATGTTGAAATTTGCCGTACGACTGATCTCCCTCATGTTTGATTTCATCCTTTGCGCTGCGGTACGACGGAGGTGTCGGCGGCTTTCCCTCTTCCTGCCTCGCCCCCCTTGCCGTCAGCGCGGCCGCGGCGGCGGCGGCGGCCCTGGCCGGGTCACAGCCCTCACCCCCGGCAGCCCGCCCCTCGCCGGTGGGCGGGGCCGGCCGCGAGCGGGAGGCGCATGCGCTCTCCAGCGCGTGGCGGCCGTGCGTGCATTCCCGAAGGACGCGCGCTCCGCGGAGCCGCCGGCGGTCGCCCCCCCCCCCCCTTCCCCCCCCCTTCATGGCCAAGCGGCGCGCGGAGCCGTTAGTGTGTCACGTGCCCGTCAAACGGCTCTTGCGCGAGCCGGCGCCGCCGCCCCGCGCTGCGGCGCCCGAGCGGCGCCCCCGGGGCGAAGCGACGGGCGCCGGCCCCGCCGCCCCGAAACGGAAGCTGGAGGAGGCAGAGGCGCCGCCGGGCAAGCGGCCCGGGCTGCGGGGGAGCAGCTCCCGCGGGGAGCAGGGGGACGCGGGGGGCAGGCGGCGGCGGCGCGGCGGGCCCGCGGCGCCCCAGGACGAGCGGACGGCGGAGGGACGCGCCGGTGGCCGGGGCAAAGAGCGGGGGGCCGCCCCTGAGGTAACGGAGCGGGGCTGGGGTGGCGGGAGGCCTCCCGGGCAGGATGCCGCGGTGCCGCCGTGGGTGGGCCCGGGCCGCTCGCCTCCGGCGGCCGGGCGGGGGGGGGGGCGTGGAACGGCGGGCGCCTTTGGTGGCAGCCGAGGCGTTGCCGTGGGTGGGGCCGCGCCCTCAGCCCGCCGCGCCGGGGCGCGGGTGCCAGCCGTGGGGGCGGGGGGCCGTGCGGCCGGCGGAGTCGCCCGGCCTCAGGCGGGCACAGGACAGCGCTCGGTGCCCCGCAGCCCCTGCTGTGCCTCCCGGTGCTGATCGGTCATGGGCCTCCTCAAGCTGTTTTTTCCCCTTTTTCCTTCCCCGAAGCAAAAGAAGTAATATTTCTAGCTTGGTTGTTTTTGTTTTTTTTCTTTTTTGCCCGTATAGATGAACTGATGGGAAACAGCCTGTCTGGAGTTCACCTTAAGTCTATCTTCAGCCGCATCCCCATCCAAAAGTATGGTGGAAGCTTGAAGAGTTTATTTTGATAGTGTCTCTGTTGTTTGAGGTTGCGAGTCAGGCTTACTACAAGATCTGACCACTTACTTCCTTAACTTTTTGTTTGGGATGGCCATTTAGGAGCGTCGTGGCTTAAGCCCAGCCAGTAACAGAGGACCACGCAGCTACTCGCTCAGTCCACTCCCCTCCCTCCCCGCTCCGGGCCCAGGTGGGGTGAGGAAAAGCTTGTGGGTCGAGACAAGGACAGGAGGGATCACTCACCACTTATGGTCAAGGGCAAAAGACAGGCTCAACTTGGGGAAGAAACAAAATCAATTTAACTTACTACAAACCAAATCAAAACAAGGATATTAGAATGTAAACCCAAACCTTAGAACACCATACCCCCACCCCTCCCTTCTTCCTGGGTTCAGCTCCACTCTCGGTTCTCTCTCCCTCCTCGCCCCAGCAACGCAGGGGGTTGGGGAAAGGGGGTTGGGATCAGTTCATCACACCTTGTCTCTGCCGCTCCTTCCTCCTCAGGGGGAGGACTCCTCACTCTTCCCCTGCTCCAGCGAGGGGTCCCTCCCACAGGAGACAGTTCCTCCACGAACTGCTCTGATGTTGAGTCCTTCCCATGGGCTGCAGTTCTCCACAAACTTCCCTGGCATGGGTCCTTTCTGCAGGCTGCAGTCCTTCAGGTGCAGACTGCTCCAGCGCGGGCTTTCCTATGGAGTCACGGTGGGCATCTGCTCTCCTCCATGGGCTGGGGGGGACAGCCTGCTGTCTCACCATGGGCTGTAGGGGCATCCCCTCCTCCTTCACTGACCTTGGTGTCTGCAGAGGGGTTCCTCTCACATATTCTCACTCCTCTCCCAGCTGCTGTTGCAGTGTTTTCCCCTTCTTAAATCTGTTCTCCCAGAGGCGCTGCCACCGTCACTGATGGGCTCGGCCTGGGCCAGAGGCAGGTGCCACTTGGAGCCAGGGAAGCTTCTAGCAGCTTCTCACAGGAGCCACCCCTGCAGCCCCTCCCCCGCTACCAGAACCTCACCACACAAACCCAAAACAAGTAGCGATACCAGAACTATCCTTTAATCAGAACATCTAGTGAAGGCAGTGGTTGGGGAAGGGGAACAGTTACTTAATGATCAGGATATATTGACATGTGCAGTTGACTTGTGGTGTTCCTGGTTAACTTTGAACAATGTACATTCTTCTCCCTGGCCCTGTCCACATTTTACACAGTAGGTCAGAAAACGAAACATGGTACTAAGAAAGTTTTAGTTTTCCAAAAATAAAATGCGAGGTCAAATTTTGCATCTATCTAGAGCTTTGATACATGTAAACTCACCTTTCCTCCCACCTGGACCTTTTAAGTAAAACCAAAGTATTCAAACCAGTGATATGGAAGTGGCAGAAAGTCTAATCAGGTCAGATGGACTTTGAAATCCAGTTCTAGACTCTGGTTTTGAAAAGTTGGGGCCTTTGATAGTATAACACCCATCTGTGATCTGTAAAGAAAATTGTGGCTTTTCTTCCTCAGGTTCTGCCTTGTGGTAGTTTCTTGGTTGCTTGGCAGGGGGTGTTTGAGATGGATGGTAGAATTAAGGCGCAAAGGAATTGAGGAAAAAAATCTTATGTCCTATGAAAACTACACATCCTTTTTAGGCAGTGCCTTTTAAACACAAGCATATCTTTCATTTTTGAAGGCAGAACAAGCATCTTCTGAAGCGAAGCAAATTAAACAAATTGAGCAAACCTCCACAGAACAGTTTTACTTGATCGCACAGATGTGATGCTGAATTCTTTCCTTATCCCTAGGGTTATTGGGCATAATTTTGTAAGCTTTAGCAGTGGTAGGAAGGCAATAAGCCACTTGGATTTCCACACAGTAAAGGGTGTTTCTCTATATAAAATATTTTTGTAGGACTGTATTTTTAACAGGTTGTTTCCCTAAGTACAGTATTGTATAAAAAATATTTTTGCTTTAAAATAAATCTTGGTTAACGGCAGGCAAGAGGTGTTTCTTCCATCTTCTGTGTGTCCTACCTGTATGTTTTAAATTTTTCACAGAGATATTTCTGATGTTGATTTTTACACCTTTCTGAAGATAGAGCTGTAGGTTGGGATTATTCTTTGCTGTTTTGTGGCTTGTGTAGTTCAGTAATAAACATGCTGATGATACTGTTAATTTCACACTGTTTTTGTTAAAGTTACAAGCAATTCCAATTGTATTACAGTTGGACAGAGAAGAAATATTATCTGAGTTTTATTTGCAAGCACACCTATGCAACTGGAGTTGGAAAATTAGCTCCTTAAAAATTAAACAACTTCATCCACAGAAACTGAGCTTTTTTATCTCTGAGCTTGTTGCATGTTACTTATATTGCTAGGATTTCTTCTCAAAACCTGTGTTGAAGCATAGTTAGGTGAATGTGAATGCTCGGTATTTTATTTTGCATTTTATGTATGAGTGTTTAGTGTTTGTGCCTGTCTTTTGTGTTCCTTGGGTTTGTTCATTTTCACGCTGAATCTTTCTTGGAGATACAATTAAACTGAAATACTGCTGCTCTGGAGACTTGAATGCTCTTGAGATTAATCCTTTTTGTAGTCTGAGTCCAAAATTAAGAGTATGTATATTTTTGCATTACAAAATTTTAGATTATAATCTTTTAAACAAGAATGCTGTCATTTACTGTGTGCGTACAAAGCACCTAGCACAGGGATGTTCTAACTTTAAGTACGTAGCTCTCACAGTGTGAGCAGTAACTTATGAAAATATAAGGGGAGTTTGGATTAAACATGGGGAGAATTTGTAAGGGTAGCTGACAGTTTCTGAAACTCCATTGCTGGCAATATTTTTCAAAGCACTTGTTAGCCACCTGCCCTCCAGGGTTCTGTGTGAGTGATGCTGCCTAGGTTGGAATACGAACTGGAAAATCTTCCCTTTATCTTTTGCACTTTGTTGTTAATCCTGTGCAGTACAAAAATTTCAGTTTACAAGAATATTTATGCATGTGTGCAACTACTTATAGTTTGGCTTTCTTCCAGTTTCCATACAATCAATCCTTCTGTTCCTGTGGCACTATATCATTTAATTGGTTTTGGTCTTGATTCCCATTAATGAAAACTTTGGTTCTTTAATTTTCCCTGAAGACAATATTTTCCTAGCAAGCAAATTCACATTAGTAGTACTCTACAGGCATGCAGCCATCTTGCTGCTATGAAATGTCAACACCTTTCATACCTCTCTTAATTATTACAGGTCTTGAATAATGCAGGGTTTTTGTAGTAAGAATAGGTTACCTAGTGCAACAAATTGTACTTCATGAGAGGTTTGTGTGGTAACACAATGTGTGTTCTTTAAATTCAAAGTATGGTGAATTTACGTACTTCTCTCTTTTGGGGAGTGGGGGAAGCATCATTTTTCCAGTATCTGAGAGGGTTTAGGGACGATACTTACTGCGATTTTTTTGAACATTCCATTTTTTTAGTTGCAGAACCAGCAAACAAAGCATGACACTTTTAAAGAGCCGTACCAAAACAGTTATACCAGTTTATTTGTTAAAAATACTTCTGTTCAGCACCCATTACAGCTGAGACATTACAGTAAAATATTTAGAAATTCTGATTGTATGTTAGGAAAAATATAAAGCAGTATTCTGTGGAAATGCATTATTTTAGGTTTGTGGCAACATTCAGTGTTTTTATATACCAGAAGAAAGTACGTGCTGAAGACCTAAGGAATGACTTGAGAATTCCTCTTCTTATGGGTATCCTATCCATAAAAATATGCACAGATTGGCCACTGTTTATACCCACTACATATGGTTATAAACAAACTGTTTTCTAACAGAGACTTAAAAAAAAATAAATGTGGTGCCATACTAAAGTAGTAGATAGGTACATGTTCCTCCAAGGTTTACCAAAAGTTCTTAAACTTTTCCCTCCCTGCCTGTAGAAGAGGTCTTCATTTTTCTCATGAATACTTGAGTACAAAATGTAGCTACAAGAAAAGAAGAAACAACATGTGGTAGAAACACTACCCAATGCTTTACTTTTCCTACAAGTATCATCTGAGTGGATGTAAAATAGCTAAATACATTCTTCTGAATACCAGCTTCTAACTGTGCATGAAATTTGTATACCACTGCGAGAAGAAAAAGCAGTGAACAGTTTTTGTATGCCAAGTCCAGTAATTGCACGTTTTTCAGTATTGTTCTGTGCAAAGATTGCAAGTTGAGGAAATTGGTGGAGTTATGGAAGTATTTCCCAGAGGTTGTGTAGTTCTTTGCAAGAATATTTGAAAATACAAAAGTAAATTATGATTTGATTGAGATTTTCTATGGTGTTTTCCTTAGAAATAGCTCATTTCTTTTCTGTATAAAATGATAACAACTATTAATATGGAACAGCTGAGTAACTCTTCCTTGTTTCAGATTCTTTTATAGAAGTTTCTTTTTATTATTATGTACTTATGTGAAATACATTAATGTTTTCTTGCCTTTATGTTTGTCTCTTTTCAAAGCAAGAAGAAGAATTCTGTCAGTATAACTCATTCCTGTATTGGAGAGCACCACTGCCTGCTATTGATTTGTCTGATATTCAGAACCTAGATGGAGGGACTCCACCAGAAGCTAAAACTCCTTCAAGGACTGATGCTATGGAGACTGAAATGGAGACCTGATCAATTGTTTCATAGTTGTACATCTACTTGCAGGAAACTTGTTTCCGTTTGGATTCAGGTTTTTCTACTTGGGAGAAAAATGAGCATGCTTCTGCCTTTTTGAAGAAATAGTATTATGTCAGTCTGCAAAAGCAAGTCTGAGTTGTCTTAAGTGGATGGGATAATCACTATTAGGTACTTAAGAGTAAGCTGTCTGGAGGTGTACAGTGTAGAGGAGGCTATGATGTCTAGCAAGAATGCTTGAAAATACGGAGGCAGGCTAAAAGAAGACTACAGAAAATTAGAACTTTGGGGTGCAATTAAAAGAAACAGGTGAACATGTTACATGTCAAAAGGAAATGGAAAATCATCTTGCCTGTCCTGAACAAAAAGATATAACTGTGGTACCTAAAAGTGAAATATTTATAATGTGAATTTATCATAAAGCATACAAACTTTAGCAATTTTTAATGTGGGGTTTTTTTCAGTGTTTAATAGCTAAACCAAAAAGTAAGAGCCTACTAAAACAAGACAAAACATTCCCTTTTCTATGCAAACCAAAACCAAATGTGACAGGGAAGGGGAAGGAAAAGGGGATCTTTTCTTCTGTAAGCTGCCACTGTTCTGAAAGTTTTTCACATTCTCCATGTGAAAAAGCTTTTTCATCTTCTCCATTTCACATTACCCAAAGCAGTGGTCAGCCAGCTTTTAGGTTTTTGGTCCATTCTCAAGTTAATGCTATTCTTACGCTTTCTGACATTAGCTCTGAATCAGTCAGTAGCATTGAAATGGCAGGTGTGCGCAGGTGTGTCAGGGAAAGTTAATGGAATATAAAATTGCCACATACACTGACTGAGGTGTAGTTTTTGCTGAGACTGGATCTTGCAAAAAATTTTTACAAAAGTTCACTGAATAGTGTTTTTTTGCTGTGAAATATGACTTAATGCTTGTCTTCTGTAATTTATTTACAAGCTGAAGTACAATTAGAAATACTTGTTTTTAATAATAGACTGAAGTTGTATGGGCAGACTGTCAGCCCATAAGGATAGCAAACACTGTATTTTTGCTGGAATCATCACTGAAGAAGGCAACTTCTGAAATTTTCTAATTTTTTAAAAGTAATGTATTTACTAAAGGACAATAAAGTTTTGCCTGTGTGTATTTGAAAACTTTGGGACTATGACTATGTTAAGTTCCTGACTTTTTTCCTTCAGATTGTTGCTTCTATAACTTTGCCATTTTATTAGGTCTTTCTACCTAAAATATTCAGCTTGTCAGCCTTCTTAGTAAACATTTGGAAACTTTTTCTCAGTGTTTGTGCTGTATTTGTTCATTAATATTCATTAGGGTCATTAGATTGTTAGCGTCTCTCAGTACCCACAGAAGAAAGGAGGTGGCTTAGTGACTCATACATTTCGTGGTGCTTGGTTGGATGTGCTTCTGCCTGCTGTCAGATTAGCTGGATACATATTTAAACAATATTTATTCTTCTCTCACATTTTCAGTGATATTTTTATAAGTCCAAATACATCAACTTGTCTTAGGAGATACTTTAAAAATGTTTTTAAAAACAAACTCCTTTTCTGACAAGACTGCAAGTGCTATTTCATGTTTACTATAACCAAAATAAATTAGTGAGGAAACAGATTAGTTAGTTTGTTGAGGTGTTTGTTTTGTTTTTGTTGTGTTTTTTTTTACCCTAGGTAATACATGCATTCCTATATTTGTGGGTTTTATAATATTTCACACCATCCAGTATTCTCAGGATCCAGTATTTTGCATTATTAGCTAGTATCTTTGCAGAAATACTTTAGCCACTTAAAATCTGCTTGGATCTTCATATGCAGTAGATATGTCCTAGCAATAGACTGGATTTTATTGTTAAAATCTGTCTCTCCTTTCCACTGTATTCACAGGACAAAAGAGGTTTTATTATTGTCTTTAGAATACATATTTGAGCTATTCCATAACAAAATAAATAAGCCCTTTAAACCAAATGAAGCTTGCACTGTGTTGTAGGCCATATGTTTACTTTATTTGCAATTACGCTGTAGGCAAGCACTTGCTTCTTGGCTTGTTCCAGTCATGGGCTCTGGGTTACGGGCTGGAATGTCGCGGCTACTTTCAGAGCATTTGCTGAACTGATTAATTTTTTCCATTCATCTGTTTGCAAATAGAGGCAAATTTAAAAGCCTTGGAAAACTTTTTTAAATGAGTCTGAGAGTTTGAGTTACACAAAAGGCTGGGCAAGGTAAGGGGGAGTGATGATAGATTACATAAACAAGAGCTGTCAAAAGGTGTGATCAAGATATGTCACTGCTTAGTGTCTGGTGTCTCCAGATACCATGTGTCACAGTGGGCTACCACAACACTGGTCTTGGCTTCCAACTCCGTATTTCTAGAGCGCTCTTATTCAAGGGCTGTACATAAACAGTAAGCAAACTTCAGATGTTTTAATTTGCATGTGCATTCATACCCAGTCAGAAAAAAATGTTCTTTTGAAATAACAAAATGTCAGCACAAATTCTAAGACGTCTCAGGAGTAGCATAATACCTAGCAACCGATGATCTTAATTTGATGTGTTCTTAAACTTTGAGAAAAAAATTGTTTATATTCTCTCTAGGTAACTGGGAGTTTGCTTTTCTCTAAAATGTTCCTCTTCAAAGGGAAGAACCACTGTCACAAGAGTAAGAAAATGTACAGTGTAACCACAGAGATCATCTGGATACTACCCGGGTTGATACAGGTGTTGCATATGGAAGTAGCACAGTAAGGGTATGGGCATACTGAAGAGAAATGAAATGCTGGAGTTAAACATGTTTCAGAGCAGATTTAAACAGCAAAGTAGTATTACCAGCTTGCCTGTTGTTGTAAATTTTCTGTCTCATTCTAAACATAAGGCCTGCTTTTCATGGACTCATTTGTGTTTATTGAAGGCCTGTACTGTATTTATGGTTCCCAAGGTAGATGAGCCTCCAGGAGAAGCTTAAAGCTCAGTCCAAATCAGGAAAGTGAAGAACTACTATGAAAAACAGGCTGCACTGATGACCATGTCTTGCATAACTAGACTGTGGCAGAAAGAAAGAAAAAAAGAAGAAAGTGGGGAATGGAAGATAGGCGATGATGATGAAGTAGCGTAGCAAATGAGTGCATAGTTGGCCAGCAGAGCAATGACATGAAGTAATATTTTCAGCATTGGCTCCATCTTCAGCACAGCAACATTTACAATAGTTTAAATATCGTGATCAACAGTAAATCTTAGGTTTCTCAGTGTTTTGACAGTTACTGCTTGATGTTTTTTCCTGTTGACAAGGCCAAGAATTTAATGGAGATTAAAGAAGTACAACACGCTTATGTATATGGGTAGTTTGAAAATCCACAGGATCCTCTGTGTAGAAAATAAGACAGTGCAAGTATATGTTTCCAGGTGGCACCAAAGATTATTGCTGTCCAGCATTTGGCAGCAATTTCTGGTTACAGCAGATTCATTGTGGGGAATTCTTGTGTATTTTTGTGAAAGCATCTGATGACGGCTGCATCAAATACACTGCACAGACTCATTGCTTGGTATATTAAAGCTTATGTTCAAAGAAGCATTTCAAAATAGCTAGTATGCTTGGGCTGGCTTAATTATTTCCATGCTTACAGTTATAACCTTGACTCCCTAGGTGGCAATACACATACACAGTAAACTACAGTGAATCTGGAAAAAGTTTTGGGTATGCTTTTATTCTGAACCGCTACTGAAAATTCAAGCAGTGACATCATGAATGTTAATCATTTCCTTACTGTGATACATAAATAAAGGCAGGTCTAGTCACAAGTTCCTGATTATAAAGTGACACAAGGTCTTCAGCATAATTGGAATAAAAATACTTTGTCAAGAATTGTTTCATCTCCTGTTCTCCCCCCCCCCCAAAAAAAAAAAAAAGCTATCAACACTTGGGAGTTTTTTGTCACTACTTGTTAGCACTGTTTCCATTAGTTAGAACTCAAAAGCAAGCTTCATCTGTGTGTTGGATGGAAACTTCAGTCGGTGGCTGAAGGCTACTTGAAATGTACTCGTTAAATATGAGGAAGAAAAAGGTAAGTGCTAATTCATAAGAAACTAACTCATGAAGTAGTGCTTAAATTTTGGTATGTAGGTAACTATATATTTGAAATGTATGAGGAAATTTCAAATGGGGTTTTTCAAGTCTTACTAAAAGGTTGGATTTTTTAAATTCCTATTTGAAACTTTATTAGAGAATTTTATATTGATGCAGCAAGCATTTTAATTATATTTAATTTGTAAGTGAACTCAGTTATTAACAAATATGTTTTAAATGCTCTTGGTCAAAAAAATAGCATTCATGATTTCTTAGTCACTTCTAAGGACTTAACATTCATTGTTCTTTCTTCTTTTAAAGCCATACAGATCATAACTCTTTCACTAGTGAAGGAAAAAATAGTTTTCTTATTACTGATATGTTACCATTCCCAGGGGAAAAAATTGTGAAAGGAGGATGGAGGCAAAGTCAGTTTTTGTTTGTAATTTTATTTTGCTTTTAAGAATGATTGTGGTGGGTGGTAGTTTTCCTGGTTTTGTTTTGTGTTCTTTTATAATAGTGAATTTTTTAAAGAAGGGATATGGACTGGCTAAACATTACATTTTTTTCCACTTTTCTTGTATGAATACCCGGGCTTCATGTTTGGATTGGAATATGATTAAATAAGTGACTTACCAAGTAGAGATTGAGAAAAGTAAACAAAAATAGTATTGTAATATCTTCAGTGAAGTGTAAGCCAGAGGAAAGTTTTTTCATGCAGAGCTGTGAATGGAAATGAGCCACATCTATTCACTGTTCTCTTGCACAGGTGAATTTTGTAATGTCCTTCATTTGAGCAGGCACAGTGCTCTTCTAATTAAATTGGAACATGCAATAATTAATTCCATTGGATCTATCCTAAGTGTCAGGTGTTCCTCTCTGAAGCCTGATGCTATGTAGTGGTTATTTCCTTTTGATGCTTCAACTTGTAGAATATGAAATTTGCTTTAATTTTATTTTACTTGCTGGCATTTTAAACTAATTTTCTTCTGATTCCATAAAAAACAATTACTATATAAGAACTACTTTGGCATAAAGTAAGCTACCAAAATCCTATGGTTTCATGATTGTGAGTTGTAAACTGCAATGGTTTTTTATCGAATAATCACAAAATGTTGCATCTATGTATCCCATAATAGTTTTTCTACTTCTACCTTTTAGGAATTGGAGAAGCCTGTGATTGAAAAGATGAAAAGCTGCTTCAGACTCTGTATTTCTAAGTGTGTAGTGTGCAAATACAGAGACACCAAAGACAGCTTTTCATTGTTTAAATTGAAGCCATAAAAACAATTGTAAAATGTTATCGTGAAATAGAGTGTGATGTGAGAGGGAAAGGTATGGCTAACAAGCAAAAAATGTTCATACTGTGGACAACTATTATAATAGTAATATCAAGCCTGGAGTGTAAATATCAAAATGCCTTAATTTCTATGACATGGCAAGGTTTCAAGGAGAAATAGTGATGGTTTTGATGTCCAATATGGTTGTTGTTTTTTTTTTTTTCTTAGAGTCCATGCATGCAATGCATATATGCCCAAAGTGCTTTAAGGATACAGCTTGGTCAGTGGAGTCCCTTTGAGTTGAACAAATAGGTACTGAGAGTGCCTACTTGCCTACTTGTTTTTATGCCAGCAAGTAGCATAAAGGGTAGAATAGGCTCTCCATTATCTTTATTTCTCATTATTTTGAGCTGTAAGACAGATTCTGGTACCCACATTTCAATGCATTCCTTTCTCCCCTGTTTATGTTGTGCAGTTTATCTGTGAATATCCTGGATTTGTCAGTGCTAACTACTCCAATCTCAAATCATTTTGGGTTTTCAGTTTTATCTTTGTTCGGGTGGTCTTGAATTATTGTGAGGCCAGAATTGCTAATTTATGAAGACCAGTCATTTCAATAATGAGTTCAGCAATCAAAACACTCTTACTCAAATTCCTTAGACCACATTGTATGGCATTTACCAGTGTCTTATCATTGACTTAAGAGAATGATAAAAGCACATTGTTAGATTTTCTTTTTCAGTAAGGAAAATTAGAAACACTTTGCCTTTTAAAGATATGATTTTGAAGGTCTCTCTATTTCAGTTGTGCTATTTTACTACAGGTTAGAGTAGTGGAATTTGATTTTTTGAGATGTAGTATTCTGACTTACAGTTCTTAAAATGCAGTGTACTCATGCTGTAGGAAGATTTGTGCTTTCAGGACAGCTCACAATAGTGAGCAGTAACTGTTAGCATTTACAAGAACAGGTCCTTGGGTTTTTATCTTAAGTCTCAAGTAGTCAAGGAAACAATTAACAGTATTTTTAGTATGTTTTCTTAAAAAAAAAAAAAAAGTCTATCTGATCATGTAATATATTTTTTAAAAAAAATCAGTCACACCACTTGGAACCAAAAATGCAGCCAAACCTCTCCTAGGCTGGTCAGTTTTTCCTCAGAAAGAAAAAATACATAAGGTGTTTTCATATGAGGTAACTATTTAAGAGAATGATTTCAGTTGCCAGTACTGATTTCTGTGATGTTAAAAACTACCATTTAAAAACACAATGTAGCAGTTAGCAAACACATTGGTATAAAAATTATGTAAAGGATAAGACACTGGGTCATAGCAGAAGAATGTTGTTTTAGAAAGGGATGATTGGCGCAGAGGAGAAGTCCAAAATAAACTTCTTAATTTGCTGAATGGAAATAAGCTTAAATTTACCTTGCTTTCCTCTTAGAAATCTAGGTACCTAAATGCAAAACTTGAGCAGCTGGCAACAAACAGTGAAGTTAATCAGTTTGAAGGTTCATGGTATGGCGTATTTCTATCATGTAGCATGTGATAGCTCCTCAGAACACCGCCTGAAAGCAGTACTGATCATAACTGTGCCCTGCCTAGCTGGCACTAGCCCCTCAGTATTTTTACATGGGACTTCTGCCTGCAGTTGACTGCCCGCAGCTTTCAGTGGGGAGCGGTCAGAGCAATGCCCTGCAGACCAGATGCCGCTCATAGGGTGAATCCATGTGGTCGCTTGCCTCTTGCGTCATGGCCATGCTATGAGGCTGGACCTCATGGAGAGCCCTTGCCCAAACCCCACAGTTGCTAGGACAGCCTGTGAAACCCAACAGCCAAGTGTTAGGGACTTGCCTGCAGAGCAGTCAGCAATTGCATCTTAACGGCACAGTGTCATGTGAGCATGGATGTACCTGCAGCTGCCCACAGCCTTTGGAAGACTGTCCTGGGACAATAGTATTCTCCATGAATCAGCCCATCTTCTTACACTGGATAGTCTGGCTTTGCTTTAAGGCTTCTGCACAGACATATTCCACTCTGAGACCATGTGTGCTCAGTGTACCTGAATGACACCCTAATAAGTGTCTTCAGGTTTTCCTCTTGCCTCCAGCCATGGGTCACTAAAGGACAGACATCCTTCTTCCTTTGTGAAACATGGTGCTCCCAGTACATTCCTTGCTGTTTAACCCTTAATTTTGAGGCAAACCGGTTTAGGTTAGTTCAAAATAAAGAGGTCATGTGGATAAAGTTCTTTTTTTTTTCAGTCTCAAGCAGGAAGTTTTTTGTTTGTCTACTTTCCTCTGAAGCTTGAAGCATTTGCTTTGGCATGTCTTTGAGTGTGGATAGTAACACAAACCTCCACCCTCCCAATTCCACCTCCTGTATAGTGCCTGTGAGAAAGATATATCATAACTGGTATGAAAAAAAAAAGGTGGAAAAGAACAGATTTTGAAAATTGTTTTAAAATGAGGATTTGAAAGCTCTGGGGTCACATCTGGAGAAAGTCTCACTGAAGAATCCAGATGCCTGTCACTTGACCCAGGCCAGAGAGCTGACAAGTCAGAGTTCTCATCTAGGAGTACTCCAAAAGATGACACATTTGAAAAGTCTGTTAGTCTGAGGGATGCAAGGAACGACAGAGCAAACTGAAGAGAGGCAGTGTTCCATGAGGCTATTCTGCAAAACCCTTAAGGCTTCTTATTCTTAGAAGCAGGGATTGTGTTAATGCTCTAGAAAGGCTCCTCAGAAACTCAGAAAATTTTTCAGGTGTTACTGTTTAGCTACACATGCCATCTGAGGAATCATCTAATATTGAGGTAAGAACAGCAGCTCAAGTGGTTATCCTTCAATCCTGCATCTTCCTTGTGTTTGTCTCCATGACTGTTACCCTACAAAAGTACATTGTGCTTCTCCACCTGTGAAGGGTTTATTCTCTTATTCTCAAGAGATGGAGACTACTACATCTTAAAGCTGCCAAACACGCTCCTATACTGAGTTGTCTTAGGCCTTCTTCACTCATTTTCCTACCTCTATTAAGAAAATTGAGTAACAAAGACCAATGACACCATTTGAAATGTTATTTCTCAATTTTGGACTGTGATGTCCTGCCTTAGGAAGCAGTATGCTGGTTTCCATGGGACTATCACTAGAAGCACAGAAACTATTCATGACTGTAACAAGACCCTGTCACATTTTGTTCTTTGGGTCTGCACTGACTTCAAAGTTATTTACAGAGTGCATTTCGGGAGAATTGATGATAGGATATTTGTGACTGTGACCATCAAGTTGACAAAACCTACCCCACTACATTCCTGGCAACATACAAACCCTAATCAAAACTTTTTAAAAGCCAATTTTCTCATAGAATAAATTCTGTAGACAGTCCTGTTGACTTTGAATAATTCTTCATGCAAATACAATGTCTGAACTATCTTGAAGGATTTTGAGCCATGTAACTACTTGTTGCAGCCACTGAATGATCTGATTAAAAAACACCAAAAGAACACATGGCATCCTGACTGTCTATAAGTCAATACTCAAGACTGTCCTCATTCTTGCCTCCTGTTGAAGCACATCTATCATGTGAACCAGTAGCTGATGGACACTTATATGCCTGCCTGGGTTCTGGCATCCTCAACTTTAATCGAAAAATCAGTTTATTTGTGATGAGGGAAATAATGTTCTCCTTCTTGAAAAAGCATTTATTGGCAGACCTATATCTAATATCAGTGTGCAGTGGGCAGCAGGAGGAAGATTTACTAGAATCGGACCTGGAATAATCATTGCATATTCACATACTGTGAAATAAGCAATAAAGCATGACTTAAGCTCACTCCAGGAGGTTGCTTCTACACACTGTAAGTTGCAGGGGAAGACCAAGGCAGAAGATTCTGTTCTGTTGTAGTCCAGAATCTGCATGGTAAAACAAGATTTAAGTTTTGTGCTATAAAGAAAAATAATCTGCCACAGTGCCTTTCTGCAGCATGCTAAAGCAGTAGCAGAAACAGTTGTCATCTGATGAGTCTGTGTTCAATGTATCTGCTGCCAGCCTTAGGTGTTGGACTAACTTATGAGATGACTTTATTTATGTTGGAAGATAAATAAGCCTAGGGGCAGGCTGATTTGTTGATGATACGGGACAGGGGGAGAAATCTAGAAGCAGTCTTTACCAGTTTCATTCCTTCCTCCTCTCTTTGCTGCTTCATCAGTTCTTCAAGACCTGTTAGGGCATTAAGGCAAAGGTAAAAGTTTGTAGTCATGAAACTCAGTGTCTTCAGCATGTTTGGAGATGATGAAACAATGAGACTGGGAGTTCCCTCTAAAGCAGATTAGTGCATAAGATGTAGATTAGTTTTGGCTTTTTCATTCCAAAATCTGGACACACCTTTAGTAGATCCTGCCTGATTAAACACAGTTGATGGAAAAAACATTTTAATATACTTGCTGGATAGGAGGTATGATCTAACAGAACATAGTGAACAGAGTGGGTATCTGGATGCTTACGCCTTTACAGGCACCCCATGGAAACAACAGAAACAAAGCCATTCCTGTTTCGGTAAAAGTTTCTGTTAAGCGTATTATCCTCCTTTAAGATTGCTTTTTGGTAGGAGATTTTTGGACTTTGAAAACAACGGAAGGTTGTGCATGAATTAATGCAGTCATACTTTGACATGTCTGCATTTCACTTACTTAGGACATGAAAAGCAAGAGGTGTGACGCATTGTTCCTAATGGGCATCCAAGAATTGAGCTGGCTGCACTGCTGTTGAAGTGACAGCTTAGACACTGGGAATATAGGACTTAAGCAAAAAGAAGCATAAAGGATGGATAAGCAAGATAGTGCTGATCTTAAGGTAAGTCTGTAGAAATACGATCGATATTCTGCAGTAGGAGTGCAGGAGAATACATCTCAACAGTTCTGATTTCTAGAGATAACACACTAAAGAGTACATGATAGTTATGTGGACTTTGAACTACTGAAATGTCTGTTATAAAACGTACCACATGTGTTTTTATATCAGTGAAGTGCTGGAGAATTTGCAGCATGACAATTGGTTTGTAGGGCTTTTGAGAGCAGATTTTCAGGTCTTTGTATTAGATTACAAATGGCAAGTCTTGATTCCAGGGAAGACTGAGAATTTCTCATGTCTGAAAGAAGATGCACAACTTAGAAAGCAATGGCAGAAATTTGGAATTAAGAAAATTCTTGCAGTCAGAGGAATATGTACATCTAGCTATGTCCCAGTCAAAGTCCAGAGCGTCTGCATGTGCTGGGGTACTTGTGTTTCAGGTGTCTTACAGGGTTCAGATTCATATGAAGAGTGGGCCTGGTAACAGTGACTGATATCTCCTATTAAAACACTTATTTATTTCATTTATAAACACTGGTGAAACTAGCAAATTGAGCTGAAAGTTTCTGTGCTGACTCAGGGTGACTTGAGAAAATTTAATTGAAAATAATTTAATATCTTAGAAGGTGTAGCTAAGAAAAGAATGAACATGCTGTTCATCACCTGCTAAAATTTCAAGCAGTGCATTCTGTTATTGGAAGCTGTAATGCTTTTTAAGGCCTACTGTGTAAGAAGTGCAATGTAAGTAGTCTAAAGACAAAAAGATGCAGTATAAGAAGCAGAAACATGTTTGGCAGGGGGCTGGAAAAAGGTTTCTTCTCTTCCTTGTCTTTGAAAGAATAGTTTATGTGGAACCACTGCTAAGTTTAACAGCTAGTGTTTCAGAAGGCCCTGGGGCATGCCCCAGGGCTGAGCAGGCTTTTCTGCTCTAGTTTTTGGGGTGCTGCTGAGCTTGGGTGCTTGACCTGACAGAGGGAGTATCTTCTTCCTAGTGCTCTCAGAGGTTCTGCTCCCTGGCTCCTGCACTGAGACAGCGTGGTCCAAAGGCAGGGCTCTCGTGTAGGGGAGGAGAAGGAGGAGGAGGAAGAGGAGGAGGAGGAGTAGAAGGAGGAGGAGGAGGGAAAGCTGGGCAGCATGGAGGAAGATGAGACTTGGCTGGGCAGGAAAATTAGAAATGGAGAGACCAGAAAATGGGAGAAACGTCTAGAAAGAGTAAGTGGATGGGAAATACAGAGAAAATCCGGAGGCAGGCGGGCATTGGAGCTCACAGTCAATACAGTGGCACAACTGAAACCAACAAAATAAAAGGAACAGTAGGCAAAAAGCGGGTGAGAGGGCAGAGCAGAGAAAGCAAAGAATGGGAGGTTGGGATTGATTATAGGAAGAGGGTAAGTTTGGGACAAAAGAAAATGGAGATTGAAAGAAAAGTGAGGTTTGAGAGACAAGGTGGAGGAAGTACACAAAACTGGAAACAAAAAGAAACTCAGAATAAAGGGAGAATGGCGTATGCCTGCGATGTTAGTCCACACTAGGTACAACTGGCTATAATTGTGGCAGGTGCTTGTTTTGGTTTGAATGCTGTGGTCCTCAGCGCATTCAAGGGCTCCAGTCCTGCTGGAGACAGTGATAACTGCTGAAGGGGTGTTGAGGTTCCTCCTCTGAGTTTTCTTTGTCAGTGTGGAAAAGGTGGTACAAAAGGTATGTGAAGAAGAATAGGAGGATCAAGACCCCGAGTATTCGGAAATTTGGGTTTATATCCAAATTTCGTCACTTTATAAAGATTTTAATTAACACACACACTGGTCACATACCGGTTTTCTCGTAGACCGGTTGAGTTGTTCATCGTCATGACCTGTAATCCAACTACTCTTTCACCTTTCGCTTTCCAGTAACGTGTTGATTACATGGGATTCAAGTCCTCGTAATTCAAGAGAGAGTCTTCGGTTTCCTGTTGGTCCTTCCCGTTAGGTTTATCATGAGTGCTGTAAGCTTTACCTCTACCATGAATCTATTTTCACAACACCCTAAGAAACGACCAGGGAAAAAACTCAGGCGTTAGAGGGGCGGCCGAGGTGCGGGCAAACCCGAGCCAAAACCCGTATCCCGCGTTTGGGATACCTGCGATCCGGTTTCTCGACGCGATGAAGAACTTGGCAGGGTGGAAGCAAAGCGCCGCTGGGCCCGGGGGGCGGGCAGCGTGTCGGCGGGGGGCCGCGGAGCGGGCGCCCGGCCCGGCTTTCGGGGCTCCCCGGGGGAGCCGCAGCGGAGGCAGCGCCGGCACTCGGCTGTCCCACGCAGGAGAGCGGCGCCTGCTGCCTCGCGGCAGCCTGCGCCTTCCAGCACCGGGGGGGCGGGGGGCGAAGAACCACGCGGGTCGCTGCCTAAAACGCCGGGGGTCAAGGACGGCGCCCCGGGAGCCGCCGCGCCCCGCCGAGGCGCCGCCCGCCCTCCTGGCCGCCGCCGCGGGACAAGGATCACCGGCGGCGGCGGGCATGGCGGCGTGGCGGGACCTGCTCTTCTCGCAGCTGGGCTCCGTCTGCCGCGGCGGCCGTGACTGGCGGGGGGGCGGCTGGCGGCCCCCGCCCCGCGAGCGCTGCGCGGCGGCGGAGGACCGGCGGCGGCGGCCCCCCCCGCCCGGAGCCCGGCGGGGCAGCCGCGAACCCGCGGCCCCGCAGGTGAGGGCGGTGCAGGCGGGGGCGGGCGGCGGGCGGGCGGCGCGGCCGGGGGTCTCGCTGCTCCGCGGCCGGGGCCGGGCTGGCGAGCGCCCCGCCGCGCAGCGGGCGGCTGCCGGGGGAGCAGGAGCCGTTAGGGGCCGATCGGTCCCCTTCGTCCTCCCCCGGGCCGAAGTCCCCTCGGCCTTTGAGAGAGAGGGAGGCCCGTCCGGAGGCAGCGGGCAGGGGCGGGAGGAGCACGGCGTCGAGCTAAAAGCTCTTCTTTCTCCGGTGGCGTGCCTTGCACTCGCCGCCTCGTGAGTGGCGTTCGGGCGCATCGGTAAACGGCATCAGACTTCATCTGACAGTCCCGGCGACCGGGGGAGGGAACGGATCTGTTGGGCTGATGGCAAAGGGACGACCTCGGGCTACAGGGGGCTGTTTTGCCAGTCATGGGGTGTCCCGGTGTCCGTGCCGATTCCCCACCCCGTGCTTCTGCAGATGTGGACCCGAGTGATCTTACGCCGCGCACATCTGCTTGTATTCTAGCAGCCGTGAAAGGCTTCCAGCAAAAACGATTGCCCGCGCTGCAAGCGGGACGTTGCACGGTGTTTTTGTGGTAGCGCTGCTTGAATGCCACGAAGGCTACGACGGTTAGGCGTCACTTGTGGGAGAAATGCCTCTGGCTCTAGTAAATTTTCACCTCTTTTTACCGCGATGCTGACTGAAGCCGTTTTAAAAAAATTTAAAGACAGAACTTGTCGTTCGGATGTTGGGCTTTTAAGAACGCACCTCTGCTACTACAGATAAAATTGTGAGGCGGGGTGCTATTTCACACAGATCATGCTGTAGCAACATATCTAATGTATCCATTTCTGAAATACTTGCTGATGTGAGAAACATGTTTGCAGAGGAATATGCTTTGTGAGTATTTTGGTTTATGAATATGATTTTCAAAATGGCCAGTATCTGCTTGTACACTAAGAAAAAAAACGCTAGTGTTTTAAGTTGTGAACCACAAAATCCTTTTCTTGGTACCAAAATGAAGTTGACGGTTTTTAGAGGTTTAGTGTATTTTCGACTTCCCAGGGCAATTGCAGTGTTATGTCCAAGAATAAGCTCGTACTGATACAAAGCTGAAATGAGTTTAAAGAAGCATCATCATTGGGTTTTTTAGTGAAAAATATGCTCTGAAGTTGTGAAATCAGTTTACAGACTTTTCTTTGATAAGTTTATATTATACCATAACAACCTTATTTAAAGTAGTAACAGGCTTATATAGTATTATTAAAAAACACAATGAGCAGCAAACAGGTTAGGTTATGTTTGGACCTAAGTTTTCCTTAATCGTTTTGTGGCTTGATAAGGGACAACTGCTGAAGCTTTCTTGGCTGTTACAAGGTCAGGGGCACAGAAATTACCCAATAGTGAATGTGCTGAAGTATGCTGTCCCTGGAAGAAACCAGTATCAGGAAGAAAACATAAGAATCACACAGAACTGTACCAGAGAAAGACAGTTCTCTCTGAGCTCCACCTTCACTTTTTTTTTTTTTTTTTAAACACTGTAGGGACAGGGAGCAGGTAAGATAATTGTTACCTCTTCCCCCCCACCTCCTGCTCCCATTTGTGACCACCTAAGTGGAAGGCAAAAAGTCACGTAGTAGTTTTAAAAGAGCAGAAGGTAGGTGAGTTTAAAATTTCTACAGCTCGTAAAGGAAAATGAGGTCTTAGTAAACATCTGTCTGTCCATGCATGCATGCAATTTTGCAGTGTGCACAGTACTCCATTCTGGGCTGCAGGTAATGTCTTCAAAAGCATCTAAATGATTTATTTGCCTAGGTCCCAGTTTTCAAAAACGTTGTTGGCACATAAAAGCGTAGGGCCCTCTGGGACCAGTGAAACTTTTTGTACATCGTGTCCGGGCAGCTGCAGCATATCACTCCTCTGTCATCCCAAGGACTTCTTGTCCCCATCTGCATAACCACAGTGGGAGGTGCCCAGAGATAATAGAAAACAGGTTTTAATGGTCATGGTGTCAGAACTGTCCTTATTTATAATATTGTCTTTAAAGTGGGGTTGCAGTACAAGATAGCGTGTCAGGGGAAGGCTGCAGCGCTAAGAAGAGGAAGTCACTCCCTTCTTTTTGCTATCGGCACAACTCTGACCATGACTGGCGTTACAAATAGGATGGGCACAGACCATGCTGGACTGCTGTACTCTGTTTACAGTGTCCATCAGCATGGATCTGATCTGGTTACATCTGCCGAAGCTGAACAAAACCTGCCCAGGAGGAAAATCTACGTGAACTATGTGCAATACTCTTCCTGCTTCTTTTCCTGAATAAGTCACTGCTTCATCCTGCCTTTTCATGGCTCAGTTAATCTTAAATTTATTTTTCACTCAGTAGCATCATGTCAGCTGAAAAGGTGGGTCCCCCCACAGGTGTCCCCCAGCAAGCTGATCTATAGGTTTTTGGGTGCTATCTGGGGAGGTGGTAGGTCCAAGCTGGGTAATCCGCTTTTTTGGGGAACTGTACTAATGAGTTCAAGACTCTTCAGGCAGCTCACAGCACAACGGAAAGCTGAGGTGGCCATGATTTAGCAAGTTTTGATTTTCCCTCAGTGTTATTTTCAGACTGGCTCTAGCAACTGTTGTGTAAAGCTTCTCTGATTCTTGCAATACGTAAACGTATGTCTGTGTAACATGCATACTAGGTGAACCCTTGTGATCCGCTCTGTGTGCTTTGAATTACCAGTTCTTTTGCTTTACGTCCTCATCTCTAACATTTTACCTTAGTTTTTGAAACTGGTCACACCTTTTCGTGCCCTGTTGAGGGGGTGTAGCTCTAAGTAAAGTGCTTAAGCCTTAAGAAAGGCAGGATTTATTAAGCACTTGTCTTCATCCTTTCCTTAGGGCTGGTGTTGCTTTGCATCTCTGCCCAAGTGCCATTGCTGGTACGCACTGTTCGGAGTTGTCCAGTTCCCTCTGTCTGTCATATGGGAACAGAAGGAGGCATCTAAAAACAGGTTTGGGCGTTTCTTGCTGTCCTTTTCACAGGGACAGAAGCTGGATGCTGTTGTGCTGCATGTTGATGAATGCAAATAAAAAAAAAGGGTTTTTTAAAACCTGTTGGTGGTGTGATATCTTGTTGTCACTGTTTCCAAATCAAATATCCTTGGGTTGCTAATGAAATGGGTGCTCTTGCTTTTTCCTAATTATTAAGTCTCAGTGATGAGAATTGAGTTGTGCCCTCTTCAGCGTTGTCATAATGATGAAACTCTGTACAGGAACTGTGACAGGGCAAACACTCTTCTCCCGACCTTTGGTGGTTTCAGGTGTAATGGTCTGGAACTTGGTAAACAGCCATGGCTGCACCTTGGTGCCAGCCCCGTGGTGTCAAGAGATAACATGTTTTCATTATAAAAGGGGTTTCCTAGCTGCCATATAGTGGTAGGGATTACACAGAGGTGAGGAGGGACTTGGTCACATCTGTAAAGGCTTGGTAGTCTGTAGCGTCAGTCAGGTTAGGCTGCACTGCCGAGGTCGGACTGTGGATATAAATTTTTTACCAGCCTGGCTGGGGTGGGACGATCCCAGGTTTGATCACAGTCCTACTGCTATGAACTACTGCATTTGGTTACATTATATTAGCGCAATTTAACCCCCAAACAGGGGTAGAGGAGGTTCTATTAGAACATCCCAAGTGCTTACAAAATACATCTGTCCCTCTGCCTGCTGGCTTGCCAGTGTTTTGGAAAGGCTGGGTAGCGGTGCCATTCATCCTCAGCCCTCAGCAAGCTCGCCCTGTCCTTGCTTCTTGCAGCACCCTCCTTGCCCCTGCTCTGGCCCTTCCCTCACCCCTTGTGCCGGTGCAGCTCACCAGACTGTCCAAACACAGATGCAGCCAGGCAGCTTGGTGAGCAGGGAGTGCTCCCAGGAGGCTGGGTGGGCTTTGGGACTGCCACCCAGGGAAGAGGAGTTGGCAGCAGGATGGAGCAGAGGCCTTTTAGGTGGCAGGGTAGTGTGCCTGGGAGAGCAGCCTGGCGTGGTGGGGGCCAGGAGTTGCAGCCCGGCTTGGTGCAGGAAGGCCAATGGCGGTGGCTGCCAGGTCGACCTGTGCAGCCCGGCATAAACAGCAACCGCAGCTGCTCCTCGCTGCCTGGCCCTGGGGAAGCCCAAGCCTTTGGGGATCCCTTTGTCTGCTGTTGTAAACTCCAGTGCAACAAACCAGGTGATAAGGCTGGCATTGCAGAATGTGTCTTGGCACACGAGGCCGAAGGCATGGGAGGACCCAGTGGAGAGCCCGAGAGTGTGTTCAGATGGCCTCTGTGGCAAAGGGGCAGGAGGATGTTTCCATCCCCGCAGACCCAGGCAGCTGCTCACAGGCCATGGCCGGCTCTTCTTCCAGCTGGGTCGAGGCAGCTGTTTGTGGGTCTGCAGCATTCGGTGGGTTAACGGTGTGACTTACATTTAAAAGCAAGACAGCACACAAAGGAAAGGGGTTTTTTTGTGCAAGGTGGTGGGGTAGGCAGAGCCGGGGAGAGTGGTGAGCCACAGCAGATGTGGGACCATACCTTCAGCCTCCTCAGAAATCATCTGAGCTGTGCTCTCTCTCTCTCTTTGGAAAATGGTATTTCAGTCCTGTAGCAGTCTGCCTGTCTTGCAGCGTGTGGGAGGGCTGCTGTACACAGCTGTCAAACCCATGAAGATTTTACTACTGTGTGAGACAAGCAATGGAGCAAAAAGAGCAATGCTGACAGGAGTGACAGTGAACAGTCATGTGTGGGTTGCTCACATCCTTTAATCTTCATAGTATTACAGTTTAATACAGATTGCTATCAAGTTGTGAGGTACTGGGGCCCTTCATGCTTTGGCCAGCTGAATTTTGCTAACTACGTTTGTTTTCCACTTTAGATACTTTAGATATATCCTGTCTTCAGAGGGTCACCTCTTTAGTCAGTATTAATACCTGTGTTGTGAAAATATAAGACAAACAAAAGAAGGCTCTGAAATTTACCAGCAGATAAGTTTCTTATCTTCCTCCTCCTGGTTTGGGAAGAGCTTTATGCTGTATAATTTTGAATCCTTTGATGGAGGAATGCGTTTGTAATAGCAGCAGGTGGTTGACTTCTGTGATTGCTCAGTGCCAGGTAGGTGAGACCCAGTTTCAAAAATAGCAAGTTGATTAGCTCTTTGCTAACACCTAGTGCTAAACAAAGAAGAAGCACTGGCTTCCATTGATCCCAAAGTGGAAATCTGAGCAAGACTTGAAGCATTGTATTGACCCTCTGAATAACACATCTGAAACATCATTTTCTTATGGCTACCTGGATTTTCACTTCTTTAAATTGACTTACAACATGATAATTTCAAAGGGGATATGTAACTTGCCTTGAATTTGTGGGATTTTCTGATTATTTTGCATTAGTTAATATAATAAAAGAAGACCAAATGCTTCATTTTCCTTGGGATATGAATGGTACTAATGGCTTCCAAAATACTGTGTGTGAGACAGGCAGGAGTGTTCATTAAGGAAGATAGGCAACTTTTGTCTCTGAAAGACACACAGTAAAATAAGGCCATTCTTATATTTAAGGATTTGTCATGATTTGCAAATATAGTTTGGATTAATTTGCCATTTCTTGCTCCATTACTGGTGCCTGTTCTTGTTTGCCACAAGTTTTGTGTGTCTTTTATAATTTATTCTGCTATTCAGACTGTTTTCCATCAATTAAAATCTTTAGATGTCTCTCTGTATCTTTATGTATGACTAGCTTGTTCAATAATCCACATTTTATGCTGATCATTGAATTGGCTTTATAAGAGCAGAAGATACACAGTATTATATTGTATTTTAATGCTGACAATGTAAGATAAATGTCACCTTATTACAAGGTAGCTGCCATCAGGTTTAAGCACAGATTTTTTCATTGCATGTATGGACCACAGTTATGAAACAGCCAGATCCAAACTTTCTCAACAGTTGCTGTGCTTCTGGAGTAGTGGGTTTTGGAGTGGCCTATTTTAGGTGGAAGGCCAAATTATGTTTCATGCCACAGAGACTATTCCAGTGGGGAATAGACCAGGAAACCTGTTCTTAAGTAATTCGCAGATGTCTAATGCCAAGATAGGATTTTTAGCAATGCTTTGGGGGCCTGTTTCAAGGATAGGTCTGAGGAAAATAAATGTGATTTGAGATTTCTTGTGTAGAGCTCATTTGCAAAAGTCTGGGCTGTTGGCAGAAATGTTAAGGTGAGGGCCTCTGTGGCCTTCCCCCTCTAGTCCAGTGCCATGGTCTGTGCAGAAGAGTCTGCTCAGAGCCTACAGCTGCAAACCAGGGGTCCCTCCATGAGCGCCTCCACCCTGGGCTGGCTGTGCCCTTGGGGCAGTGCTGTTTGATGTGTTTTTCCAAAACATTACATGTTCAGGGATAGCAGAAAGGCTTAATAGATTAGTTAATAAACTTAAAAAGTAAAAAGTAATAAATTAATTAAAGGCCTAGTCTTTCAGAATGGGCTAAGCTTTCCATCTGTTGTCTAGCTCTGTGCTCCAGGGGTCAAGCTGGAGCTTCTTGGACAAGGTAAGAGTTTTGTATTTAGGATTTCCTGCATTTTGTTGTCATGACCCCACTGCTATTTGCATCTGTGTTACAAAGCCAGGCTGTTGTCCTCTGACAGGGTAGCCTGAACACAGGGAAATTCTAGAAGACCTGAGAGTTTGTTGAAAACCTCACATTGGGTTCATATTTTATTGCACATGACCCTGGAGTTTTACAATGCACTTCTACCCTATGTGGATCCAAAGTGGTGTTCTTTGTTACAATCAGTTGTTACATTACTTCATACTGTAAGCATGCATGTAATGGATGCTGAACCAGAAAGTTCCTGCCCTGAAAAGCTTATGCAAGACAGCCTGTTAAGTTGGAAATCTCTTTAATGCTGGCAGTAATTTACAGTTGCCCTGGGATGCAGAAATACTGCTGAAGTCCTGTTTTTCACTTAAGAATTATTATGCGTAAAATGATGATACCTGCAAGTCCACCTTAGCTTTTATGGCTCAGGAAATGTTTCCAGGGGTAAGGGTTCAACAGATACCAATGTGCTTACAGGCTGAGCTCTTGTGAAATAGTCTTGAGTGTTAGCTTACGAGAACTCTGGCTGCATTTCAGGTATCTAATGTTCTTGCAAGTGACTTGCTCTATGTGTAGTTAATTTTTAAAAGGGTTTAAGATATTTTAGGACGCTGTGCTGAACACAGAGGCTGGATTTTTGCAGTAGCTGTAGTAAGGGGAAGTTCTTCTTTCCTTCCCCTCATTGTGTACTTGAATAAGGGTGGGTCACACACTACGCTACACTGACTTCTCACAGATATGCTTTCACCTGAAAATGGTGTCTCCCTCCTTCCCAGGCACTGAAAATCAGTTTTGGATCTTTTGGGTATTTCTATTTCTTGCCATCAGCAGTACAGGTTCTTTACAGGTACTGTATAAGTATACTGGAGTTGTGAGGCAAATGTATTAGCCCCAGGATTATCTGTTGCTATTTAATGAGTATTTGCTTTCATCTAAGCATTTTGAGGGTAACAAATAATTTCCTCACTGGAAAAAAGAGTTATATTATATGATGTGTACCTATACTGGGGTTTTTGCTAAGATTCTGCCAAACCTGCTCAGCAATGCAGAAATATTGACTCTAATAGTTAAGGTCTTTAGGAAAACCCAAATTCTTGAGAGGTGACATAGAAAAGTGGTTGTGTGTAGTGGATTCACTATACACACAGTGTGTACAGAGCTGCGGCATGGTGCTTGGCAGCAGTTTTCAGCTCTTGAAGTAGTGTTTTGGCTAAGACACAAGATAGAAATTATTGCTCTCTGTTACCAGCACGAATTTTTTGTGGTTTCAGTAAGCGACTTAGAACTTGATTGTTCTGGCTAGTTTCCAGCAAAACTGTACTTTGCCTAAATGAACTAACCTGTTACTTAAACTGGCTAGTCATTATATGATTTCTCATTATCTGCCCCTGTCTGTATCTACAATGTGTCATTAAAGGCAGTTGATCCTGCTTTGTCCAATAAATGGTTATATTTCAATAATGGATGAAGTTATTCTGACACAGAGGTGTGTGCCTCTTAATTTCCTTTTGCAGGGAATTGAACAGTGTCTGGAGCAGCATGCTGTTTCATTAGAAAATGTGTGTATCCGTGCCTTTCACCCCAAAGGGAACATAAGTACAGCTAATGGTACTAAAAATTTGTCATGTAGTATTGGCAGTGTAACCTAGTTTTCCGGAGTTTGGTACTCCACCAATGAACAGTGCTTATTGTCTGGTCTTGAGGGGGCTGAATGTTTCTTGCAGATCTTAGTTTAGTAAATCTAATTCTGAGCAGGACAAATGCACATTAGCCCCTACTTATCAGTGTTTAATTGGTGCAGTGCACCTACAGGCTTTGACTCTGGCAAGTCGTTTACGGGGGGTGGGGGTGGGGTGGGAGGGTGGGGGGGTGCGGGGGGATGGGGTGGGATGGGCTGGGGCAGAAGAAAGCAGCAGCAGAAGTGGAAGCATTCACCCGTTTTCACTGGATGGGTGGGTGGTGGAATCAGTGGGGCTACCAGTACAGCAGGTGATCTCAGGGCTACGTCGCCCCATCCTCTGAGACTGGTGAGCCAAGCTCTGCGTACCTACTCCGTGACCCTGGCGGGATGGTGGCATGGTCACTTGCATCGCTGATGGCACCCCTGGATTTTGGAGGACAGATACTTCCCTGCTGGGCTGGATTTTTAGGTTTCGTCTACTCTCACTTCCCATAAGCAAGTATTTGAAAGAAATGAGTGGTGCAGGTGTTCCTCTAAATTTTATGCTCTGATCTCTCTCTTTACCTCTGGAAACCTTAATTTTTTGAACATTACTTACATTTAACCAAATTTGACCTGACAGTGTCCCTTTAATACCATATTATGCAAGGATCTCAGACATTAAAGATATTGGAGAAGTGATTAAAAGCAATTTTCTAAAAACTACTCATGTGCCTTAAATTTCAGAGCCAAACTCTTGCCACCCCATTGACTAAATCAGTCTAGAAATCTCCAAAGCCTCTTCCGTGGCAGGGAAGTATAAGCAGCAATCCTAATCCTCAGACTGGCGAGAAATGAGAAGGCAAAACTCCCAAACACAGGTCTCAGGACTTTCTGGAAGGAAATTGGAAGGAAAACTGCAATATAAACTTGGCTCCAGGTCTTCTGTATATCAGAACAGAAATTTGCCAGTAAGAAGTAACATGTAGGTGTATTTTTGTTTCCTTTTGGGTTTGGTGGTAGAAAGGATACGGGTTCATGCTGGCTGAGGTGTATGTACCTCACTGTAGTGATGGGAGAAATTTTAATTTGTTGTTGAAGTTTAATTAAATTATGACAGTTTTGAAATGTTAGCCAGAGTTTTATGAGAGGAGATATACATGTTACAGAGGTCTTTTATGAAGATAGGAATCAAGAGCAAACAAATAGCAGTTCAGAAGTCTCCTCTTTTCATTTGTACTTGCCCAGCCCTCAAGTCAAAAAGCATGAAGGTTTAAAACCCTTTTCCTGGTTATACAATTAGCTTAGAAACCTAAGTAAAGCCTTAGATTAAGAAATGAATGTTATTGTTATGGTGTAAATTTTATGTACTAAGTGAAGATTTCACCTTACATAAAATTAAGAATAATGGTAAATGTGTTGCATTTCACAGGGTTTCAGTTTTGAGATTTGTGCTTCGTAAGATGAAATACAGTGATACAGTCTTGTACTTTATTTTTTTCCTATGGTTGATTGGAATTTCAATATATATTTATTTTTTAAGTAGTACCATCTGTTCAGGAACTTCATTAAACAAAAAATGGTGGACTTTGCAAACAATGTTTTTTGCTATATTCACATGTTTATCACTTGAGATGAAAACAAATGCTAAAGGTACAGCCTTCGTCAGGATCATATACAGATGAAATGCTATCTAAGTACTGCTTTTTAAAACGTAAAAATTACAGGAAGCAAGGAGGTGAAAGAGTGCAGTACAGGAAACACTCTGACAAATGCTTTATGTAAATAAGCAAAGTTTAATCTTGAAATAACTGTACAGGTAGGTACTATGTTTCTTTGGAGATCAGGCTGAAAACTCCCAGTATTATATCAATTGGATTTTGAAATGTTGTTTTCAGTCCAATTTACTGAGAATCCTGGAGTTACCTGATGTGAGTGCAGTGCTAGTGGAATCTCTGTGCACTGGGTAAGGTGCATCCTTGGTGCTTTGAGATTCAAAGATCAAGTAAATTTCATAGCGGTCTTGTTCATCTGAAATAAATGGGAATTTTGTCAATGACCACTTTAGTAGCAAGGTTAGATTCATGGCATGTGATCCAAAGCTGTAGGAGTTTTTTCCCATTGGCTTTGTTGGACCTTGAACCCAACCCATTGTGACTAGAGTGGCCTGAGCAGCTGTAGAGTGTGTTAGTTGTTGCCCTTCCTGCCTCAATTGCAGACAAACATAGGTGTTTTTGGACTAAATTGAAAAAGGATACACGAAACATCCAGAATTTTAAGCATTGATATTTTTGTCTTAACGCCCAAGCACCCTCCAAAATCTAAAAAAAAAGAGATTTTTTTTTAAAAAAAGGTATGTTTTTTAGAAGACAGTTTAGATGTTCAAAAAGTTGACAGTAGAGAAGAAGCCTTTTCATCTCCCATATTAGATGTTGTAACTTCAACTCACACAGTGTATTGCCATCACTGACGACTGCAAGTTATATTTTGATTTGAGATAATCACAGCAAACAGCTGTTGTGTAGCAGATGACCTCTCCTCCCTTTAAAATTATTGATTTATATTTTGTCTTGTGTCATGTAACTTTAGGATGAGGAACACTAAGCTTTAGAGATAAAAAAATTCTTTGACACCCCTTTTCAAGTGTATTCACATGTGGATTAGCTGAGTGCCAGTGCCTTGCTCAGCTGGCAGCATGTTTTGCTGGTGGTGCCTAGGCTGATGCAATGCTTCCCTGTTATGCTGGGCTGTATATCTCCAATGCTGGCCTTCACACCTGGAAAGATACCCAGATAACGCTTGATTTCCAGAATGTGTCATGCTGGAGGTAAAGTAGCTCAAAGGAAGCTACCTGAGACGTGCGATGCCAACAGCTTGCTCAAAATTACTTTGAACTGCTAGTGCTCTTACTAAATTAAAGTGACAGCAGTTGGATGTTGTTCTTCTCTCACAAGGCTGAGCATGTTGCCTCAGCAAATGCTGTAAGACTTGTCAACCTCTTGGCTTTTCTGTCTCACTCTTTCCTGTTAATGAAAAGTTTGGTAAAGTTCATTCTTATCCAAGTCATCCCATAACATAAAAAAAAAATTTGTTGCCTAGTTCTGATTGAAAACCAGTTACCAGAAATAGTAATGGGTTTCAGAAGAATCAGAGTCCCAGGGTATTGTAGTATTAGAAGCACTTCATTGTTTTCTTGGTAGCCCAAACAACTAGAATAAAGTGATTGAGGAAGCATGAAACAATACTAATTACTAAGAAGAATACTACCAAAAGGTTTTTGAAAGCAGTGTGTGCCTGCCCTCAGGTAATGAAATTTGCTTCACTGTTTCCAAGGTTTTTCTCTGGATTTAATTTTTGTACTTTGTCTTCAGTAGCTTTCTTTCTAAGATAATTAATTTTCTTGCGTGCCTATGCTCTGTCCAGCCCTGAGGATCTTCCACACTGTTACTCCTTCATTGAAGCTCAGCCAGACACAATTCAATTAGTTACTCCTGGAAAAATACACATGCACACCGATAGCAGCAAACTGCTTTTTAATGATCTCTTTCATCTTTGTCAGTGGGGGCCTGTTTCAGAGTACATTAAAACCAAAGGTAGGACTCCCATTAGTCTTGGTGGAAGCTGGGTCCTCAACTGCAGACAAGCCAATAGTTCACTCAGGTAGCTTGTGGCCCTCCATAACTGCATGACTAGCTGGGAGATTATGTGGGATATTTAGGGATGTGAAGCTGAAGTAAAAAAACCTCAAACAGGTCTGCTTTATTAAGAATCATAATTCCATTCAGGAGATAAAAGAGACGTATTCTCTTTGATAAGAATTATTGCTGAACTCCATCCATAAAATGCTCCCAGCAGTACTCTTAATAAGTTGAATTACTGGCATTCTTGTGAACTGAATTATTTTCTAAGTCATTGTACGAAAGACCAATTTTACAAACAAGTATGGAGACAAATACTTACCATAAGTAGTTTTAGAAGGTAGACATTTTGCAGAGGATCAATAATTTTTTAAATATGAGGAGTGAATAAGGAGTCAATGTTTATTATTTGGTTACTGTTTGCTTTGTATGTCCACTGTGCCCTGTCCTAGACAGCTTGCTGTCTATGTAACAGATAGACAGAGAGCAAGATGAACATGAGAAACAATGAGACAATGATGACAGGTATAATTGCATTTGCGCTTCATGATAAAATACCTGACTATCACATGTTTCATTGTGGGGCTAGTTCCCTTTGACAACAAAAAAAGCGCCTTTACTTCCAGTTTACTAAATTCAGTCCCAGAGATTTCAGATTTCAGCACACAAACCCCATCCTTCCTTTCAGGGAATTTGATCCTGACAGACCTGAAGAGAAAGAGGTTTGAAGAGTCCCAGTGAGATTCTTTGCAAAAAACCTGTGTACCATAGTGACTGTTCAGTTTACTCGGCTGCAACAGGCTTCATGGAGACAGTTTTCACAGCGTCCCAGGAGGCCAGTGGGAAAAACCCACCTGACATGCACACTAAGTGCTAGGTCTAGTCTTTGGCCCCTGCTCTTGCATTTCGCAGTAGTCCTAGTTCAGCAGACATATAACCAGGATGAATCTATTCTTAACTCTGTGAAAAATAGTAAAAGAAGGAATCAACCATCTCTTTCAGATAAAAAGAATATCTTGCCTTTTTTGACACTTAGAGCTTTAGTAAGATTGCCATTTGCTAGTCTTCTGGCAGAAGGAAAGTGCAGTCCTTTAAGCAGTTCTGATTCATCCTTACCACTTCATTTATTGTATATGTTTTTGACAGATCCTCTAAATAATTTTCATGTTTATTAGTGAGGGGTGGGAAAATTTTAATATTGGTCTTTTTGTGGGGCAGTGTAAAACTTGGGGGTGAAGGGCTAGGACTGTTCAGAGCTGTAACTTCAGGTTATAGTCTTTGGTTTCATCTAACATTGTGATGGGAATCATTCTGAGTTATGTGTTATGCATATACAGTCATGTAGATGTTATAGCACATATTTTGGCTATATGTTCTTAAGTTCAGCAATACAATTACATTTGAAATGTCTTTTCAGTCCCCCAAATCTTGGATCGAAGAGGTCTTCAGTAAAAGAGAATGTGTACACATCATTCCCAGTTCAAAAGATCCTCACAGGTAAAACAATGAATTTCACTTTCTTTCTGTTATGTTTAGAAAGAATAATTTTTTATGGGCATTGTGTGTAACTTGGATGAAATTCTTTGCAGTTTTGCAATATCCCAGTTGGTGATTGCTGGTGTTTATGGGTCTTCATAGATACTGTCACCAGTACACTTTAAATGAGGCTGTTCGTCTGAATTAGAAATTGGCAATAATTGACCTTCCTAGGCTTCTTAGATGTGTTGCTCTCAGTCCAATAACTAAAACTGCGGTATGGCATCCAATTGTGAGATTGAGTTACACGGAGTTACTGCTGCACAGGAGTTCTTGATCCTATACCACCACTTTCTCCCTTCCTCAGAATAATGCCTGCTGCTGATCACAGTCTTCTGAGAAAGAGGTTTCTGTTCAGGCTGGTGTAGAGTGTGAAGAGTAAGGAAAATCAAATCCTCAACCTGTGTTTTAGGACTTGAGAATGCAGACATAAATTGGCATTCCAGTTTGTGTATCTAGTGGATGGTGTTGCCTAAATAAACTCAGTGAGATCACATTCGGAGGATGTAAACTTGTAATTTTGATCATATTGTTTTGAACACACAGATAGCGTACAGTAGATAAGATAAATAGCTCATCTATGAAATGCAGATTTGATATACAGTCTGAAATGCGAAACACCAAACAAATCACTGAAGTTACCCAGTATGTCTTCCAGGGGTGAGTGCAGAAGATTACAGCCTTTAATGCTGTTGATGAGAATTTTTTCACAAGTGAGTTGCTACTTTCTGAATACCATTACGGAAGTTTTCTTTTATACAAGCGTGCATTAATTATCCATCTTTTATCACAGGTGTCCTGCAGGATGCCAGGTGTGCCAGAATTTAATCAGGTAGGAGTGCATAAATAGGTGTCTATGATTTTTATAATGGCCTAAAGTTAGTGATAGGCATTCCTAGTCAAGGAACTAATGACAACAAAAATATTCTTCCTCTTGTATCGTCAGAGCAGCATTTCTGGGGCTGTGCTGGTGAATGTTTAGCATAAACCTGGGTAAAACAAATTGTATGATAACCTTAATTTATTTGCAATAGAAAATTTTATCCAAATACCTTGTGTAGATGAGTTTGTCTTAATCTTCTCCTGAGGAATGAAAGGCAGAAATATGGCTTTATATGGGAGACAATTCCAGCTATATCCTGGGTAATATGAAGGAGAGTGAGATGAAAGCCATGGAGAACAGTAAGAATTATGGAAAGAGGAAGAACAAAATAAAGGGAGAAGAACATGGTGTAACCAAAACTAGCACTCAGTTGTCCAGGCGAGCAGCTCTGGTGCCGGCAGGATCTGCAGTGGAGGGCTCCACCATTGTGCCGGGGCGGGGGGGGGTTTCCCGAACCGGGGGAACCTCTGGGGAGCCAAGAGAACCGCCAGGAGCCCGCAGCTTGTGCCACAGTGTCTGATGGACCTGTGCAGGGCAAGGAGCATTGGTGGCCAAGCCCCCACACCTATAAAAGAAGCTCCTGGGGAGCAACAGGGACCAGGCTGGGCAAAGAGGCCGTGGCGTGATGGCAGGGGCACGGTGTGGCGCAGCGAGGCAGTTGGCGTGGCAGGGCATGCAGGAAGGGCACTGAAGCTCTGCCAGCTTGCCCAGGGAGCAATGTTATCCACCCCACAGAAAGCCATGGCCTCCCTAAGCTCTGCACCTGCCCCAGCTGATGCAGCTGCCCAGACAGAGCTCGGGTGGGCACACGCTGCCAGCCAGGTGCCAGGCTGCGGGCTGTGCCCTGCCGTCATGCCAGGACGGGACAGCGGCAGTGAGCACCGCTGTGGGAGGTGTGCCCAGGGAGAGGAACGCCTCCGCTTGGTGACAGAGCTCCCCGAGTAGGTGAGTAGGTTGAGGAGTATCAGGGAGTGCAAGAGAGAGACAGACTACTTGGGATCGCACCCTACCTTCCCTGAAACATGCCCAACAGGCAGACAGGATGCATGATACGGAGGATTCCCTGTCCTCTCTCTGCCTGGCTGAACACAGTGACTTAAGGGATAGAGGGCAATGGCGACAAGTTCCTGCCTGGCGCAGCAGGCGTGTTCTTCTGTGACTACCCCACCTTCCCAGGTGCCCTTGCATAATAGGTACAAGGCTCTGCAAGTGGAAGCGAACAATAATGAGGACAATGGTTCATCTAGCATGGAAGTGTTACCAAGGTTAACTCGGCCTATGCCCTGTGTCAAAACCACTTCCGTAAAGAAAAAAAGATGGGTCATTGTCATAGGAGACTCCCTTCTGAAGGGAACAGAAGGCCCAATAAGCAGATCAGACCTACTTCATAGGGAAGTCTGCTGCATCCCTGGGGCCTGGGTTAAAGATGTGAAGAGAAAACTTCCTACCATGGCACGGCCCTCAGATTATTATCCATTATGGATTTTTCAAGTAGGCAGCAATGGAGTTGCAACAAGAAGTCCAAGGGCAATCAAGAGAGACTTCAGGGCATTGGGACGACTGGTTAAGGGATCAGGAGCACAAGCAGTGTTCTCTATCCTTCCAGTTGCAGGGAATGATGAGGAAGAAACAGGAAGAGCCTGGTGTCAATGGCAGAATTTGGGGGTTTTTGATAATGCATCAGTCTACACAACACCAGGCCTGCTGGCAGCAGACAGGGTACACCTGTCTTAAAAGGGGAAAAGGATCTTTGCACAGGAGTTAGCAGGGCTCATTGAAAGAGCTTTAAACTAAATTTGAAGAGGGGAAAGGATAAAACAAGGCTCACTAGAGATAAACCTGGGGGCGGCAAGCTAGTGTTTGAGGAACAGTGTGCTAGTGAGATCCTTTGGTCTGCCATCTCAGTGGAGGTAGGGGATGGAGATCCATGCAGCAGCAAAGACACAAGGGTTACTGATGTGTTAGAAACCATGGAAGTGCCTGAAAGTCATCACATAGGAATTAGGGCTTCTACCCATAAAAAGGTGGCTGGATCAGTAGCCCAACTGAAGTGCATCTACACCAATGCACTCAGCATGGGCAACAAACAGTAGGAGCTGGAAGGCATTGTGCAGCAGGAAAACTATGATATAGTTGCCATCATGGAAACACGGTGGGTTGACTTGCACAACTGGAGTGCTGCAATGGATGGCTATAAACTCCTCAGAAGGGATAGGCAAGGAAGGAGGGGGTGGGGGGGTAGCCCTGTATGTTAGGGAGTGTTTTTATTGTCTAGAGCTTAATGATGGTGACAATAGGGTTGAGTGTTTATGGCTAAGAATCAGGGGGAAGGCCAACAGGGCAGATAATGTGGTGGGAGTCTGTTATAGACAACCCAACCAGGATGAAGAGGCAGACAAAATATTCTATAAGCAGCCAGGAGAAGTTTCATGATTGCTAGCCCTTGTTTTCATGGGAGACTTCAACTTACCAGATGTCTGCTGGAAATACAATGCAGCAAAGAGGGAACAGTCTAGGAGGTTCCTGGAGTGTGTAGACATAACTCCCCGATACAGTGGGTGAGTGAGCCAACTAGGGAAGGCACCCCACTGGACCTGTTGTTTGTGAAGAGAGAAGGAATTGTGTGTGATGTGATGGTTGGAGGCTGTCTTGGGCCTAGTAGTCACAAAATTATAAGATTTTCAATTCTTGGAGAAGTAAGGAGGGGGGTCAGCAGAACTGCTACCTTGGATGTCTGGAGGGCAGACTTTGGCCTCTTTAGGGGCCTGGTTGTCAGAGTTCCTTGGGAGGCAGTCCTGAAGGGCAAAGAAGCCCAGGAAGGCAGGACATTCTTCAAGAAGAAAATCTTAAAGGTGCAGGAGCAAGCTGTCCCTATGTGCCGAAAGACAAGCCATCAGGGAAGAAGACCAACCTGTCTGAACAGAGAGCTTTAGCTGGAACTCGGGAAAAAAAAGAGAGTTTATGACCTTTGGAAGAAGGGACAGGCAACTCAAGAGGACTACAAGGATGTTGTGAGGTTATGTAGGGAGAAAATTAGAAGGGCCAAAGCCCAACTAGAACTTAATCTGCCTACTGCTATAAAAGACAATGAAAAATGTTTCTATAAATATATTAACAACAAAGGAGAGCTAAGGAGAATCTCCATCCTTTACTAGATGTGTGGGGAAGCGTAGTGACAAAGGGTGAGGAAAAGGCTGAGGTACTTAATGCCTTCTTTGCCTCAGTCTTTAACAGTAAGACCAGTTGTTCTCAAGGCACCCAGCCCCCTGAGCTGGAAGACAGGGACGAGGAGCAGAAAGAAGTCCCCATAGTCCAAGGGGAAATTGTTAGCAACCTGCTACACCACTTAGACACACACATGTCTATGGGGCTGGATGGCATCTACCCAAGGGTACTGAGGAAGCTGGCAGAAGTGTTCACCAAGCCACTTTCCATCATTTATCAGCAGTCCTGGCTAACCAGGGAAGTCCCAGTTGACTGGAGGTTAGCAAATGTGACGCCCATTTACAAGAATGGCTAGAAGGAGGATCTGGGGAACTACAGGCCTGGCAGCCTGACTCTGTGCCGGGGAAGGTTATGGAGCAGATCATGCACATACAGGACAACGAGGCAACCAGGCCCAGTCAGCATGGGTTTATGCTTGACTAACTTGATCTCCTTCTACGACAAGGTGACCCACTCAGTGGATGAGGAGAAGGCTGTGGTTGTTGTCTACCTAGAATCTAGTAAAGCCTTTGTCACTGTTTCCCACAGCATTCTCCTGGAGAAACTGGCTGCTCATGGCTTGGACGCACATACCCTTCACTGGGTTAAAAACTGGCTGGGTGGCCAGGCCCAAAGAGTTGTGGTGAATGGAGTTAAATCCAGTTGGTGGCCTGGTGTTTTTCACACCCTGGAAGTGCTGTTCTCTAGGGCTCAGTATTGGGCCCAGTTGTGTTTCATATCTTTATCAATGATCTGGATGTGGGGATCAAGTGCACCCTCAGTAAGCTTGCAGACGACACCAAGTTGGGTGGGAGTGTTGGTCTGCTTGAGGGTAGGGAGGTTCTACAGAGGGATCCGGACAGGCTGGATCGATGGGCCAAGGCCAATTGTATGAGATGCAACAAGGCCAAGTGCTGGGTCCTGCATGTGGGTCGCAACAGCCCCATGCAGCGCTACGAGCTTGGGGAAGAGTAGCTGGAAAGCTGCCTGGAGGAAAAGGACCTGAGAGTGTTGGTTGACAGCTGGCTGAACATGAGCCAGCAGTGTGCCCAGGTGGCCAAGAAGGCCAATAGTAGCCTGGCCGATATCAGAAACAGTGTGGCCAGCAGAAGCAGGGAAGTGATTGTCACCCTGTATTTGGCATTGGTGGGACCCGACCTTGAACGCTGTGTTCAGTTTTGGGTCCCTCACTACAAGAAAGACATTGAGGTGCTGGAGCGTGTTCAAAGAAGAGCAACAAAGCTGGTGAAGGGTCTAGAGAACAAGTCTTATGAGGAGCAGCTAAAAGAACTGGGGTTGTTTAGTGTGGAGAAAAGGAGGCTGAGGGGAGACCTTATTGCTCTCTACAACTGCCTGAAAGGGTGTTGTAGCGAGGTGGGTGTTGGTCTCTTCTCCCAAGGAACAAGCGTTAGGATGAGAGGAAACAGCCTCAAGTTGTGCTAAGGAGGATTTAGATTGGATATGAGGAAAAATGTCTTCACCGAAAGGGTTTTCAGGCATCGGAACAGGCTGCCCAGAGAAGTGGTGGAGTGACCATCCCTGGAGATGTTCAAAAGATGTGTAGATGTGGCACTTAGGGACATGGTTTAGTGGTGGGCTTGGCAGTAATAGGTTAACAGTTGGACTCAATGATCTTAAAGGTCTTTTCCAACCTAAATGATTCTAGTATTCTATGAAAGATGGTAATAGAAACATCCCTGATGATACGTTTTCCAAAGGTTTTTCATCTTCTTTGCAGTGGGCTTTCTGAGTCCCTGCTTTTGGGAAGGGAAGCAACAAAAATTACATCACTTTGGTGCTTTTAGCTTGTGTGTGGGTTTTTCAGACAAGTAGTATTTTGCAGCTTGTATTAATTAGTTGTTTTCAATCTAACATTTGTCATTTAGCTGGTGTTCCCAAATAGGTTTTGATGCTGTATGTTTTTGATAATGAATTATCAGCTGTTGGAACAAAATTTTTAACTTCTCTTGACATTTGTTTTGTGTTAAAGGTTTCTGAAGGCTGAAGCAACAGAAAGTAATGAGTTTCTGATAACTAACAATTAGCAAGCTGGTGCTAACTAGTGCTGTCACCTGCATGAGCATGTTTATTTGCTTTTTCATTATGTTACACATTTTATTTTGCTTCTAAGATTTATGTGAAATGAGTCGCATTTTCCAAAAAGCAAATAAATTACTCCTTGAAATCAGATCACTGTAAAGGGCTGATATACAGAATAGTGTTGGCCTTGTAAGTAAGGCAAATGATCTGTGTGGCGTCTGTTCAGAAAGGGTCAACTCCCTCTGAGGAAATGGTTGCATATCTATTTTGCTTTAGAGCAGAAGAATAGAGATTCAAATATTTTTGCAGGTATTCTGGAAGTAGAAATGCAGGGAGGATTTTAATGCTTCCTTCTAACCTGCCAATGCCTGGGTGGGTATCTAAGCTGAAGTTAACTTGTGCTTCAACATATAGGGGTTTAATCCTGTCTAAATTGAGACTACAGTAGTTTGGCAGTCGTCCCCCTTCCCCCTGCAGAGTGACCATGTTGTTATTTGGTCTGGGAGAATTAACCTGGCCGGTGGAAAACCAAACCAAGATTATGTTTCCACCAAATCAGCCTCCTAATCAAACACAGGTTAGCTGCATGAATATGAATGCTACAGTGGGAGAGGGAGGAAGAGAAGCTGGAAATGTGCACCCTGCAGGGTGGGTTTGTTTTTATCTTTCACCTTTCTCTGTAAGACATCCCGTACCTTTGTGGGTTTTTTATCTTGTAGGTGTTTCTTTCACTTTTCGTTGAGCATTTTCATGCTGTTTAAATTAATGTGACTCCTGTTTGTTGGTCTGTCTATATATGCAGAATGGGTGTGGGTGTCTGATGATCATTTCAGTCAGCCATTATGTTGCAAGTACATTTTCTCAAATGTTAACTGTTCTTGTGTTCTTGTATATCTTAAGGTGTACACAAAGCTTTGTTCTAGGAGAATTTTTCTGTTCCTAACAAGGGGAAATAATTTTCACATGAGTGTTATAACTGGTTCTATTGTATTTATTAAATCAGCAACGAAACAAGTTTTGGGCCTCCTGTGATCTGTAATTTTCCACAACAGTCCAAAAGTCATGTGAATGTACTTGATGCCTACTATAATTTGACCTAATATTGTAGACAAATGAAATCTGTTAATGATTTCTTATTTGCAGAGAACTTCCAAGGTTTGCAAACAGTTTATGAGTAGGTTATGCAACTGTTTGCTAATACTAAGTAGAATAACTCCATTTAGTAGTTGCTAATCAAATTTGAGTAACTTACTGGCACCTTTGTCCATGCTTCCCTGGCATGTTGAAGTGGCCTCTATCTGCTCTTCAGTGAAGTGCTTACAAACACATCTCAGACAGCACCTAGACGTAGCATTCTCCCTGCATGAATATTCATGAATCTGGTGCTGAACTTCTACATCCTTACACATCTGAGATGTCTCACAAATTGTCGCTATATCTGACCTTTTAGGCATATTCTTTGGACGCAATCTCTGAAGTGCTGCCTGCCAGGGCACCGGATTTTGTAATCTGGCTACTGCAGTAACTTTTGCCTCACTGTGACCCTTCAGGTTTCCCCTTGTTGCTTGAAGTGTGACTTATCCAGAAGTCCTGCTTTTGTGTTACTGACATTGCTCCCTCCTTCACTAGTAGCCTAGTGAGCCTTTGAGGCAAAGAAGGTAAAGTCATTGCAAAGATGCTTTAAATCAATTCATATGGTACTTTCATAGGATTACAGGATAACTCAGGTGGGCAGGGACCTGGGGAGGTGTCCAGTCCCAGCCCCTGCCCAAAGCAGGCTTAGCTGGGGCAGTCAGACTGGGCTGCTCAGGACTTCACCCAGCCAGGGTGTGAAAACCCCAAGGCCAGAGAGAACTCCCCATCCCCAGGCCCAGGCTTCATCGCTGGGCTGGTCTCCTGGGGAAAAGGCTTCTCCTTAACTCCAGCTTGAGCCTCCCGTGTTTCAGCTGTGCTGCTGCATCTTGCCTTCCCACCACACACCACTATGAAGAGTCCAGCTGCATCTCCTCCATTCCCTCCCATCAGTGCCAGGGATGCTGTTGGATGGCCCTGAAACCATCCCTCCTCCCAGCTGGACCATCCCTGGTCCCGCAGCCTCTACTTGGAGGCCAAGGGCTCCAGCCCTGCCATCCGTCACCAGGATGGTCACTCGCCCCTCAGGTCCCACCAGTTTGCTGGTTTCTGTTCTGTGTTGGGGACCAAACTGGAGGCGGTAACTAGACAGGGTGTGACAAGGACCAAGCAGAGGGCACAGTCCCTGCCCTCCCCTGGCTCTCGGGCCATGTCCTGCTCACACCACCACAGGCACTGCTGGCCCTCATTGCTGCCCGGGCGCACGGGTGGCCCTGGCTCAGCTCACTGCCCACCAGCGCCCAGGGCCATGCCCCAGGGCTGCCCCTCCCCAGGGCTGCACTTGTCCTCCCTCCCCTCCTCTGGGTCACTGGTGGAGATGTTGGACAGGACAGACCCCACACAGACTCTGCAGGACCCTGCTTCATACTGGCCTCCAGGCAGCGTCTGACCTAACAACCACCAACTTGTGAGCCCACCACCCAACCAGGTCCTCACCCATCAAGACGTTCTCTCTCCCAGACCGTAATGTCACAGCCCAGATACAAGAATATTAGGGGATACAGTGTCAAAAGCCTGGCTAGAGCAGAGGTAGGTGGCATCCGCTGCTGTCCTCTCATCCCCATGATTTTGTCGCAGAAGGCAGTCAGGTGAGTCAGGCATGATTTACCCTTGGTAAATCCTTGCTGACTGCTCCCTGTTGCTGTCTAGTCCCTGCTGTGCCCAGGCATGGGCTTCAGGAGGACATGCTCCTTGATTTCACATGGGACTGATGGGAGGCTGGCCGTCCTGCAATTCCTTAGATTGGCTTTTGCCCTTTTTTGAAGGCAGGTGTGACATTTGCCTTTCTCCGACTGTTGGAGGCTTCCCTGATCTCCATGGCCTTTGAGAGCTGATGGAGAATGGCTGCACAAGGACATCAGCCACCTCCTGCAGCACCCTGGGGTGTAGCCTGGCAGGTCGCAGGGACATGTGTGTGTCGAGTGCTCCCAAGTGATCCCGACTCAACCATCATCCTTGTCTGGTAGCTCTTCTCCTCCTTGAGTCCTATCACTATGCACACAGCACAAAACCTTACAGAAGAAAAACTGAGACAGCTGTATGTTATGTTCTGCTTTGGTTTACTCAACCTTCCTGAGAGCCACTTAGTCTTGGCTTTTGACCTCTCAAGTATCTCAGGAGTCCTTAGCACCTTGTCCCTTCCCGCTAGATGTCTAGAGAGTGAGTGTGCCAGCTTGGAGCAGAGCATGAGCTATTTGGGAAACACCAGTCCTTCACAGTTCATACTTTTTGCTATGGTAATCTCTGAGGTAAAAGCAGCTGCATGTGTCCTGCACACCTGTGTGGTAGGTCTATGTGCAGTTTCTCCACTGCCTGCTCAGCATAACTGAGCTGTTCTGAGTGCGGCTCACCTCTGGGTACATTTACACGTAAACATTAAGTATGTAGTGCAAATGATGTTAATTACTAACATAGTTCAGTGTTCATTTGGCCTTTCAGTTTCAAGGTTACAGCACTGATTTGTCTTGTCAGATGGTTAGTTCCTTTCCACAGGATATCTACTTTGAAAAGGCAGGTTGCTCTGACTCTTGCTGCTCTAGGAGGAACTGCTGATGTAACCCCATATGGAACAGTAACGTATGAGATAGATAGTCATTCTGTGCTCATATTTTGATGATGGGCTGAAATTAATTAATATTTTAGAAAATTTAATCCATTGCTGATGAGCCTGATTGATTGCTTTTCAGTGCTGTCCTTCCAAGCACTGGTATTTGCTGAGTCAGACTCAGTCTGTGTAATGTGGTATGTGAGTAACGTAAGGTAATGTAGCATTTGGTTGGGACTGCTGTTGGTCCTCTGTCTTTCAGAATGTCTCCTGGATGAAAGGTCTTGTTATTGTGAGACCACTCTAGGAGTACAGTGAGCACAAGGTATTTTCAGGACCAAAGGACAATAGGGTATCTATGTTTTTTCTCATCTTTCATCTAAAGATCAATTTTTTCCTGACATTTGCTGTCTCTTACCCTGGATTCCCCCCAAAAAGCAAGCATAAAAAAAATGGAGCAAGGAATCTAATAGCATAGCTGTAGAGAAATTTGTCCTCTGAAGACCAATAATAAAATCAAAACTGTTTCTTTCTTCTGGTCCTTCCTTTGAGGTATGCAGGAAGAGTCATAAACAAATATAGTCATCAGCCTTGTGCTCCCTGTGGGCAGATTTTATCCAAATCTGTGTCCCTTGTGCTACCTGCTTTACAGCTACGTTGATCTGAAACACTTTTAGTTTAGATATGCCTCTATAGCGACTCTGAGTGTGGATTCTGAGTCCATGTGTTATTTGGCAACACGATGTCAGCAATGATCTTCCATCTGTGTTGATCCCTCACAGTTTTCTGAAATAGTCATTTAATTGTACATTTGTAAGTGACTTAGTGTGACTGGCTTGTTCTCCAAGTTACAGCTTGGATACTTTTTGTTTCATTTATGAGCCTTGACCTGTTTGTCTTGGTTTGCCTATAAGAAGGCAAAATTATAATGGGTTTTGCTTTTGGGGTCATCAAAATGAGGTCCCGAGGTCAATAGTTTGTTTCAGCAGCTCCTGTGCCCCCTCTCCTAATCACTGGGTTTTTTTCTGCCACTACCACAGTGCAAATGGTTGTGGAGACATGCAGTGAGCCAGACCTGGCAATACTTCTGGTTAGAGTAACTTGGCAATAAAAATCCCTTTGTGAGGCTTCCCCCCCCCGCCCCCAGCGAGATCATTTCCTTTTCCTTTTTCTAGGATTCAGTTGTGAGCACATGCCTGACTTCTTTCTGGTGAGTCCCTGTATTTCTGTGATATCCTACTATTTGTCTCAGCTAGGGAAAAGGTGTAGCTGGTCTAGGTTGGCTAATACATGTTGAATTAGCTTGACAAAAATTTGGACATTTTCAGTAGTTCCTATTGCCTTCTGACTTCTAGCTAACCATCATCATACATGTGACAATAGAGCTCAAGTCTTTTCTGCAGTGCTAGGCTTCTACAACTCTTTAATCCTCCACTGAATAAGATTGTTTAGTTGACTTATTAATTCCCCAAGAGTGTGGGAGGCTTCCTTCTCCAGTCTGCTTTTGCAGAGCATTGAATCAATCAAATGTAATTTGCCTGTGCTGAAAAACCGGAATGCAAACATAATTTCATGGCTTCTGGGTATGAAAAAGTACCTTTCTAAAGCAGCTCACTTCCTTAATTTGCTTAGGGTTGTTTTGGGGTTTGTTTTTGTTTGTTTGTTATTTGTAATCTATTTCTTTTTCACCAGTTAGTTCTTACTCATCTCCACAGAAAACTCTGTCTCTTTCTGAAGGTACCTCTTCGGGTTTTGCAGATGTTTACATCTAACTTGCCCCTAGATGCACAAGCAATACATCTGAGTCCCAAGGCAGTCCTTGAGTTTGGGTTGTTGAAGGCTGTTTGGTATGTTAAAAGAGTAAAAGGGAAGAATTTATCTCCATTTCCTAGTGTATATTAAATTCTGAAATGTCTAAAGGACAACTGGACTGTTAGATGTCACTATAAATTATATTGAAGTTAATCCTGTAAAAGACACTGAAGCCTGTCGAAACCTGTAAGACAGTAATACTGGTTGAATTTGGAATCTAGGTTATTCATCCAGTTGCGAGCCTTTAATGTTAACTGAGCTTCTGCTAAACTTCCGTTAACATTGCACTTCAGTCTGTTTATTTTGTATACTCACTTTGCTGGCATCCAAGGGTGACCTTAGTATAGGCCTTTATAGGCCACCCTGAAGTTCTCTCTAGACTGAGGGTTGCTGCTCCCCTGATTAATGACGGTAACTCCTAGATCTTTCTTCAGTACCCAGAATAACCTGGGTAATAACCATAGCAAACCTTGGTGTCCTAAGATATTCCTCTGAAATGTCACATACAAGACCAGTAAATCTGAGCTACATTGTTCAGATCAGAATTGCTATGCGGGACTCTCAAACTGTTACAGAATCACACAGAATCACAGCATGGTTTGGGTTGGAAGGGACCTTTGAAGATTATTCTAACCCTCCAACTGTTATTAGTGTTCCTTGGGTGGAGAACAAATTCTGTATCCAACAAAACATATTTATGGTTTAATTCAAAGTCATTTTAACATTGTTGAGATTTATTCAGCCTAGTTAATTTTTATTATATTCCATGTCAGAAAGCTACAATATCCTTCTTTGTAGAAAAACTATTTGGGCTATTCTCATGAAGATCTTAGAGCTGCATGCAAAGGGGTTTGATATAAAATAATTTCTTTATTTTTAATGAGAGATGTTGCTGTGGACGGCTGATTGGAGATCACCCAGGAGTAAACTGTAGCTGGCCTATTTATCAGACTGCCCCACAGATAGATGGTGGAGAATGGTCTGTGCAAAAACACACAAAGACAAGTCCAACGGACGCATTTGGTACAATCAATTTTCAAGATGGAGATCACACTTACCATGCCAAGGTAATAGATGCTGGGTTTGTATATCCGACTTCTTTTTATAATTTCAGCATAAGAAATGCAAAAAGTGGTGTTGGGTGAATATCAGATTGCTTGTCTTAAGAGGGCAGGGGAATCTAAAAGTAAGTCAGGTTGGAGTGTGTGTACGATATTTTTACATCAAACTTTGCCGTGATTAAGCGTAGTCTGTCTTGCTGTGTGTATTGTTCACTGATGTATTTTTGTGCTATCATGTTAGTGGTATTGTGAAAGTTCTAATCCTGCACAACATCTTTAAGACATTAATGCTGAAAACTTTGTAAGATCATTTTCTTCTCTTGGAGTATTTAAAGGTTGTTTATTTTACCTATTATTATTTCCTCCAGTATATTAGACTCTCCTATGATAGCAATTTGGATCAGCTGTTGAACCTGATGGTTAAAGAATGGCAGATGGAGTTACCAAAGCTAGTGATCTCTGTTCATGGAGGCATTCAAGATTTCAAGCTTCCCTCAAAGGTCAAGCAGGTTTTCAGCAAAGGATTGGTGAAGGCTGCTGAGACTACAGGAGCATGGATAATTACAGAAGGCATCAACAGCGGTAGTGTAATTATTTTTCATTGTTTCAGTCTTGTGCTGGTGTTCTTTCTCTGCATACAAGCATATACATTTAAGGCAAATATAATGACATTTTTTTATAATTTCTGATATTTTAGCACAAAATGAAGCTTTTTATTTTTAAGGAACAATGATAATTCAAAGAAAGACATCATGTTCCTCTGCTGTTGACAGGCATTTTGAATATTTTTAATATTTTTTTTTTCTTAAAGAGCAGAGTATTTTGCACGTAATAAGAAACACTGATAGTAGATAACCAGAACTTAATTGCAGTCAATTTTATCTGCTTCATTAAAATATTTAGGTTCTGAGGACTGTGTTTGGTGGTTTTGAAACAGTTTTGAAATCTAAATTTAACTTGTGTTTTATAATTAAGAAAGTTCTGAATTAGGATACTACATTAATTAGCCTATTAGTATCTGAAACTCCTTGTAGACTACTCTTAAAAACTGAGGGGGTTGGTGAGCCATGGAACTGAAACAGCTGTACTTCTTTATCTTTTATTCAATCCGGTGACCTTACAGGAGAACTATCCTGTGCACTTATGTAAATAGTAAAGTTTTATGGAGGTAGAAAGCAGCATTAGCAACATATATGAGTATTATTAATTAGAAATATGTGTTGAGTTTGAAGGATTGGTGCATTACATCTGAGCGTTACAATTCCTGCATTGCACGTTGAATATAGAAGCTGGGTGGGATGGTTTGTTTCTGGTTAAAACATAACCATAGAATAAATTAAATGATGGGAAACCCTTTCGTTGGTGTCCTGTAGCAGTTCTCCAAATGTAGAAGAAAAATGATGTTTTAATTATCTTTTTAGGAGTGTCCAGGCATGTGGGGGATGCACTGAAAGGCTGTGCCTCACCACACCTAAGAAAGATCTGTGCTGTTGGGATTCCTCCATGGGGTATCATTGAGAACCAGAGGGATCTCATTGGAAAAGATGTGAGTTGGACACATTTTAATAATAAAAGTCTTCATGTTCAAGGGGTGTTAGCTTTCTTGTATGCTTTATTTTCTGCTTGCTTCATTTCACTGGTTTGATATTTTTTCTCAGTAATAGAAGCTTAGATTTTGCTCACCAGTAGAATTCTGTGGCATGTTGAAGTACTGTATTTTGCTTTTTTTATGTAAATGAATAGTTTTAAAATATTTCTCTTCTTACAGGAAATTGCCATTCCTTTTTGAAATTTTGTAGTTAATTAGGCAATTCTCTTGTGGTTACAAATGATGTATTTCTATATTCATGTGATTCAGGATGAGCAATCAGGTTAATGGTATACATAAATAGGCTATAAATATGCATGATTTTTATTCATAAACTAGAACTTTATGTGAGTGCCAGTGTGGGGGCACAATCTACACAACTGTCTAAAAAAACTTGACAAGGTGAAGTTTGTCCTGATAAATGATAGCTCACATGTTTTTAATGGGAATACACCCATGAAAAATACGCTGTTGTGTTTCAAGTGTTGCAAAGAAAGGCAGGCAGTGACTCTCACTAAGGACCACAAGCCTAATCAGAAATGCTTTCTGTGGTATTAATTTTGGTTTTGTTGCTGTTAAGAATCAAATGAAAACCCGTGTTTGAGTAGCGCAGCAAAAAGTGTGATGGAGGCTTTCAGAAGATCACAATATGATGAAGAAATACAAACAAGCGAGGCAAGGTAAATGGTGATATTTTGTTGGTCTCTTTGAAGATCTTTTTTTTTTTGTTTTCTTAGGTAGTTTGCCTGTACCAGACTCTTGGTAATCCACTCAGCAAGCTAAGCACCCTCAACAGCATGCATTCTCATTTTCTAATGGCAGATGATGGGACAGTAGGCAAGTATGGGAATGAAATGATGCTCAGGAGGAATCTGGAGAAGTACATATCACTTCAAAAAATACACACAAGTGAGTACTGCTGTGGTCAGCTTTATGACAGAAAAGCCTGTCCTAAAAATAGTGGAGGTAGTTGACATTTCCTGTTACATGTTGTACATCTTCATTTGCCATAGATTTCACTGAGGTTGAAAGTTATTAATTGCATGTGTCTTGAACTTGAATATCAGGAAAATGAAAAGGACAGCATTTTTATAAAGCATTATGTGTTTGGGCTAACTTGCATTTTGGTTTCTTAGTTGTAGAGACATCTAAATGACTCAGGTTATTTAGTAAGTATTGCATTTGCTCACTTTGTAGTTTTCCATGGTCTCTGTATCAGCACTAGATAGTTTCCCAGCATTTTTCTAGGTGGAAAAATTGTCACATTCAGTGGAATTCAAATCCTTCTTCCCCTGTTCATTACTTTTGTCCTCATCACTCTTCTATATTGCAGACCTGTCACCTCCTCAGGTACAGAAACAAAGACTGGTTGCAAAAGGAATACCTTCAGCCAATGTTTGTTTGTCAGATTATGTATCTTCCATTGTTTGTCTGTACAATGACTGAGTTACAGTATAGAAATGATGAATGAAATATTTATTACGTAGACAAGTATTTATTTTTATGCACTACATTGTATAAATTATTTGGGGAAGTTCACTCGTACCTAGTGATTTAAATCTTGCAGTATGTTAAAAAGACATTAGAGTTATGATGTTGAAGCCTTGTTTCCTTTATCTGCTCACATTACAATATTTACAAACTTAGAAACTTACCCAATTTTTAACATGTTCATATTTAGAGTTTCTTATTCATCCTCCTATATCTTTTCTTACTATGAGTTTTTGCAGGTCAGACTTTCAGTTGTTTTTCCACTTCTATTGCATATTACTTGAAATTTATTTCTGATTATTAAAAAAAACCAACCTGCTTGCTGTAAAGCTTGAGAAAGTCTGTAAAGAAGTGCCTGATTACTTTTCTATGTGTGTAGGTAAACAAATGGATATTGACCAAATTTCAAATGCCGTCAATGTACTTGCATGTGAGAGCTATTGTAAAGGGCAGAGGGATATTCTGAAGGATGTTTCTTCCTTCCAATGCTAGGGCTACTTAACAATTTCATCAGGAGTTTTTCTTGGTCTTTTTGATCTGGTTGCAGAAGTTCTGTGAAAGTCTTAAAAAGTGTAAGTCAAATTAGAGATGGTGAAGGCATGGTTTCCTCTCCATTGAACTATGTATGAGACTCCTTCAGGAGTATTTATTTACAAGATGTTCTGATTTTTGGTGTGACTGAGACCTGTTTGTAACCAGTTAGGTGTGTTTTGAAACAGGAATGGGCCAAGGTGTACCCATAGTTGGGTTGGTGGTGGAAGGAGGCCCCAACGTGATCCTAATGGTGTGGGAGTACGTGAGGGCCAGCCCAGCTGTCCCCGTGGTGGTCTATGAGGGCACTGGCAGAGCTGCAGATATCCTGGCTTTTACCCACAAACACACAGGTGATGCAGGGTGAGTAGTGGCATAATGCTCCTCCTCCTTGGTCTGCTGTATTGGGAGGGACGTGAAATAGCCTGTCTCAAAACCACTGAGATAATTTCTAATGCTTCTAGTAATGACCCCGCCATGGTCTTTTGCTGGCTTTTACTTTTGTGAAGTGAGAGCAGAACTTCTTCCTTCCCTGCCTCAAATTAGTGCTGAAAGAATTATTCTGCCAAATTTACCGTGGCTTTTTTGAAGAGGAAAAAGAAACTGCATCTAGCTATCTTGAGTTATTATAATGTTTCTCACCTTTGCTGAGGGACATTGCTGGGTGACTCCAGGGTGCCTGCTTGGGTTTTGACTCAATCCTTTCTCCTGCCATGAGTATTCTGTAAATGGGCTTGGGTTTGGGTTGCACAAAGCTTTTGAGACTAGGGCTGGGATTTGTAGATGTAGGACCCTCAGACTGGGTTTGGAGGAGGACTAAGGTTCCCTGGCTTTGTTTTACCTGGTGGTAACCCAGATTTGTCATCCTCGTCTAGCTGTAACTCTTTATGTCACCTCCAGTGCAGCCTCAGCTGCAGACTCTATTAAACCTACCTTGATGAAAATTTTATGTCCAAACTGGAATTAAAAAAAAATATATTTGTATAGCCAATTAATATTTCTGTGAAAGTTTTTCAAAGTCAAAAGTGCTTTTTGAATAAAAAATCAAATTTATAAAGGTGGCCTGGGTTCTTTCCAATTAAAAAAATGAACAATTTAATAAACTTTATATCCTAATTGTTTATTTATTATCTTTTCTAAATATTATATTGGGAGGGCGGTATTTTTCCCTAGTGTGTTGTATTGAGAACTTTTTTCTTCACTTGCTTTTTCTTCCATTTTTTTCTTTAAAAAAAAAATCCTGCCATTTCAAAAGAAAAGTAAAATATAGATGGAAAGGTTGACAGAAAGGCAAATGAGAGGAAAAAAGATGGGAGAGGTATGAAGCCTGATGAACAAATAATGAGGAATTTAATTTTATCCATGTATGATTATTGAAAAAAAGAAAAAGCTTGCTAAACTTTTAGTGATTTTTAGCTTTGTATTCACAGACAATCCTTTGAAAATTGTTACCTTTTTAATTTGTTCTATTACCAATAGTAGATATGTATGGTCAGAACTAATGCATGTGTGAATAATAATTTATGTTATGGGATGACTTTGCTTTGTCTTGTTGAAAGAAGGCAGGAATAAATCAACAGAAAAGTAGAAATAAAAGAGATTTCTTATATGTCTGTGCTTAGCACAAGTTTTGTCTTTCGCTGAAGTGTCATTTGGGCTGGTAAGAAGTAGCTAAAAATATACATATTCTTGCTTGTATATCTGTTTTTCAGGGAGCTGCGCCCTCAAGTGAAGGAGGAGGTCTTAGTGATGATTCAAAACACATTTAGCTTGGGACAGAAGCAGTCCAGTCATCTCTTTCACATTTTGATGGAATGCATGGAGCACAGAGAGTCTGTGAGTGAGGTTCATGCTCTAAGTTTAGGACATCTTCGTTAGCTGTTACCCTTTTTGCTCTTTCTGTGGTGGGTTGGCATGGGCACAGCACTTGTAGAAGTAATGGTGTTCTAATATAAAGTTAACACAAAGGTGTCTGTGCTAATTTATATATTGAGTAGCTCCACAGAACCTTTTTAGTTAACTTCTCAAGTCTCAGTGGTTGTTTATGAAATAACAGCCTTTCTAATTTTAGTAAAAGGCCAGACATCTTTGTTTTCACAGGAAAGATCAAGTAATTCCTACTTTTTTTCTTCTCTGTCTTATTTTTAGTTTAGAAAAGTTTCCATCCATTCTTCTCCTCATAACAGAATTGTGCTAGAACTTGTCTCTGAGTATTGAAATGTACTTTTGAAATGCGCTGGCATGTTTAGCAGCTGAGGTGCTCATTTGTGAGTACAATCATAGAATCACAGAATGTTTTGGGTTGGAAGGGACCATAAAGATCATCTAGTTCCAACCCCCCTGCCATGGGCAGGGACACCTTCCACTAGACCAGGTTGCTCAAAGCCCCATCCAGCCTGACCTTGAACACTTCCAGGGACGGGGCATCCACAGCTTCTCTGAGCAACCTGCTCCAGTGCCTCACCACTATCACAGTGTAGAATTTCTTCCTAATATCTAATCTAAATTTACCTTCTTTCAGTTTAAAACCATTACCCTTCTTCCTATCACTACACTCCCTGATAAACAGTCCCTCCCCATCTTCCCTGTAGGCCCCCTTTAGGTACTGGAAGGCCGCTATAAGGCCTCCCTGGAACCTTCTCTTCTCTAGGCTAAACAAACCCAGCTCTCTCAGCCTGTCTTCATAGGAGAGGTGCTCCAGCCCTCTGATCATCTTTGTGGCCTTCCTCTGGACTCACTCCAAGACGTCCATGTCCTTCTTATGTTGAGGGCCCCAGAGCTGGACACAGTACTCCAGGTGGGGTCACACCAGAGCAGAGTAGAGGGGGAGAATCACCTCCCTCGACCTGCTGGTAATATGTCTCTTGATGCAGCCCAGGATACAGTTGGCTTTCTGGGCTGCAAGTGCACATTGCTGCGTCATGTTGAGCTTCTTGCCAACCGACACCCCCAAACCCCTCTCCTCAGGGCTGCTCTCAATCCACTCATCGCCCAGCCTGTATCCCTGTTTGGGATTGCCCTGATCGAGGTGCAGGACCTTACACCTGGCCTTGTTGAACTTCATAATGTTTGCACGGGCCCACCTCTCAAGCCTGTCAAGGTCCCTCCAGATTGCATCCCTTCCTTCTGGAGGTGTCATCTGCAAACTTGCTGAGGTTCCACTCAATCCCACTGCCCATGTCCCCAGAAAAGATGTTAAATAATCCTGGGCCCAGCACCAAGCCCTGAGGGACACCACTCATCAGTGGTCTCCACCAGACATTGAGCCATTGACCACAGTTCTTTGAGTGTGACCATCCGGCCAATTCCTTATGCACCAGGTGGTCCACCTGTCAGAACCATGTCTCTCCATTTTAGAGACAAAGATGTTGTGCGGGACAGTATCAAATGCTTTGTACAAGTCCAGGCAGATGATGTCAGTTGCTCTTCTCTTATCCACCAATGCTATAACTCCGTCGTAGAAGGTCACCAAACTCGTCAGGCAAAATTTGCCCTTAGTGAAGCCATGTTGGCTGTCACCAATCACCTCCTTATTTTCCATGTGCCTTAGCATAGTTTTCAGAAGGATCTGCTCCATGATCTTTCCAGGCACAAAGGTAAGACTGACTGGCCTGTAGTTCGCTGGGTCTTCCTTTTTTCCCCTTTTAAAAATGGGGGTTATGTTTTCCCTTTTCCAGTCACTGGGAACTTCACCAGTCTGCCACGACTTCTCAAATATGATGAAGTACCAAGCATTTGTTATGGGAGTAATGACTATTGTAGCAATGATCACTAAGATGGAAACTACCCAATATGTTTTTATTATTTTTTGTTTTACTTTATTTGTCTGTTTTTTAGTTGAAAACTGAGTAGATATTAACCATGTTGCATTTTTACATTTCTCAGCTTTAAATGCTAATCAAAAGGAAATAGAGTCAAGTTATTAAGCAGTAGGTTGATTCCAGTTTGCCTGGGATGCCATTGTATTAAAAAGCAAAATGGTACATTTTCTGTCTGAAACAAAGGAAAATCATGTCTGGGCCTTTGCCATTGTTTGTGTTGAAATGTGTATGATTTAATCTACCACAGCCCTTTCCAAGAAGCAATAACTACAGACTTCTCTGCCTCACCTCAAATAGTGTACTTCTGCAATTCTAACAGATAACCATATTTGATGCGGAGTCAGAAGATCAGCAGGACATTGATTTGGCAATTCTGACTGCACTTTTGAAAGGTACCTATCTAAAAGTATGATCTGTTTTCAGCTGACATACAGTTCCATTGGTTTACCTTTTCAAAGCAAAAGAGTAACATCAATGTGTGAAAACTGCTAGGTCCTTTACTTGTTTCCTAGGTACAAATATGTCTGCTTCAGATCAGCTAGATTTGGCGTTGGCCTGGAACCGGCTAGATATTGCCAAGAAACACATACTGGTTTATGGACAACACTGGAAGGTAATATTACGTTTTATTTTTCACAGTGGTTTTACACTTTATTATGATGACTAATTTTCCATGATTTGCATTTGTCAAGCTTTAATTAAGGAATAGTTTGATGCTTGGAGTCAGTCTTCTGAAGTAATCATCTTTGTTTTTAGAGAGGCATTGTTCTTAAAATTGTGAAGTATTCAACTGCAGAGTGCATCAGATGGAAAATCACATTTGTTTCCCCAGATAAAAGGTGACACCTATAATTCCTGTAGTTTTTGCTGCTAGCTTTTCCAAGTAGTTTCAGTGGTCCTTCTGGATGTGTATTCCTCAAGCCTGTGTTGACAGTCATCAGTGTTTGAGGATATTTCATTGTAGCCCAGAGTACTCTTTTGCCAAAGGACTAAACTCAAAACGAGTGTTGCCTCTGTTTTCCCAGCTTTAGACAGAAATACAGAAATCACGGTCCTTTATGGTGTTACCAGGTAAAAAAAGGTAGAATTAACTGTGGTAATGTCGCATCATGGCATTATTTCAGATATTGTTTCTTAGGAATAGTTGCAGTCAAGGCAAGCCATGATTTAGACCCACATTAACTGTATGCTTGTGAAAGAACATACAGTAGCAATTGAATCAGTCCTATAATTGTGTTTTTCAAGTTTTCAGATGTAATTCAGTATTTAAGTATAACCCTCCCTAAGTGAGGGATTTTTAGGGATCATGAATATAAAATTGTATGTGCCTCAACACATGCTATTCCTGTTTGTTATAAGAGTAAATATTTTCTTCAAGAAATTTTTTCTAATGCTTCCAAAAGTTTTCGCTTCCAAGAATTACAAGGTTGATTTTTCCAATCCCGAGCACCTTTTCTTCTTTACAATGTAAATTTTGGAAGAGGGACAGTGGGTATATTTTTTTTTGAGTGACCTCAGCTGGTTGTTTGACACAACAAGACAGCTGAATTTATTGACCACCAGTCTGTATTTTCCTGTGGTGTATAAGGCTGAATACATGGAGGACTATGCCTGAGATGTCTACAATTAGGCATCCATGAATTAAAGGATTTTTTTGTTGTTGTTGTTGCCTCTTTGGGCTCAGTTCACTATCTGTGAGGTGCAGATGATCATGTCATGTTCTTGCACAAAACCTGGTAAAAATAAATGGTGTTCAGTGCCTACTGAAAGGCAAAGAAGGAAATTGCTGGTTTCATTTTCAGGATTTGAACAGTGTGTGAATAATAAGGGATGTATCAAGCCTGGAACAATAATGTTAGAACAAAATGTTGAATAACTCCCTGCTAAGAAAGCATCATTCACTCTGTAAACTCAATAAGACTATGCCCTCTGGGGAAACATAGTGTATGATTGAGCAATGAATAATTGTACCATTATTCATGGTGTCAATTAGCTGATAACTTTTGAGTGTTTGACTGTATACCTATAACAGTATTTCTGTCCAACAGACTTTTGTTTTTATGGAATATAGAAAAGATTTGTGTATACAAAATGACGTGTGCATATTTTTGCCTTTATGATTATTTTTTTTTATGATACCCTGTTACGTTTTGACTCTGAGGACAATTTATTTTTCCCAATGTCTTCTTTCATTGTTTTATAGCACATATTTTTTTTATTTGTGTTTATTTAGTTTTTTGTCTTCAACAACTCTGCTGTGAACTGTTGATAAGCTTTATTGAAGCACATCTGTGTAAGATATTAAAGAAAGGGGGACACAATCTATCTTACTGCTTCAAATGCTATAATATTTGAGTAAGAGAAAAGCATTATGCTTTTGCTATTTTTATCACTGAAGATATACGTTGGCAAGGCCTTTGAGTCTGCATAATTCCTTTGCATTTATGTTGGAGGTATGGCAGGTGAAACTTGCTTTGACTGCTGAATTAGTATAAATGATATAATAACAAAATCATAGGTTCATAGAATAGAATAATAGAATCATTTAGGTTGGAAAAGACCTTTAAGATCATTGAGTCCAACCATAAACCTAACACTGCCGAGTCCACCACTAAACCATGTCCCTAAGTGCCACATCTACAGGTCTTTTGAATACCTTCAGGGATGGTCACTCAACCACTTCCCTGGTCAGCCTCTTCCAGTGCTTGACAACCCTTTCAGTGAAGCCATTTTTCCTAATATCCAATCTAAACCTCCCCTGGCACAACTTGAGGTTGTTTCCTGTTGTCCTATCGCTTGTTTCTTGGGAGAAGCGACCAGCACCCACCTCGCTACAACACCCTTTCAGGTAGTTGTAGAGAGTGATAAGGTCTCCCCTCAGCCTCCTTTTCTCCACACTAAACAACCCCAGTTCTTTTAGCTGCTCCTTGTAAGACTTGTTCTCTAGACCCTTCACCAGCTTTGTTGCTCTTCTTTGAACACGCTCCAGCACCTCAATGTCTTTCCTGTAGTGAGGGGCTCAAAACTGAACACAGCACTCGAGGTGCGGCCTCACCAGTGCTGAGTACAGGGGCATGATGACTTCCCTAGTCCTGCTGGCTGCACTATTTCTGATATTACATATACAGGCTGCTATTGGCCTTCTTGGCCACCTGGGCACACTGCTAGCTCATGTTCAGCCGGCTGTTGGCCAGCGCCCCCAGGTCCTTTTCCTCCAGGCAGCTTTCCAGCCACTCTTCCCCAAGCCTGTAGCGCTGCATGGGGTTGTTGTGACCCACGTGCAGGACCCGGCACTTGACCTTGTTGAACTTCATACAATTGGCCTTGGCCCATCGGTCCAGCCTGTCCAGATCCCTCTGTGGAGCCTTCCTACCTTCAAGCAGATCAACACTCCCACCCAACTTGGTGTCGTCTGCAAGCTTACTGAGGGTGCACTTGATCCCCTCATCCAGATAATTGATAAAGATATGAAACACAACTGGGCCCAATACTGAGCCCTGTGGAACACCACTTGTGACCAGCTGCCAACTGAATTGAAGTCCATTCAACCACAACTCTTTGGGCCTGGCCACCCAGCCAGTTTTTTACCGAGTGAAGGGTATATGCGTCCAAGCCATGAGCAGCCAGTTTCTCCAGGAGAATGCTGTGGGAAACAGTGTCAAAGGCTTTACTAAATAGAACTTAAACTGAGAATGTTAAATTTCAGTGGCTGTTTGCTACCTGATATTTTCATCTGATGCCTTCTGTTCCTTGGTGAAAGGAAGACTCAAGGGAGACCTTATAGCTCCCTACAGTTCCCTGTAAGGAGGTTGTAACAAGGTGGATGTTGGTCTCTTCTCCCAAGGAACAAGCCATAGAACAAGAAGAAATGGCCTCAAGTTGTGCCAGGGAAGGTTTAGGTTGGATATTAGGAAAAATGTCTTCACTGAAAGGATTGTCAATCACTGGAACAGGCTGACCAGGGAAGTGGTTGAGTGACCATACCTGGAGATGTTTAAAAGATGTGTAGATGTGGTGCTTAGGGACGTAGCTTAGTGGTGGGCTTGGCAGCGTTAGGTTTACAGTTGGACTTGATGATCTTAAAGCTCTTCTCCAATCTAAATGATTCTGTGATTCTATGTGTATGGGAAGTTACAAATAACATTTTCCTAGTCCCCTCCTCTTTGACACAGAAGATTTTAAAGAACTGTCACATAGTCCCCCCACTTCACTCCTGGCTTTCCCAATGTGATTATCTGTTCAGTTTTTCTGTATTTCTGACATTCTTTTCTGCTCTTCTGTGTACTTTTTTCAGGTTTCAGTCATCTTTTGGGATAGGCAGACTAGCACTGTACCCAGCATTCAAGATATGGAGTTCTTCATTGAGATATTTAGTGAAATACAAACATTTTATAGATTATTCTGTACTCATCTAAGTATAAATCCTAATAGTCTGTATGCCTTTTTTATGTGTTTCCAACTTACATCCAATTACATTCATGTTTTCAGAAGATACATCTACTAACATTTTTTTCTGAATTATTTCAAGACTGACATGTGGGTAGGGTTGTTTCCCAAATGCATGTTATTTCACATTTACTAATATTGAATTTTACCTGCTTTTTTGGCTGGTTAGCCCATATTATGAGATTTTTCTGTACCTCCTCCCAATCAGTTTTATTATGATGAGTATTTTTGTATCATCAGCAAGTGTTGTCAAATCAGTATTCAATATGTGGGATTTTCTTGGTCTCCCACCACCATTAATAATCTTTTTCCCTACCATTTGATCAGTTATTAAACAATTGGAGGACCTTTTGCCTTGTGCAGCTTAATTTGTTTAGAAGTCCTTCAAGAAAGCCATCATCAAAAGCTTTTGTGGAGATACAAGCATACTTTATCAATCGGATAGCCTTATCCTCATTGTCCCTGCTAATATTCTGGTAGAGTTCTGATTTTATTCTACAAAATAACCACCTTGCTTCCTCTTACTCTGGTGTATTTACCTATATTGCTATTTGTTATTGTAGTTTCATTGTATTTGTCCTTACAAAGTTCTAACTGTATTGTTATGCCATACTTTAACAACTTGCAGACTCCTTTATCTTTTTTAACAATTGGTATATTTTCTACCATCTTCCATTCTGCTGTTAGAGGGGCTGACTTCAGCTACACTTCAGTACCCTGGGAACTCTTAGGTGAAAACCACCTGGTCCTGACAATTTGCTACCACTTTATGGATGAATTCTATAATCTTTTCTGCTGACACTTCAATTTGACACAGTTCCTCAGATTTGTCTGCCATAAAGAATAGCTTTGATGTAGGACCATTCCTAACATGTTCTGTGGTGAGCAGTGAGGCAATGAATTAATTTACCATTTCTGCAATAGCCTTATCTCCTTACATATTTCTTTTATACCTGGATCATCCTCTGGCCTTACAGATTCACTGGCAGTCCCCCTACTCTCACTCCTGTGCTTCTGTTTGAAAAAGATCTATGTACCTGTTCATATCTATTTCAGTGCAATTGTTCAGCACCATTTTGAATGAAAGTCATTGTCAGATAATGAGTATGTTCTCCCCTTCAAGTAAGATGTAAAGAACTCATAATAAACAAGCCTTACATCTCCTGCTGCTTCTCCAAGCAAAAATTAGAATGACATATATTCTTGGAAGTTTTTCTTTTGACTAAGCAGGAAAAAAATCTTAGATAACACTATTTTCTTCATACCTTGTAAAGAAGAAAAAAAAAAAAGAAAAAAAATGCACAGGCACAGTTTTAAAGTTTGCTTTTGACTTAGTTGCTTTCTTGATTAAAGACGAGTACCCCTCTGACTGTCAGGGTCTGCCAGACCTGCAATTGTCAGGGTGTACAGTTTGTGCATGGTTATTGTGGTTGTGCATTCAAATTCTGAATTAAATATTTAAGCAGCAATTTTTAGGCGATTTTCCATGTAGTCTTAGTATTTTTCTGTCTATTTAAGTCTTTTAAGGAAACACGCACAATTATGCACAGATTGTGGCCATTTCTTTCTAGAACTCTGGTCCTCAAATTTCAGAAGGTAGAGATTGTAACCAGCTCTAACTGTGTTTCTGTTTAAATGTCAGCTCAGTCTCAAACAGACTTTACAACAACAAATGTCATTTTAGTAATTACCAGATAGCTGTATAAACCTCTTTAGACACACTGCTGGCACAAGGAATGACTGCACGAGGAAATTTAATATAAGAATGGTCACTTTGAGATATTTCTGGAAGAAACACCAATAATTCAGGAACAATGCACAAGTTTTCTTTTCACATGGGACAATTCTGTAACATTTATTGGTTGTCTTTTAATATCACTTCTGCCAAACATAAATACGTACATGGAAAGACTAACTTCAAGTGCCAAACTAGCACTAGTACCTGCCCCATTTGTGTGCCAGAATCCTCACTCTGCTTACCCCTGTGTGTTTTCTGTGCATACGTGTTCTGTAGAAATTCTTTATATGGATTTATATGAACCTCATATGTCCAACTCCTTTGCTATTTTGCATGTAGAAATTCTGCTGAGCTCTGTGCAAGTGCCATGAGTAGAGTGCTTTCACCATTTGGACACTGTTGTAGGTAGAGCTCTGCTTCGTGGTGTCTTTGAGAGAGTGTATCCTAATGCAGATTCTCTGTCATATTTGAAAAGAAGTCTGCTTTAAAGAACTTCAAGTTCTATAGAGAGATCTTGAAACACAGTACCTTGAAATGACTTTTGTCATATGTAAAAAATGAAAGGCTTCCCTCCACCCCCTGCATTATCATACATTAGCTTCTGAAGTGAATTAAAGAGTAGGGAATGTATTATCAGAGTCTGGTTGTAAAGTTAGATTTGTAGAAGTCTCTACAGACGTTGGGCTTATGGAGACTCAGTTTTACTCCCCCTCTCTGTTGGATTTTTTACACAGATGCTTCCTCCAGCATATTTTTCTTTTGTACTGTGCACTTTAAGTATACGGAAAGGCAAATCATTGTGGTAAAGAGATCCCTAACTATTCAGGAGTGTTTTATTTATTTCCAAAAGAAGTTGATAATTTTCTAAGCTTTTTCTTCATCTCTGTCCTTCTGGAGGTTGGTGCATTGGAACAGGCAATGCTGGATGCTTTAGTGATGGACCGTGTGGATTTTGTGAAGCTGTTAATAGAGCATGGAGTGAACATGCACCGTTTTCTTACCATATCTCGTTTGGAAGAACTCTACAATACAGTGAGTATTTGAAATCCCAGTGTACAACTTTAGGTAAGAATTCTGTTTTTCTTAAGAGATTTGATAGTTAGGCCAAATTTTTATGAAGGATTTTTGAAAAAAAATTGAAAATTAACAGTTTTTTATAATTTTTACGTGTCATGTTGGATTTTTGGATTGGTGTCACAGCTTTTTATTTTCAATTCATTGACATGAACCAGACTGAGTATTTACCTGAAGCTTATGAGAAATATGTTCTGATTTTAGTCTGGTATGTGATACATGTTTATCTTGCTGAAAATTATATGTTGTTAAACCAAAGTGATACCAACTTCTTTCTAGAATACGTCAAGAGTTAAGATAGTAGAGATATTGGAGATCAGTGTTGAAATGTTTTTGAAGAGGTTTGTGGGGAGAGTTTGAGTGGGGAGAGTTTGAATCATAGTAGCTATGCCAACTATCTTTTAGCTGCTTTCTTTTACTATACAGATTTTCAAAGGTAGGTTGACATGTTTGTTTACTGTCTTCTCTTTTCACACCACAGAAACAAGGACCATCAAATCTACTTTTGCATCACCTAGTTCGAGATGTGAAACAGGTAATAGACATAGAAAAGGCTGGGCAGCAAAAATGGTAGCTTAGAACTTCAGTGTCCACTGGCGCACTGCTGTTAGGTAATACAGGGGAATTTTAGGAGTAGAAGTGATGGGTTTGTTACTACTCTTCTATATCTACTAAGTGGTTTTATCTTCATCCCACTGATCCCCCTAAGCAATTGACTAGCATACTACTACTGAGTGCTCCCAAGGGTCCTGTACCTTAGTTTCAAAGCCAAGCAGTTTGTGTAGATCAGACTCTCTTTCTCAAGGTACTAAAGTGACATTATGAAGTGATTGTACAAAAGACTTAATAATTAGTGCAGTAATTATTCTCATTGCTTTAAGGTTTTCTTTTTTTCCCCAAAGCTAAAAAAGTCTTTCCTTGTTGAGCAGTAACAAAAAGATACTGTGACAAGATATTATTTTAATGTGCTGCGGTGCGTAGGAGAACAGAAGGTGGCAGTGGATGACTACTTCATGGAGCACTGGCTCTGTTAGTAGTTTAGTGGCAGCCTTGTTATTTAGCTACACAGTTAATTTATTTTGTGTTTCTGTTATCTATTGTACCTCGCAGCACTGCTTAGCCAGGAAGGGATGAGCTGTTCTTTCTGCATTTATTCTCCACTTCAGGAGATGCCTAGATCCAAAACTAGATTAATTTGCTATTTCTTTCTAGGGTATGAATGCTAAGATAAAATAAAACGGTAAGTCTGACTGTTTGCAGAGTTGTGTGGTCTCAAGTAGTGGGATTTCTGGTATGATTTTCTTATTGTGGGTGACTTTCATGTCAATCCCATTGATGGTTCTTAGATAGGTGTAGGGTATTCTGGTCTCCATAGCAAGCTATTGTTTGTGTGTTCCCATACTGATGGACATATTTAAGGTCTAATTTATGTGACAGATCTGGAAGAACTCAGTGTTGAAAATATATTGAACTTTTCCAGGCTGAGAAATCTGCCTTTCTGACTGATACTGAAGTGATTTGCTCCTTGGTGTGACCCCTCTCCTAAAACACATGGCCTGGTTACATCTCAGGACACTGGGAGAACTCAGGGTGTGATCTAAAGGGAAGCTTTTGAGGCTTCGAATGGAATAGTAGAATTTAGGTAGAAAATGGGTGCACAATTTCAAAACTTTATACACCATTGGGTAGGCTAAACTCCCTTTGGGACCTGCAAACAGGTCTAAATGTTGAAAAGCCTTTTTCACCTAAGCTTCTGTAAGTATGTGTAAGTGCTCTGTGAATGAGTTGTGCAGTTGCAGTCTTATTAAATATGGTAACACAGTAGCTAGGACAGTCACCAGAGTGATGTGACCATGGACTTCTGAATATTTTCTCGATTAGTGTGACCAGCTTTGCTGCTGCTACATTTGAATGGAGATACATTGCAGTCTGCCCTCATAAAATATGCTTTTTAGTGCAGAAAAGTATCTGCAAGTATAGGTAGTCAGAAACACTTGCCTTACTCTCAATGACAGAGCTGGCAAGCTCTATCCTGTGAGACATGCTTTTGCCCCAGAGTGCTCAGCTTGTTGGTGCCTTCTGTTCCCCAGGGCTGGGTGGCCTTACCTGGCTGTACTTACCTTACCTGTACTGTACACTAAAGTCCGTTGAAAAAAACCTCAGTCTACTGAGTTAATTAAATGATTTTTCACAGTCTGAAAGGCATACACGCCTAGGAATACTTAGTGCCTCTGTTGCCATCTCTGTGCAGGCCCATTTTTCACTTCTAAGAGTTGTAGTTTAAGGTTTTACCAATAATCTTTAAAATCTGCATGGAAAATAATCTGTTCTTCAGAGAATTTTTCACAAATCTTGTGTCTTGGAAGGACAGTGGAGGTAAATTGGGAAGCAGTGGTGCTTTAAACAGAAGCAGTGAGAAACTCGGAAGGTACGGTTGCTGTCCAAGTTGTCATAACAGCCTTGACCCTCTACAAGAGATTACCAGTCTCCAGGAGTTACTCTACAACATTAAATACATGCTTCATCCACTTCTTCATTTTTAATTAATGAACAAGTTTAATGAGCAAATCATACCGTGCTAGTTTTCTCTTGTTATGAGAAGAAGAAGATTTTTATCAGTCTCTGGCTGTTGGTGGTTAACCTGAAGAAACATTACCCTCACTGTTGAATGCAGCTGGTCTTGTGAACATTACAATATAAGTTCCTATGCAATATGGGTGCAATGGACGGTAGATGTCACACTTTTCAGGCTGAAAATATGGATGTGCCTGTGTTCTTCCTCCTAGGGGAGTTTCATATGCCTAATGAACGTGTGCACTTTCCTGACAGATGGAGGAGCTCTCAGTTGCACCTTCTTCCAGACTCCTCTCATAGTAGTAGGGCTCTGACATGGTTCAATGTTGTGTATAATAGCATCCTGAAATGCTTGTGACATTTGGTGTTTCAGAATACCCTTTCCTTGGATTACAAGATATCACTGATTGATATTGGGCTGGTGATAGAGTACCTCCTTGGTGGAGCTTATCGGAGCAGCTACACAAGGAAGCATTTCCGAATTCTCTACAACGATCTCTACAGAAAACACAAGGTAACTTCTGTGAAATGGCTACTACTGGTCACCAAGAAAAGCCAAAACATGCCACCTGAAAATAGCTGAGGTTGTTATTGTGGTTTGTCTGAAGAGTATCAGTTAAATGAATACCACGCTTGTCTGTTTTATGAATCTCTTTGCCAACTGTGGAAAGGTTGCAAATAAAACAGACAAATCTCTCCACAAACTACTCCCTGCCACCCAAGACCACCAGTGATTGTTAAATTAACTGTTAGTTCAGTAAATTTACCTTTGTGTCCAGTAGCCAGGTTGCGTTCTTTGTCTGTCATCCATGAGTAAAGGTCCACAAGGCTGTACCAACCACCATTTCCCTTTTGCGAAGCAGTTGCATGTTTCTGCTCTTGCACCTTGAACCACATCACAGAAATACTGAATTCAACAGGCACTGAACTAGACTTAGAGCATGTCAGGATGGCATAGTGAAGAGCAACATGGACATCCTGACCTGACTTTTGAGCAAATGTCTTACCTTTTAGAAGCAGCTCAGTGCTAGTGGTGCATCTTCCTGCCCAGGCCAATGAGCTGTGTTTGCCTGGAAGAGCTTTTTCCGTGATGCACTGGTCATCACAGGGGAAGTCTCACGCTCAATGTGCCAGGCTGCACCCATAATGCAGTGGCTTTGTGCAGGCAGAAGGTTATGCTTGGATATGCATGCCGTTCTGCACCTTCTAGATGCTTGAGGTGTTTCACTGTACAGCACAACATTCTGCCATGCCTGCATTTCTGTAGCATCACCTCTACAAACAAACAAACAAACAAACAAACAAACAAACTGCCTTAGAACAAAACTTTCATTTTCCCCATTGACTTTTAACTTGGAAACAGCCTAAACTTCTCAATAAATTAGCTGAATATAATTCCCAACAACACAGAAGGAGCAGATTTACTACATAAGAATTCTCCCCAGTTTTCAGAGTGGAACTGGACTTTGATTAAAGTACTTCCATGTGCTAAAAATCAAACAACAAAAATGTCTTCTCCTCTCCATGTACTGCTTTCATGACTAATAGAAGAACCTCAGGGTGAGTAGGGAAAATGAGAAGAAATAATGAAACCTGTTACTTGGAGTGAACAGAAATATAGAGACAGAGCTTCCTGTGTGTCGTTGTCTTAATACAATGTTTAAGAAGAGATATTTGAGCAGTTGTAACACCCTTCACTGTATCCTTGTGAAATTTGACCTTAACAGGGGTGGCTGAAACCACATGATCATATAACTAGAACTGCAGGGAAAAGCATTAGTGATTCAGCTGGTAACATTCTTCCTGCTCAGTCAACACTGAACAAAATGCCCAGGGGTGCTAGACATGCCATTCTTTGGAGAAAATGGTCAGCAAAAAGTTCAGAGAACTTCTGTCTTTTAAAGGGCTTATGGTGCTCTTTATTAAGGGTAGGCACTTGGAAGAGCTTCCAGATTGGATGATTCCAATATGGTGCAAACCCTGTTGTTGTTGTAGATGGTGGATGCTATTGGGGAAATCAATATTTTTAATTTAGACATTCAGAAAAATACATATTTTTTAAATTAGGTGTGGCACAGGCTATTTTTTCTGTGTTGGTATAAGCTCCAGTGGTAGTTATAGGATTGCTGACTCACTAGTCTTTGAATAACATCAGTTTATACAGGCACCATTGCAATCAGAAATAAGTACAGGCAAATTCATCTCTAATTTGCATTCTTCTCCTTGTGGTTTTTTGGTATGCCTTTGGATCTAGAGAGTGCTCTCCAGCTTTTCCCAGAGCCTGTCTCATTCCCTTCATCAGAGTAATCAAACGGGTAGCAGAATGGGATCTCCTGAAAGTACTTTGCATTCTCAGTTCTTCAGAACAGCACAGCCTTACAAATACAAGGTAATATAATTAATTATGCTAGACTTTGCTTAGGACATATTAGGCTGCTAATAATTTTATTGAGTGATTTTAGACATATGTTGGTCAGGCTGTTAGTTATCATAATTCTACTTAAATTGTTGTTAATTCTACTTAATTGTTCACTGAAATGTAGTATCACCAAATTTCTGAGCATCAAGCATGGGTGAAAACTCTTCTTATTTGGAAGCAACAGTAGGAATTCTCTTGACTTTCCTAACGTTTCTTCATGATTGCTTATTAAAGTAGCTATAGTAAGCCTGCTAAGAAAAGATACAGTTCTGAAACCTGGAAAAATTATGATAGAGTATTTTCTTTCAAAGAAAGAATGTTGAAGAACAAAGATAGCCACATGCATATATCTGACAGACAAAACATAAAGTAGAATGAATTTAAATGGCTTTATTGGAATTAGTCTGAGCCAAAATGAAACCATTATAGCACTGAGACAACCTAACTTATACCAGTAAGACTTTTTCTTTGCCTTTAATGGAGAAATATCCAGACACAAATGTATAGCAAGTTTACATTACAAGTATGGCAAAGAGTGAAAATAATCTTTAAGTATCAAAAGTCTATGGTGTATGTTTCAGTCTACTGATTGCTTTTTCTCTTGTCATGACACAAATACAAGAAAAGAGTGAAAGTAGGATCTTGGTAACAAGGGGTTTGGGGACTGCCCAACACTATGGAAGGGTAGGCTATGAGTGGCATGGGTACAGAGCAAGGAGTGGTTTTCTTCCAGTAATGTTACCAGCTTCTTAGCATTGGTAATCTGAATGTGATCTTAGCTGTGGTTTATGATTTAAATGTCTATAACAGTCAAATAGTTTGCTACTTGCAATTCAGATTTGTGTACAGTTTTATTTACATGAATCTGAACCTCAGCGATTCATTGAGATTTTCTTCTTTTTGAAAAACAAATTCGTAGGAAAGATCCACTGCTTTCCATAAGTGTAAGAAGAAATCAAAAGAGGATATAAACTTTGCAGAGAACTATGAGTCATCTGGCTTTATCTACCCCTATAACGACCTCCTGGTTTGGGCAGTATTAATGAAAAGGCAAAGGATGGCAATGTTCTTCTGGCAGCATGGAGAGGAAGCCATGGTAAAAGCCGTTGTGGCTTGTAAACTCTACAGGGCGATGGCACGTGAAGCTAAACAGAGCAACATGGTGGATGACACTTCAGAAGAACTCAAGAAGTACTCAAAGTATGAGTTCTCCTTTCACTTCAGTTAATAAAGTTCTGCAGTGCTTAGAATGGTTAGGTATCTTCCTAATCCACTAAGAATATGTAAGGTTAGTGGTGCTGTGGACTACAAAGTGTAGAAGAAATACTTTCAGCTGCTCACTCTTCATATTATATAATGGACCTATGTATTGGTGTGCAGTCTGGTCACGAGTTAAAGGAAAACTATTAGCATGTTATCTAGTTGCATATTTGAAAATTAAAACATAGGTGAGTAATGCATAGCTCACTGTCTGCTAAATGATCAAGTGGAAGATTAAAATTTCCCTTACAGTCTCCCTTCCAGTTCAACTTGTTAAAATGCCATATGGCACACATGCGCTGGACTTTTCAAATCTGTATTGTGGTAACGAGAAAACTAAAATCAGTTCTTAAATCCTGCTCTGTGTAAGACCTAAAGAAAAATGTATGCTGAAATAACTGAGTGAATAAGAAATGAGGTAGACCAAGAATTTTCTTCAAGTTTATAGTTTCATGTTAGTGTTTTCTAGTAGTTTTTCTTGTTAATGACATATTGTATGCTTTGTGGACATCATGCCTCAGATTCAGAGTACAGTATGATGTGCTGTCTTGTTTTGCATGCAGCTCCAAAGCTTAATTTAAAGGAAGGTGTATATTCCTTGAGGAGTCTTACCTACAGAGACTTTTAAGAGCCAGTGTTAAAGAAGAGGCTTTTGCAACTGCCTGCAATGCTTGCCTACAAGTGGTGATAAGTCTGTTGTTGAAGTAAATACACAGAACTTTGTAGGGTCCATTTTGATTGCTGAGTGAGATTAAGAACAAAACAAAACAAAAAACCTCTAGAAAACAGAAGGACCCTAAACCTTGTGATTAGGACTAAATAGATTTACTGCCCAAATTATTTTTCACTAGATACGTTGATAAAGCAACGGGAAAAATGGGAGAAGGCATACTTACTGAGATTGTTAGCTGAACTTTAGTTAATGGAGTTTTTGAACCAACCTATTTGCAGCTGTGATTCTGATTTTTGACTGATCCCTGTTATTTTAACTGTTAATTCCTTCCTGCTCTAGGGAATTTGGGCAGCTTGCCTTAGATGTGCTGGAGAAAGCATTCAAACAGAATGAGCAGATGGCCATGAAGTTGCTGACCTATGAACTGAAAAACTGGAGCAACTCAACTTGCTTAAAACTAGCAGTGTCTGTGGGGCTGCGGCCTTTCGTATCCCATACTTGCACACAGATGCTGCTGACTGATATGTGGATGGGACGCCTGAAGATGCGGAAGAACTCCTGGCTTAAGGTAACATTCCTTTAGCTTTTTCTGAGCGTTTAGATGCTGTTTAGATACTTTATACATGTCTTTGTGGTTATGAACATGTTTAATGCAGCTTCAGACAAATGTGCTTAAGTATGGATTGGAACGTGCACGTCTGGGAGAGAAAAGGAAGATGGGAAGACAGTACTTGCTTCTAGTTTACTTCTTTGTAAAAGCAGCTGTGGGATGATGTTAGGAGAATGCATTTCATGAGGGTTTTTTTGCTGTTCCCATTGTCTCAGCACCCTTCAGTTCCTCCCCACCTGCTCTCACTGCCCTGCATTGCTGGTTCTCCAGCTGAGTTGCTGATGGCAGCTGCTGATGCCCTCTAGTCATAGGGAGCCATATCTAAAGTATTCCCAGATACCATGACACTCTTCAAAGCCACAAAATAGTCAAGAGCAACACACTTCTTTGGAGGCTGTAGGAGTGTGATAGAGATTCCCCACACCAGTGGCTCCCTCCCAGGCCAATGGAATTGCACTGGGTTTGTGCATGGCTGACTATGGCCTCAGGTGTATGCTATCACTGCTGAATTAATTTCCTGAATCTTGTGTCTCTCTTTTAGGTCATTATGAGTATTCTCCTGCCTCCCACCATCTTGATGCTGGAGTTTAAAAGCAAGGCAGAAATGTCTCATGTGCCTCAGTCTCAAGACTTCCACCAGTTCACATGGTATCATGGGGATCAGAGCCCAACCAGCATTAAAGATGCCTTGTCTCTGGTTAGTCTGCGATGTTCAGTCATTTGTGTCAAGGTCTGTCTGTTTACCACAGTATAATCCTGTGGAGTGAGGAGGAGGTGATCAGCTGGAAGTGTCAGGGCCCAATTCTCAAGAAGTAAGTATTTGATCCCTGGTTTGGATACAGACTGAAGTGACCTTGGACAATTCACTTCATCTGTCCTGGGTGTCATTTCTGTGCTGGTCATAATAAGAAAATCCTTCCCAACCTCACAGAAGTATAATGAGATTCTAATTATCTGTCAGTTACGCAGTTATTTTAGGGCACAAAGTCTATTCAAGCTGCAGATAAATACCTATCCAATCTTGTATACCAAATAATCTAAGAATGGTTTCATATCATACACAAAATCATATCCATAAAACTCAATTCAGGTTGCCCAGTTTTGCTGTCCAAAGCAGGGAAACAGCAGAACTGAGGCAGGCCAGGTCTCATCCTCTCCAGCTCACTCCTTCCTTCTGCTCTGCCTGGCCAGTAGCATCTGCCCCATGTCTTAGCTGCAGCCTCTTCCCCTCTCCATGGTCATCCTTCACTCTTAGTCTCTCCTTGAGATTTTGTTTCCTGAATTACACCATAGCCTTTCCAGAGGTCTAGCTCCTGCCCTACTTGTTGAAATACACAGTATCTCTACTTCTGCATTGCTTGAGCCTGGCAGAGATGCCATTTAAAGCACAAGAGAAGCACTGTGCTTTTGGTTTAGTCACCTGAGCTGAGTCCTGAAACACTCTGCAGGGACCTGTGGTTGTGCAAAAGTCCTTCTTAGGCCTATCTGTGGGGAGTCTCCAGCATAGGTGAAGTCTTTGCCTTTTAAGATCTGAATTCCCCCAGACTTCCGCTAAGCAGAATTGCCTGTCCTTTCTTTTTCTCATTCTCCACAAAGCATTCCTTAAACTGAAAATTTCCAGAAGTTTTCAGTCTGAGGTAGACAGCAGACACAGAGAATTTCCATCCAAAAAGGTAAATGTTGGTGAGGTGCTAACAAATGAAAACAGGATTGTCAAGTGAGAGCTGTCAGGCGGTCTTTTTTGCTCTGCTTATCTTACAGCGCATAAGTATTGTAGATTGCTTGGGACCTTCTCAGTTAACTTTCAATTTGTGTAAAATGAAAGACGGTGGATTGTCTTTGAGGGCTTTTGCAGCAGCATGGTAGGCTTGTCAATGCCACGCTTGTGTGTTCTCTCTCTGATGCAAAAAAATGCTCAAAGCCATTATACGCTGCAGTGCCTGTCTAATATAGTCAGTTCAAAAATGCTTTTTATGGCGTTAGGTAACAGCTATCATACAGAGGACAAGCCAATTGTAATTATTTGCAGCAGGACCACCCCTGCAGTCTAGTAGAAGGCAACACAGCAATGTGCGTAAGCACTTTTCTGACCTGCCTCAGACACGCTGCTTCCTTCCTGTGCTAGCAATAAGCTTAACCTCTGATTGTATCTAATATAGAGTGTTGTTTAAAACAAAGGGCTGAGCTACTGCTTTTTCTTAAATACTCTGATATGAAGTATTATAGAAGAATATACAGAAAATTTCAACAGTGTACATGTGCCAAATAGAGCATCTTTCACACACAGTCATAAATTCCAGTGACCTGCTACAGCTGGAAATTGCACTCTTTCATGGGACAAATTCTCTCCTTCACCTCGGAGGATCTGATGTTAACACGCTGGGATGATTCTGTGTATCAAATTCTCTGGTTTAGCACTTCTCTGAGTCTAGTGTGATGAAAAAAATCAGTTTTCCCCTGATAACCCAAGGAAATGTTGTGTAGTAGGGGTAAATATGTCACATAAAAGTTCTATACTGCAGATGTATAGTAGCAGTAGGTTTTAGCATTGATTTTAGCTAAGGCAATTGGCCATCGTTGAAACAAAACTGAACAAGGTAGTCTGGTTCCCTCAGCCTTGCCCAAGTATTAGCTATTTATCGTTTCTCTAGGCCTCTCTCATTCATCTCTGGAAACTCCTTTAAGAACCTTCTGGTTTTGTTAGTTGCCCACTGCTCTGTGTCTGCAATTCTTCATAGGCTTCAGTGGCAATCAGATATTTGTACTTTCAGAGGGGTACTCAGACATATGTCAAACTTTGGATACAGAATCAAGTGTGTTTGCCTTTTTGTTTTTATTTTACTGAACATAATAAAGAAGTTACCTGTATTTTTTGTAGGCAGATCTTTGCAAGAGAGTACTTATTTCATCGTCATCTTCATATCAGGCATACAATACATCAAAAGAAGCAATTAGATTCTGTATTTAGAATTTCACTGTCATGACATTTTCTGTGCGACTGTATACATGAGCAGAAATAGAAATGTGATGCTTATTCCCTTATTTCAGAATGTGCCACAGTTGTCAGTGGAGTTCTAGCTAACACAGTTATGTCGTATTGGGAGTTGTTATTTACCTGTATTTCACAGATGGGGAAAGTGAGACATAGAGTGATTAAGTGACTTTGCTTAAAGACTTAAAGAAATGTGTGGCAGAAACAGGAGTGGATTCAGGTCTGGTGATGCCCCGTCCACTGCCTGTGGTCATAACAGCAAACTCTAAATGAGTATTTATAGTGGAAAAGTGTGCATGTTAATTGTTGCAAATGAGATGGCTGTAACCAGACAAAATCAAGCTACTTTAATGGTTTGTATATTCAGAACAAAGCTTAAACATCTGTGCCTGTCTCCCCTCTAACATGACACAACCTTTGCAATCATAGACCATGGTTTCTTACTTTTAAAATGCTGTTTCCTTTTAAAGAAAGATTATGATGTGGAGAAGGTTGCCCAGAAGTCTGATGAAAGCCAAGTAGACGGTGGACAAGGAAACCTGCCTGGCACTAGAAAAATCTATGAGTTCTACAACGCACCAATTGTCAAGTTCTGGTTTCACACGGTTGGTCATCATGTTAGAACTCAGATTGCCAAAACCTTCCTTTAATCCTTCAAATACTGCTTGATGCTGCTTTTACTTTGCCTGGCATGTATTTGCAGCCACTTAGTGGTTCCGCTAAAATCATGCAGCTGCATTTAAAAAAAAAAAAAAAAAAAAAGAGAATGATTATTAGGAACTAAAGAAAAACCTGAGCACAGCTTTTTACAGTGGTTAATTACACATGTAGAAATAAATTTGAAGCTGGCCTTAAATACCTCATAGATATTCATGTCCCTTTTTTAGGAACTGTTTCTGAAGGGGTGAATATTAATCTATAGGATATCATTTGCTATAAAGAAATATGCATTTATTAAATTAATTTTGGTAACTAGTCTTGTGTCAGTAGAGCTTAGGATGTTCAAGATCAGGCTGCCTGTTGGATCAGACCACCATGTACATAAACTGTTACTCCTTTAACAGGGTGTGGTTAACTGCTTTATAAATTAATCTATTATCTCAGATATATTTATAGCGTGTGCTGGTACCTTTAAAATATGTGCTTTCCATCTAATACTGTTCTTCCTGTGTTTTGGAAGGCACTGATTAACCAGCAGTGATTCATATAGCTTTGAGAATGGTTACTTGCTCCCATGGAAGGATAGGATGAAAGCATGGTACTGCCTTTACATTCAAGTAATGGTTGTGCAGATAAAATATTCTGTCTCATATATGGGTTTGGGGCCTAGGTGAACATGTGCTGCAATAGTTTGTCTTCTGCTCCCATTTTTTCAGGACTAAAGCACCAATTTCCAAATGATGTTTAAGGATATTCCCATAAAAAATACTTTGGAGAACTGGAGGAAAGATTTTGGGCTCAAAAATCTGACAGTTTGAATACATATAATTAGGCTAATCACCTGTTAATATATTTGCAGAAACTTGTTAGAGATTTTTGTGCATGTGGATTATATACCATGTGTTTTGTAGATGGCATACATGGCGTTTCTCATGCTCTTCACTTACACTGTGTTGGTGAAGATGGAACCAAGACCAAGTGTGCAAGAGTGGCTTGTTATCATTTATGTTTTCAGCACTGCTATTGAAAAAGTCAGGGAGGTAAGCTTTTCCATTCACACTTCTCAACTATAGAAGATATATTATAAACCAGAGAATACCTTAAACTGAAGAATGTGAAATCCTGCATTCTTTCTGCAGAGAATTTAGCAAAGGAAAGAATTATACAGGGCATTTATTTCTGAGAAGTCTTTTGTTTGAAGACCATTACTTGGGCTTTGCAAATGCATCTTAAAGTTTGTCCTTAAAGCTCTATTTTTCTGTATAAAGCCAGTGGTAATGTGCAGGTCACTTGAGAGTGATTGTGCTGAATTGAAATTTGGAGCCCCAGTGTAGGCACCTGTTTTGATACTGAAAAGTCAGTTGAAACTCTCTAAGACCCGTTTTGGAGTTTTAGAAAGCAGGCATTCTTTATTGCAGCGCTGGATGCACGGGACATAATTCCACCTAGCGTGCATGCCAAAGCTTCAGCACAAACAGGTTGTATGGAGTAACTAATTACATATTAATCAGATTAGTATACATATACATAAAATTTATTGTGACTGATTATCATAGTACTGCCTACGTCTGATCATGAGCAATGGTTCTTCATTTGAGTCGAAGGGCTGCTTTTGTGACCACCGACCCATTTGAAGTTCTGTTGGCTGACCTTCAAGTCTTTGTTCACATCCTTGTTCTTTGATCTTGGAGCTAAACATGGTTTCAGTCACATACGGTCAGTTTCAATATTATTCTTATCTAATGTACAGGAACATCCAGTCATAAGAGCAAAGAACTGTAAAACTTATGAGTAACTACCTCTACTAGTTAATCACCTGGCTACACTTTTGTCTATTGTTTCAATCATAGTGTTAGTATAAGTTTTTTAATAATTATTTACCAAATCTCACCTTTACAGTCATCTAGCAGCAAACCAGTTTCCATGGCTGGTACAAAATATTAAAAACATAAAAATATTTAGACATACCATACAGAATGTATGGACATATGCTATCAGTTTCTTAATTTTTTTTGAGTGGACCATTAGGTTTCTTACAATGTATATGCAATTTGTCTTTAGATATTTACTTTCAGTGTGGACATTGTTATCAATTAAAAGGTATTATGTCTAGAATAGTCTATGGGTCTCTATCAAGTCTAACTGACCGTCTATAAACAAAACTGGAAAAAACCCACCATCAACTTTTAATGCTGGATTCACTGAACGTGGAAAAATTATATTCCAATCAAAATTAATTGCAATTATTTGCAGTTGATTAGATCCAAGCTTCTGAACACAACTTGCACTCCAAACCTGAGGTTGGGGACAAAGGCAGCTATGTGTTTCCCAAATTATTGTATCTGGTCAGACACATCTTCACTGTAGAATCAGCACATAGTAAACAATAGTAGTGTGAATTGTCTTTTATATGACATTTGAAATGCTGTACTTTTAGAGGAATAAAACTGCAAAAAAGCAGTCACAGTTCTGAGTGAAGGATGCTTTTACAACAGATCACTCAGAAGACTGTGACATCAGTATGAGAGAGGTGAAGGATTTCAAGGGGCAGCAGAGATACTGGGAATATATTGAAGCTTGAATAAACATGCAAGTTCTGTGGCTGCATGAGATAAAATTGAAAAAACCTACACAAGGATTGTGTAATTGAGAAAAAAATTGAATGTGAAACAGCAAGCACTTTGGAAATCACTGTTGTGCTGTTGCATTGTGTTGATGGTGGAACAGTGGAAACATCAGCTCTTCAGCTCTTCCTTCTAGCATTAACATTCGTAGGAGACTTTGAGATTCGTGTCTTCTACTTGATTTTCTTTGTCCATGTACTAGTTCTGGTCTGCTGGCAAAGACTTTGTAGGACACTGTGTCTTACACGTGCAGCTAATTAACTGCTGAGAGCTTTGTTTCATATAACTGCAAGACTTTGTTTCTCTAGATTGTATCAACTAATTGTTAAAGCCTTAGGCCCTGATCCTGCAACTAGTTCCTCATGTGAGTTAGTCCAGCTGTATTGAGTAGGATCCCTTGTTTACATTAATGTGTTCATATGCATAAATTCTTGCAGAATGAGGGCGTAACATTTCAAAATCTCTCCTTTGCTTGGTACTTATCAGTGTGATCTTACATAGCACTGCATAATTGGCCTCACTTGCACAATGTGCAAAGGTTTTATTTATGGCCTCCCAAAGATTCCACTTCACACATTTGCTCAGTGAAGCTTAAAATCCCTTTGGGGCACCTCACAGTTCAGGGATTGAATATTTCATTCTTTACCTTGCTAGTTGCCAGCAGTCCTTTTTTTAGCATGTCCTTGGTGGAATACAAGGATCTTTCTTTATATTTTCAATCTGAAATAAAAGGCATTTGTTATTTTCCCATCAGCAAGATTAGGTTGGTACTTTCCATGACTTAGGGGCTTTTGAAAGGGCTGTTGCAGGTTGTGACCATTCCTCTAGAATAAATGCTTGTTAATTTATAATGATATGTAGGCATAACAGTTCTATATTGGCTCCTCTTTTGTGCTGAGGATTGTGCTCTTTAGTGAATGGGTTCAGGCTCAGAATCCATTTTTCCTTAGAAAGAGCTGTCCTATTTGGTATGGCATACTTGAGCAATACAACACTATAAGTACAAACCTCAATGAACTGTGAATGGCAATATGCAGTAGGCAGGCCTGCAAAAAAAAAAGGAAAAAAATTATGCATTCCCAAATATCATGAAACAGTTCAGACAGAAAAGGTTAAAGAAAGTATCTGTGATTTTAATGGAGTTTCTTTGTTTGTTTCTTTGTTTCTTTGTTTTTCCCACATTCTACTCAGGTATTTATCTCAGAACCTGGAAAATTCCGCCAAAAAGTGAAGGTTTGGGTTTCTGAATACTGGAATTTTACTGATTCTATAGCTATCATCCTGTTTATGATTGGTTTTGGCTTGCGCTGGTCCGACCCCCCTGTTCAAACTGCAGGGAGGCTACTTTACTGCTTGGATATAATATTTTGGTATGCTCGGCTCCTTGATCTTTTTGCTGTGAATCAGCACGCTGGCCCATACCTGACAATGATTGGAAAAATGGTAAGTATTATGCTTTGGAGCAATATTTTTGTAGTTAAGGCATTTGTTGAGAAATGTATAAAGGCCAGAAGTGACAGAAAAGAATGATGGTCAAAGGAGAAGTCACCCAGTAATTCCTAGTGAATGTATTACCTGAAAATACCATGTCTTCTTCTGTTTGTGAGTTGACCAAAATCAATTTCAGTTCTCTCTAATTTATTCATTATTTGAATTTATTCACAAAAGCCATTTTTGCTTCGTTCCTTAGAGAAGGGTTGCATTTGAGTTGAGTTTCTGATCCAGCTTGATAACAGGAGAAAGAAAATCACTGTGTCTTGCAGACGGGCTCACTACTGTAGATAATTCCCTTAGCTCTTGGAAACTGTCTCATTATTATTTTACATTTTGATTCAAATAATTATATCCCATTTTAGCAGGCAAAATTTCTCTGAGATCAAAGTTAATTTTTTTTCTCTTTTGGTGTAAGAACTGCTGCTGAACTGCTGCTTAGTCTTTAGGGACATCTGCAGATTCCCACTGTAATTTCCCTCAGTTATTGGAAAGTATCTTATTAATGCTTTTATAGTCTGTCTTGCATAGTAATTCCGATTCAGTGTTAGAAGGCAAAATAATTTTCACTGCTATTCCTTGCTCTCAGTTTGGAAGAAATACTACTGAGGAAAAACACCATCATAAGTTCTCTGCATTTTTCAAATCTTGCTTAAGATCTTAAGAGGGAATTGAGAGGCAAGCAGGACTTGTGGCCTTTTTGGTCCAGGGTGACTTTAACCTCTATAAAATACTTGCGTAGTCCAGGTCATAGAAATAGTTGGGGTTTTTTTCCTTCAGCATATTAGATTATTAGCCCTGGTTTTATATTCTGACTTGTAAAAACAGTGATTAATACTCTTCCCTAAAGTGTATGTCTCCTTTACATATAATTAACACAGCTAATTCTTTCATGCAAACATGTCATCCAGACAGCAAACATGTTCTATATTGTGGTCATGATGGCCATAGTCTTGTTGAGTTTTGGAGTGTCACGAAAGGCAATCCTTTCACCAGAGGAGCCTCCTTCTTGGACTCTGGCACGAGATATTGTATTTCAACCCTACTGGATGATGTTTGGTGAGGTCTATGCTGGAGAAATAGATGGTAGGTAATTTTCATAGTACAACCTAACAGCTTGAATCTAATGCCTACTTTGGGCTACTAGACTTTTGATTACATATTGAGTCTATTCTTTCTCAAACAATTTTGATTCCAGAATATATGTGTCCTTAATGAGTAATACTGCATGAATAAATGTGAGAATATTAGTTTCTTTGTTAAAAATAAAGATTAAGGTTTAAAACCTTCAAATTTAGCTTTTCAAATGAAGTATATTGCAAAGCTCAGAGCAAAGCACATAGGAACTAATACTAAGCTAGTTCATGGTCAGGGGATCTGGCAGTGAAATGACTTTCGAATTAGGTGAATCCAAAGCTGCTGATCTCTTGGAGAGAAGACTACAAAGTTGCCTTAAAGGAAGAAAGAATGAAGGGAAAACAAAAAAGGAAAAATAAGAAAGAAAAATTATTTTTCACCATAATAAGAGTTACGTGGTATCATTCTTAAATAGATAAACCGGTTGAACATAGGGAAAACAGAACCAATCAATGTAAATAGGAAAAATTTTATATTTTGATTATGGCTTTGACCTTGGCTCAGTAAGAGAGAACCAGGCACTCCAGGAGGTATTTCAGCATTACAGATGGAAGGCATTCTCATGCTGCTAAGTGATGGGTAAAACTGTCCCTAAAATAGAAAAGTAGGTATGCAAATAGATACAGTTATTTAAGATACATAGTTCAGCAGAGACCTGGTTCATTAAAATAATTTAAGATGTTGCATCCATTATTATTGCTGAAACAGTCACATGATTGCTATGTATTTTGGTTATATTAAGTCAGAATTCTTTAAATGAAAGCATACTCTTAAGTTTCACAGTTTAATCCATTTAATCACTTATTAATGCTAAACCTTTAGAAACTTGAGACTTCCCAAATAAAGCTATGATTTCTCTAATGACTCTTTATGCTGTGGAATATGTCCTGAATTTAAAGCTGGTGCCTTATAAATGTGTTTTAAAATTTCCTCAAACATGTGATATTTGCTTAAAAATTATAAAGACTGAAAAGTATTTATTTTGACAGTTTAAAAATATTAAGTGAGATTCCTTAATTTCGGTGATTTGTTGCTTTGTCTCACAAATATTTGTAGTCATATATCCTTTTGCACATGAGTTAATGTGATCTTACTGAAGCTCTGAAGGAATAACACTCCAGTACTGATAAAGCTGTATCCTTTCCACAGTGGAATCAGTGAAAACTTTTCCACTTGCTTTAAGGATCAAAGATTTGGATTTCAGTTTACTTGAGTGTATGCCTTCTCTCAAGTACATTTCAGCTGCATTATTTTTCCCTTTAACAAAAAGTCAGGGTGACTGGCATAAGAATGGATATGTATGAAATGATGTCTACAGCTTATGAATTGCAATGGAAACTATGGGGCAGTAGTACCATGAAGAGGTTTCAGATCTCCTTTATGTGGAATTTGACTTTTTAGTTGGAAATTTAGTATGTATCTCCATGAAAGTAATGAGGACTATTCTGTTTCTTGCTGGGGCAAATGACAAGCACATGCCATTGTTGTGCTCTGCTCTGATTTCCATGCTAACCATGCTCTGTATGTCCTTCAATTTCAGTCTGTGAAACCAATGAAGACTGTCCTCCTGGTTCCTTCCTCACGCCGTTCCTCCAAGCCGTTTACCTATTTGTGCAGTACATCATCATGGTCAACTTGCTTATTGCTTTCTTTAAGTAGGTACCATGGTATATTACTACAAAAGCAAAAGCAACTAATACATATTCTGCCAACACTTCTGCAAAAGCCTTTCACTAAAAACGCCACAGCAGGGGCATGTTGATGGTGGTTGTTACCCCATCTTCCATGGGGATCCAGTGAATAAAAACAGAATGGTGGAGGTAAGAGGGTGGGACGAAGGGGATGGTGAGCAGAGACCTAAACTGTTTTGCCATTTAAACAGAGTCTGACTTTGTGAAAGTGGACAACTCCAGTTGGCAAACAAACAACATTAATTCAGCTCTGAAGTAGTTTGTCCATTGTTTGTGGAAGTTGTATTTGTTGTGCTGAGAGCCTATATAAAGTTCATCATAGGGTAGCCCAAGGTTTAAATTGACAGATAAGTGGAGAAGGTATTCAAGGGAAGAGGATAATGACTTCGTAGGAGCAAGCTCTTCCTTTAGGAAATAATTTGAAAATTCCTGTTGTTTGGTGCAATTTGATATGCTCTAGACTGAAATCTAACTGTAGTGTTTTTAACTATCTGCTTTTTAATGTCTGTTGCCTGAGTAGGAAGGCTTTTTATAGTAATTCTGTAGTAATTCATAGTAATTCTATAATATTTAATCAGTGTCTTTATAGTAATTCTGACCTTTCAAGTTTTAACAGGGAAACCTTTGTAGTAGATCAAGTTCTGTAAAATATTAGTAAAGAGCAGTCTAACCCAAGTAGTTAACTATTATTTCCTAGAGTTCTAGTATTTCTGGGGAAGAAAAAGTCAGCTGTAGGTTAAAAAATTTCAGATGAAGAAATGTAGTGATTAATATTCAAAAAACCTGAATGATCAAAACTCATCCTATTCCCACTTCCAATTAGAAATCCCTTTCCTGAAATTGTGGCAAGGCATCTTTTTTTTTTTTTTTTTGTAATACACAGCTGTGAAATTGTAATTTGAATTATTTCTAGATTTAAACCTTCAGCAATAATGATATGTTAAATCTTCTGCCTAGTGATTTGATTGTTCCAGAAGTGGGACCAAAAATGGGTATGAGCAATATATTTAATTATGCTCCCAGAAGCAAAGCTGATGTTTTTGTGATTATATGCTGGCTGTGTAGTATGACAGTGCAACTGAAATTACAGTGCCAGAAACCACAAAGTTGCTTTCCTGTGCTTGGGTCTATGGTAGTAGATACAGGAAATTATTCAGTGCAACAACAGTCACTTTTAGTAATATAACAGCTCCAAAGAGTACCCTGCAGAAGAACTGCTTGTGTAGCTGTGTCTTGCAGCAAGTATTTTGTTTAGGGGGAGTGCACAGAACCATTTTGTTAACAGTCTTCCCTTAGCCTGACTCCTACATTTAATCCAGTCCAAAGAGGCAGACAATGTTGAATTCTCAGTTAGGCTATGTATTAAAGTTTAAATAATCTGGCTGAGATTTCAAAGCCACTTCAGGGATATTTTTTGCCCAGTTCCCATTAATGTGAATGGGAATTGGATCTCCAAATCCGTTAGGCAGCTTTGAAGATCTCATTCTCAGTGCACTAGCTGCAGGCACATGCTGCTGCTTTGTTAAATGAAAGTTGCTAAGCTGATTTACCTCACTGGAGGGATGGGACTTTTCTTCAGTGTCAAATTAGATCTGTAGACAAGCATCTTGTGCTGTATTGGGAGTATTCCTCACAGGAGTGTTTTACCCCCCCTTTCCCCTCTATCTTTCTTCTCAGTAATGTTTATTATGATTTGAAATCCATATCAAACAAGCTCTGGAAGTACAACCGGTACCGCTACATTATGACCTACCATGAGAAGCCATGGCTGCCCCCACCATTCATCCTCCTGAGCCACATTGGACTGCTGATAAACCGCATCTTCCACCATCGGCCCCCAAATGAGCTGGATCCAGAGGAAGGTGACGTTGGACTAAGTAAGCAGAGCTAAGCTGGGGACTAAAAGAAATAGTTCATGAGGAATGTTTTGCCAGCCTCCCATCACTTTGTAGCTCAGTTCCTCCAAAAAAAAAAAAAATAAAAACAAGAGATTCTCTGGGTAGGAGGCTGTTTTTATTTGCAAAACAGAATTTAACCTGCTTGTCTGAGAACTCTTGTAGGAAAAAGTGACTGTGACTAGGGGAATGCTTTGCTTTGTATGTAGCTTTTGCTGTGCTACATACTGTGCATCAGTCAAAATACATCACAACTCTGAGCTGAAATAAAGTGACAGCAACTTACTCTGTAGGAATGAAAAGCCTTATTTTGAAAGAAAGTAAACAATACCGGAGGTACACATTTCTGTATGTTTGTCCTGAAAAGACCAACAATTCATTTTTAATTGCCCAGAGAAAGTAGCCACAGAGGAGATCCAGTGATGGCAGATGCAGAGAGAGAGAGCATAGATAGGGGCCTCCCACCTCCATGCTGCATCCTTGCCTTTGTGCACTGGCTCATCACTGCATCTTAAGCCCACCTCCTTCACCCTTCCCAACCTGGATTTCTCCATCCCAGGTTCCTTCCTAATGACTTTTTCAGGCAATGCCAGTTCCCTGTCCCACTGTCACCAGCTCTTGCAGCTCTGCCAGGAGCAGCCCTAGCCATTGCAGGGAGGGGACCACAAGAAGTTGGGGTGGGAATGACTACTCAGTAGTGGGGCTTGGTGGTTGGTGGGGTGAGGCAGGGGAATGAGAACAAGGAGAGTCTGGTGGCTGTAACCTTATCTAAAAAACCATAGGGGAACATTGGTGCATAGTATTATATGGCCTCATCCTTTTTGATGCAATGTACATCCTTGATGCCTAATAACAGAGGTGAGCAGACCCTGCGTGGGTTCTGCTTCACTTAGAATTTTCTCTGCTGAACATGAATCCCTGAAGATCTGGCATGCTCACAGGTGGTTACAGAGTTAAAAAATGGGCTTAACTAATCAAAGCTGAGCCGCTTTACTCATGCTGCCAGGCTCAGCTCCTCTATCATGACTAGATACATCAGCCTGCCTTTGAAGTACCACTGTTTATTTTATATGCATGCATAGTATAAGTCACTGACATAGCATAGAGAGTGTCTTTCTTGTAAGGTGCATTAGGCACAAGGAAAACCAAAACACTGCTTAGCACATCTAAAAGTCCTTGGATAGAAGAGGGCTTATGCCTTGCCTACACTTTTCTCAGAAAGAGACTTTTTTCTGTTTATGTACTCTTGTGTCCCTTTTCTATATGCCTATGCATTGCTTGATAATTACTTCATAAGTTTCTTCTACTTAAATTTTGGTGTGGTTAGAATTAACTGGTTTTAGCAATGAGGATCCAGTGCCACCCTGTGGAAAATCGATGAAAGTACCAAGATACAGAGAGTAAAATCCTGGAGGCAAGAACATAGATGGGTTAGGGGGAAAAGGAGCCTAGGGGTGATCAAGTCTCATTCGGAGTGAGATGGGGACCCCAGAGCACTGCGGGGGGCTTCCCCACTGAGCTGTGTGTCGCAGCCAAGTATTACATGCTTATAGCAAATATCGCCATGTTGCTTGACACAGATAGCCCCTAGCAAGCGCAGTGAGGACTCTGGTACATAAAAAAAAGGAAAGAAAAAAGGCGCTTTCCACCATATGCATCTCTTCATACTGACTTGTAATTGATCTCTTCTCTCAGAAGTCACGGTGTGCTAGAAGAATAGCATCATAAGCAGTCCAAGCTGTGGGGTTTTAAACTTTTGAATGTGTTCTATTTCACCCAGTAATCTTGCTTATTGTTTTATACCTATGAACATGTGAAGCAATTAGGTGAAAAAAAAGCTTTGGTACCTCTGAGTACCTGAAAGGACTGTAATTGTTACAGGTGACTAGCCCTAAATGAATGCCTGGACCAAATTATGGTGAAATCTTTGTAAGTCTTACATACCTATAAGTCTCTTGAGTCCCACATGTACAACAAAATACAGGAAAAAGTTTGGGAGAAAATACATATTTGTGAGCAGCAATTTGGGTATGTACTTTTGAGGCTTTAAAAGGGATTGCACTGGAATTTTTGTCAGTGTGATTTTGCTCCCTGGCTAAGGAAGGATAAAAACCACAATTACATGTATATGGCATGTTAAGTCTTTATACATAAGCCCAGATTCATGGGGGTAAGTCTGATTACTCCTGTCAAGGGAGGGGGAGGAAAACAGTTCTGACAGTTTTCTTTTTTTCTCATGGATGCTTGTAAACAATTGCATTTGTCAGCATGCTTCATAACAACTCCTACCTCATTTGTTCAGAGCTGTACCTGAGTGATGAGGAGTTAAAGAAACTCCACGACTTTGAGGAACAGTGTGTGGAGAAATATTTTCATGAGAAGAATGAAAGCCTGAGTTCCAGTGACAGTGAAAGGATCCGTCTGACAACAGAAAGGTGTGTTTTGCTTCAGATTTGTGCTCTTTGCATACATTTGTCATATAAAAAGGCTTTAATAAGCTAATGCTTTTGAAACAGGTTAAGGTCACTGTGAACATGAGGAATAGTAGCATGCATAGGCTTTGCTAATTTGATGGAAATACAATGTATCTGTTTGAACTGATAGCCGGCCCGGCTGGGAAGCCTTGCAGGCAGAATTGCATCCCCAGATGAGTGCAGCGTGCAGGTGGTTAAAGAGGTATAGCAAGGTGTTGCTCAGTTTCACTTTTGGAGACCAGGTAGCACCACGAAAACATGCCAGAGTATGGCATGCAATACACGTTAACGTAGGAACGTTGTGAGAGTGTTGCTTGTGATTAAGTATAACTGCTGTTTCCAGAAATAACCATGTAACCATTGTAGCGTTATCTGCAATGTATTGTCTTGGTTTGCAAAATGTCAATATACAACTGTCAATGGGGTTTCAAAACTCTTGGTATTGGCCTAATTTAGCTTTCTATTGAAATCAATGGCAAAGCTGCCATTAAGTTTAATGGGAACAGTTAAAGAAAATGAGTGCTATAAAAAGTCTTGCTGAATGCCAATACTGGTCTCATCTAATAAATGTGTTTTGTCTAGAGAAAGATAGCCTCTTAATCTTTGCCTGCTCATAATCTTATTTTCTGCATACTAAAGCAAAACACACAGGCAAAATGAATGTCTCCTGTAAAAGAAATAAAACAAGTAGCTTTGTTCAAAAGCTGGAGAATCGATTACATCAAGAAGATTTAATTTAGTGGATAAATATAGATCTGGAAAAGAATTTTTCTCTGAGTGCAAAGGTGAAACACTGCACAGCATTATATGACATTAATACAAGAAATTAATTTAGGTGAATAAAATATTTTGGAACATTGGTCTTTGATTTTATTCAGTTATTGGTTAAATACTACATCTTTTAGTTATTCAGTGACAAAGGAAAAGAGCAACTTCTGCATATTGCCTGCAGCTAGTTTATCATTGTCTTAATGATAGAGCACTAGGGAGAGTATCTTCAGGAAATGTGAAGATAATGATGTGGTTAAAATGATACCATTCCAGGCCAAGAAGTTCTTGCACTGTTCACTGGGGATTTGAACACCATAAAAAAAGGCTTTGCTTTTTGGGCAGTTGAATTTTACCTGAAGATAACTGATGGCATCAGATATACAGAATCTGTTCCCAGAGGCCAGATAGGTTCTTGAGAAGACCTTTTTCCCAGTAGTCTCCAGTATTTGAGAAATGCAAGAGTATCTGTAGGTTTGTGTGAGCCTTGTCCTTCTCATTCTTGCACAAGAAGTGTAGAAATGCAGGATGACTGGCTGACAAGAAGTATACTTTACAGCATTTTACATTTACAGCAATAGCCAATGCAGCATTGCAAAAGCTGTGTCCTGCTGTCCACAGTTTAGTAGTTCTATGGCAAGGAATGGACATTAGTTGGAAAATAGCAGTCTGTAAAACAGATACTCCTTGAACAAAAAGCCTGTTTCCTTAAAAGTCACTGGCTGCTGGCCCAGTAATCTGAAGGACATGTTGTAAGTCTGGATAGGTTTTGTCAAATATAGATATAAATGGGAATGGAAGTCACCATTAAAGAAAAAAAAAACAAAAGGGCTGTTTGAAACACTGACTTTTTGAAATGTGTTGATGGCTTCCTTCATCATCTGACAAACAGAAGTAAACATCTGTGTTTCGGTATTTTAATTATATTTTCTTTTTTCGCCTAGAGTGGAGGAGATGTTTCTGCAGCTTAAAGAAGTGCATGAGAAGGTATTTTATATCAAGGAGTCTTTACTCTCCCTGGACAGCCAGCTAGGACATTTGCAAGACCTGTCTGCCTTGACAGTGGACATCCTGAAAGTGCTTTCAGCTGTAGACACCTTGCAGGTGGAAGAAGCCTTACTGGCTGACACAAAACATCGAACCTGTAGGAAGCTGCCCCATAGCTGGAGCAATGCACTCTATTCCAAGACCTTGAGCAGCCTGGAATGTTTGTATGACAAAAAATACCACTACTATAGCATGCCACCCTCCCTCTTACGGAGCTTGGTAAGGAGTCAGTGGCCATCAGAGTGCAAAGACCATGTATTGAGGACTGAGAGTAACAAGGTGGTAGAAGACAGCTCTCGAAAGATAGAAATAGAAAGTGACACACTCACTTCAGGAGTATCTTCTGAGACTAAGTCAACGCCTAGATATGGACAATTTTTGCTGGTGCCCCCTGACCATCAGGGAGGGTCTTTCTCTGAGGATGTCACCTTAAATTTGTCCTTTTTGAGCACTCCTGCCAAGTATGGGGACAATGCATTCAGAGATGAACTGCAAAGTAGCATTGTGGTGCAGCAAAACTTGCAGAGTGTCAGCCTGATTGGAAAAGAGCCAGAAGATTATCAATGGAGCCAGAGAGATTTTGTTATTCATTTGCCATCAGAAAAGACTAATGCCATAGAGGCTGATCATCCTCCTGGTCTCCAGCCATCGCTTGATATTGAAGAGAGTGCAGCACCTTCCTGTGATGACAGGGAAAAAACTGAAGGTGGTTATGTGAACTGGGGATTCTCTGAAGGTGATGAAAAAGGGGTTTTCAGCTCAGAATCAAGGAAGGCAGCCCTGTGCATACATTCCACCTACAACAGTGACTGCAATTGCACGGGTAGTCCTCCCAGGCATGTCGAGATAAGAGAATCAAAGTCCTTCTCCTACAACTCTGACAGGTCACATCACAGCAGCAGCACCTCTCAGAACAAGCTGAAACGCAGCACCTCCTTCTGGATTAGCCCACTCTGGAGGGACTGGAGTTTCTGCAGGAGCAACAGCTTACAGTCCCCTAAGAAAGAGAAAAGAGGGAAAACCTGCAAGGCCATAGATGGTAATTATAAAACACTACACCTGTACAGTATCTTTTACTGGGGAGCCCAAGACATTACAAAAATGTTTTGCTTGCACCCAGGAGGTACTAACTGCAGTTGAATGTAGTAGGAGAGAGTCCAGAGTTAATCCTTCACTTTCTTTGTGCTAGGTCTGAGTGTTGTAGGGAATTTCTGAAATATGCCTGGTATCCAAGCTGTACCACACTTGTGTGTCAGCCACCCTGATTCTCCCCATCTCATGGGATCCCTATGGCTGTGGCTACATATCTGGGGTGACAGATGGACTGTGCTTGCTCAGGAGAATTCTTCTGCCCTGGGTGTGCAATGCAAGAGTTACAGGAGCCAAAATAAATTACACAATCCCTAAGAGATACATTAACAGTTTCATAGGTCAGATGGATGCATGGAGAATTAAGAGATATACATTTTTATAGCCAGTTTAAAACCCTTCCTGTCCACCACCAAGTTTGCTTACCAACAGCTAAAATGTGGCAGATCCAGTTCTAAGTATGAGTAGTATGAGGTGATGGATAACCTTTGTTGTTTTATACCTTGTGATGGTGCACATCTTTGCACTGAACTCCATGAGTATTAGCTTTGGGTGTCACAAGTCTTTCTCAGCTTGCTTTGGAGATCTGCCAACTCTCAGTCTTATCAGATCTTCTCTTAGTAAACAAAAGCTCAGTAGTTTAATGGGGTTTTTTGACTCTTTCCCACAGAGTCTTTACGATCCAGTGAGCTACACCACAGTGAGGCAACAAAAGCAAAACAACAAAACAGAGACAGAAAGTCTGGGAGAGGAAAGAAGAATCAAAAACCTCTTCAGGTGCCGGTATGTGCAGGTGCAAGAGAATAACGTATCGCATAGCTGTGTTTTTCATTCAATTAGAGCAGTTCTGCAGTGTGGCTTAGTTGAAATTGTATACATTTAAAATGCTGCACACAAATTGGGGCGTCTTTTTTGTGTGTCTGGCTTTGGTTTAATTTCCCTTTTGTTTGAATGTGTGGGATTTCGGTTTTGAATGTGTTGAAGTCTATGGGCTTTGCTAGATAGTATACCAGGGCTGTTATTGATTTTACACAGAAAAGAACCAGTCCTTGCACTTTAGCTGTCAGGAGGACTTAGGGAGGCTTCATATGACCTGGGAGAGACTGAAGGAGTGGTGAGCCATATCCAGGCAGTGTTCAACTCTAAACAAGCAAACTAGGCCTCATAAAGTTGTCTCCTGCCTACAAGAGTCCCACAGTCTTTTCTCTGAATCCATCAAACATTTAGCGCATTTCAGACAGCATATTGATTCTGTCATATATATGGGGCAACTTTCATAACTATATGTGTGTGTACATATACAAAAACCTATTTATAGAGTTATAAAGAGATTCCTAGGATCTTTTTCAACTGGAAAGAGTTATCTCTGTTTAGTGAGATGAAAGCTGAAGACTGATTTGTTTACATAAGATGCTCAGGTCAGCAACAGATCTTAGACTTGAACTTTGAGACCTAATACCTCTGAAGGTATTCTGAGGAACTTCAAACTTTGTTTTAAAAAGCTGTAGTGCTAGATCTTTCATCAGTAGTATTTACTAGACAAAAGCAATATGTCTTCTGCAACTTGTAACAACAATGTGAAAATCTGTTTCTTTGTTGAGAGCAGTCATTGGCATTTCAGCTAGGCTCTGAAAGGCCACATCATAGGCTGTCAGAGGAACTGCAGAGGTGCTAGTCGTCCTATAAATCGAGTGCCATTTTGTCTGTGTCTTGCCAGGTGATTAGAGTGGATGATTGTCCCCAGAACACCCAAGTGAGCTCAGAGCCTGCAGAGATCAATGTCTGGGATGAGCAAGAGAAACACAGCAAGAACTGGCTCACTGTGTCTAATTTCAGTCAGCTAAGTATGTGATATTTTGCAGATGGTGAAATTCAGAACAGCTTTAAAAAAGAAGCAGTAAATAAAAATTCATAAATTCAAAGTGTTATCCACCACTTTCACCTCACGGCATAATTTTTACAGAATTAGACTTAGGTTGCAGACACACACAATTTGGTTATTTGCTGCGTCATTGTGGAGGCAAAAGGGACATAGGTTGGATAGAAGGTCAGTTAAAACTTTCCGGGAGTGCTGCCTGTCTTGTGTGGGAGATAGTAGAGTACTAATCCTCAGGAATAAGTGGGAAGCAAGGAGGATGATATCCTTGCCACCTCTCCTGAGGTGTCTTCTAAAGTGGCATGCTGGCTAATTGCAAAAATAAACTCTCGTGAATTTCTCCAGGCGCTTACACTCACAGGCAGTGCTGCGATACTGTATCTGCTGGCAGATCCTCTGCATGCATTATTCATTACTCATTGCTCGGAAACACATCCTCCAAAGGGAATAAATGAATTTTGTATTGTCTCTGTTGGAATGAAAAAGGAATGGCATTCTTACTCTTCTTTTAGTAATTCTCCAGCTCTTTCATTCTCAGAAATCCTTTGCATAGTTCATCTTATCTTTCAGTTTTGCTGTGATGCGGCTCACTGGCTTCATTCTGTGAGCTGCTGGGAGAAGCAACAGTGAATGCTGTGACTCAGCACAGCATGGTCTGAGAAGGGCTGCACTCCTCCAAAATCTGCTGACACAGAATGGGAACACTCTGTTTTAACCCTATGAAATTCTGTTATTTCTTTTATAGCCCATTACACGTTTGCTGGGGCAATAGGGTATATAAGTGTTTATTTTATTAGCACTGCATAGGTACTTAGTTTGCAGCAGTAGAGCTGTTCATCTACACACTGGAAATAGCTGACACCTGCTCTTTTGGCTAGGTTTGGAACGCCTCAGTTACATGCACCAGAAAATGAAAAATCAAGACATTGGTAGGCATACCATACCATTCTGTGATTACCTGAGGCATTCTCGAGAGGTAAGACCTAAGATTGCACATCCTATTCCATAGTTTTGGCTACGATGAGCCCAGGATAGCTCTACTGATGTCCCTGGACTTGCCACTGTAGGTTCTTTGTCATGAAATACCTCTTGAGAGACAAAGAACTTTTGTTGTCTGCTGGCACAGTGTATGTGTGTGAGTAAATGAATAATTTAACAGCTGTTAACACTCTATTAAGATTATTGAAGTAGGATATTAAATTATTGAATCATGGAGTAGTTCTGAGTATGAAGTTGGTTGGAAATGATGCATGTGTTGATGTTTAATTAGGCAATGAGTGAGCACACAGCTTGGTCTTGAACCTATAGGCAAAATTGGTTAACAGAGTGAAGTAAATTTTGGAAAGTTAGCTACACAGCTCTTAATCTATCACACAGAGATAGTTATTTCTTGCAAAATGGGAGTTAAGTATGATAATAATTGCAAAGTTTAGATTTCTTAACCACTGGCTTATAAGCACCGTATCTTATTATTTATCAGAATTAATTTGCAGCTCTATAATATAAAGGTCCTCTGCCTATGTAAATCAACATAGGCTCATAGACTTTGATGGGGCTAGATCAGTTTATATTTCCCGAAGACTAGGGGCAGGAATCTGGATTATAGAGACTTCTGTCTGTTTTAAAAAGGTGTAGCTAATGGAAGAAAACATATCTTTCAGTACATTGGGCGGGGGTATCTGAGAGGTATGAAAGGAAATTAACAAAGACTAAATTAAGAAAAGGAACTGTGAAGTAATCCTTCCCTCTTCCTTTTTCAACAGCACCCTTCCTTGCTTGTTTTACTTATAGCACTCTTGATTATTAAAATGGTGATCTTTAAAGCCTAGTTTATTTTTCACTGTGAATGCAATGAGTTACCTTTTTTTTTTTTTTAAGGAATAAAAGTAAACTAGGTGGTTCCAGATCTGCTGTTCTTAGTGCTGTAGGATTTGAATCCCAAATACCAGAAAAGAGAGTTGAATGTAAATTTTAAAAATGGCAGGTTTTCCTATGAAAGAGTGGAGAGAAAGAGAAATAGAAATAGAAATAAATTTACTGAATTTGTATTCTGTAAAACCTGAGCATGGAGTCTAAATCAATAAATCTTTGAAATGTGAAACATAGGGTCAGACAAACAAAATAAAGGTACACAGGAAAACTGTGTGAAGGGACCACGTAATCTGGTGCTTCAAAACTCATATTAAGATGTCTTGGGTAAAACTTAAGGGTGGGATTTTTAAAGTTCTCAGAAAAATTCCACTGATTACAGCAGGATTGGAGTGAGGCTGAAACTAGTCACTTCCAGTATGCCAACTTCAAATTATTTATTCTTTCAAGGTACAGCCTCAAATAGCCAGTGAGTCATTATGTGTCTCCTTAAGTCCTGTCTGGGTTATGAGAGTTTATATATATTGTTGAGATGTAGCAATGTTGCTGCATCTAACCATTCTGCTTGGAGTATGATATATTTTAAAGAAATGTATTTTTCCTAAAGTGGTACTTCTCAGATTTACCCATTGAACACCAGTGGTTCAGAAATCCCTCCTGATGGGTAGCAGGAAGCAAAGCAAGGGTGTGTGTAGGAAAGTTTTGGTTTTGTTAAAGATTTTTTCATCTGCAAAGCAAGCTATAAGGTGCAAATATAAGTGAAATAAAAAAATAATGAGTTAAGTGTCTGATAATATTCAAAGCTGAATTTTACTTAAGTTATCTTTAAACTTTGTCATCTTTGAACTTTTTGGGGGGAGCACTGTTTCTTTTGAGGATTGAAATCTGCCTGACTACTATTCAGAAAAATAATCCCATTTCTGACTAGCACATTAGGAAGACCTGGCTGGCCCAATTTTCCCTAATATGGCTGGAAGTTTAAAAGACTATTTGATTATTTCTTTAACTATAAGACCTGGAAACTATGTGATCTAAATATCACTGGAAAGCTGTTCAGTGTGTTACCTTCTTCTATTATAGAGGTTTAGGGTACATTTTATTTTCAGCCACTGTAAAACCTATCCCTACATTGTAATTTTCTAATATAAAGAGAGTTCTCTAATACTGTCCATATTAGAAAACCTTCAACATGCTTTTGTGAGTGTATTGAGATATAGGTGGGTACCTGAGTGTTTTATTCAAATTTATAGAGACAGCATGGAGAACTGTAATGTAAGAAAATTAGTTCCATTTTAGTGTAGGTATGGCAGTGCTGTGACTCAGTGCCTGTCAGTGTCATTATTCATGCTAACAATAAGCGTATCAACAAGTGTTTTCAAGATTGTACCTTTTTGAGTGCAGTGTGTATATGACAGTGATGTGCAGATTTTACCAGTAAAAGTACCTCTTTTCTTTACAGGATTTGAGTAATAGCATATTTGGAACCACCAAGAAAAGTAATGTGAACAGGAACTCCTCGTATGTATTATTAGTGTATTAAGATATTCATCACATGCTTTTAGAAAGAGAGTGGTACACTTTCTGCAGGTTTCCACTTCAGTCCTGCAATATACTTAGGATGAGAAATTTATGTGAAATGAAGAGTTAAGGCAATTCAGTCTGTTTAAGTTTCTTTAAATGAAGCCTGATTAATGGAGATAAAGGAGATCCATTTAAACAAAGTGTATAATTTTAGGTGGAATAGACACCCCTTTTTATTCTAACAATAATCAAATTTTCTAATTCAATCACAAAGATCACCATAACATCTTTAATTAGCCATTATTCCAATCTAGTGAGCATGAAAAGTTGCATTTGCTTTTGCTGTGCGAATTGCTTGTTTCCTTTTTTAATAACTAAAATGCTAGCAGCTCCTGAAAGCTTCTCTTATTCTCTGATTAATCTTTTTCATACTGAGTCTGCACATTTACAAAATATTTAGTTTGGTTTTCTTAATGGGTGTTCAATAGTTATTAAGCTTTGATTATACTTAGTGAAAGTATAACGATTTCAAAAGTATTTTCAATTTTATTGTGTATTTTTTGATTTTTTTTTTTCCAGCTTGATTGATCATTATCTTAATACTGGGGGTATTTTTTCCACATGCAGTGCTGTCTCTATGTTCCTTTTCCTTTTCTTTCTTATTTTCATCAATTTCTTTTATACCTCTCTTACTTAGTAACACTGTGGATATAGTAAATAAAAGACACTAGAAAGCTGTCACACCCCATATGATTTCACTATGGGAAGACGAAAAAAGATACCATGTTTTTTACCCATCCCGTGGTTGGTTGGGGTGTTTGTTTGTTTGTTTGTTTTTACCCAGTCATTTATAGGCAGTAGGCAAACTGCGTACTTACCAGCAGGACTTACAGGTCATTGAGTGGCCTGATTCTGTCACTTCGTCTGTCGTCTTCAGTGGGATCTTTCTGGTCTGTGAGGTGAATCATATCTGCTGTCTGCTGTAACAAAGACTGCTTTATCATTAATGCTGATGCTGTAGTCTTTCTGCAGCCTTGTTAATCCAAAGGACCATCAGTTTTAAAAGTCTGTTTTTGTGCAAGCAACGGTAATGGCATATGTAGCTCTGAATACATCTCAGCATTGATTGAAAAATGAACACTTGTGTATATGATTGAAATTGTCTTTAAGTGATACTGTTATTGCAGTGTAAACGATATGAATAGTGGTGCAGAATTGTAAGAGCAGCTCAACATAAAGCAGACAAAGAAATATGCAGGAAAATGTGGCTATTCATCAGTAACTGAAGATTATTTGTTGATTGTTGCAATGAACAAAGTTGTGCTGAGGGTTACTTTGTTTTATGATTGCTGATCAAACTGTTGTGAATTTTGCCTTCACATAGATCACATCTCCATATATGTACCAGTGGTAACTTAATGACAGAAATTTTGGAGTAAAATATCAAATGTTTACTTTTAAACAGGTTGAGATCTTCAGAGGAAACTGGCAGTAAGTTTTTGGTTGCTTGTCACTCATTTTAATTCCTCTCTGCAAATCTCACTCTGACAATTCTGAAGTACAAAATCCAAAAGGAGGTTAATTTACTATAGTTGGAGGGTTACAGGAAAATATTCAGTTATTGTTTCATATGTTAGTTATTAATTTGTACTTTAAAGTGAAAGATTTTTTTTACGAGGACATGTTTTCCTCATGATAACTGCAAAATCTTAAAAAGATCTATTTTCATTCTAGTCTGCCCAGTAATGTTGTCCTTTTCAGGAGAAGGAAATTCTTAAATATGATGGTCCTGCTTTCATCCCTGGCAGTCTAAGAGACCTCCTGATTTAAAGCAGGCTGGATACCTGGGGATAGATTGTGATGTAAAATTTTTAATGTATGCCTATTTTTCAAGTTGGAGTTTGGTGTAATTCCTCTGTTTGTGTGGTTTCCCTGAAATTATGAATTCAGTGAAGGTTTGAATTTGTTATGAAATGGCCAATGAAGAAATTCAAGGTTATAGCAGGGAATGACTTTGTTCCACTAGAGTGCTAGTTAACTTCACTTGTATTTGTTGCCTTTTAGTCTATCTTACAGTTTTCCTGACATGCCACTTAGCTGTAAGAGGCTGAGCAGCTGGGCATCTATCTCTTTTTGAGGCTAGCTGTGACACAGAAATGAGTTGCTTTTAGACTTATCTCCTCTTCGAGCACTGCTCTTTCTGGGTCTGGCTTTGCACAAAACGCTGCAGTGCTGAAGCACACTGCTGCAAGTGTAGTGAATTGTGGGGCTACTCTCTAGAGCGCACCACGGCTTTGATTAAAATCCGGTTTTCCCATTCTCAAAAGGAATGACTTAGTCACCATTCCCCTTTTCATATTTGTTGTTTTACAACATATGAAATGTAATGAAACTAGTTGGGTCCAGCAAGAAACAGAGCAAAAGGGACCTTGAATCACCAAATGCACTCAGTGGAAATGCTGGCCCTTCTGCCAACTTCTATCTGTGTTTTTTATTTAAGATCTCTTTTGCTAGGAAAGGGAATATAAGCAAATAAAATACATCAAGAAGAAAAGTGTAATGTTCAAATATTTTGATGAAGATTCAGTTTTGATTATCTCATTTTTCAGAATTAAAAGTAGTACAGTAAACATATTTTCTGAAATAATCTGGCATTTTGGAGGATTGTTTTCCAATAGAAAAAAAGTTATTTCATCTAACTAATAGAAACATGCTCATTAATCTTGGTTTTATTAAAAAGACTTTTTATAAAACAGATTTTTGGACCAAATTTGATCTGGCTGTGCCTGCTGAATATGTAACCACAGAACTTGTTGTCTGTTTATACTTTAACAGCATTTTAGATGCTGTGGGTTAATGTGACAGTATTATTATAACATTGGTGTAATAGTATAGTTAATGGAATGCTTAATGACTGGGGAAGGAGTTGGAAAAATCATGCCTTTGGGAGGCTGTGAAGCATGATGGACAGCAAAGTGCTTTTAATATCCCAGAGGTGTAATTGGCTTAGAGAAGCTATATGTCCTTGAGGTTAATATCCCAAGTTTCCCACCATTTCCCTGAACAAATAAGTCATCTGGCTGTATTACGTTGATGACTGAAATCTTCCAGTATACTGTACATAATAATGTAGTTAAAGCCTATTAGTGATTCTCCTCTTTAGAATGCTGAGACAGTAATTCTGATTAATCTGTTTCATGACAAACTCTGGGATGGAAGGAATTAAAAATTCATGCATTTATCTCTGCTATAATAATTAACGTAATGACCCTTTAAACGTTATTTCAGATATCTTTGCCTGCTTGAAAACATCTCAAGATCTGCATCATCACTACTCAGGTAAGCAGGAGGCACCAGAATGATAGCTGAGTAATTTAACAAATTAAAAAGATCATTAGTTCTTCCCCTGTCATCCTCTGTGATTTTCATTTTGAGGAGTTGCATGATTGCCCACTGCTAAGAAGGTTCTGTATTAATTCATACCTAACACTCCAGTGAGGAAATTATGAATTGTTTTCTTGCTGCTAATTGCTCCATTCCCAGTATTTCTGGCAAATTCAGAGCAGAAGGTAGATAATCGCTTTCAAAATATCAGTGGAAACAACGAATAGAGCTCCAATTCCTTGGGGGGGCAGAGGAGGCACTCATTTGTTTATAGCTGTCACTGCCCCTCACACTTCCCACATCCTCCTTTGTACTTTCTGGAATTGGTTTCTTCAGTTAATTGGTCCTGTACTACTTAATCTGTGTTTATATACCTATGAACTCCTGGAAAGCTGGCAGAGAATACATCATTTGAATACTAATTACCCGCAGCCCTGTCTTTTCCTGAGCTGAGCACACACAGATTCCCTTTCCCACATGGCTGGGATGACGTTTTTTCCTGGAGGAAAGTGGAGCAGCGCATGCTGGTAGGTGTCCCAGCTGCCCACGGGACTTGACCTCCTGTAATGGGCAGCTGAGGATGACACCGGGGGCATGGGCAGCCTCCAGAAGTTCAACAAAACTACATGATTTTCACTGGGAATAGCACCTCCTGGTTTGTCATCAGTGTACAGGAGTAATTTCTCTGACAACTTGGCATTGTTGCAGTGGTTAATTTGGCTCTTGTCAGGCATGCTATTTGAGATTGGGTAGGACTTTTTAGCACTGATGGGAGCACTTTCCTTTATGAATTGACAAATGTGTCGAGAGGTTTCCCCTGTAGGTTTTCTTTCTTCAGGAGGATCACAATAGAATTTAGCCAACTAAGCCCCAAAGCTTGATTCTAAAATCCTGCACCATATACTGCTTATGCATTATTTTTGCTATCATGTTGTGCAGGCAAATACAGTTCTGCTTCTCTGCACACTCAAAAAACCTTGAGTTTTGACCCAAGTTCAGCAGTTGGTGGAAGTCCACTTCACATTGCTTCTCAAGGCTCTAGAGTGGGTGCTGGCAGAGGTCTGGCAGCTCCCCTGTTCACATCCTTGTGCCTGCTATGCACTGATTTTGTGACTAGAGCATGTTCCTGCTGAGGCATCAAGGGAGGACCCTGGTTTTTCAGTCCATGCTCTAAAACAGTTCAGGCATGTTAACCAATGCCTGTTAAATTCGGAATATGTAAACAAATCTTGAAGTGGAGTCTGAAATGCAGATCTTCTCAAATGAGGACCCTAATTCATAGATTGACTTGTTATGGGTTTCCTTTGCGCTGTCCTTCTGGGCTAAATAAACTCTAATTAATTTCTGCTCAGAGAAGTAATCTTAAAAAGAAGGACAGATGGTGTCCAAGTTCTGGAAGAGTCTGCCATCAGGGCTTTTTGCTTGCTCTGCAGAGAAACACAGCTCTGCTGTGGTTCACTCTCTGCTTTGGAAGCTACTTTTGTCTTCAGGCATTGAATAGGGAAATTAGGCAGGCAGCACTGTAGCTGTCTGAGTTGCCTTCTTGTTCTAGTCTTACTCTCTTTGTGGCTTACTTCACACTTCTCTCCCCCTTCCTGACAACTGAGTCATTGTGAGTACAAATCCATAAATATTTATTTGGCGCTCTGAAGTTTTGAAGGTGTTTGCCTGAGAAATAAGCTGCCAATTAAGGAGATATAATAATGTTACTGACGTTGTTTGGCAAGGAGCCCAGATGAAGAAACACTGCTCTGTGCAGGGCAAGCTTGGATTTTCCTGTGATGCCTTGCTAAATGCCCAGGTGCTTCTGAGCCTGACAAGACAGGCAGTGAGTGCAGCTGGGGCCAATGCATCGCATTGGCACAGTATGAATGTTGTTGTACTGGCGGGAGGAGGAAGTAGCGGCAGTCCTTGGTGGATGGAGGAGGATGAAGATTTAGCAGAAGCAGGTCTTCACGCCAGAGTGCAAGGGGCTTGTCCCAGAGAGCCTGTATCCTTGGAAGGAGGGAATCAATGCACAGGGGACAGAGTGGCAGCTCATGCTTGTGAGATACCATGGGCCTGCAAAGCGGGGTTGCTGACTGGGTAGAATGGTGATCAGATCTGACATAGGATCACACTGCAGCCTCTTTGGCTTTGTACACTACAGTAAAGTGCTGCCAGATGTTTCTGAAACTCAGCCAGCTTGTTGTTTATTCAGAATAGTAGTGAAATCTATGTTGTTTGCAGCTGTTGAAAGAAACAACTTGATGAGACTTGCTCAGACTATACCATTTACACCAGTGCAGCTCTTTGGTGAGTACCAGCTTCCTGCTTATGTTTTTTGCTTTATAAATAGTCGTTGCATTATCTTTTTAAAGGCTGTGTTTGAGAAATTTCCTTGGATTAATTTCAGCAATTCTTCTTTTCTAAAAGAGAAGAACCAGGATAGAATTGTAGTCATGCAGTAGTTTAGGGGCTTTTGGAGGTCAGCTGGTGAAAATCCTTCTGTGGCCAAGTCAGATCAGGCTGCTGAGGGCCTGTCCGGTTGCATTTTGAATATGTCTATAAATGGAGATTCCTCAGCTTCACTGGACAACCTCTTCCAGTGTTTGACTGACTTTATTGTGGACCTAGTATTTTTTGCAGTATTTGTTGGGGGTTCCTTTGCTGTAGCTTTTATCTGTTGGTATTTATGTGATTACTGTCAACCAAAGTGGTGAGCCTAACTCCATCTTCTCTATACCTATCATTAGGATAGCTGAAGACAGCAAAAAGATTCCCCTTAACCTTAATACCTGCATGCTCTCTCTCTCTCTCTCTCTCTCTCTCTCATGTATATATATGTATAGGATATCCCATCCAGAAAAAAAACAAGTATTGCTTGAAAGAGCACTATTCCTGTACCTGGTACAGAAAACTTGTAGTATAGTAAGGAAAAAGAACTGTGCTATAACTGAAGAGTGGTAGAGAATAATAAATAAATTGTTTGGAAGAGTTGTGAAATTAGTCTGCAGTATTGGCTTACAGCAGCAGAAGCTCTGCCTCTAGACACATAAGATCTAGGTGCCTTCTTTTCAATGGGCAGAATATTTTGTCTCACAGCAACTAATTGCTGATACTTGCAGTATCATAGGATTTCTTGGGACCAGATTGCTGCAGATAATTAATATAGCTATAAGCATATTGAACATTCTAATCTTTGAAGCTCCCAGGAGACACCTTTCTAGGTATTAAATTGTCAAAAGATAATAAAATGAAGATTTAATGTAAGATTAAAAAATGCGTCTAGTTATAGTATCTTTATTCAAGTGTCTGTCTTCTATGTAAGACACTGACTTTTCCATTGCTTTATTTTAAATTAAAATGTGTGCAGATTGTGGCGTTCGACAGTATCTACATTTGTGCTAACTGGTGAAGGTAGGCTTGGGAGCAGGGACATAATCTACTCCTCTGAATCCAGTTTGTCCTTCCTTATGCCATTCTTTGTCATTTTTCGGATGTAGTTACCTCATCACACTTGCCAGTGAAAACCTATTTCTTATGAATTAACATTGCAATAATGTGAGTTGCAAGAAGGAAAGCCACGTTTAAAAAATCAGTCCACTTTTCTGTTAGTTTACAAATGATGGCAACAGAAAGGCATCTTGCTTACACTGCAAGAGAGGAATTCTTTTACGACCACATAGGGAAACAGAGTGTGACTGAGTTAAAGCTCACTAGGTTTGTTCTGCTTTCAGAAAACTGTAATTAGCAGGAGCAGAACATCTGAGATTTTGTGCAGTACAAATAACATTGGAATTTCTAGGAAAAAGACAAATCTTAGTTTAAAACACCAAAACTGTAAACTTCCTGTTAATCTGCTTTAGCTTGTTCTCCTAGGATTCCTTTCTCCAAGGAAAGTCATGTCCTTTTCAATCTAATTTCCCTGTCTCATCGTAGCCAAGTTACCACTTTTAAAACAACTCAGCTGTTTGCGTCTAAAGGTGGCACTCTCCAGCCCTTTAATTTTGTAGTCAATAACTATTACAAGCTGTGTGTGTTTGTATGCCTTGTTTATTTGGTGGGGTGTTTGTTTGTTTGTTTGTTTGTTAAGCATAGTTACAAGGAAAATACTGTGAGTGTTCCATGGATCTTGATTAACTTAAAACCAATGTTACTAAAAATTCCCCTTCTGCATCAGTGCATAAACAGGAGAGCCACACTCAGGGCATTTAAAACTTGTACACTGGAGATAAAATGGTAACCCTTGAAAAATATGTACTTTTAAAGCTCAACCATCTTTAAGTACTTAAAAAACTGTGGCAAGTGAGACTGATATTCTGGTCTATATAAGTCAATGAGCTTTGCTTGTGTGGAAGTGTCCAGGATGTCTTAAATTTATCTCTCTTTAGAGGCTTAATACAAGCTACTTGGAGTACTTACATTATCACAGTAGATCTGAAGCAGAATGTATGTAGTAAGTCGTGTAAGTTTAGGCTGGTGAAGTTTTCACACAGATGAACAGTAATGACAAAAAAGCTCTCTTTTAAAGTGTGGCTTACAAAGGTGTGTAAAGTGGTATGTTATTTTAAGTCACCAAATCAAAATGCAGTTCTCTCCTGTTTCTGCAATGTGTGGCTTCTGCTAACAAAACTTCCTTTTATTTAAGCTGGAGAGGAAGTTACGGTTTATCGGCTAGAAGAAAGTTCACCTATGAACCTTGATAAAAGCATGTCTTCCTGGTCCCAGCGTGGTATGGCTGCAATGATCCAAGTCCTGTCACGGGAGGAGATGGATGGGGGTCTGCGGAGGGCCATGAAGGTCATTTGTACTTGGTCTGAGAATGATGTATTAAAGCTGGGACAAGTATTTATTGTGAAGTCTTTTCTGCCAGAGGTGGTTCAGACTTGGCAAAAGATCTTTCATGATGGCACAGTGTTACACCTCTGCCTGAGGGTGAGTTCAGACCTGAAGGTATGCTGACTGGTCTAGCCTGACGTGCCTTAAGTGTTATACTGCTTGCATGTGAATGTCTTCAGCATTGTTGACATGCAATTTGATGTTATCTTTTGGAAAGGAAAAAGGTTTTGAGGAAGATATATCTCCCATTTGTAAACAGTATACAGTCAGGTGTTTGTTTTGGGTAATTCATGGCACCTTTCCTCATGAAGAAGAAAGTGATGTTTATAACATTATTTTCTTCAGGAGATCCAACAGCAAAGGGCTGCCCAGAAGTTAATCTATACCTTCAATCAAGTGAAGCCTCATACTATTCCCTATACTCCAAGGTAAAATCACTGTCTTTCAAGTATTAGGTGTCAAAGGTTTCTCTTTTCAGCTGTGTCCCAGGTCTAGTGCAACCTCCTTTTCCATAGCAGGTTGAAATAGCTGCTGCTTAGACAGTCTAATGATAGTTAATCAACTTTTCAAGAGGAAAGGTAGGGAGCTTTGCACTTTGTCTTAATAGCTACATGTGATGGCAAAATTAGCTTCTTCATAAAGCTGTTCCTTAGACGTAAGCAAGAATTGCCTTTTATACAATTAACATAAGGCAATTTGATATAGCTTATTTACAGTGGGCTGGTGTAAATCAGGTTATGTTGTTTGTCCATAAACTGTACTTTCTTGTCATGTGCTTCGTTTTGAGAGTTATCAAACTGAGAAATCCTTTGTGCTATCTACCATTTGGTACCTCCTGCTGTTCAAAATGCTCCAGCTAGGGAAGTCATGGCCTCCTTTTTGATATATTTGTTTTGCATCATGTTGTGTGCTGACTGTGAGGATGTTCATTACCCTGCCAGCTCCTGATAGACAGCATTTGTATCTACAGGTTCTTGGAAGTTTTC